>NC_135784.1:220422760-221084427 GCF_051106095.1 Pogona vitticeps | reverse complement strand
GTATTAAAAAAATGCAACAGAACAAAGGATACGGTGATGGAGTATCCAGAGAATCTGTTCACCGAGCCCAGCACTTGGCAGCATCTATCCTGAATATTTCAAAGAGTGATTTAGATGATATACTTGATGTTGGAGATGAGGTGAGGTACCAGTAATACTTGATTTGTCTAAGAATTAATGTGATATATTTTGCTCATATGGAGCTCATAAATCAGTCGTTTACAAGAGTATAATGTAAAGCTTCTTTAATGTGAGTCTGTTTTTTCTTCCATTTTTGTTTTATTCCATTAAATATTGCTTGAATATGATTTTAGCTTTTCAGTCCTTCTCTTTAGAATTGTTTATGCTGTTTATGTAGATAGGAGGACAATGGAAATGATGATGAAGGGGGTGGGGCTAGAGTGTTCAGGTGATACAAATACGTGATGCCTCAATGTACCATCAGTTTCTAATACATAAAGACTGCTTCCTATGAGGAGCCTTTAGGAGGGCCATTAGAAATCACCCCCACATGGTTTCCCCTCCCCCACACCCGAAAAGATGCAGTCCCATCCTAGGCCTTTTAGCCTTAATTCCAAGGTTGTAAATGGAACAAACCCTGAGAATTTAATACCACATAAAATATTTTCCAAAGCCTTATAAATAAAATTCTCATTAGAAGCCCTCACTCTCCAGTCCTAGTAGAGATCGGTTGCATGGATTTCAGCTGAATTAAATATTTCCTTGTTTCTTGCAATTCTCAGTGCTGTGGAGTTCTCAGTTCTCTGTATTACTTCATGTCTCAGCAATGAGGTTCTGAAGTATCATATGATAATAAAACAGGTGTACATTGTAGTCAAGTATTCACAACTTAGAGTACAGCTACATTGCAATATAATCCTCCAGTTATTCTTGGTTTAGCATGATACAAATTGATTCAAAATTTCCCAGCTACACAATGCTGTTTTAAGCATGGGAGAAACCCATACTTTACTTTGAGAAATTGTTTCTTTTTTAACACCTGTTGGGGATTTATTTTAGATTGTTCTAAAATGATGGTGCTGTTTTTTTACTCATTTTTGGTTGTGTGAATAGCCATATTATATTCTGTTTGCAGAGGCGTTCCCTGTGCTGCCATTTTGGTGATGTATTTGAGGTGGTTTGGTATGCTGTCAGTGTATTAGGCGAAAACAAAAGAAAAGTAAAAAATAAGTAAGACAAAAACATTGTGACACCTTAAAGACTAACTGCTATATTTTTGTGTGAGATTTTGTGGACAAGTCGACTTCCTCAGACATTGATGCAGTACTGTGCCACTTAGAATAAAAAAATTACTTGCAAATTCTGAGGAATAAGAAAGAAAGAAACTCCCACTGCAAAAGTTTAGAAAAACATAAACTCTATACAGGATAGTTATGGACAAGAGAAGAACAGAGGCAGAGTCAAGACAGACCTATAGGCAAATCAAAGTGCTAAACTAGGTCTGTTTAAGACAATGTAAAGAATGATGTGGTCTCCTGTACTGAATCAATCTGGTTTGATTGAAGCTGCCTTATGAGGATGGTAACAGTGACAAAAAGAGCATGTAACAGAAAGATCACATGACAAAAAGCAACATCAGCAGCAGAAGCAGCATCATAAAAATGTCCAACCATCTCGTCCTCTGTCGTCTCCTTCTCCTCTTGCCGTCACACTTTCCTAACATCAAGGTCTTTTCCAGGGAGTCTTCTCTTCTCATGAGATGGCCAAAGTATTGGAGCCTCAGCTTCCAGATCTGTCCTTCCAGTGAGCACTCAGGGTTGATTTCATTCAGAATGGATAGGTTTGTTCTCCTTGCCATCCAGGGGACTCTCAAGAGTCTCCTTCAGCACCACAATTCAAAAGCACATTCCATAGATGTGTCAATTGGTTTTGGAGTTCCACCAGTCTTTCCTGCTGAAACCACAGAGCTGACATACAAATGAACATCATAAAATGTTGCACCCTTCACCCAGCCTTCATCTGGGTGAAGGGTAGATACTACTTTTAGGAGAGTTTAGGTGTTGTCCAGAACAGACAACTCTTTTCTTTCTACTTCTTGTAGCACACATGCTTCTTTAGCTTAGTAATATAGTGTTTTCAGTAATGGATGTGTGGTTCCAACTCCACTATAATGTAACAGAAATAATTATGTACCAATGTTTATTTTATTTTCTAGGAAACAGAACAGATAAAAATGGAATATGAAAGTGATAGAGAATGGATGGGCTACATACAGAAGCTTATTGAAGGACAGGTATTAATTGTTTTTCTCTCCTTTGTGAATTATAACCAGGGCAATAGCATGTCTATTTCATGGCAAACAGTTCTTTGCTTCATAAGAGATATGTTGTCTTCATAGCACATTGTCCCCCAAAAGTTCTAGCGATTAAAGGCAGTGATGGCCAGTTTTTTCATTCTGAGCTCAGATGGGTTAGTGGAGTTGCAGGAAGACAATTCTCTGCAGTCAAGCCACAGCAAAGACACTGTCTGTGACATTGATATCAACCCTGGCTCAGGATGAAGATTCAAGTGATGCTCAGGTCAAAATATTATGAGTGATTTGCTAAGCACGCCTCTAAAATTGTATTGTTCTTCTTCGTGGCCTCTGTGAATACACACATATGGGTTTAGTCTGCGCCTGCGCTGACATTCTCGGAGCATTCTAGAGCTACAAGTAACAATTTTATGGGATGATCCCCCATGAGGCACAAGCTCCTCCCACCCAAGATTCCCCTTAGTTCCTTTTTTCCGCCGTGCTGTAAAGTTCTACAGAGCATAGAGTTATTTCCACAGGGTTTTTTCCCTTAGCTTATTGATCAATTCCCTCTAAATTGGATTCTTTCCCTTCTCGTTTATCTAATCTACGATCCCCCGTGAGTTGTTTTCTTTTCACTTGCCAGCTATTTGGCTTACCGCCCCCCCCCCCCCGCACACACACACACTTCAACTGTTTGCTTCTTTCTCCTTTCCCGCCTTTTTCGGCCTACTCATTTTGACTCTCAGGCACAATAATGATTTTCTGCCTGAGTAAACTACATCTTACCCAGATAGGTGCATGCCGCAGTAGGGGACCCGACAATGCCAAGGAGTCCTTAAAATCTAAGTCTACATCAACAGAGGAATCCTCGCCAGAAGCTAGCGAATTTGCCTCTGAGGAGACGACGTGCCAGCTCTACCTGCACAGACTTCGGGATCGCCTGATAGCCTCTCTGCTCCAACTGGCCATTTAGTGACTGCGCTACCGTCCAGTCCGGCCGTGGCCCTTTTTAGCCCTACATGAGGGCGGGCATTTGACGTTCCAGAGTTGGAGCTTAAGTCTTTCTATCTCATGAGGAGAAGAGAGTGAAAAGGAGACATGTCTCACCACACCCTCTCTATGAGCAACCATGAGAGAGACTGGTGAATCATTGATGGATGGTTGTTTCAAGGGGCTTGTTCAAGGGACCCTGCAGGAGTTAGGGCTCTGTCGCCCTGTCCCTAGGAGAAGAAGGGCCTCCTGTTGCCCCGGTCTCCTTCCCTGACTGTCAGTGATTCCTCCTGACATGGGAAGCGCCTCTGTGTGTGAGTGCCGCACACCAACCCTCCTTCGTGCGCCTGCTCATGTAGCTGCGACTTCTGGAGGGAGCTGCACACCGAGGCTGTAGATGTGCCAGCAACATATGGTAAGGCTTGGGTTTTCCTTTTGGGGATACAATGGGCCCCTTCAGCTCCTGTGGCTAGCTTTGCCTGTCTGGGGTAAAGCCCTTGGGTGTTTGGTATTGGGCCTGATTTATCAGAGGTCTTGTTCACGTGGCTGCTATTTCCAAAACCAGGTGCCGAGGCAAAAGCTTTCTGGCAGCATTTGACAGCCCTAGTTTGCCTCTGAAAGGGGGGCTGCAGCAACTCCCACCACTAGCCCTGCTAGTCGGTGATATTCCTGCCTGGGGTAGCACCTGCTGGTGGCTGTTAATCTGGCACAAAACAGCCCTCTTTATCATTGGGCTTGCTCACAAAGTAGCCTGCGGCCCTGTCTCAGCTGCCAGTGCCCGCATAGGCTCATAAGGAAAGGACTCACAAGGGTCCACCCGAGAACCCTGCCGCTGTCTGGTAAATCTGGATAATTTTCCTCAGGTAGGTCCTGTCACACTGACAAGGTTGCGTAGGACCAGTCCCTTTTGTTTGGGATAGGAGCTATGAGCTCTCGGCCACCATCACCATCCCGCTCTACCTGGCATCGTTCTGAGCTATGGAGTGCTTTATGCCTCCACATACACTTTACAGATGTAGTGCTCCCTCGAACTCGGCTCCGGCATCATAATGTTTGGAGCCTTGATCAAACCTGCTGTTAACCCATTCAGGTTTGAGACTCACATGAATTGCTGGGGGGTGGAAGAGTTTCCAACCAATCTTCCTGCACCCCTCTCAGTTGTCGCAGATGGTCACACTCCTTTACTGTCAACAGATGAGTTCTTTGGTCGGCGTTGTTATTTGTTTTTGGTCGCCGTGTAGCCACGTACTCCTCTGCCATGAGGGCTTATCACCACTTATGGAGTGTGGTTCTGCCCACCCTGCAGGTAGCTCATGTGCACGCTTACAGTTCAGGCCTTCCGCATCACTGGGAGGCACTGTTGCAGGTGCATCACGAGCGCACTGCTGCTCGATACACCTGAAAACCAGTGTCTAAGCAACTGATAGGTTAGGACCTGCCATTTGTTGGTGTATGGCTTTTTAGCCAGAAAAAGGTTGTTATTCTTGATAACCTGCTCAGGCTCTAGAAGGTGACACATTCATTGTGCTGTAACATCTGCAAGAGCCTGAAGATGTTCCCATCAGCCTATGGCATTCCGGGAACGTTAAAAGCCTCAACCCCAAAGTTACCAGCCACCCCTAGACATATGGGGAGGCAGTGCCTTGACCGGCAGAACTGCTGGTAGGACTGCAAACTGAGCGGGCTCTTTACTTCTCTGTTGTTGACCAGTCAGTCCGTTTGACTTCTTTCTATTGTAGCTACCAGCTTTGCCACTATCCTCGATCTTTCTATTGTAGCTACCAGCTTTGCCACTATCTTCGATGTATGTTGAATCCATTAGGATCGACCTCAACATGGAAAAGATTTTTGTTCTTTTTCTCTACCATACAACACTTTGGCAGGAAAAGATGCTTTCCAAATTCCAATCCATCTCGTCAAGGCCCATTATGATCGAGCACGACCGGTCCTGGCTTCGAATCTGCCAATTCTGGACATAAGCTCGGATCTCACTCCTTGAATGAATCTCGCTCCAATATGATGCGATCCATTATCATCCTCTGTCACCTTCAGTGTGCTTCTTTTCATTTGCACAGCTCACTTCTCGGTTCACCGCATTACGTCTATTGGGAATGGAGGAACCGCCTTTTCCAGACCATCACTTAGCTGAGCACTTACACTAACTATGCTGAAGCTAATAAAGGATGCTTGCACCAAGCCACTTCCTATTAAAGATCTAGGAAGAATGTATCACAGGTACAAGGTATGAGGAAATGATATAGAAATTTTGGGATGACTCCAGTCCCATTTCTATCATCGTAGAACAAATTTATCCAAAACGAGAAATGATTTCCCTGAACCCTACTAATAAGAATACGGAAACATTGATGTCTTTGGCAGGGAGACTTATTCCCTTCATTCACTTCTGCTCCATGTGGCCAACTATCAATCACAATAGGCGCCTACCTGGAGCAATTTTGGTCTCAGATTCTACCTCTCTTGGAATCCATTAAAACAGAGCTTAGAAATTTTTGCTCTGAGACCACGACTCTAGCAAAGCAACACAGGATTGCTGCTTGACATGCAAGGGCTTCAACTACTGTCGCATCCTTAGTATCTATAGAAGGCTCACCTAGTCACGATCCACTGGCTCATCAAGGACACATATGACAGAATTGAATGTCTTCCATTACATGGTACCAGTCTCTTCAGTCTTAGACTGGTGACACTAGAAATATTATTATTAGTTACATAGAATAGGAAAATAGCTAAATTATATATGGGCCGACAGCCCTTTCATCCCTCTTTCAGTTCTACCCATAGTCCCTTCAACCATATCTGGAGTTTCAGCCTCCCAGACATTTCGGTTCATACAAGAATGTCACCACATCTCTCAAGGTTACATTATATAATTGTCTTTGTTCCCCTTTGAGTAACGTTAGACTCACTCTTTTTGTCTATATCCTCCAGGAAGAGACCTCTGCCTCCTGGGCAAACATGCCATAATCCAAGTTCCTACATCTGGTTTATGCATGGCTTCTACTTCTGTGCTATTATATACATAGAAAGGATGGAGGCATCCGTCCCATCCTTGGTCTCAGAAATCTTTTCATGTGTATTCTACCGTAAGTTTCAGATTCCAGCCTCAACGCTATTATCTAATCAGTAATTCCTGAGGTTTCACTGCCATTCAATTTTTCAACATCTGCAAGGTCTTTCAGATGGTACAGGACATCAGTTTGATAATAACCTTCCCCTGCGAGATATGGACATCTACCTGTACTGGTACTATAGCGTATGTTTTTCTAAAAAAAAAAAAAAAATTACTAGCAATCATCTCCCCAAATTCATGACCTCCACGTCTTCAGTGCTAAAGCAATCCAGACTCAGCCTCGAACCACTCCAATAGTGGTATCTTTTCTTTTTGACCAACTAGAGGATCCCTAATCAAAGTAACTGCAAGTTCGGTTCTATCACCATTGGAAAGTATCGACCTTCAATGTATTTACTGGGGTCTGTACGCCGACTACAGGTTTTATTGCTCCTGTGCAGGTGCGGACGGAAACACTGTCGGGGACATGTTCATATGGCAGTGGACAGGGAATTTGCCATAACTCTTCCCTCCGATACATTTCATTCTACGGAGAATCTTCCATCACCATCATTCCTAATCAAATGCGATCCAAATACCTCCTTGAGGTACTTGGTCCTAGTTCGCCTGTCTCAGATCGATATAGACAGACACATGTCAGTTCCCTCTGGTTCCTCACCTCCTAACTTTGGAGGGAAGGATGGTCTACCATCCAGGTCTATCGTCCATGAACTTGGCAACCTGGGAAATACTCCCACTTTGGCATCAGTGCTCGATCGAGCTCAAAAACCATGAACTCAATGTCGATGTGTAAATAAATAAATCTTTATTAAATATACTGAAACAAAGAACTACCTTACCAACTTTCTTAGAAACTGTTGCCTACTTGGCTTTCTGTTTATGCTTTAAAATGTTATATATCTGCTATTGTTGCCCATTAACCAGATTATTCTGGTATGTAGGACTTTTGTCTCACTCTAGGGTCAAACATTTTTTCACCACCCGTCCTCCATGTAAACGCATTGTTCCTCAATGGTCTATAGATTTCTAAATTCACTCATGTGCCCGCCATTCGAGCCCATTTTCTCTTCACGTGCCAAATTACTTACTTTGAACAGTCTTCCTAGTGGCTGTCATATCTGCCAAGGGAACACGCGAAATAGCTGGATTGTGATTTGATCCACCTGTTATTCAATTTTCCTGATAAAGTGACTTCCTACTTTAATGTCTCATTCCTGACGTATTCGACTAATTTTTATGTTTATCTATGCTTCATCTTACCATCATTCTTCAGATCACCATCATCTCCTTTAGAGCACATCCTCCACAATATTTATGTAAGACGCTCACCAGCATTTTCTCTGGACACTACCAGAGCTTCTAAACAGAGCTTCTAAACAGATGACAGGCTCTTTTGATGTTTTATTTTATTTATTTATTTTATTTATTTACAATATTTTTAGCCGCACCATTGCCAGTGGCTTCTTTTCATTTTTCATTCTTTTCTTTCATTTTTCATTCTTTTCTTTCATTCTTTTCATTCTTTTCATTTCAAAAGTCCAGTTTCTTCTTATCCATCTCTAGATCGATGGTCCAGGCTGTATCTATGGCTTGCCAGCGGTCAGACGAGTCACCGTCTAATCAGCTTTAGCCTCGCTCCATGGAGTGCTGTCTACCTCGGCTGCATCCAGAGTAGAATTGATACTCTCGACATCTACCGTGCACCAATATGATCCATGCCATCTGCCTTTGCAGAGCAATACTGGCTACACGTAGGTACATGCAATACCACTGGATTTGGCAGAAATGTGATGCCATCCTTCCTACCGTGACGTCCCACCTGCCAATAAGTAAGCTTGCCAGTCACCTATATGTGTGTATTCACAGAGGCCACAAAGAAGAAAGAAAGGTTACTTACCTGTAACCATGGTTCTTCGAGTGGACCTCTGTGAATTCACACTACCCACCCATCCTCCCCTCTGTCGTCACAGGTATCTTATTGTTGTATAACTCTCGTGCCCGGCGGACAAATTGCAGGAACTGAGGGGAATCTTGGGTGGGAGGAGCTTGTGCCTCATGGGGGATCATCCCATAAAATTGTTACTTTTAGCTCTAGAATGCTCCGAGAATGTCAGCGCAGGCACAGACTAAACCCATATGTGTGAATTCACAGAGGTCCACTCGAAGAACCATGGTTACAGGTAAGTAACCTTTCTTTTCCCCACTTACAGGACCACCAACTAGATTAGGGAGCAGCACATTTCTTGTTTAATATAGTGGTCCCGAAAAATGAAGACCCTAATAACTTCAAAATCACCTGCTAGCCTGCATAAACTAGATGGATGGATGACTTTGGAGCTCTCAGTAGTGTTCATTTGAGAGGTTTAAATGCAGGTTTACTTAAGGAATATTTAAATATCTTTTTCTTTAAAAAAAGATTTAAAAATATATACAAAGTGGTGCCTCACTAGACAATGATAATCCGTTCCACTGAAATCGCTGTTTAGCAAAATCATCATCTAGCGAAAAGCATTTCCCCATTGGAATGTATTGAAACCTGTTTAATGCATTCCAATGGGGAAGAATTGTTGTCTAGCGAAGATCGGCCATAGGAAAGCTGCTTTGCGAACCGCCCATCAGCTGTTTAAACAGCTCTCCTGCGAAGCTTAGGTCCCAAAAAGACCCGTTTTGTGAGAACAGAGGGAGCTGTCAAAATCGTTGTCTAGCGAAAATTGGTTTGCGAAGCAGGGACCAAACATTGTCCAGCAAAATTCCCCCATAGGAATCACTGTTTTGCGAATCGCTATAGCGATCGCAAAAAGTCAATGTCTAGCAAAAAAATGGTCATGTGGGGTAACTGTCTAGCAAGGCATCACTGTATTTTAAATAATTTCAAGTATGTTTCCTAAGCATTCTTTTCTATTAAGCTGTGTATGAGAAGCAGGAAAGATTTGTTTGAGCTAACTTTACTGATAAAAAATATATAGGGAAACAAGCATACGTCTTGCCAAATATATTAATTAAATGACTGAGTCCATCTATATCTTTGGTGGAGAGAAAAGATCCATTGCCTCATATATCTTAAGAAAAAAGTTTTTTTTATTTATTATTATGTGTCTTTAAAGTTAGTAGTTGATAAGGACACCTGAGGAGTTCATGGGTTTCAGTGACCTTTTACTATGGACCTGTTTCCAGTCAATTCATGTTTTCCTCACAGCTAGACAGCTGTTTATTACCATGTCTTCCCGCATTCTCTACAATATTTTCTACTGAGACCTCAAGCAGCTTGTTAGTGGGAAGTAAATATTGATTTGGCATCCTGTCAATGCAGAAAGAATGAAAAAATTTCCACCAGAGGCCCCTCAAACATTTTCCTATCGACATTTTCTGGGCAGAGCGGAAAGCTGCATAGAGGATGACAAGGCTGAGACTAGTTGAAATCCCTGAGGGGTCCATTGAGACTGGCGCTGTGACCTGTGTGATACTATTTCTTCTCTTTCAAGTCTTTTTTTAATACACACAGTCTGCTGGGAGGCTCCCCTCTTGTAAGTGATCAAGGGCAGCTTATTGGCAGGTGAGAGCCCTGCTTTTCTAGTCATAGAAGCTTTTGTTTCAAGATGGCTGATGACATAAAGCAGATTTTGAAACTTCTTTCCATTGTAATATATTTATCTTTTTAATTTTCCTAATGGGAAGGAGGGAAGGAGAGGTGCTTTTTTCTAAAATAATATGATAAACATGTATAGGTGTTCGTTTTGTAGGTGATACAAAACACATGTGTAATTTCTGTTCAAAAAGAGAAAAGGAGGATGTGTAAAATTCTTTGAAAGCTCTTTCCAAGGTGACTCCACCCTGTGCAACTGGTTGAATGCAGTGTACAAAAACTTGCAATGCAGTATTACAGTGGCAGTTACTATTCATTTGTCAACAACCCTATTTGACTAAGGAGGAATGCTAACAATTAGTTTGCCCATAGCTTCTGGAAATGTGATTCTTCACTTATTACAAAGTGTGGATGAGGCAAATTATAAGTTGATTCACATTTAATTGTGGTAAATATCCTAATTGTGAATAAGAGATTGGGACTTGGGAAAGTGTGAAGGCAAGAGGAGAAGGGGACGTCAGAGGACAAGATGGTTGGACAGTGTCACCAAAGCTACCAACATGAATTTGACCAAATTCCGGGAGGCAGTGGAAGACAGGAGGGCCTGGTGTGCTCTTGTCCATGGGGTCATGAAGAGTCGGACATGACTAAACAACAACAAACTGGATCTACTAGCTTTTCAGTGTTGCCTCTCTTTTCTTTCGGCATGAATTCCACTCCCAATCTCCTTGTATTGTCAATTTACAATTATCATGCTAAACACAGTTCCCTCATTATCATGATTTGAAATTAGGATGTGAAGCTGGTCAGAAAATCCATTTGAAGAAGAACTCCACTTAGTTTAACTATAGTTCACAATGATGGTTATTTAATATGACCTTTGGAGAAGATAAATAAAAGAAGGTGTGAGGTAACCTTCACTCACAAATGCTTAACAATGGTTAAAAGTTCTCCAGAGTTATAGCTGCACCAGGACATAATGGAACATCTGGATAATGAAGGAACATCTGAATGTGTTCAGATACAGAAGACCCATTCTTGTTTTGGTGCTAATAAATAATTATGTTCCATCATTGATTCCAAACCCTTCTCAGGGTTTCCTAAGATACAGCACTTAGAAGGTGGCTTACCATTCCCTTTTTCTGGGGTGGCTCATCCAAGGTTACACATGCTGGCTTTTTTCCTGGGAATCACCTGGAGGAAGTCTGGGCTGGAATGTCTTAACTGTTCTCACACAAAAGCAGCATGTATGAAAAGAGGAGCCTAATCTATCCATGGAAGTTCTCCAAATGAGCTAGAGCCAGTGGCAGCTTTCTTTTCCTACAGCAAAATAGCCCTGAGCTCAGCTACCCTGGGTCATGAGGCTTTCTAGCTCAGACATCCTCCAGGCGAGAGGAAGCATTGATCTATATCGCTTTGCTGAAAGCCTTCTCCATACTTCTGCAGGAATCCCCTTGTAGTGTTTCACTTCTCTTTCTGCACTGTTCTACTTTAAAGATCTACTTGCACTGAATGGCCTTCTTGTCTTGTGATAGTTTAGTTAGGGTCCATGTCTCAATCTTGTGTAGGGCTTCTTGTCACTTCGTTTGCAATTTTTCTCCACCTGGCAACTTCAGCTGCTGACATTGGTTCAATTTCTCAGGTCACTGGTTCATTCATTGGTGACTACCTTGCAAGGTCAGGCAAGGAGATGTTACACCTCTGTTGGGTTGCTATGAACATTTGATGTCTGGCTTGGGAGCATCTTATGGCCTAGTGCCTCTTCCATTTCAACATTCTTGACATCTCTATCTCTTCCTCTTTCCTTGGTATACTGCTGTCCGTGTGTCATTGTCTTCCTATTCTCTTTTGGCTCAAGTTGTGAAGGGTTTGACATAGTGGCCTTGCTCTTCACAGCTATCTAACACAGTTCCTCTTTTGTCAGCTCCTTTTTGTTAATAAAAATGTGCTGACTTCACCTGTTTTTAAGTTCATGACTTCATAGCCTTTTTTGTCGGGGACATAGCCAAGTAAAACATTCTGTTCTGTTCTAGAGTTGAGTCTGTGCCTTTTCTGTTTTCGTATATAGACATATCTGTTGTGTCCCAGTAATGACACAGGAAGTGGCCCACACAAGTCACTGTACATTCTATGCAGCCCCCTAGTGCTCCTTCTCTTAGTCCTTAATTGAAATGAGAATCAAACACCTTTTTCTGTGATACATTTTATGCACCTGGTTGTATTGTTTGCATCACATTGATTTACCTTGATACCTATAGCAACGTTCTGGTTCTGCAGTTTTGTGATATGCTGCCCTTGTTTACCCCCTCTCTTGCTTTTTTCTGTACAAAATGTCTTGCTGCAAAGTACATGAGATCACTTAATACTGAAGTTTGATATAGTGTCTTCTTGTGCCATTGAGCCTGGCCTCTAGAACATAATTGCCCAACAGTATTGATTTAATTGCGTAGGTTTATTTGTGGACTCCTAATTATTGACTGGAGGTAAATTTAATGGAGAAACCTTTATGAACACAGGGAAACTGCTGCTGTTGCTGTTATACATAAATGAACAGCATCACATCTCTTTAGATCATTTTTCAAGCTAATTTTATTCCACTGTGACAGTATGATAACATTTAAAATGTCATAGGCATTTTATTTTTATTGCTGACATGCACCATTTTAGTGCTACATTAGAACTCTGAGGGAGCAGATTTGCGGTGAGCACTAGTTGTTCTTTATTGTCATTTAAAGATTCCCCAAGAGTGTAGTTGCAACCCATGGCACACTTCAGGTATACATTTCATCTCAACTTGTGTTTTCTGTATGGTTAATTGAGTCTTTCCCACCTAAGAACAGTGTTCATAATACTGTTCTATATTGCCAGGTGGGTTCAGAGAAAAACAGATAACGTATTTACTCAAAACATTTTTAAGCTGCTTTGTAGATAAAGGAGGCTCTCAAAGTATCTTACAACCATTAATGCTTACACTGTAAGCAATATGATATAAAAGAAAAAAACATTTGGGAAGGAGAAGGAAAAAAGCAAGCACAGGCACTGTTTCTTAGTTACAACATTCTTAGAATATTCTTCCTGGCAGAAACGGGTGAACTCAGCTTCCTGCAGCTGCCCTTTCCTTCCTCCATGTATAGGGACAGGCCAATCTACCTTACCTATGATGTTCTTCTCAGAGGAATGGCAAGACAGTCAGCTCTGCAATTTTACAGCAACTATCATAGCATTCTCTCTGTAGACAGTGACACCCACCCACTCCCATATGAGAGGATTTACATGCAAAGGTCAAGACAGTTTTGAAGGAGTTTGTATTTCACTAAATTAAACCCTTAAAGTCTTCTACAGCACTACCTTAGAATCCAGAAATATACTACTGCTACTCCAAGAGCCTGCTGCTAAGGAGGAAATGGGGAAAGCACTTGACTAATCAGAACAACAGTACTATGGCCAACATGCCCACAGGGGTGGTGTCAGCAAGAGTGCCCACATAACACACACACAACTGGAGCCAAACCTTCTGCACTGGGAATGTAGTGTGCACACAACAGCATGTGCAAAGGGGAAATATCTAATTAAGGAATCCTGATTTACATTTGAACCAACCGCATTTACAACTCATAAAGAAACAATGCTCAGCTGAGCTGCAGAAATCTAGAAGAAGCAGTCAAATCACAACTGATACAAAGCTAGTTTCCCCTTACTGCAGTGCTGGAGTATACCTTACTCTTGAAGTAGACATTAAAGGTCTGGTTCATATTCCTCTTCTGCTTAAAATGAACTCATTCGAATTCTTAGTCTCTTTGCAGATGTAAGAGTATCAGTTGTCAGACCTGATTTCTGCCAAGGAGCAAGGTAGATATAAAATGAGGCAGGTAGATCTGGAGAAATAAGCAGGAAGTGTTTTCTTGCAGGTACAGCTGAGTCTTCCTGTGTGGACCTTTTCCTCCTGGCCGCTAATTTATCAGGAAGACTGGTAACAATCAGGGTAGGAAGAATCCAGCATATAATGCAATTTCTTATGAGAGACTAAGTATTTAGTAATGTTCAAGCACCAGTTAACATTCTAATCTCTGTCAAGGAGAAACTGGACACATGAATCTTATCATAAAGCACAGCTGCCCGTGAGTTCACTTTAATAACTGGCATTTATTTCCACAATAAATAAATGTGTTTATTTCAGTGGTTTTTACAATGGGATGGGTTTACTTGATTTTATGTCTTAGTTAATAGAGTTAAATTTGTAAGTCTGGGTGCTATTTTTTCATGAAAAGGCAGGGGTATAATGTAAGAAATAAATAATAAAACAAGCAAATAAAACTGCTTTCTGCAGGACAAAGTCAGATTTACATGAAACAAAACAAGTGAGAGCAGAGATGTGACAGATCCAGCAGTTTTAAGTCTTGGCCTTTAGGTGTACTCCAACTCTAGGTGTACTCCAACTCCTTTCAGTGAGTGTAGTCAAAAGTGTTATTCAGGCATTCAGAAAAGAATGTGAGAATGCTGGATAGCTCAGGGGGTTAAATGTCCGGCTGGTGAACCAGAGGTTGATTCCCACTGTGCCTCCTTGATAGTGACTGGACTCGATCCAAAGGGTCCCTTCCAGTTTCAGTTCTAAGATGATTCTAATATTATTATGAAGACCCCTGTTTCTTTGGGGATTGGTTCCAAGCTGCTGAAAAATGTGGATTATAGCAAACATTTTCCTCCCCAAACCAGATGCACTCCCCCCCTTCTCCAACTATCCAGACGATCTAGGGACAAAGCCCCCCACCCGCCCTCCAATCCATGCAAACCTGACAGTTACCTGAAGGGAGAGCAGAGTGTGGAGCAGAGTGTGGAGCAGACTGCTGCTTTGGGAGACCTGCTTACTTGCATGCCGAGCTGTTTGCTGCCATGCTCTCAGACCTCAATGCAAAGCAAGCTGGCTTTCTCACCTAGATTGCCTGGCACTGACACTTTTTTTAAAACCTCTGGGTAAACCAGCAGGCAGGAGGAGCCTCTGATGCCGCCTCCAGAGCAAAAGCTTGCAAGAGGAAAGGTCTTAAGCAGCCAGAGACCATGCTATGTATTCTTCATGGCACTGTCTCTCTGGCTCCCTCTAGTGGCTAGTTCTGGTAAAACATGTTATTTTTCTCCTGCATTAAAAAAATACTTTTAATTCAGTATTTAATTTAATATTTGCAGACCATGAATAAGTGAATCAGCAGATACAGATCCCATGGATAAAGGGGTACTGCTGCATATGAAAATTCTAGCCCCTCCTCCTCCACATTGCTCCCTTCATTTGGGGAGTGAGAGTTTGAAGAGGAAAGCATGAAGCATCTTCCCAAGTTCCAGAACTCTGCTCAAGTTCCCCAGGTTCATAGAGAGTCTCTGTGTAGCAGCACCTTTTTCCTGTGGACAATCACTCTCCCTATGAAGTGGAGCTTGAACTCTCTTCGCCCTCACAAGTTAGAGTAACCCACTTTTGAATTTTTGAAAAGGGTTAAACTAAAGGGGGTTGTTGTCTTGATTCTTCTATTGGCTGTTTAAATCCAGTTCTATTGAATTCTGTACTGTGGTTGGACAGTGATTCTTCTCAGCCTTCTTGGCTGAATTGGTTGTTAGCCCTTGGCCTGGTTTTCATTCACAGACTCTTTCTAGCTTCCAGGAGAGATGTGTTAGTTTCCTAGTAGGCTTTGCTGTCTCCGAAATCCTTGGCTAGCAGAACATGAATAGCTGCCTTTCTGGGGTCTGCCTCTTCCCTCAGGAGACCTTCCTTTCTTGAATCCCCCCACCCCAAGAGTTTAAAGCTTCCAGCGCTTCTACATTAAAAGAAATGCACCCTACATGATAGGCAGTTCATGAAGGATCAGTATTATCCATTACAAATGCAAGCACCGTTAATTTCAAAAGCTGTCACAAGCATGAGGAAAAGTGTTTTCCATTGCTTAGGTTTGGCTTCTCAGCAGCTTAATGTAATATGAGCTGTACAGCCATGTGGTTTATGACAAATGGTTATACATTACGTCATGCAAAAATCAACTGAATAAACAGGTCACAGGTTAGTGGCAGGCACAAAGTATCCCAGTGGAGAGCAATATACCATTTCAACAATCGTTGCATATGGGTAATTATATTTACTGAATGTAGAATTTTGATTCAAATAGAAAACTCTAAACATGAGTCTTTGCTAAAGCTAGCCATCTGACTCTGTCAACCTGTCATGGATCGAATTAACCTGTCAGCCAACTTGCAGTGAACGAACTGCAGAGCAAGTAGGGGCACTGAGGAGAAGAATAAGAGGCCTTTCTTTCTATCCTATTCCCTCCATCAAACTGAGTATGTTTATGTTTTTGAGGACCTGTAGTGGGCAGAGAATTAAATTAAATACTGAATTTAAAGTTTTTTAAAAAATACTTTTAATACAGTATTTAATTTAATATTTGCAGACTGTGGATAAGTGAATCAGTGGATACTGATCCCATGGATAAGGGGGTCCTACTGTATATGGAAATTCTAGCCCCTTCTTCTCCCTATTGCTCCTTTTACTTGGGGAGTGAGATTCTGAAGAGGGAAGCTTCTGTTATATGTGGAGTAAAAATCCATATTTCTACTTCTCTGGTTGTGAATGATCTTAATTCTCTAATTGTAAATGTAAAGCAGTTAGCCATAACCTTTCTCTGTACTCCTTAGGCTTGATTGCTGTGTCAACCTAGAACACTGACCCAACAGCCTGCTCAGTTTCCTTGTTCTTTACTGAACTAATTAAAATGAAACTATGATTGGCATGCATACATTTCTGGTGTCAAGCTACTTGCTGTAATCCTGTTTTAGATCTGCCTTTCCTAGCTGCTCTGGGTAAGCCTGGATACAGGACCTATTGTTTCCATGCTATTTAAAACGATCTCTCTGTAGGTACGATGTGTTCAGTTTCAACATTAGAAGCTGCCTTAACTCACCCAATACTGCCTGGAAGCAGCTCGTGAGGTTTCAAGTGAAGGATGCAGTGCATACTCACAAAAATATATTTGTCATTCACTTTAAAGGAAAAAAAGAAAAGAGGAAAGAAAGAGAAAAGAGTTGTCTTAACACATCTAGATAGCCCATCATTTTTTTGTCAAATTGCACATTTTTTTCATTCCTGCACAAAAGCACAAAGAACAGGATTTCCGGCAGCAGCATTAGCCAAAAAAAAAAGTTGTGTGTGGGAAAACCCCTTGTATTTGGCACAAAAATCTGTGTTTGTGCTAAATACCCTTTTTTGCACAAAATACAAGTTTTTTAAAAATAAGAAATCTCATCTACAATTTTTTTCACTGGGAAAAAAAGCCTCACATTCAAAAGAATGCACAACAACTAAGATCTCATGGAGTAGGAAGAAAAATGTACATCTTTAATTCTCACTTGCAAGAACAACATAAGTGAAAATTGAGATCCTTCTTTTTTACCTCTGAGATTACTTGATGACCTCTCATCCAAGTGGTAACTAGGGTTGGCCCTCCTTAGCTTCTGAAATCTAACTCAATCAATATGTTCAGGATCGTGTAGCTGTAGAGATAAGAAGTAAAATTGCACTATTACATAACATGTTAATAGTCAAGAGAAATTATACCTTTTACAGTTAATCCTTATATTTCCATGTACTTTCAAGGACAATTGGCATTCAGACAATTATTTTAAACTGTATTTTTAAAAAGTTTTATCCATTTATAAACTGCAAATTTCAACAGGTGCACCTAACATTCACTTTAAATCACAGCATTTAAAAGTCATAGTTGATGAGAACCATTCATTTCACTCTAATTGAGAGAAGCCTCACTTTCTTTGGAGTGCATCTGGTGGCTGTGAAATTCCACTTCTCAAGGTACATATGAATGTCCAGTCTCTTGTTAAGTTCGTAACTTTTGATTTTTTAAAAAATTTTTAAATATAACTTTTTAAAATGCACCTACTACAGAAAATGTGTTTGGTTCATGATTTTTAAAGCATGTTCACACTGCAATGTATGTCAGCTTCCTATAAACATTAGGATCATGGCTCTTGTCAGCATCCAATTCTTCACTGTAGCACCTGTCAGTTCTATTCAATATGTTTGCATGTTTGTGTCTACAAATAGAGAGCATCTTAGCGGCAGCCAAATTTTTACTTAGTTGAATAGTGCACACTCTTTTTTTGTTCAGGAATTATGAACACATAGAAGAAATCTCAGTATATTTACTGAACCATTAATAAAACTGTGACAGGCTTATATTGAAGATGAAAATTGCAAAGATTCAGTGCAGGATATACTATGTGTCTATAAAGAGAACTAGATAAGAACATGTCCCAGCAGCTGATGAATGTGCAAGACATCGGTAACATTTCAAGATTCTCTTATCCTTGATTACACTGAATGATTAAGATTAAAACGCCTCCTTAAAAAATAATTTTACAGTGACAGAGCTGCTTTCAAATGTAGTGAACAGAAAGTAAAATATAGAATGATATGAACCCAAGGCAGTCTTGAAGGAATACATTTGTCTGAGGCTGAATGTTATTAGGAAGAAAATACAGATGTATCAAAAGTAAATGTGTGGTTTGTGTAGTGGAAGGCAAGTTCCCAAGACTTGGGAGAATAGAAGGACCAAAGTCTCTTCATAACCAACATTCTCCCTACATGGAGAATGGGGTCTGAATATACAAAAACATGTACACATCCACTTTTATGATTTCTACTGGGTAGGTTTTGGGAACAAATTAAAACTTCATCCTGCAGTACATAACCTACACATCAGATAAAAGCTTGAATTTGTATTTAGATTGCACAGTAACCAACAGATTTCTTTGTCAGCATTGTTATATCACAAAATACTGATGCACAGAACCAGATGTTTGTAATTTTATATGGGATGCCAACAAAGCCAGCCACAAATTATATACATCTTTAAACAAAGGTAAGGTAAAGGTAAAGGTTCCCCTTGACATTTTAGTCAGTCGTGTTCGACTCTAGGGGGTGGTGCTCATCTCCATTTCCAAGCCGTAGAGCCAGAGTTTGACCGAAGACAGTTTTCGTTGTCATGTGGCCAGCGCGGCTATACATGGAACGCTGTTAAACAAAGGTACGATCTATCAATTGAAAATGGTTTTGAAGGAGATGAAGTCAGGAAATGTGTGGAAATCTAAGATACATGGGCATCACCTGTGATGGATGGGAGCTGGATAACTACCATATAGGAGTGCTCCTGGGGGTGATTGGCAAAAAGAATGGTAGCCTTGTTGGATGGACAGGTAGTGAGTGCTTGACAATATGTTGTAAATGCTGGGAAATGGGAATGTATTCTATAGTCACTTACCTTGCACCATATTTCAAGATGCCTGTTTTGATTCCCTGAAGTTTAAATTTTCTGCTGCATCTTCTGCAACAGATTGCAAAGCAGCACCAAGGAATGCATATCCTACAGTTGAGCCCCATGTTATCAACATATTGGCTCCCTGCTGTTGCTTAGGGCCAAAACGCCCAACTAATAGCTTCACAATGAAAAAGAAATAAAATGTTATCCCTCTAGAGCAGTGATGATGAACCTATGGCATGCATGCCACAGGTGGCACGCGGAGACAGCTCCCTTGGCATGCAAGCAGAGCACTACCCCCCACTACCCATCCCCACTACCCACCACCACCCCACAGCCGAACCTCAAACTGCACCATCGTCAGCCACCGCTTCCTCCTATTTTCCTTGGTTCCGGCACTCCTTCTTTAAGAGATCGGAGATAAGCCTGCTTGATTGGTTACAGCTGGCCCCTGGCAGCCAATCCAGGGCTTGTGAATGACTGCTTCCTCCTGGAGGTGACTGCAAGCTGGAGGGAAAGGCTCCAGGTTAAGGAGGGAAGGAACATGCAACTTCATCAAGCATATTTAAATGTATATACAAAATGGAGGGAGCGAGAGAGGTGTGTGTGTGTGTATGTGTGGGAGTGTGTGTGAGAGACTCAAAACTGAAAAAAATAACTGATTCAAGGAGGGAAAGCTCCAGTTGAGGGAAGGAATGTGCAACTTCATCAAGCTTGTTTACATGTATGTACAAAATGGAGGGGAGCGAGGATGTGTTTGTGTGTGTTTGTGTGAGAGAGAGAGGGGGGAGGGAGGGAGACTGACTCAAAACTGTTAATCTTCACTGCATTTAGCTCTGCAGTTTCTGCTGAAAACAGAAGTCTGAAGTGTGTAGCAATCGTGTCTCTCTATTTACCATCCCCAAAGCAGGCAAAAGTATCAAAATTTAATTCCCAAAATCTGAATCCCAGTCTTTCTGTTCCTGGTCCTACTTTGACTGCAACACTAAACAAAGGATGGTGGGTTTCTTTATTGTGTCACTCCATCTCATGTGCAGCCTTCCTCTTTTCCTACTGCTTTGCACTTTTTCTTTCATTGCTGCCTTTTCCAGTTAGCTTGTCTTCTTATGATGCCACTATAGTACAGTACCCTTTGTTTGGTTATTTTAGCTTGTAGTGAAAGTCCACACTTAACTTGCTTTACTTATCTTTCTGACAAGTTATGCTATCTGTAAAACTCTTTTCCAACACTACATTTCAAATAAGTGAAATGTGTGTATACACTTTATGTAGTGTATTAAATGTGTATTAAAAGTCTGCACTCCTATATATAGCTGCTTTTCTGGGGGTGGTTTACTTTGGAGGAAACAAGTCCAGAATTTCAATGTACTTAATAAGCTTTGTTGTTTAGTCGTTGTGTCTGACTCTTCGTGACCCCATGGCCAGGCCCTCCTGTCTTCCACTGCCTCCCGGAGTTGGGTCAAATTCATGTTGGTTGCTTCGATGACACTGTCCAACCACCTCATCCTCTGTCGTCCCCTTCTCCTCCTGCCTTCACACTTTCCCAACATCAGGGTCTTTTCCAGGGAGTCCTCTCTTCTCATGAGATGGCCAAAGTATTGAAGCCTCAGCTTCAGGATCTGTCCTTCCAGTGAGCACTCAGGGTTGATTTCCTTCAAAATGGATAGGTTTGTTCTCTTAGCAGTCCAGGGGACTCTCAATAGTCTCCTCCAGCACCACAATTCAAAAGCATCAATTCTTCTGCGGTCAACCTTTTTTATGGTCCAGATCTCACTTCCATACATCACTATTGGAAAAACCATAGCTTTGACTAGGCAGACCTTTGTCGGCAAGGTGATGTCTATGCTTTTTAAGATGCCGCCTAGGTTTGTCATCACTTGCCTCCCAAGAAGCAGGCATCTTTTAATTTTGTGGCTGCTGTCACCATCTGCAGTGATCATGGAGCCCAAGAAAGTAAAATCTGTCACTGCCTCCATCTCTTCCCCTTCTATTTTCCAGGAGGTGATGGGACCAGTGACCATCATCTTCGTTTTTTTGATGTTGAGCTTCAGACCATTTTTTGTGCTCCCCTCTTTCACCCTCATTAAAAGGTTCTTTAGTTCCTCCTCACTTTCTACTATCAGAGTGGTATCATCTCCATAACTGAGGTTGTTGATATTTCTGGCAATCTTAATTCTGGCTTGGGATTCCTCCAGTCCAGCCTTTCGTATAATGTATTCTGCATAAAAGTTAAATAAGCAGGGGGACAATATAGAGCCTTGTTGTACTCTTTTCCCAATTTTGGACCAATCAGTTGTTCCATATCCAGTTCTTCCTGTCATATAGATTTCTCAGGAGATGGACAAGGTGGTCAGACACTTCCATTTCTTTAAGAACTTGACATCGTTTGTTGTGGTCCATAGTCAATGAAGCAGATCTTTTTCTGGAACTCCCTGGCTTTCTCCAGAATCCAACACATGTTAGCAATTTGGTCTCTAGTTCCTCTGCCCCTTCAAAATCCAGCTTGTACTTTGGGAGTTCTTGGCCCATATACTGCTGAAGCCTTCCTTGCAAGATTTTGAGTATAACTTTGCTAGCGTGTGAAATGAGTGCAATTGTACGGTAGTTGGAGCATTCTTTGGTACTGCCCTTCTTCAGGATTGGGATGTAGACTGATCTTTTCCAATCCTCTAGCCACTGCTGAGTTTTTAAACTTGCTGGCATATTGAGTGTAGCACCTTTACAGCATCATCTTTTAAGATTTTAAATAATTCAACTGTAAAGCCATCACCTCCACTGGCCTTGTTGTTAGCCAGGCTTTCTAAGGCCCACTTGACTTCACTCTCCAGGATGTCTGGCTCAAGGTCAGCAACTTCACTATCTGCCTTGTCTGGGTGCTGCATGTGTTGCTCTCAAACTAACAGCATATGGGCCAAGGTTTGACAAATTTTCAGCATACATACAACTTCACAAATCACATTGTGCAAAAGCATGCCAAGTTGAGTATCCCTTATCAAAAAATACATGCATATAATTATTTTAAAAATTTGTATAAATTACCTGGCTTGTAGTACTTTAATATTTGTTTCCATTTACTAGAGTTAATGGTTATTTTTCAATAAAAAAGTGTTTGTATCATTGAAACTTCTCTAATGTTTTGAAGACAAAAGGTGATGATTAATTCAGAAAACATGTATGAGTTCTTTTTCTAAACTAGAACATCAGTATTCAGATATAATTGCAGTGTTGGTACTTTGAACGAAATAATTTGGTTTTGTGTCGCTGTTTGGGCACTCGGGCTCAAAAAGGCTAGACATCACTGCTCTAGAGTCATATACCTTCAAAGCTATTGTCTCTGTGCAGTCAGCCTGCAAGTGAAGCCTATAGTTTTCTTTCCAATAACCGATCCTCAGACAAAAAAAAAAAAAACCTGACCTGCAATTTGTGAAGCTATTGAAACTTCTTGTTATGAATACTGAAAGCCCTTTGAAGCTCCACTTCTACATAGGTAGGCATGTCTCAAATAATCTGATCGTTTTAAGTTTCAAATATGGCAGCTTGTTTTTACTTCTACGTGACCTGGTCTCATGCTTACATGCCTGTTTGAGTATTTCAGCTCTACCCCACAACTGAAGATGCCATACTAAAAATGTTTTGATTCAGCTACATTTGCTATAGTTAACCCTAGATCTCAGCGTTCTGCTTTTTAACCTGCTCTCTGACCTGCTGAAGGAATTCCCTATTCATTTTCAACATTACACAAAGTTCACAAGATTTGGAATCCAGAAGATACTGTATCAACCGGGTCTTCTGAGATGAAGACTAGCAGGTTGCCTTATATCAAAGGTTTTCATAATAACTGCAGTTGTCCTGTGAATGTTATATTTCTCCAACTAGACCATCAGTTCCAAATAAAGTCAATGATCCCTGCTAAGCCATGAACATTCAGTGAGAGGATGCCAATAGTTCAGCCGTTCCTTAAATATCTTACATAGCTTGAAAACCCTATTAGGATCTCCATAAGTCGGAAGGAACTTGATAGGATATAAAGCATAGAATATTTATTGGTCTATTCTTCCCCTCACCAAAACTTTGTGCATTACAGAAAAGATGCTTCTCTATGACATCTATGCAGAGATTTTTCTGTATTCAGTCACCCAAGTTTCACTGAATGCCTCTGAAAGCATTTACCCCCAGCACTAGGAGCTGTATTGATAGCTCCATCTCTCCCTCTCCTGAGAGCAGTCAGCATGCAGTGCTGCGTCTACTTATAAGTGCCCCAGAGATGACTGTAACCTCATATTGATCAGCTGATTGAAGATAAATGACAGAGCTGCTGGTACTGCAGATTACATCATTAACATGGTCAGTAAACCATGAATTGTTCAATAAGGCGTTTATCTTTTTTCATTTTATTCTGCTCTTTTATCATTTTTATGATAAGGAACAGTTACACACACTAATCAGGAGGATCTGTTTTAAGAGAGAACAGACATGGACAAGCATGTCAGTGTCAGAACTAAGCGAAATCTAATGGCTTCAAGATACTTAGTAAATGTTTTTTAGCTGAAGAAAAATATAGACTTCACTGATCATTTTTCTCACTCTGTTTCTCTTTTAGTTTCCTTTTGCTTCATATTTAATGGATGGAGTGCTGGAAAAACTAAATGAGCAGAAGAAGCTGGCAGAAGAATATAGTTCTCTTGTGAAACAAACGACCTAGGTGCTGGTGAATTCAGTTTTCAAAGTGAGGAAGGGCTCTCTTTTTTGCACTTTAATGCCATGCCTGACACTGATTCACAGCAAGGGCTGAGTCACAGTTGATGGTAGCAGGTATATTGGCTGCATTTACATAGCATTTGTGAAGTATGAAATTGAGATTCACATCTTCAAGTTTGGGGTAGATACACATCACACCCAGGAATCTCACCTCTTGTAAGGTACAAAGCAGCCTGAATAGAAAGGAAGTATCATTGATATGGGATTTACTTCTAAGAAAAGCCCAATGTAAAATTTGGCTGTAAATCTCCTTTCTTTTTCTGTCATCCATTCATTCTGTACCAGGGCAGGCAACTTGCTCCTCTCACACCATCTTTGCAGCCCTCCCTGAGCCCTTCCACCATGGATTCAGGCACCTTGGCCCTAATTTGAGCCGAACTGGAATTTTGGTAGCCATGGCAGGTTTATTAGCAATTCCTTGTTGCATTCCAGTGGCAAGGCAGCCCCTTGGCTGCAAGAGGTTCCCCACTCCTGCTTTCTACAAAGTGTGTAAGTATTAGTACTGGGACCATTTGATTTTAGTTTTTCTTCCCCAGTTAGAAATAGTACCATCATTTGATTGCCTTAAAGCAATGAAAACAGAAATGTATTTTCCTAGTAGAAAACAAGATACAATGTTAGTAAGTTTCTTAGAAACTATTATTATACATGGAATACTTTTGAGCACAGCCTATTAGGAACTTTGGCAGCTTCTGTCTGCTGTGCCATACAAAGAAAAGACATGTCAATTTTATTGTAATTCTTTTGAAGTTATGGGGCCAAATTTGGTGTCTTTTGAAAAATCTAACCATTGCTAAGACTATAGGTAATTTCCTTTTTGTGCAATACATCACCAAAAATGTGGGAACTGAGAAACAAACAGTGGTTATTGGAGAAGTTTTAAGACGCATTGAACAGTCACGTACTTTATATTCTCTACAATAGTGAAAGAATATATCCTGTGTGCAATGTACTTAATTGTTTTATATATTTCATCTGAATAAATGATTTTGAGTGTGTCTTTTACAGATTCTCATTTTTCTCTGTTTTACTGTCTGTATATATTTTTCTACAATAATTAGAACCCAGAGGCCTATCTGCTGGTGTCCAATGTGGAATTAGAGGCTCAGGTGAGAGACGCATGCTTAGGCCTGTGCACATGCTATTTGCAGTCCACTGCTTTCCAGATATGGTGGACTAACTACAGCTCTCATCACCGACTGAATGCATGCCCATTGGCTGAGTGGTCAGAGATATAGTTCAAACCAACTTGAGAATGCCAAGCTGGAAAAGGCTTTCTCCTATATGATTATTCCCCTCTATGATATTGCCCGAGTGGCTGATTAACACCTGATGATGTCTAGATGGGTGTTATGCCTGTGCTGTCCACTTGAAGGGTTTAAGGAACATAAGAGGAAACACCTTTCCTTGATGCATAGACTGGATTTACTCTTAAATAGACATAGATATGGGCTTTTGATAGACTTTTCCTACTCTACAATCAGTTCAGCTGGGTAGAAAATGCCTGAGTAACTGCTGTTATTTGTGGAAATGTGAACAGATATATATTTTGAGTGTTTTAACACACCCCATGTTAACCTGTGCCATCAGGGAAGGAGTTAGTGATGATACGACAGTTCTGCATCTTGTGTAAGTGACAGAACACACTATCACAGTTGCTTTTCAATCCATCCAAATGACAAGGTTGTAAGATTGTCAGGAGAGGGAGACTCTTCAGTAGCACTTAATCAGAAGTGCTCCTGAACTAGAGCTAACTCAAATATCCCTTGACTCTTCTGTATCAAAAATATTGCCTTCCCCCTTTTCCCTTCTTTTTCTTAAATCACTTTTCATGTCTCTGATTTCTGCTTCAATATTTTTGCCTGCTGGCTGAAATAATTTGGGAGAAGGTTACACTTTGTAGATATGTGTTATCATCTTTAATTATTTTGGAGCCTGAGTAATGGCCACACCCAGAATAGAAACCAATCCTTTGTTCTGATTTACATGCATCCTTATTCCTCTTTGCTTTTGAATTTCTTCTGATTGATCCTTCTTTAATTATTGATTCTGGACTCCCCCACCAGTATGGGAATGTACTATTTTCAGATTACAGTAAATTCAGAGCCAAGAAATGTTTGTTTCCCACCAGATGTACTTCAAAGCAGAATGGGGAAAGGAACATGTTCTTGAGACCTACCCAGAGACATAGGATGAATATCGCGTTCCAGGAAAGTGAGCTGTAATCTACAACCTCTTCTTCTTCAAACAAAGGAGAATAAGCAGTAAATCTGTTGCTGGGTCTTTCAGCTAAGCTACATATACAGCAAAAACATCTCTTGCTGCACACTGCAAGTGGAAGAATGCATACTTCAATACATCAACGTGTAGAAAAGTAGGACAAAAGGAGAAAAAAATAGTCCAATCCTTTTCCTGAGGTGTTAACAACCAGCAATCTGAAATGTGCAGTCCAAATGATTTGCAGAACATTTAGAACAGATTCTGTAATGTAATACTAGCTTTGTAGATCCAGGACAGCCTTCCCAACCTGATTCCTTCGAGATATGTTAGACTTCAACTGTCATCTCCAGCCAGCATGACCATTGGCTGAAGATGATTGAAACTGTAGTTCTACACATCAGAGGGCATCAGATTGTGTAAGGTTGGCTCTCCACGTTTGCTGCTCGCACTGAAGACTTTTCTCAGCTGGTAGCCCCCCCATTCTGAATTATCGTAGACAATGCACAAGCACCTGTACTATCCAGCAAAAGGTTAAGTAGAACAGCTGTTGATTATCCAGTTTCTCTTCAAGCTTGTAGTTCTTACCTTTTGTTGGTTTGAAGTGGAGCAAGTTCATAAATTTCGTTTTACTAGTGAGAACAAGTTTCTTCTTTGTGGTCTCTGTGAATCACACTTGAGTGTTTTTGCGCTTGTGCAAAACCTCGCCGAACATTCTAGAGCTTTAAAAAACTATTCAAACAGCCCCCATACACACAATGCACATGCTTAGTTATCCCTTAGTTTTCTTTAGCTGCCACTGAGGAAGCTTTCTGAGAACATTCACTAAAGCATATTTAGTGAAAAAATCTTAAATGTTACTCTTTATTGTTCCCATTGTCTGCATTGTCTTAGTCTTCATCTGCTGCACCTTTTTGTGAGTTGCCCCTTTAAAAAAAGTTAATCATTTTATTTGTCTCCCCCTCATATTTTATGGCCCCAGCAGGCCTGTTAAAAAAGTTGGACTGCAACTCTTATGGGCCAATGTATCCAAAGTTACTCTGGGGATGATATTCAAACATCTCACCCTGACGATCCAGGTGACTACGAATGCAAATCTTACAGGTTTGGGTTTACACTGCCAAGATTGGCAATTCTACATCCTCTGGTCCAAGGAGGAAAGAAATATGCACATAAATAAACTGGAACTGCTTGAAGTAATTAAGGCTTTAAAGGTCTTTGAAATAATGATCTCGGGCAAAGTAGTATTAGCCGCCACGAACAATACCACCATGATGTGCTACATAACCAAAGGGCAGAATGCATTCTGTGTCTCTTTTCCTGGTGGTGGTTCATTTCTGGGAATGGTGCCTCCTACATCAACCTCCCATCATTACTGTTTTGCTCCCTGCACAGTGGTGGACTGGGGTGGGGACTGAGGGATAATTCTTAGACACAGGGGCATGTATGGTGGGGGATGTTCTAATGGTTCTTTAAGCTCTAGGATGTACCAGTTAGGTTTTGTACAGGCACAGAAACATCATGTGTGAATTCACAGATGACTACTTGAAGAACCACAGTTACAAGTAAGTAACCTGTTGTTATTACTAGTTTGCTAAGTACAGCCCTATGTCCTCCAAAAGAACATCCTATGAGCAAAGCATTTTCTCACAGACAACTTCCTTTTAAAAAGTAACTTCAAGAGTAAAATTCTAAAATCTCCTTTAACCTCTGTTGCTATTATGTGCCATCAAGTTGGAATCAATTTACAGTGACTCTAAGAGGGTTTTCAAGGTAAATGAGATATTTGAGGAGTGGTTGTACCAGTGCTGTAGACCTAGTGAGTTTCCATGGTTGAGTAGGCCTCCTAAATCCTAGTATGTTCCTTTAACCACAGTCTGTTAACCTCACAGGGTGCATGGGGTTTAGGGTGAAAGCCGACAAGTACATTGATAACCTTGCACCATGCAACAATCGTAAGAAAACTTCTGCCCTAAAGCTGGGCATCTGGAATGTACGGACAATGACCCCTGGCTTTTCTGACTACGGCTTTTCTGACAACCTGCAGGAAATAGACAACGTGTGCAAGACAGCTGTCATCGACATGGGACTGAGTAGACTGCAGATGGACATAATTGCCCTGTGAGAGATGAGATTGCCAGACTCAGGATCTGTCAAAGAAAAAAACTTCTCGTTCTTCTGGCAGGGAAAATCATTGAATGAGACCAGTGAATATGGTGTTGGCTTAGTGCATATCCACCAACACTGTCATCCACTACAGAAGTGAAAGACAAATTCTACGACAATCTGGCAGCTACTATCAAAAAAGTCCCTGAGAGAGAGCTCATTCTCGGAGACTTTAACACTAGAGTTGGTGCTGATCACAATTCTTGGTCCACTTGTCTATGCCGTTTTGGCATTGGGAAGATGAATGAAAATGGCCAACACTTGCTGGAGTTTTGCTGTTATTATGGTCTCTGTCAGCAACACGTTCTTTAATACGAAGCTTCAACACAGAGTTTCCTGGAGACATCCAAGATCCAAGCATTGGCATCAGCTCGATTTGATCCTCACTAGACATTCTACCCTTCCTAGTATTATGGTCACACGCAGTTACCAGAGTGCTGATTCTGATACTGATCACTCCCTGGTGTGTAGTAGAGTAAAACTGCGAACAAAGAGATTGTATCACACGAAAAAGGAAGGAAGACCATGTATTAACATCAACAAGACTCGCAATCAAAAAAAAGTGGAGCAATTTGCCCAAGCGCTTGAGGAAACCCTTCCAGGCCTGGCTGATGCAAATGCACCTGAACAATGGGAACATTTCAAGAACGCTGTGTACAACACCGCCTTGTCCACATTTGGCAAGAAGACCAAAAAGATGTCCGACTGGTTTGAAGCCCATTCAGAGGAGTTGATGCCAGCTATCAAGGAGAAGAGGAGAGCTCTAGCAGCATACAAAGCCTGTCCTAGTGAGTACAACTTGCAGGCTCTTTGAGCTGCTCGTAGCCAAGTCCAACAGGCTGCCAGGAGATGTTCCAATGATTATTGACTTCAGCTCTGCTCTCAGATACAGATAACAGTGGACACAGGTAACATTAAGGGAATGTATGATGGTATCAAGCAGGCTTTAGGTCCAATACAGAAAAAATCTGCTCCCTTGAAGTCTGCTACATCCCGGACCGAGCATAGCAGATGGACTGCTGGGTGCAGCACCACTCTGAGCTATATTCCAGAGAGAATGTAGTAACCGAAGAGGCATTAAATAACATTGAGTTCCTGCCTGTCTTGGAAGAGTTGGACAGCGAGCCAACTTTAGCAGAAATAAAAGCGGCCCTGGATTCCCTCGCCTCTGGCAAGGCACCTGGAAAGGATAACATCCCTATTGAAGTGTGGAAGTTTTGTAAAGAAACCATCACCACCGAACTGTATGAAGTATTTCTTTGCAGGAGGGAAGCTGGAGTACCAGAGGACATGAATGATACAAACATCAAATTGTATAAGAACAAAGGAGACGGGACTGCAATAACTACTGTGGCATCTCTCTTCTCAGCTTAGTAGGGAAGCTTCTTGCCCGTGTTGTACTGAAGAGACTCCAGGCGCCTACAGACAGTCTATCCAGAATCACAGTGTGGATTTCGAGCTAATAGATCCACCATTGACATGGTATTCTCCCTCAGACAGTTGCAGGAGAAATGTAGGGAACAACGACAGCCACTCTTTATGGCCTTCATAGATCTCACAACTCATGAATCATTTTAGCAAGGCCTGCCAAGACTTTGGACTAACAATGAGCCTGAAGAAAACACAAGTCATGGGCCATGCAAGAATTGGAGTTTGTTCATGATTTCGGGTACCTTGGCTCAATGATCTCTGGCACTCTCTCCCTAGATGTCAAGCTGGATAAACGCATTGGCAAAGCAGCTACCATGTTCTCTAGACTCACAAAGAGAGTATGGCTCAATAAGAAGCAGATGGCATATACCAAGATCCAGGTCTATAGAGCCTGTGCCCTGAGCACACTCCTGTACTGCAGTGAGTCCTGGACCCTTTGTGCACGGCAGGAGAGGAAGCTGAACATGTTTCATATGCGCTGTCTCCGACACATTTTTGGTATCACCTGGCAGGACAAAGTTCCAAATAGAGTAGTCCTAGAACGAGCTGGAATTTTTAGCATGTATATATTGAAACAGTGACATCTACGTTGGCTTGGGCATGTTGTGAGAATGGCTGATGGTTGGATTCCAAAAGATCTCCTGTATGGAGAATTAGTGCAGGGAAATCACCCCATAGGGAGACCACAGCTGCCATACAAGGATATCTACAAGCAGGATCTGAAGGCCTTAGGAATGGACCTCAACAGATGGGAAACCTTGACATCTGAGAGTTCAGCCTGGAGGCAGGCGGTGCAGCATGTCCCTCTCCCAAGAGACCCTTGTCCCGCAGGCCGAAGCAAAGAGGCAGTCCCGAAAGCAGCAAAATCAGGGAGCTGGACAGGGGACAGATTGTATTTGTCTTCAGTGTGGAAGGGATTGTCACTCTCGAATTGGCCTTCTCAGCCACACTAGATGCTGTTCCAAGTCCTCCATACAGAGCACATTACCATAGTCTCTTGAGACTGAAGGATGCCTTTTAGCCACTATATTACACAGGTATCTTCTTTAACCTTTATCATGTACTAATCAATGAAAGAGCTATGTCTGTCATTGTTGTCTAAAAAGGCATAATGGGTTGTTGTTGTTGTTTAGTCATTAAATCATATCCGACTCTTTCTGATCCCATGGCAAGAGCACACCAGGCCCTCCTGTCTTCCACTGCTCCCCAAAGTTGGATCAAATTCATGTTGGTTGCTTCGAGGACACTGTCCAAACATCTCATCCTCTGTTGTCCCCTTCTCCTCTTGCCCTCAAACTTTCCCAACTTCAGGGTCTTTTCCAGGGAGTCTTCTCTTCTCATGAGATAGCTGAAGTATTGGAGCCTCAGCTTCAGCATCTGTCCTTCCATTGAGCACTCAGGGTTTATTTCCTTCAAAATGGATAGGTTTATTCTCTTTGCACTCTCAAGAGTCTCCTCTAGCACCACAATTCAAAAGCATCAAATCTTCAGTGGTCAGCCTTCATTATGGTCCAGCTCTCACTTACATACATCATTACTCGAAAAACTATAGCTTTGACTATGCGGACCTTTGTCGGCAAGGTGATGTCTCTGCTTTTTAAGATGTTGTCTAGTTTTGTCATTGCTTTCTTCCCAAGAAGCAGGTGTCTTTTAATTTCGTGGCTGCTGTCACCATCTGCAGTGATCACGGAGCCCAGGAAAGTAAAATCTGTCACTACTTCCATATCTTCCCCTTCTATTTTCCAGGAAGTGATGGGACCAGTGGCCATGATCTTAGTTTTTTTGATGTTGAGCTTCAGACCATTTTTGTGCTCTCCTCTTTCACCCTCATTATGAGGTTCTTTAATTCCTCCTCACTTTCTGCCAACAGAGTGGTATTGTCTGCATATCTGAGGTTACCGATATTTCTTCCAGTAATCTTAATTCCAGTTTGCCATAGTTTGCTGTAGTCCACACAGTCAAAGCCTTTTGTTCAGTCAATGAAGCAGTAGAGCTTTTTCTGGACTCTCTGGCTTTCTCCATAATCCAGCGCATGTTAGCAATTTGGTCTCTAGTTCCTCTGCCCCTTCGAAATCCAGCTTCCACTTCTGGGAGTTCTTGGTCCACATACTGCTTAAGCCTGCCTTGTAGGATTTTGAGCATAACCTTGCTAGCATGTGAAATGAGTGCAATTGTATAGTAGTTGGAGCAATCTTTTGCACTACACTTCTTTGAGATTGGGATGTAGACTGATCTTTTCCAATCCTTTGGCCACCGCTGAGTTTTCCAAAATTGCTGGCATATTGAGTGTAGCACCTTGACCTCATCACCTTTTAAAATTTTAAATAGTTTGACTGGAATGCCATCACCTTTTTGTTAGCCATGCTTTCTAAGGCCCACTTGACTTCACTCTCCAGAATGTCTGGCTCAAGGTCAGCAACCACACTATCTGGGTTGTCCAGGATATCCAAATCTTTCTGGTATAATTCCTCTGTGTATTCTTGCCACCTGTTCTTGATGCCTTCTGCTGTGAGGTCCCTACCTTTATATCCATTTTTGACAAAAGATTCCTTTAACATCTCCAATTTTCTTGATGAGATCTCTTTTTTTTCCCCTTTCTATTCTTTTCCTCTATTTCTTTGCACTGTTCATTTAAGAAGGCCCTTGCTATTCTTCGGAAGTCTGCATTCCATTTCCTGTAACTTTCCCTATCTCCCTTGCATTTTGTTTCCCTTCTCTTCTCTGCTATTTGTAAGGCCTCGTTGGACAGCCACATTGCTTTCTTGCATTTACTTTTCTTTGGGATGGTTTTTGTTACTGCCTCCTGTTCAGTGTTATGAGCCTCCACCCATGGTTCTTCAGGCACTTTGTCCACCAAATCTAGTTCCTTAAATCTCTTCTTCACTTCCACTGTGTATTCATAAGGGATTTGGTTTAGATTATACCGGATTAGCCCAGTGGTTTTTCCTGCTTTCTTCAGTTTATGCTTGAGTGTTGCTCTAAGAAGCTGATGATCATAGCCACAATTAGCTCCAGGTCTTATTACTGCTGACTGTATAGACCTACTTCATCTTTGGCTGCAGAGAACACAATCAATCTGATTTTGGTATTGCCCATCTGGTGATGTCCATGTGTAGAGTCTCCTCTTGTGTTGTTGCAAAGAGTGTTTGTGATGACCAAGTTGTTCTCTTGTCAAAATTCTATTAGCCTTTGCCCTGCTGTGTTTTGAACTCCAAGGCCAAACTTATCTGTTGTTCCTTTTATCTCTTGACTCCCTACTTTAGCATTCCAGTCCCCTATAGTGAGAGGAACATCTTTCTTTGGTGTCAGTTCTAGAAGGTGTTGTAAGTCTTCATAGAATTGGTAAATTTCAGCCTCTTCAGCATCTGTGGTTGGTACATAAACTTGGATTACTGTGATGTTGAAAGGTCTGCCTTGGATTCCTATTGAAATCATTCTATCATTTTTGAGATTGTATCCCAGTACAGCTTTTCCCACTCTTTTGTTGACTATGAGGGATACTCCATTTCCTCTACGGGATTCTTGACCACAGCAGTAGATACTATAATCGTCTGAATTGAATTCGCCCATTCCTGTCCATTTTAGTTCACTGACGCCCAGGATGTCAATGTTTATTCTTGCCATCTCCTGTTTGACCACATCCAGCCCACATCCAGCTTCCCAAGGTTCATAGATCTTACATTCCAGGTTCCTATGCAATATTTTTCTTTCCAGCATTGGACTTTCTTTTTACTTCCAGGCACGTCCGCAGCTGAGCACCCTTTCGGCTTTGGCCCAACCACTTCATTAGCTCTGGAGCTACTTCTACTTGTCCTCCGCTCTCCCTCAGTAGCATGTTGGATGCCTTCTGACCTGAGGGGCTCACCTGCCAGCATCATATCTTTTAACCTTTTTTTTCTGTCCCTGGAATTTTCTTGGCAAAAATATTGGAGTGGCTTGCCAGTTCCTGCTCCAGGTGGATCGTGTTTAGTCAGAACTCTCCAGTATGACATGTCTGTCTTGGATGTCCCTGCACGGCCTAGCCCATAGCTTCTTTTAATTACTCAAGCCCCTTTGCCATGACAAGGCAGCAATCCGTGAAGGGGGTATAATCGGTACTATACAATATAAACTCTTTTTGCATGAATTCTAAATTATTGAGCATGTTTTCCAGATGGGTGCATATCCTTACATGTTTTTCCTTCTAGAATTTTCTGCTCTGAAATAGCCTTGAATAAATTTCATTTTAGTAAAATAGGTGCCATGTGAATCTGTTCATAAACAAATCATATTTGTTTTATTAACAAAACAAATTAATATATTCCATTAATATTAAGTTCCTGATTTGCCATTTCATCTAACAACTTTGAATGTTTCTAAATTGTCACATTGTGCTCAATTATTTCTGGAGATTAATTCTGTGGGTTTTATACAATGGTGGCCCATCTCCAGTCAAAACAAATGCTACAGAACAGATTCCCACTATCCTTGCAGGCCCTTTACTTCTCCAGATCTGTCCATGGGAAGAGATGTAGACTTGGGACTGCATGAGGAGTACAGGGGAGGGGAGGGGAGGGGAGGGAACATCCAATGCCATGATGTTGGTTGGAGCCGTGTAAATGAGACATGTAATGAAGAAAAATCAGTAGTTTCCACTAACTTCCATTACTTCACCTATTCTTCCTTCCATTTTTTCTCTTTCTGTACACTATATTTTCTTTGTGATACCTTGCATATTGTAATGTTGATTGCTGTATTTATCTATTTTTGCAGTATATACAAGGCCCCATTTTAATAGTCACCACTCACCAGTCAATGAATGAAGTTTCCACAAATCTAGTCACCAAGAGTGACTATCCTTCTGGCACTGGCTTTGCTCTGAGCAGGACATATAACAGCAGGCACATCCTGTCCACTGAGCATTTTGAGAGTGCAAAGTGCCCTTTCCCGCAAAAGCCATGCTCACACTGTGTGTTTGAGAGACAGAGATACTGCTCTGAGTTTTCAGTGAAACAGTAGCTACCTGAGAAATACATGGTGATCTTGCCTGCTTCAAACGCTGTTGCAATATGAAAAAACTCTTCCTGTAGAATCCTCTTGTTCTTATAGAATCCTGTCTTAAGAGAGATGTTCTCTGATAGATCATAGAATAACAAAGTTGGAAGGGACCTATAAAACCATTGAGTCCAACCCCCTTCATGATGTAGGAATACAAATCAAAGGATATCTGCCTGGTGGTTGTCCAAATTTCTCTTGAATGCCTCCAGCATTGGAGCATTCATACTCCTGAGGTAATTGATGTCCAACTGAAATCTGGCTTCCTGTAACTTGAGCCTATTATTGCGCATCATGAACTCTGGGATGATCGAGAAGAGATTCTGTCCCTCCTCTGAATGACAACCTTTCAAGTATTTGAGGAGTGAGATCATATCTCCGCATCATCTTTTTTTCTCAAGGCTAAACATGCCCAGTTCTTTCAGTCTCCCCTCAATAGGGCTTGGTTTCCAGCCCCCTGATCATCCTTGTCACCCTCCTCTGAACTTGTTCCAATTTGTCAGCATCCTTCTTGAAGTGTGGTGTCCAGAACAGATAACCATGATGTACTCATCTGTGCTTATATACATTGATAAAATGGCCTGTTCAGGTGTTGGGCCTCTACATTTGCAACCCCAGTCACATTGGGATTCTTGTAGGAGTTTTCTCTTACCTGAATAGGTAAGTGATGAGGAAAAGCAGAATGCTGAATTCACACACGCGCGCACACACACATCTGCCTCTTACCCCAAAAGAAGTAACAGATGCAGCACAGCCTATCCTCTGATTAAGGCTCTTCATTATGGTGAAATTGATGTATAACATTGTTTCCAGATGCAGTCCTTTCTGCATTTAGATTCTGATGCATGCCTTTCTACTATTAGTTCTTTCCTTCCAACAATTAAATCAACAATTCCTGTTATTTTTTTAACTGTGGAAATTTGCAGGGGGAGCTCTTATTGTAAACAGACTTTACATAGCATTTATTTATCCTGTTTCTAGTGGCAGAACTAAGGAAAGTGTGGGAGGTAGGATTCATATCCTCCTTATAGGATTTGTGGACAATGGGGGTTTCCCAAAGCACTTGCCTTTATTCACCAATTGATGCTCTACGTACACCATCTAGTGGTAGCACATTTCAGCTACATTGATGAAAGCATGTGAAATTATTGGTGTTTCCCATTCTGAGCATTTCAATTCAGATCATTGTGCCTTTGAAAGGTTTGTTCTGATCTGTTTTCCAAAGGAAGTTTTTCTTAATATTTCTTACTTTTAAATTTTTTTCTCAGACAATGTGAGTCTGAGAATAAAGGAGGGGAGGATGAGAGGGAAATCAGATACATTTTTCAGCTATTAAAAATGGTAGATCTTCCAGCAGCAGTTTGGTGTTGCAACTCAATTCCTGATTGGTTTAGCACGACCCATTTTCTAACTGAATTAATGAAAGTGTGTGTTTAACTTAAGAGAGGGTTGCTCAGGCAGTAAGATTAACTATTCTCTTCTGAACTATTTCTATTTAACCTAGTTCACATGAATTCCAAACCTGACTTTTGTCACTTTTTACAGTGGTCGTCTAGAAATATTTGACCAGGACTTCTTAGACATGCTTTGATCAGCTGTATAATGTAAAACATTGAATGGGAGAACTGACTGTTCATTCAGCAAGGCCCTCTGGACAGTTCATAAAGTTTAACATCATGACACATTCAAACCTAGGCATGAAATAGATGTGGCCGCACCCCCCTCAACATGGTGCAAACTAAAGGGATAAAATAAAACCAGCAGCAATGAAACAATACTTATAACAGATGTGTCTGTTATGCAACATTTATCTTTATAGGCCTTTAAAATAATCACAAAACAAAATTTAAAAGCTGTGAAAACATCTGGAGGATAGAAAAGGTCTTCACCAACACTGAATAAAAAGATCATGCTGGAGGACCAGGTATGTCTGTTTGGGTAAGGTGCTTTAAAGCTGGGATACCACAGTGGAAAAGGCCCTTCCTCTAGTAGCCAGCTACTGAACCTCACTTGTTCAGCACCCTGAAAATATTATGATGGGTAGGTAAACTTGTAACTAGGCAGTATTTCAAGAACCTCACCCACAACCACTTAGGACCTTATTGGCATGGCTAGCTTTCTAGGTTAAACCTAGTGCTTTGAATTGGACACCTCTTTCAAGCTAATTCAGTTGAAGAGCACTGGCATGATATAAGCAAAACAACTACTCCCAGTTTTGTACCAGTTGCAGTTTCCAGACCATTTTCAAAGACTGCAGAACCCGAGATGAGAAGTTACAGAGTGTGGATAACTGTAGCAAACCAAGTCCATCTTGCTAGCTCTCCGTAGCAATATGACTTCTCAGCAGCAAAGCTGTGTTCCTGCTTGGTACTTCTTAATATGTTAACAATCCTTGATCTGAATGTGACATCCTGTCTCCATTTATGACCTGATTATACTTGGGTTAACTGCCCAAGAAACCAAAGATGGAGACAGACAGCTTTAGGCTATAATCCTATAATACCCTTACCTAGTAGAAAGCATTACAGAACTCAGAACTTAGTTGACATGCACAGGATTGTGCTGCAAATATTTGTCAACTGGAGCATGCAAAGAGTATCCATTTGCCTTAGTCCAGAGATTCAAGTACCCTTTAAGATATGCACCTGGGGTTTCAGTTGAGGGGTTGTGCCTAGTCAAAGAGATTCATCCACTGAAATAATTAGGTCTGCAAGAAATCATTCAAGTGAAGTAAATGCTGTATTAAAAGCGGATTCTTTTATACCCAGTATTTTGCTCTATTGCCCATATGGAGAGTGACCATCGAGTCAGAACCATACCAAAAAGGAAACCAATGCAGACAAAGCAGTAAAAAGTAATAGCCATTCATAAAAAATAAGATAAACAATGCATTTCATTGAAAATAATAGTAATGATAATGCTAGATAGGAAATGAAGCAGTGACATGATTGCTGGGAAAGCAAGGACTCACAAAGAAGTAAAATATTAAGTTGTTCACAGCATAAACTGGAAGTCAATTGAGCAAAGGAGAACGAAAACCACTTTATGAATACACATTAACTACAATGTATCCTAACAGTCTCTGTACCTCCAGGAGAAATCTCAATATATGCAAATAGGTTTAATCAAGCTTGGAGGTTGAATGCAAAAGCAGGACAATCTAAGTGAAGAAACAGCACCAATATATAAACAAGGAAAACACTTACAATATACCCTTCCAGGAAATTGTCCTAACATTACTTAATGTCAACGTTTTAATAATCTTCATGTCAATTCTGTGCATGTCTTAGGGCAAATGTACATAGGATTGCAAACCCCACATAAACATACCAAGTGGGTAGAGAATCTTCTGATGTAAGTCAACGTCAAAAACCAAAGAAACAAAATAACAAAGTTTTCAGAAAAGAAATCTTAAGACATAATAAAAGGAAACTTGGAAGACCTTACAGCCCAACTTAAGCAAAATCACAAGGGAGGACCACTAAGGCTACTTATTTCCTCCTTGAATGCTGCTCCAAAAAGGAATAGAGGCTCAGGAGGCAATCAATTAAAAAAGGCAGCAATGGATAGCTGCCTCTCTCACACACATCCAGCAAACACCAATAAAGGAAAAATAAAGTTATTGGCTAAAATCCTATTGCCAGTTTACACTTACAGTCGTACCCCGCTTAACGATTACCCCACATTACGACAAATCCGCTTCACGACGATGTTTTTATGATCGCAATTGCGATCACAAAACAATGTTTTAAATGGGTTTTTTTCGCTTTGCAAAGATCGGTTCCCTGCTTCGGGAACCGATTCTTCGCATTACGACGATCAAAAGAGCTGATCGTTGGGTTTTCAAAATGGCCACCGTGTGCTCAAAATGGCTCCCCACTGTGCTTAGGGACGGATTCCTCACTATACAGGCACCGAAAATGGCCGCCGTATGGAGGATCTTCGTTGGATGGTGAGTTTTTAGCCCATTGGAACATATTAACCGGGTTTTAATGAGTTTCAATGGGTTTTTTATTTTCAGTTTACGACATTTTTGCTCTACAGCAATTTCGCTGGAATGAATTAACGTTGTTAAGCGAGGCACCACTGTACATAAGAAAAATTATGTAAGGCTTGGCAGTAGATTCCTACTGAGGTGCTTGTTGCATTCTGCAGAGTGCCCCCAACTAAGTGAATTTCAGCAGAATGCAAATAGTGTCTCCTAAAGAGTGGCCACTTGCCAACAAGGCTTATGTGATTTCCCTTATGCAAATGTAAACTGATAATGAAATCCTGGCCTATGTTTACTGATTCCTTTCCCTATATATATGGACACTAAAATATTTGATCTTTCCTGCTGTCTTACTGGTTTAACTATACCATACCTCTTAGAAAATATTAGAATACAGAATGACACCCTATGAAACCACATGATATTTTACAAATTTGTAAAAAAAGAAGAATTGAAACCATTTATTATCTATGCACTGTGTTATTCCTTGGCCAGACAACACAAATTTTCTCATTTTAGAATTTTACATTGGAGCTTTTAATGCCAGCTACTTATAGTACACTCTATCCCCAAAGAGTCCTCATTAATTCCAACTGAAAGAAGCATCCAGTCCTACACCATAGTCAAGGATGCAAGATGCAGTTTTCAGTAGGGATGTGCATTCAGATTCAGAAATATTCAAAATTAATAAAATAATGCCATATTTAAATATTTCCAAATATATCAGAATCTGATAGTTCCACATATCTGTAATAATATTTCCTAATATTTGGAGTCCTATTTACCCCTATAGATTAGAAAGCAAAGGGCAAGGTTTCTGCTTACTAGAAGAAGAAGTGAAAGTGAAACCTATTTCTCAGGCATCCTGGAGTGATTTTTTGAGAAATGAAACTTAAAGACACCTGGTACAAGAGTAGCTGCGGCAGAGAACTCAGAGTCTCCTGATTGGAGTTACCGTGTTTCCCAAGGAAGGGAGGCTAGGGTTAGAGCAAAACTTGTCCATGATATCTCTCTGCACCAACAAAATCTCAAAGCAGACGCAGACACCAGAGGGTATTTTTTCACATAGGTTCTTTCCAATTTAAAAATGGGCAGAGCTGTTTATTAATCCCCTAAGGATTGGTCTTGCTTTCCCAAGTTCTTCCCCACAGTTCCATGGATCCAGTATAATTCCTATGCTCCTAAAAGAAATTGATTAAAATGGCACCTGAGTACTACTGAGAAGTTGGAGGGGTTATTTTACCATGTTCACAAATGGTATGTGAAGAAAATGACAGGATATTTCATCATCCCAACAGCGCACACCTCCTGGTGTAATATCAGTGAAATTCCATGAATACCAGCTGAGATATGTACTGTAGTGAAAAAGAACAATTAATTCTTTCTCAGCTTTTTTAAAATCTTTGGATTTCCAGCTGACAATCTAACAGAGAATTTGGCCAGTCAGGGCAATTATTCTTTTATTATTATTCTATTGTTGTTGTTGTTGTTCCTTTAATCTATTGAGATTAGATTTCTACATTCCATTTGAATTTGCATCCCCAGTTCAACATTGGTGAGAGGGCAGAGTTGATAGTTCGGTATCCAGACTCAAGATAATTACCAAGGACCTATAACAGACTACATTATGAAGAGGAGTGCTGCCTAGATTACCTTAATGGGCATCAAAAGGAATTTCAGAATGTTCATCTTCTGCAGAGCAGATGCCCACTTTTCTTTTTTATTAGATTAAGTATGGAGAATACATGTTATTGAACTTCAGCACACAGTGTCTCTAACTATTGACTGCATTGATTGGAGCTGATGTGATTTGCAGTCCAACAACATCTGGAGGGTTAAAATTGGCCCATTCTCTTAGAAGACTTAGCTTCTACACCCAGCTTTAACCCAGAACCAAACAGAATTAATCAACTGATTAAATAACATGTACCAGATAATTTGACAGAATACCTTTATGACAATGTATTCCAGCAACAGACTTTTTAGGGCCTGCTGTTGTATGGTAGGTCTCGCATGTGTTTTCCTACAGATCACCGATTATACTTGTGTATTTCCAAGTGTACATCGATGTAATATGATGTAACATACTGTAAGCACATGGTAACACCACACTTGATGTTCCAGAAAAACACACTTCTGTTAAAAAGAGTGAGGTAAGACTGAGCATTATATAGGCCCATAAGGGACTCAGTGCTTTGTTGTTGCTGTTCTTGTTTTGTATTGTACTGTATTATTATTTTCTAAATCACTTTGATCTGTCCACAGTATAGAGATTTAAAATGACAACAACAAAAGACTATCAAAATTCTTACAAACTAACAAGCTTACTTTGCAAAGAACTTTCATGTATTTCAGCCCACTTCATCAGACACACTGTTGTTTTTAACTGATTGATTGCCATAGTGGGGGTACACATCTCTAGAACAACATGAAAGATTTCCAAAACTGATGCAAGTTAGTGAGATTTTCATATACCTCACATTAATTATTTTTGTTTCTGCTGTTTCTTAAGTCAAGTACTTTTCATTAACTTCTTACTTGTGCTTATTTTTAAATTTTAATTTATTTCTCTTTTTACTTATGTACTGTATTACAAATCAATTTTTTTATTTAAAAGGATGTTGGATTATGGTAAAGGAAAAAAAGAAAAGGTGAAAGGGTTTGCCCAACATCAAAATATGGCGTCATGAGGAAACACTTAGGAATTCCTATTTTAACTGGTGAATCTCATCATTTTCTCTCTATTTCCACTAGATGGCAAATGTGAATTAGAAATGGATTTTCAATGAGGGGCAAGGCTGCCTTCACATCTTTACTGGTTCTGTGTAAGTTTGACCTAACATGGGAAATACTCTGGATTTTCTGGATCTTTAGGGACCATATTAGGTCTATATATGAACAAATAATTTGACCTGTTCATTTGCTCTCCAGTTCACCAGGGACCAAACAGAGAATGACTGAATATAACCAGGTCATCTTCCTGGCTTAAGAGAGATCTGATACAAATGAACAGGAAATACAGTGACTGGAACACTCATGGATAAAATTTTGGGATTAATCAAACCAAACATGGAGGATAATCCAAACAGTCCTCTTACCAACCAGAGGACCTTGTAAAGCCCATGGCTGAGGGAGAGATTAATGAGCATTTGGTGGTAGCCATTGATGTGCCCCAGGAGGTGACTGAGCATCAACATTTGCAGTAGACAATTTCTCTACTTGATATGACTAAAAATTATCTATTCTCCCACTTATCATTGGGTAAGTTATTCATCCCAGCATTTGAGCACTTTGCACAACTATTACTATAGGCAGGAGAGTCCTTGGTTCAGTACATCCATTGCAACCCTCAAGACTATTGTGGTGCCTTTCAATATGCTCATTACTTTTTTCTATCTCCACACTACAACACTGGGATGCACAAGTATTAAGGCTTCCACTAAAGATCTTCCTCCTTGTACTACTCAACCATCAGAGTAGTACAAGGAGGAAGATCATCCATCCATGAGGCTGGGTTCCTCAGCCTCCATATTTCTGCAGCAGCTACAGGTTCAAGACTACGTTACTGCTACTGCCCCTGCTCATCTGACTTCCATGATTTCCTTAGTACAACATCTAATTTCTGTTTGTACACTGGCTTTCATTGTGACACACCTTCTTTGGTCCTGTTACTTTCTGAGTCTGGAGTATCTTAGACAATTTGAAAGGAAGTGGAGCCCATCTCTCTGGTAGATAATGACAATGTTCAGGGAGAGGCTTTCCTCATATGGCTAAATCTCTTCAGTCACTCCTTATGGACTTAGTTTCCCATATGGCTAAATCCCTTGGTCTGAAAAGTCATAAACTGCTGCTCTTGCTCTTACAGTGGTACCTCAACTTGAGAACATCCCTACATACAAACGATTCGAGTTAAGAATGGGCCTGTTCGCAAACAGTTGCTTCGACTTGCGAACGGAGCCTCAACTAAAGAATAAAGAAAAGAAAAGAAAAAATCTTTCCTGCCCTTTTTTGACCTAAGTTCACCTTAGGTCAAAAGAAGAAGAAAAAAATCAGCTCCTAGTGGTAGATACGGATTAACCGGCTTTGCATTAGTTCCTATGGGAACTAATGCTTCAACTTAAGAACAGCGCCTCGACTTAAGAAGGAAAAACAGCAGATACAGATTAAATGGTTTTCAGTGCATTTCTATGGGAAATGGTGCTTTGACTTAAGGTTTCGACTTAAGAATGCAGTCCTAATACGGATTAAGTTCTTAAGTCGAGGTGCCACTGTATGTGCTGTGAAGTCACTTCTAACTCATGGTGACCCTGTAAATTATTAATCTCCAAAAAGTCTGTTCATCAAGATCAGCTCTTGCAAACTCAAGCTATGGCTTCCTTCATTGAACCAATCCATCTTCTTGTGTCTGCTGCTTGTTCATTTTAGCTTTTGCCAGTAGTATTGCTTTTCCAGTGACTCATGTTTTCTCAGGATGCGTCCAAATAAGATAACCTCCGTTTAGTCATTTTTGCTTCTAGGAAGAAGTAAAGCTTGTCATAGATTGCAAGAGCCTGTTAATGATGTCACCGTGGTCTCCTACAGTTGCCATTCCTTTTGCTCCTGTTCCTTTTGCAAACAATTCTGGACAGAGACCTCAGTTATTAAGTATGGTATTTAAGGAGTGGTTTTATGAGCTGCACTCCCCCAGTGAGCTTCCATGGCTGCGTGGGGAATTGAACCCTGCTTTCCAGAGTCCTAGTCTGTCACTCTATCCACTATACCACACTGGGTACTTAAGCAACTTGGGGTCTTGCTATCCAAAGCAATGCCTGGGTTAGTATGAAAGTAGTGTTAAAATCTACACAAACCTTCTTGAAGATTCCATCACCTGTAAAGGACCACTTGATGAGTACATGAAATATGTCTCTCTCCTATGTCCAAAGCAATTGACTGCTTACCCTTCTGAACAGTGATTGGCTCCCATCTTACCGCTTTCAGAAAAGGTGTTTAAATGCATCTTGTCAATTTGGACTTAGAAATGGTCTTTGGAGGTTTTTTGTTTTATTGTTTTTACCGTTTTTGATAATATCTACTGATTTTAATGTTTTTATTTTTCCTCTAGATGAAATGGAAATTGTATTTCCTGGGGAAGGATAATTATTTTTGAGAGGAAAAAATATTGTTCCTAGTCTAACACTTGATGGCACTAAAGCACAGGCAATGGGGCTGGAAATGAATTCAAGTGATGGGCCTTGGCTGTAAAGATAGAGGTGAAAGAATTATTTCTCATCTTCCCTATTAGCAGCCATAGAAACAGCAGCAACATAAACACCATTACCAATGAATAAATCCACCACCACTAATAAACAAATAAATAAATAACAACATGTGAAGTTTAAATTCATTACTGATTTTAGAGTTAACCTAATTCTCCGTAAAATGCTTAATACTTGTACATGGTGATGATTTTATCTGGAAGATTTTCTTAGGACAATTACATTAAATATGTATGCTTTCCCCCATTATTTTCATAACCTACAGTGAGCTTTTGAGGAGGCATGACAGGAATGGGCAAGAGCAACCAGTTATCCAAATTGGGGAGGGGGCTGAGCTTGAAATGATGGGTCAGGTATTCTCCTCCTCTTATTGAGACTATGAATAGTTGGGTGAATGAACAAATTAAATATAAAGCACTGGTAATTAGAAAGTGGATTAACCATAATTACACAGTGGATACTACACAGAACTGAGCTGCCCAAAGGACAGACATGAGGATCATGTTGATCGCCTTGAGCATTTTGTTAGAAATAAAGATGGGACAAGAGTACTAAGGTAAATGCTTGTGGGACCTTTGGCCTCAGATGCCAACATAACTTGACTCACTTTGAATGCTGTACACCTTGACTTGTGTGAATGGCCAAGGGCACTTCTTTGTGGCACTTCTTCAGGTAGAATAATGTCTTGGGCCAGCACTGGAAGCTAACCAGAGTGATATTTGAGAGATTCAATGCACTTACTAAGTAGGGCCAAGCCAAACATTTTCAAAAATTGATTGAAAATGCAGATTGGCCATTAGGACATTTGTAGCAGGCAAATTGGATGTTGGATTGGGGGGAAATATTTGAATGGTACAGGGTTGCAGTTTTTCTCACTATTTATTTTATTTTTATTAATTTAAAATGTTTTTATCCCAGCTTTCTCCTTAAAAGAACCCAAGGTAGCTTACATCATTAAAAAGACATTGTTTAAAAGCTAAAAGCAGTAGGTGTACAAATATAAAAAAAAATTAAATAAGTACTACATTAAAAACAGTAATAAAATCAATACTAATGGTGAGAAGTACTTTTTAAAAAATATAATAGTAAACATTTCTTCACCTGCATATATGGATTATCAAATACAAATAGGATGCAGATTTGTGGCTTATTTTTCACTCTTTCTGGTGATGTACAAGTGGTCCCTCTATATTGAAGTCTTTGTTGCTACATGCCAAAGCAATAAGCAGGTCTGTCTGCTTAACTGAGGGAACAATTTGCCAGCCAGTGATTTCAGCCTCCCATCCAAACACAGGAACAGATGGTCTGCCTACCTCCTCTCCGTGACTAAACCAAGGCTGTCAGAGCACTTCAAACCACATTAGTGAAAGGAGAGATAAGACAGCAAACAGCTAAATCATTCGGGATGCGAAGTATAAATTGCAAGCAACTATGTTGTATCTAGTAAATGAGAGGCTGGGACCTCCTTGAATTTGCATAATGCCTCACACTCACTGAGATGCAAGCTAAACAATAAAAGCAAACAAGCTTCTTGGGCATTTCTCCTCCAAAGAGAAAGGCCTGGAGGATATGTTAGTCACTGCTTTAGAGTAGTGGGGTGGGAGAAATAGACTATTTCTCTTGCCAGATGAGCCCCCAGAAGACTTTCTGCATTCAAGTTGACATCAAAGACCTCAGAACTAAAAATAAACCTAGGGTAAGTATTAAGCCTAGTAGGGGAAACACTATGGGTTTTTCAATTGGCCTTTGCTGAGATCTCACAGGAGGCCCTTGCTTGTTTAATAAGCCAAGGTTCATTTGACACACAGTTTGAACCATTCAAAGGGTAGAAACCAAATACATAAACCAAAAGACAAGTTCTGCTTCGACCTCACTTCAGTGCTTCAGAAAGTGCTCTTTAACAAGATGGCGGCGGTAGCGGGCGGCTAACGCTTACGTCCGCCGCGCCGGCTTGCCTCTTGTGCTCTTTTACTATTTTTCTTCTTTCTTTCTCTCCCCTTCTCTTTCTTTTTCTCCCCCCTCTCCCCTCTTCTCTGGATCCTCGAACGCTGGCTGCCGGATTGATTGCGGGACCGCAGGGCTTGAGCTGGAGCTTAAACGCGGAGCCAGGGCTGAGGTCTGATCTGGGCTTCCTGGCATCTGCGAAGCTCGGATGCTCGGGAGCCTCGCTGCCCGCAGGAGGTGGCGTTTGGGCATTTTTCGCACCGCTGGGGAACTGGTGCCTGAAAACGGAGCCTGGAACGATCGCCGGGGAGCTGCCCTGCCAGGGAATGGGCTCGCTGGCCAGCCTTATGACGGGGCCCTTCCTGGAGGAGAAGGAGAAGGACTGACTTCTGGCGGCTGGGCGCCCGCCCTCCCCTGACAATTGTTGCTCCAACCGCATGGTCGAGGTCGGAGCCTGGAACCTGGGTCATCGGATCCCCTGGGACTAGCAGTGGGGACCGGGCCGTTTATGAGCATCGTGGATCTCTGGCCGCTGTGGTGGAGAGGTGGATTATCTGTGGTGAGGTGGCGGAAGGAAGATCTCCAACGACCGAAGAAAGAGCCAACTTGCCGGGCGGCCACCATGTTGGGCTCCCCGCGGGCACTTCCTTCTCCAGCTTTGGACTGCTCATCCTGCCCTTCCTGGACTATCTGCAAAAGCATCTGCAAAAACATCTTGTCACCCTCTCAAGGAAGGGTAAAGGAGAAACCAGGGACTAATTATCCTTTTGCCTGGTCTTTGCTGCTCCCGACGCTGCCAGTTTTTATTTTGATGCAACTTGTGAGTAACACCCTCACTTCGGCATTTTCCTTGGGTTTAACATCAATCCAGGACAAGGTTACGAGGTGGCAGAGGATGGACTTGGTTTAGATGGGGGGGGTAACGCTCTTGCTATTTTTTTTACATATTTTTAATTTAAATTAATTTATTTTGTAATGTGTTTATAATTTTGCATTATAATGTATTGTGTTTACTGTTAAGTTGTCATATTATTTAGTGTTTGTTTTCTTATTTTTTCTTTCTTTTTGTTTTGTCTGGCATGGAGTGGGAGGCCTGCTTGCCCAGCGAGGGGCCTTTTAACATCCCGGTGGTTATGGGTAGAGGGCGATATGCCGTTGGTACTGTCCCTGCTCGTGTTAGTAGAACAGTGAACAGATGTCTGAAGGCTGTCCACTGTTCTGAGACTGCGACCAACCCCCAATATCGAGGTAGCCAGTTCAGCCAGCCTTCCACTCTAACCCTGGTCCTGTTGAATGCCAGGTCTGTATCCAATAAGCCCCAGGTGATTCAAGATCTTATTTTGGAGGAGGATGCAGACCTGGCATGCATAACCGAGACGTGGCTCAATGGGGAGGGTGGCCCTCCCCTGGCCTTCATCTGCCTGCCCGGTTATGATGTCCAGCACCAGGGTAGACTGGAAGGACGGGGGGAGTAGCCATTGTCTATAAATCCAGCTTGGAGATTACCAGGCGCTCCTCGGTGGTAAGGCCGGGTCTAGAGGTGCTCCACGTGTCGATAGGGGCCAGGGATGGAATTGGGATTTTGCTGGGCTACTGTGCCTCCTGCGGCCCAGCCACTTCCCTTCCGGAGCTGTCCGACTGTGTCCGCGGCACAGTTGGGATCCCCGAGGCTTTTGGTCTTGGGTGATTTCAACGTGCACGCGGAGGCAGAGGTTACCGGGCCAGCTCATGAGTTCTTGGAAACCATGGCTTCCATGAACATGTCCCAGCATGTCAATGGCCCCACCCACATGGGTGGTCACACTCTGGACCTGGTTTTTTCCTCCAATAGGGGCGAGAGTGGTCTGATGGTGACGGACCTAGTGTCAGTCCCCTTGTCATGGTCAGATCACCACCTGATTAAATGTAACCTCACAGTGGTCCTCCCCCCCCCCGCAGGGAGCAGGGGCCTATTTCCATGGTCCACCCTCGAAGACTACTGGATCCGATTGGTTTATAGGAGGCCATGAGAGGGATTACGGCTGACCTGACTAGCGCTCCTGTCGACGTCCTGGTAGACAGCTGGTCCACCGCTGCCACCAGGGCAGTAGACACGATCGCGCCCAAACGCCCTCTCCGGCGCAGAACTCGTCCAGCGCCCTGGTTTAACCAGGAGCTCCGGGTGGTGAAGCGAACAAGGAGGAGGCTATAGCGTAGATGGAGGAAGAATCCGACGGATAACAATTGGATAGCTGTCAAGTTCGCAACTAACCTTTACCTGAACAAGGTGAAGGCTGCATGTAGATCATTCTTCGCTAACCGGATAAGCAAAGCGTCCAACCAGCAGGGGGAGCTTTTCCGTATAGTGCGCGACCTATCTGGAGTTGGTCCGGGAGATGGGCCTCCCCCTAGTTTTTCACCGGACCAATTTGCAGCATTTTTTAAAATCTAAAGTGGAGGCCATCCGCCGGGAGCTCTCTCCTTTTTTGAACGCAGTGAATCGAGCTGAGATGTCCAGTGCTCCGTCTTGCCCGGTTATTTTCGACTCCTTTCAGCCCGTAACGCCTGACTCTGTGGCCAGGGTGCTTGACTGCTGTTGGGCCACCTCCTCCTCCTTGGACCCTTGCCCGGCCTGGCTAATCAAAGCAGCTAGGCCGAAAACAACTGAATGGGCCACAGCAATAATAAATGGTTCTTTCCTTGAGGGCAGGTTTCCGCCTGCCCTCAAGGAGACACTCATTAGGCCCATACGAAAGAAATCTAGTTTGGCGGTGGACAAAATTGGCAATTATAGGCCCGCCACCAACATTTCTTTCATGAGCAAAGTGGTGGAGAGGGTGGTAGCAGACCAGCTTCAGGCACTCCTGGATGAAACAGATGCCCTGGATCCGTTCCAGTCGGGCTTCAGGCCTCGTCACGGTACAGAGACGGCATTGGTCACCCTGTGTGATGACCTCCTGAGGGAGTCTGATGGGGCAAAACATCTCTGTTGATCCTCCTCGATATTTCGGCGGCCTTTGATACCGTCGACCATGGTATCCTCCTGGGGAGGCTCTCCGAGTTGGGAATCGGTGGCTTGGCGTTAGCCTGGCTCCGCTCCTTCTTGGAGGACCAACCCCAGAGAGTTCAGCTTGGGGAGAGTGTCTCGGCCCCGTGGAGCCCCAATTGTGGGGTTCCACAAGGGTCGATTATCTCCCCAATGCTGTTTAACATCTATATGAGGCCACTAGCTGGGGTCATCAGGGGGTGTGGAGCGTCGTGTCACCAGTATGCTGATGACACCCAGCTCTACATCTCCTTTTTACCAACTGCAGGTGATGCCGTGTCCCTTCAGCGCTGCCTGGGGACCGTACTGGAATGGATGCAGGAGAATGGCCTGAGGCTGAACCCGGACAAGACGGAAGTCCTGAGGATGGGGGCCCCCAGAGGTGGTGACTTGGTCGGCTCCCTCTCGTTTGGGGGGGGCGACCCTGGCTCCGATGAGTGGGATCCGCAGCTTGGGCATACATCTGGACCTGGCGCTCACCATGGAAACAGGTGCCGTCGGTTGTCCGCTCCGCCTTTTTCCACCTCTGGCGGATTGCCCGGCTGTGGCCCTATCTCAACATGGGGTCACTCACCACCTTAGTGCACGCACTCATAATCTCAAGATTAGATCACTGCAACACGCTTTACGTGGGGCTGCCTTTGAGGCTGACACGGAAACTTCAGATGGTGCAGAATGCAGCAGCCAGACTCCTCACTGGAGGGAGAAAACACCATCACATTTCACCTATTCTGGCCGCACTGCATTGACTTCAAAGTTTTAATGCTGACTTATAAGGCCCTAAACGGTTTGGGACCTCGATACTTGGTGGAATGCCTTCCCCACCAAGATCTACCCGGACCACCCGCGCGAGCCAGGAGGTGAGGCTGAGGAGCCTGATGCCGAGGGAGGCCCGGAGGGAAAAGACGCGAAACTGGGCCTTCTCAGCGGTGGCTCCTCGCCTTTGGAACAATCTCCCTCCTGAGATTCGCGCGGCCCCTACGCTGGGTACATTTAAAATTCAACTAAAAACATGGCTCTATGTCCAGGCCTTCCCTCCCGCCAGCATTTAATCTAATTTAATTTAATTTTCTCTTCCTTATCTACCTATCATTTATGATTTTGGTATGTTTTGTTAATAACCGATGTTTCGGTTTTATATTATTATAATTGTATATATCCTGTTGTTAGCCGCTCAGAGTGGTATAAATATACCAGATGGGCGGGTATAAATCAAATAAATAAATAAATAGAGTCAGTATGCTTTCAGCCACTTCAGAAATGTTCCATGTTGCCTCAGATCCAAAGTTGAGCTTCTCTGAAGGAAATCAAAGGCTTCTTATGTTTCCCTCTTGACTGAGATATAATATTTTGTTTTCTTCCTATATATCTGTCTTCGCCATTCCTTGTCTGCATATTCTCGTGGCACCCGGAACTCTACCCATTCCCCTGTCCAAGGATCTTCTTGTATTACAGTATCTCTACCAATTCTTCTTTCTCCTTAACTATATCCTCCTCAGCCCAACATCTCTCCCTCTTCTGTCTCAGAAACTAACGTTCTTCTCCCTCACCTCCCTTCTTATCCCCATCTTTTCCTGCCCAGTTGGTGCCCTCTAGTGTCTCTGTACTTATTTTCAACTATTCCAACCCTCTTTCAAAGGTTTCCGAGGCATCTTTCTTTTTCCTAGTGTGAGAGATGGATGGTACACCCACTGGAGTACCCTTGGGATTACTTCCAGTCTCACATATGGTTTTTGTTGTTGTTGCAGATGTGAATAGATTGTCCCAGTACTGGCTTCAATACATGGAAAGGGTATTGGTTGCTGGATGTACACACCAGGCCTTCCCTGTACTACCCACCTGCACACATCTGAAATTGTCCCATAAAGTTTCACCCCAACACAGACCCTTCTGTTTTTGTTCTCTGCCCTCACCATGCCAACTTCACTGACTCCTGTTTTGATATATTGGCAGAAATGTATTTGTTCCCCTTGGTGGATTGGAGGAATGGGCAATTTTATAGAAAATTGCCTCCTAAAAATGACTTTTATTAAATAAACTGCAACAGTTCCAAAATATAGGCAGGTAGATTTGATGTTATCATGAATTAAAACAGTCTGAAGGTTTGTTTATCTTTATAACCAACAATACTATATCTTGTTTCCCTAACCTCTTCAGTTTTATTTTCATGGGGAGATGGGAGGAGGAAAAATATATAATCAGGCATGCTAAAAGACATGATTATTTCTCACTGGAACTCAAATTATAACATCACTGCAGTTATGCTATTGTGCACCAGAGCAAATCAGCATTCTCCTAGGCAATTTTAAAAATGGGGGCAATCCCAAAAACAAGCAGTTTTCCCTGCACTGCCAGCAAGAAGAATGATACCAAGCTTTACATAGCAAAGGACAGCATGAATGTTGACAACACCAATGACAGCAGTCAAGATGGTCTACAGGATACCCTATTGTTCTCACTACCATTCACATGTGGAAAAGCAGCCCTGATAATTGCTTTGTGTTTGGGTGAGAAGTGGCTGACTGAAGAAAAAAAGGAGTATGGGATTTTCCCTGCTCGGTGTCACTTTGTGAATAATAGTGAGAACAAGGAGGTGCTGATGTTGGTGCCACTGATGTTACATAGCAAAGGTAATTCAGCTAGCCCTTTGCTATGTAAAGCATTGCATCCTTTTTCCTGCTGGCAATATGGACACAATACATTCAACTATATCAGGCCATTTCCTAGTGTTTCAAATCATGGATACATAAGCACATGCCACATTCATAAATTGAGGGTTATCTTTTAATATAATTAAATTAAAGAAATGAGATGTGTGAATAAAATAATGCCCCTCCCAGCAAGCATGGGGATTTCCACTTCTCTGAGCAGAAATATAACTATTGCCCCAACAGACAGGTGCCAGCAAAACAAGACAAGATGACCCATTCCGTAGGCTATTCCATAGGTCCCACTGATAAATATCTGCCCTGGTTTCCCCACCCCATGTTATTGTTTAAATGCTTTATCGCGGAAGCTCAATGTTTCAAGGAACAATGGGAGATTGGGTTTGCCTGCTTAATTTTTGACAGCAGCAGCCAAGGACACTGTGGGTAGTTTAAATGGTGACTGCAAGACACCCAACACAGTTTTTTATTGTCTTTTCAGGACATGTATTTTCATAGAGGTAGACCAGTTTACATATCAAAGATCTGTTGCTATTATGTGCCATCAAGTCACATCTGACTTACAGTGCCCATATAAATTAGTACCCTTCAAGATGTTGCATCATTGGAGGTGGGGCTTGTTGCAGTGCTGCCAGCAGCTCCCGGAGAAGCTCCCAGGGAAAGCTGGAACCACCCGGTCTGGGGTCCTTCAGAAGATGTAGGGCCAAAGGGGAGACTAGGGGAAGTCTCCCTGAAGCAGTTGGTGAGCAACAGAGGGGAAGGAAGCCAGGGAGCAACCTGGAATTTCTTCCCTCTGAAGAAGTCACCTGATGTCATGAGTTCAGCAGAAGAAAATCTGGAATCTGAGGGGTTAATTACAGCTGAGGAAAATGCTGGGCAATTAGAAGCACAGACAGCTGAATCACCACCAGATTCTCCTCCCCCAGTAGCCAGAGTGAGAGCTAAGCTTCAGCAAAGACTCATGACATGAAGGTCAGAGGATTGCATGAACATTTCCCACAGGAACATCAGGTCAACCAGTCCTGAGTTTTAACAGGATGGAAGGCTTCTAGGAGTTTGATGACTGTTTTTGCTATATGATCTGCACCTAGAAGGCTTGGAAGCTTGTGGAAGCAACAAGTTAACACTCTGGCTTGCATCCATGATCCTGCTTATCTTGGTCCTTGTTCTCTGGACCCTTGGTTTTGGATTCTGACTTCTGACTACGGTTTGTGTTTTGGCTTTCACATTTTGGTATCTGCTTTGCATCTTCTGATATTGGACTGGCTTATTGGACTTTTGCCTGTTGAAACCCCCTGGGAATGTGACAGATTGCTTCCACCACACTCTCTCTCCACAAGATGGAGGGAGAAGCAAGCAAAGGTCTGGTCAGCTGAATGCTGTGCTTACTCAGGTGCAGTTTCTTACACAAATGATGGCACAGCTTCAGCAGCAACAACTGCAATCCAAAGCCAATGCTGTTGCCCATGTCAAGTGTCCTGTGCTTTCTCCAGAAAAGTTTGAAAGAAAGGTGGAGGAGTTTCCAGCATTCCTGGCACAGTGTAAACTGTATGTTGAGCTGCGTGCCGGAGACTTTCCCATGGACAAAACCAAGGTACGCTTCATAGTCAGCCTACTCAAGGGACAGGCAGCTAAATGGGCTACTCCTCTACTCCTTGCTCCTTCACCCTGTTAACCAATTACCAGGGCTTTTTGGACCATATTTCAGCAGCTTTTGCTAATCCCTTGCAAGCTGCTACCGCTAAAAGGAAGATTGGGCCCTGAAACAGGGTAAGGGTTCAGTCTCCCAGTATTCCACTGAGTTCAGACTCTTGGCTCAAGATTTGGTCTGGAACGAGGCAGCTCTTATGGACCAATATATGGAGGGGTTTGCTGATGATATCCTGGATGAGCTGGCATGAGTAGACCGACCCAATATGCTGGAAGAACTAATCACTCTATGCCTTCCCATTGATGGCCGCCTGGAGAACTGACACCTAGCACAGGGCGGTTCCCGTCCCTTGCAGTCACCCCTGACGTCTACCAACACTAGACAAGAGGATTCTGAGCCCATGCAGTTAGGAGCTGTTCGGCCACACCTCACCCATGATGAAAAAACACAACACACCTCCCAGAATCTCTGCCTGTACTGTGGGAGAGCAGGACACTTCGCTTCTGGCTGCTTGGTTAAGTGGCGTAACCCTGGCTGCACGCTACCACCGTCAGTAAAAGATTTGCCCCATGTCTGAATGGACCCTCAGACATGGGGCACTTAGCTGGGTCCCCTGAACCCTACGTTAACATCCTGGGTCCATTCCTCATACCAGTGAAACTTTGCTTGCCAGATGGACGTTGTTTGTTTGTTTATGCCATGGTCGATTCTGAAGCTGATCGCTGTTTCATTGACACGGCCTTTGTGAAACAGCACCGGATCCCCGTACAAGATAAAGAGACCTCGACCCTAGTTGAGTCCATAGACAGGCGTCTCCTCCGCTCCAGTCCTGTGACCCAGGAAACCCATCTGGTCATTCTCCAGGTCCAACACCATCAGGAACAACTACAATTCAACATTGCATGCATGCCCCGTTTCCCACTTATTCTGGGACTTTCCTGGCTCCGAACACATAACCCCCTAATGGACTGGACACTAGGGGAGTTGTGTTTCAGGGACCCGTGTCCGCATCTGGGTCCACCAGCTACCTTGGCTGCAGCAGGGTCAACAGACAGTCCCATGATACCCTTGAAATACAAGGACTTTGCTGATATCTTTGAGGAGAAGGGGGCTGACCAGCTACCCATGCACCGACCCTATGACTGTGCTATCAATTTGGTGCCTGGGGCACCCCTTCCTGTGGCGCGGATCTACCCATGTCGGAACCAGAACTTGCGGCTTTGCAGGCCTTTCTTGATAAAAATCTGAAACAGGGATTCATCCAGCTGTCCATGTCGCCCCTGTCTGCACCTATTATCTTTTTTAAGAAGAAGGACGGAGAGCTCCGCCCCTGCAATGATTACCAGGCCTTAAATAAAATAACCATTCCAGACCACTACCCTCTGCCGTTGATCGGCAAACTCTTGGATCGCCTTAAGGGGGCACATATACCGTTGGATCTCTGTGGCGCCTATAATTTGGTGCGAATCCGTGCTGGCGATGAGTGGAAGACGGATTTCAGAACTCGTTATGGCCAGCATGAATACGTGGTCATGCCTTTCGGTTTAACCAATGCTCCGGCAGTGTTCCAGCGGTTCATGAACGTCATCTTTCAGGACTTGCTTGATTGCTTTGTCATCATTTACCTGGATGACATTTTGATTTACTCCTGAGACCCTGCTCGGCATACAGAACACATTTGTCAGGTCTTACAACGATTACGAGACCACGGACTCTACACCAAGCTGGAGAAGTGTGAATTCAACTTGCAAGAAGTCAAGTTCCTAGGTCACATTGTATCTCCCCAAGGGATCCAGATGGACCCAAAGAAAATAAGAGTCGGTTCTGACTTGGCAGAAACCCTGGAACCATAAGGATGTACAGTGGTTTCTCGGCTTCGTGAATTATTACCGCCAGTTCATACCAGCTTACGCAGACATAACCACACCGCTGACCCGCTTCCTCTGGCCCAAAGAGCCATTTCTTTGGACTCCGGAGGCAGACCATGCCTTCACAACACTAAAAACCCGCTTTACCACCAAGCCCATTCTGCACTATCTGAATCCCCGACTACCGTTTACTGTGGAGATGGATGCCTCCAGTGTCACCCTGGGTGCAATACTGTCCCAGCAGGAGGACCCCTCACAGCCACTGCAGCCCTGCGCATTCTACTCTCGGCAGTTCACACCCCCAGAATGCAACTACACCATCTGGGAACGGGAACTCTTGGACATCAAAACCGCTTTCGAGGTCTGGAGGCATTACCTCGAAGGGGCTCATCACCCTGTCCGAGTTTTGATGGACCACTGGAATCTGGAACACTTGCAGACAGCCCGACGCCGTAATCAACGCCAGATCCGGTGGAGTCTCTTCTTTTCCCAGTTTGACTTCCGTATTACCTACATCCCGCATACTCAGAATTGTAAAGCCCATGCCTTGTCCCGCAAACCGGAATACGCTGTTCCAACCTCTGAAGAGCCTCCGATTACACCTATCCTATCCCCTTCAGTTTTTGCAGCCACTACAACTCGCTCATCCCTGGCTGAAGAAATTCGAGCCAGCCAAGCTCAAGATCCCTGGACCAAGCAAAACTTGCAGGAATTCCAAAAGGGCTCTGCCAGAGACTTTACTAACCACCAGGGTCTCCTATTACACCGTGGACGTTTGTACGTTCCTCCAGGGCCCCTTTGAACCAACGTGCTCTACCTGACTCATGATTCCCCTCCTGCGGGACACTTTGGTTAGTACAAAACTCCACTTACTCACACAGGAATTCTGGTTGCCCCAGGTTCGAGCTGATGTCGTCCGTTATGTCGATTCCTGTGAGGTTTGTTGTCGAGCCAAGGACATACCAGCCAAACCTCCAGGTCTGCTACAACCATTACCCGTACCAGCCAGCCCTTGGGACACAGTATCCCTAGACTTCATCATGGATCTCCCACAATCACAAGGGTATACCTTTGTTCTAGTAATAGTAGACCTGTTCACCAAGATGGCTCATCTTGTCCCATGTTCCAAGCCTCCCACAGCTCCTGAAACAGCCCAGCTCTACCTTCACCATGTTTTCTGTCTACACAGGCTCCCGACAACTTAATTTCAGATCGTGGTTCCCAATTCACTTCCTGGCCTTACACACCAGTTTGGGTACCCAAGTGCACTTGTTGTTGGTGTATCATCCCCAAACAGATGGACAGACCGAGCATACTAACACCACCCTTGAGCAATATCTCCGTTGCTACACCTGTTATCAGCAAGATGATTGGGCTACCCTGCTACCCCTAGCTAAATTTGCCTACAATAACGGCGTACACTCATCTACAAAACACACCCCATTTGTAGCCAACTATGGGTACCATCCTTGTTTTTTCCCGGCTGTCCTGCCATCAACCGTGGTTCCTGCTGCTGATGCTCATGTACGTGAGTTGCAGGCTCTCCAAGACTTCGACAGCAGCTTCAGCAAGCTAAGGATGCCTATAAGACAGCAGCCGACAGAAAACAGCAAGTAGGGCCACCTCTGAAACCAGGGGACCAGGTCTGGCTTTCCACCCGATATCTCCGCTGACCTGGCCGGTCCTGTAAGTTGGACCCTCGGTTTATAGGACCCTATTTAATCATGGACCAAATCAACCCTGTTGCTTTCCAGTTATAATTCCCAGCTACTCTCCGTATTCACCCAGTTTTCTATCGGTCTCTCCTTGTTCCTGTTGCAGCACCGGACCCTGCCCGACCTCCACCTCTGGCTCCACCTCCGCCCATTTTCATCAATGGCGAGGCAGAATACGAGGTCCGTCAGATCCTGGACTCCCGAATCCACCGGGGAGGTCTTCAGTACTTTGTAGATTGGGAAGGTTACGGCCCTGAGGATTGATCATGGAAACCCGCCAATACACCCCCCCGACCTTGTACAGCAGTTCCATGCCACCTATCATGATCGACCCAGCCCATCTTAAGGGGGGGAGCCCTGTGGAGGGGGATAGTGTCATGAGTGCAGCCAAAGATCCGGAACCTGAAGGGTTAACTGTAGCTGAGGAGAATGCTGAGTGATTAGAAATGCAAACACCTGAATCGCCTCCAGATTCTCCTCCCCCAGTAGACAGGCTGAGGGCCAGGCTTTGGGGAAGACTTATGACAAAAAGGTCAGAGGATCACTTGAAGGCTGCCCGCAGAAACATCTGGTCAACTAGCCCTGAGTTCTGACAGGATGAAAAGGCTTCCAGCAGTTCAAGGGCTGTTTTTACTATATAAACAGCTCTCAGATGTCTGAAAGTCCGTGGAAGCAACAAGTCAAACCTTTGGCATCCATGCTCCTGACAACCTTGAACCTTGTTCTCTGGACCCTTGGCTTTGGACTCTGACCCTGGACTACATTGTGCGTTTTGGCTTTGGACTCTGACCCTGGACTACGTTGTGTGAGTTGGCTTTGGTATTTGGATATCGGCTCTGCATCCCCTGAATTCCTGACATAGGACTGGCTTATCAGACTCTGTTGTTGTAACCCCCGAGAACATGATACTATACAAACTTGGATCTGTTAAATCTTTATTGGGTTTTGGAATAAGAGTTATCAATGAATGTTTCCAAGAGTCTGGTATTTTCTCTCCTTCCAATATCTCATTATAAAGCATTTTTAACTTAGGGATCAATATTGATGTAAAAGTTTTATAATATTCTGGTCCCATTCCATTAAAACCTGGAGTTGTACAGTTTTTTAATTTATTAAATCTCTATAATTTCTTCATCCTTTATCTCTTTTTCTAATTCTTTTTTATCATTCTCTAATAGTTTATTCTTGACATTTTCTTTAATATACACTGTTCTCTTTATATAAATTTTGATAGTATCCCTGTAGTATATTTAATTTTTCCTTCATTAGACTACAATTATTTCCTGTTTCAATCACTCCAATTGTATTTTTTGCTCTTTTAGTTTGTACTATTCTAGCTAAAAGCTTTGAATTTTTATTACTATATTTTAAAAAATCCTCTTTGCATAGATCAAGTCCCTCTGGACCCTTTCTAACTTCACACTTTCTAATTCCTTTCTTTTATCTTGGATCTCTAGTAATTTTTTATATCCCTATCTATAAAATATTTACTTTCTAGATCTTTTAATGATTTTTCTATTTTTCTTATATTTTCTTCTCTCACTTTTTTATTTTACTTGATTTATAGAAATTCCTCTAATAGGTACTTTCATAATATCCCATAACACTCCTATTTTGTTCCCACCTGCTTCATTAATTGACCATATTTCCAACCATTCTTTCTTAACTTTATCCACTACATCTGGATGCTGAAAAATATTAGAGTCTGTTCTCCATCTCTTTGCTTTGCTATAGTCCTTCTTTACTATGGACTCTTTTAGTCCATTCAGAGACAGTAGGAGGAAAAATAGAGATATTGACATTGAAAATATCAAAATGGCCTCCAAAAAAACCAAAGCCCCAAATGCCAGGAACCTCTCCTGACCAGTCTCAAAGTCTGAGAAAAATAGTGGCACAAGAACCAGACAAAGAATGGCAGACTACAGTGCAAAATGTACTAACAGCAAGATTTCAACAAGTAAATGAACATTTTCATGCGGCTCGGGTGGATGAGGGGGAATCCCTCCTCCCCCCCATCCACCCGAAGCCGGCATTTTAGCCCGGCTGGGGTGGATGAGGGGGGAATCCCTCCTCCCCCCCTATCCACCTGAAGCCAGCATTTTCACGTGGCTCGGGTGGATGAGGGGGGAATCCCTCCTCCCCCCCATCCACCAGAAGCCGGCATTTTAGCCTGGCTGGGGTGGATGAAGGGGCAATCCCTCCTCCCCCACTATCCACCCAAAGCTGGCATTTTAGCCTGGCTCAGGTGGATGAGGGGAGAATCCCTCCTCCCCCCTATCCACCCAAAGCCGGCATTTTTGCGCGGCTTGGGTGAATGAGGGGGGAATTCCTCCTCCCCCCTATCCACCGGAAGCCGGCATTTTCGCGCGGCTCAGGTGGATGAGGGGGGAATCTCTCCTCCCCCCTATCCACCGGAAGCCGGCATTTTCGCACGGCTCGGGTGGATGAGGGGCGAATCCCTCCTCCCCCTCTATCCATCCGAAGCTGGCATTTTAGCCGGGCTCGGGTGGATGGGGGGGAATTTTCCCCCAGCTGAGTGGCGGTGGCTTCTGAAGGACCACGGGGGAGGTTTCCCCCGTGGTCGCTCCGAAGTGCCCACTGGTCAGCTGGGGGAAAATGGTGCCTATGGGGAAACATCGCAAAGCGATTTTTCCCCATAGGAAACATCGTAATGCGATCGCTTTTGCGTTAAACGGGGCACTCGTTATACAAGGCACCACTGTATTTGTATTCTTCCCTATACCTTCATTTGTTTGAGAGCAAGCCGTTAAGCTTCCCTTCCTAAAACAAACTTATTAAGTGGGGTGGAATGTGCCGTTTGCCCAGGTCATGAATATTCATATGATATCTGCATATACCAATGACAGTGCTGTAAGGGTGGAGTCACAAGATATAAGAGACTCAGCAGGAAGAGGAAGGGTCGATAGAGTCAGGGAGATTGAGAGTTTGGAGAGTTTTGCGAGTTTGGGTGGGAGAGTGGTGGTTGAGATTGGATGACGGAGGATGTTTAAAATTTAACATCATTGCTTGTCCTGTCAGCACCTGTAACAATAAACAATTTCTATTTGGTTCTTTTAAAATGACATATGCCCTGGACATCTATTGTTAATAACAGGCAATGTTGATGTAATCAGCTGGTGGCAGCTGAAATACATGTAGTGTGAGGTCTTAATTTGGTGAAACAAGCAGGAGACACATGGGGATCGTGAGTTATGTTTATCAGTCTTGAGATGTGGCCCTGGCTCTTCTTCCACAACAACAGCTTAGGCCTCTGGCCAAGACAAAACATCTGTAAATCCTGGAAAACAAGCACTACAAAACCCATATCCTCACAAAACCCTCAGTTTAAAAAGTTAACATTGAAAGACAGAGGGCTAAACACAAAATTAAACCTACCCAGAGTACACCCAACCTCACTGGATAGCTCTTTCTCTAGACTCCTGTATGGACAATTAAAGTGAATTTAACCAGGACATCCAGTTTCCCAGGTGTAATTTCAGAGCAGATAAGTTCACATTTTTTCCTGCTGTGTTGTTGTGTCCTCAAAGAATCAACAGAATTTGCATAGGTTTTGACTTACCAAGTTCCCATTGATTCAGGAGGAATATTATAACTGAATCTATTGGATTTAAGCCACAGAGTGTATGTTTATGTATTCACAGAGAGGCTCCATTGTGTTTAATGGTGCTTACTTCCATGTGGCTGTGAGGATTCGTCTTTTGGATCCAGTAGTTTTTTAAAAGAATCAGGAGGTCCTTTAAAATTTGAAATAGGAGAAAGGTTTATTGGATTATTCAACAAGAGTCCGGTATCAAAAAGGGGTCCCATAACTTTTCGCCTGTCTCCAACGGGTCACACAGGGGCTTCCAAGCTTCTTCAAGAAAGGGGTTGTTTCTGGATGCATTCCAAGGGCCAGGCCAGTCTGTCACTGCTTCTTCCCTCAGAACCTCCCCGGCCTGTCCTTCTAATCAAGGAACGGTCTCCTCTACTGGGAAGTCTGCCCATCCATTGTCTCTGGTGGGAGAAAGGGTCGCCCAGGGTCCTCCTTGGTAGTTTCTCATCCTCATCTCCTCTACCCTCCATGCCAACCTCTCTTTTCCTTTTCCACCTTCTCCTCTCTCAACCTCCACCGCCACTCTCAAGCCTCTGCCTCTCCCCAGTAAGATGGCCTAGGAGGTATTTCTCTCCTGCGGCAGTAATTGGCCTCTTCCTTAGACGTTCCCAGACCCTGTCCAAGCGTCCTGTAACCATACCTATTCCCAACCTGACAGCAACTGACTGATTCTCCCTTTTAGTTCCGCTGTTCTCACTCCTATCTCCACCCTCTGATGTCTGTCTCTTCCCGTCCAACCTGCACAACTCTTGTTCCAGTTCCCGGGTATTGGTGCCCCATTGTTCTCTTTTTCAAGGGGCAGGGATGGGAGAAGTCTGAACCTCTCTTTCTATTGTCTGTGGAAGGGACGACACTCTGCCGAGAGGATCTCTACTCTTGGCCTCACTCTAACAGTGGGTTTATGATAATAACTTCCATAAAGTTGGGTGAAAGAGCAGATGTGCAATGATTGTGTATCAACTAGGGATAGGTGAATGAATAAATGGGGCTTATATGAAGCTGGTTCATGGGCTCTGCCTTTAAATGGATAAATTAAATCTGGTCAATAAGACTACCCTTAGATATTTTGATTTTTTATATATCTTTATTTAAAGTTTTTATTCTTTTTTTAAAGATACAAACTCATGTCTCTCTTTGACCCTTGCCTTCTCCAGCATTGACCTCCCATATCCTGCTTGGTTTCCTGCTACATACACCAACAACTGCAACTAGTTCTGCACTACAGGGGGCATTCAGGTTTGTCTCCATACAAGAACAGACAGGAGAAAACACATAAGAGAGAAGGATGGGGAGTGGGGAGGAAAATAAATGGTATGGACATGGAAGGTGGCATCGCTGTAGCAGCTTTCACAGATTCCCATCTACCTATGCCAATCGTCAATAGGTCCAAGTATTTTGATCGTTTTCATTTGCCTCCTGTTGGATATTTTTAATTTTAGATCTGTCCAGCATTCCGTCCTGAAGACTGAGAAATCAGCGGCTGGTTTTGGACTTAAGACCATAATGAATGGCTTGTAAGTCATATAAAACGGTGCCGACCAATGCTGTTTTTCACTCCATTACAGAGAGCTACTCATACTAGTGTTGAAACAGCTGGATTTGATGCATACTGTATAAGATACTGTACAGAAATAGTATGTCTTACACAACGGGTCCTCCTAAATAAAGTTCCTTCCCTTAAAAAGAAAACGGGGCAAATCTTCTTGCAGTTATAAACAAGCCCTTACAGGTAGTCTTCCCCTGTACCGCATATCTAGAACCGGCTCCCAATGAAGCTGGTTCTACGCCAGGCTGAAGAAAACTGGCTCTCCGATGGGTCCCAAGTGCCCCCGTCGCACGCCCAGGCTCTGGACGTGAGTGTGCTCGGCTTGAGCAATGTTTGCATCCAGGACCCAGGCATGCATCCAGACGCTCGCCGCTGCTGTTCCCCAAACACTCACTCACTCGGGACTGGAGTCCAGTCCTGATGATGGCCCCGAGTTGATGTAGCGGGTGGCGCGACTCCCCGGTCTTCAGCGAGTAACCTCGCCTTCGTTGGGTGCTCTGAGACCGCTCCGGATTTAAGGCGACCCTCGTCGGGGTTTCACAGGAGGCAAGGGTTCCCGGAGGGGTTCAAACGAGGATGTAACCACTTCGCCCGCTGCACCGCAGTAGGACTCTCACGACTGGGACTTTTTTCAGAGCAAACCTGCCAGCAAGGGGATCTGGTCCTGTCCAGCTCAACAACAACAACAACAACAACAATAATAATAATAATAATATAGCAAGTCCGAGGTTGCGGGCGGAGGAAACTTGCTCCCCACGGAGGGAGAGGCGAGAGCGGAGAGCGCGTTCCCTTTAAGAGGCCGGGTTCCCTCGCTCTGACGTCAGGGCCTTTCTGCACCAGAGAGCCCAACACCTGAGCACCCACTCCGGCAGCAGGAGGGGTGACCGAGAAGCGAGTCGCGTCGGAAGGTTCGGTCCCGCGCCCAGCATCCTTCCCTCGCGGCGGCGTTCCGGGCGGGCGTGATCCAGCGGCCGAGATGTCTGTGGCGGGCCTGAAGAAGCAGTTCCACAAAGCCACGCAGGTAGGGGGGAGGGGGTTGGAAGGCAGGGGACGCCGACGGGAAGGGTTTTTCCTCGCGCAGCTGCGAAGCTGCCCTCCCTTCCCCAGGGGTCGGCAATGCCCGTGTCGCCCTCTGAGCCGCAGCATCCCTCGGTGGCTGCAGCAGAAGCGGGGCAGGGGCCTGGGCCGTCTTTGGTCGGGCTGGTCTGCAGCAGGCAGCCCGGGGAGGGCGGGGGGACGACGACGACGACGACGACGACACACGTGCAAACGCACTCTCTTGGTTGGTTTCCCCTTCAGAGCGGCGTCATCTGTGCCCCCGCTTTCCCCTGTATCCTCTCTTTTGTTATATTTTTGGCAACCGCGGTCGCATCCCTTGAGAGGTTGGGGCCCGGCCTGCTGAGCCTCAAACGCGGGTCTTCGCACTTCTCCTCCGGTGTTTTCTCTCCCTCCCTTTCTCGCTCACACAGAGTTTCCCAACCCCCACCCCGTCTCTCGCTCCCCGCATTGGAGTAATGCAGCCGTCGCAGAACACGGGAGGATGGGTGGCTGGTGAAGGTCTGTGCTGCCGCTGCCGCCGCCCTGGATCGGAGGGGAGGAGAGGGGGAAGCCCTGTGGCCCGAACCCCTCACCCCACCCCACCCCATCCCTGCCAGTTTGAGGCCGCCATGTGCCTGGAGCCGAGAAGCGCGGGGTGGGGGTGGGGGTGAGCCGACCGATGGAGCTGTTTCCTGACCCTCCCCCATTGATTGTCCGGGCGGGACGGGGATTATGTAAAAGTCTCCCTCCAGTGACCTTACAGGGATGTCGTTCCCGGGGTCTCATCATCTCCCCTCGCGCTTTTGTCACCCAATGTCCCCCATTAGGGCCAGCCTTTCCTCTCCTAGCTCCAATCATTCCCAACCTCTCCGTGGGGAAAACCATTTCCTCTTCTAGTCATAAAATATTTTGCCCATGTAAACCTGTATTTTGCTTTTAAATTTTGACCCTAGTTTATTTCCAGAGTACAGGCCTGTACAAAGTATGAGACACTAACCCTTCCCCCTCTTTCCTGTCCTGGATTATTTCAGGCTCAGTTTGACTGTCAGAAAATTCTTGTAGAGGCAAAGGATTAATCTGTGCAAAAAATTATTTGGAAGAGGGAGAAGATTTTGACTTTTTCATTTGGTAAGGATGTTCCTGAAAGATACCATTGTGTTTGGCTTCAGAGTGCTTAGTGAGTAACTGCAGTGATTTAAAGAGGAGACTCTTGAGAGCAGAAGTAAAGTCCACTACTTCAGAGGGTCTTCCTAGGTAATCGTGCACAGGGTTGCAGCACTGAGGGAATTACTTTTAAAGTTGTAATGTTCTTACGCTGAAATTGAAAGATATTGTTTTTGTTTGAATTTATACTGGTATATACCAGGGGAAAGAAGGAGAGTTAAATTCTAATGTTTTGTAGGGCCAAAAAGGAGTGGAGGCCCCTTATTATATAATACTTCTTGTGAAGTTTCTCCAAGATGACATCAGACAGTTTAGATAGTATTATCACCCAACTGAATCTGATTACAAGATGCAATGTAACCAAGGAAGTTGCTAGACCTTGCGGCACTGCATCATTTTATGCTGTAGACAGGAGCATAGACCTTTAGGGCTGGCTGGCTGGAACAGTTCTTCTGGCACAGGCCTTCCAGGCTCCCTTCCACATCTTCTGTCTTGTTGGTGCTACATAAATTTCATGAATAACCAGCTTTAAATACTGTGAACAGAAGGAAATGGAACATTGTACAGTAGCAGTTGTTTGATTCATCTGGTACTAACATGGCATGGTTCATCATTTACAGTAGTGGCAGAATCATGGACTTACTGAACAGCTGCCTTCTTGTCTTTAAGCCTCTGTATCCAAAACACTTGGAGCTAAACCTTTCTGGAAGAAGGGAAGCTGAGTTCGTCACATTTAAGAATAAATGAAGAGCCCGGCTGGATCAGGCCAAGGGCCCATCTAGTTAGCTTCCTCTGTCTCACAGTGGCCCCACCAGATGCCTCTGGGACCACACAAGATGGCTAGATACCCGTCTCCTGATACCACTCCCCCTGCACTTGGCATTTTGAGGTACCTTCCTTCTAAGCCTGGAGATTATACATCCCCATCATGGTTTGTAATCTGCAATTGAGTTTTCCTCCAGGAATCTGTCCAATCCCCTTTTAAAGGCATCTAGGGCATATGCAATCACCATATCCTATGGCAAGGAGTTCCACACACTGGGTAAAGAAAGATTTTCTTTTGTCTGTTCTCACTCTCCCAACAGTCAATTGGAGTGGATGTCCCCTGGTTCTACTTAGTATTGTGTGAGAGGGAAAAGAGCTTCCCTCTATCCACTTTATCCATTCCCTGCATAATTGTATACATTTCAATCATGCTGATAACTAGAGTTTTGATTTTTTTTTGTCCCAATGTGCATTACTTTACATTTTCTTATACAGTATCAAGATGCATTTGCTATTTTGCCGCCCATTCTCCCAGTCTGGAAGGATCCTTCTGGAGCTCTTCCCAATCCCTTCTGGTCTTTACCACTCAGAAAAGTTTTGTGCCATCTGCAAACTTGGCCACCTGACTGCTTGTCCTTGTCTCCATGTCATTTATGAATAGAGCTGTTGTTTAGAAGACTCTCTCCAGCCAGTAAAGCATGAATTATCGTTCTAATAGCCTAGAAATGTGACTTACTGATCAAGTCACAGTATAAGAAACTACTATATTGAACCAATACCTTTTTTGTTTTTGTTTTTAAAAACTGTTTTGAGAACTTGCTTTAAAAGAAAATATAATTAGTACCAGCCAAATTATAGTGGACATCTCTGATGAAAATAAAGTAGTATAGTTCCTCTGAAATTGAATGTGGTGTCCCAGACACTTGAATTCAAACTACATGGAAGGCTTATGGTCAGAGTAGAGGAAATGAGATTTATGACCACTTGTCCTCTGCTTACCTCTGCTGCCTCCTGGTTAGCATAATCTGACAAGACTGTTGCATACAAATCTCACTTATCCCCCTGCCTGCACAAGGTAAAAAGGAGCTGTGTGTACTTTTACACTTCCTGCATGAATTTTTGGATTAAATCTCTTGGGTCTTTCCTCCCCTCCATATTATGGCTCCATGGCTGCTGCCCTGGCCATCTGTGTGCTTCTCTGGATTGCTTCCCATATCACATTTTTTAAAAAAGTATACAGTATAGACGTGCACATCTAAAATATGTGTGTAGCAGGTAGGAGTCTATAAGAACAAATGGAGGTCTAATGAGAAAACATGGGGGAGGGAGAGTAACCCTCCTTTCATAATAGCAGTAACATTTGAGGTTTAAATCCAGGTGTTAATCTCAGCTGGAATAGATCCATTGAATCAGTTGCTGTGATAGCTGCTTTACCTCTCTACTTCCTAAACCCTGTGTGGCTTATGAAGTGCAGGGGCAAAACAGCCTTGAAAGGGCTGCAGGATCAAAGGGCTGCAACCCTGCAGCCCTTTCATCACTGCTTTCCCCCTCCACTTCTGCAGCCCTTTGATCCTGCTTTTGCGGGGTTTAGGAAATGAAGGGGGAAAGCAACAATCAAATTTTCTTCTTTGGGGGAAAAGTGGAGGCTGTTTTATGCATTGGGTTGTGTTATACACGGTATGGTACTTCTGAATATTGCAAGAGGTGTCATTCAGAGGGATTGGAGGGGGCTTTCCCCCAACTTTTAAAGATTTAAAATATTGACATTAAAAAGTAACATGTTCATCCTAAAATAAAATGCAGCAAGTAATGATTAGCAGAGTGCCTTTCTTTTCAATGTAACATGAGTGTGTTAATATTTTAGAATAACATTATAACCCCAGTTTAGAACCTCAGTCCCTTTCCCAGATAAAATGAAAATATTAATTAGGACTGCAGCCTCATGGCATAGTGATTAAACTGCTGTACTGCAGCCAAAACTGTGCTCATGACCCAGAGTTCAATCCCAGGTTGCCGGGTCAAGATTGACTCAGCCTTCTATCCTTCCAAGGCCAGTAAAATGAGTACCCATCTCGCTGGGAGAGCAATGTGTAACCTGCATAATTAGCTTGAAAACCGAGCAGAGAGTTTCAAAGACACCAGATGCATAAAACATAGCATCCTTTATATGTGTGTGTATACGTGTGGGAGGACTCTAATTTTACCCCTTCTTGGAGTTTATTGTCTGTTACAGGTTGGAGAGACTTTCTCAAGAGCAGTCTTCATTTCTCCCCCTACCCATTCCTCAATCAACGGGTGTTTAGTTGCCCTTAACATGTTCTGCCTTTAGGAAGGAATACTCAAGGTGACAGAGACTTTGATTGTTTGTTATGTTGCCATTCCAACTAGAGTTGGTACTGTGTCCAAATTGAGGGCACATATTTGCATCTTTAGATATACACTAGGAAAAAATGTGAATGTGCAATGTGAAAAAAAGATGCTGCATGTGAATATATCTTGCCTGTCCTTGCGAATACCTGTATGTTTCCAAACTCGCTTGCTGGGGAGTGAGCTTCTGTTCTGTGATGAACGGGTCCAAGTCAGCTGCCATGTGTTGTGTGAAATGAACCTAAAGCCATCTTCAGCCTGAAAGTCTATTCTTATAGATGGTTGTTGTCTTCTTGACAATAAAGGTTATCTTGGCTCTCCCTGTGTAATTTTTTTTTTTTAAGCTGTGTTTATTGTGAAAAATGGCTCTGGTCTTCATACCATTTACTAATATAACTCAAGAATCTGATTGGATATCATCCAATCTTGGAATTATAGAAAAGTGAAATTGGAAGGGGCCTACAAGGCCATCAAGTCCAACCCCCTGCTCAGTGCAGGAATGGGAGGACTCACCAACTCCCATGGTAACTGGTTTCACTGTTGTACTGCACTAAGAGTTAGGATGTTTTTCCTGATATTCAATGGAAATCTGGCTTCCTTTAACTTGAGCCCATTGTTGAGTGTTCTGCACTCAGGGATGACCAGGAACAGATCCTGCCCCTCCTCTGTAGGACTGCTTTTCAAATACAGTGGTGCCTTGCTTGACAATGATAATCCATTCCAGCAAAATTGCTGTAGAACGAAAATGTCGTCAAGCGAAAGTAAAAAACCCATTGAAATACATTGAAAACCAGTTCAGTGTGTTCCAATGGGCGAAATACCTCATCGTGCAGCAAAGATCCTCCATAGGGCGGCCATTTTCCGGTGCCTGTTAAGCGAGGAATCCGTCCCAAACACAGCGGAGAGCCATTTTGAGAGCCACCGATCAGCTGTTTTAAAATCGTCGTTTAGCGAAGAATCGGTTCCCGAAGCAGGGAACCGATCGTCGTAAAGTGAATTTTCCCCATTTAAATATTGTTTTGCAATCGCAATAGCGATGGCAAAAACCTCATCATAAAGTGGATTCGTTGTGGAGCGGGATAATCGTCAAGCGGAGCACCACTGTATTTGAAAAGTGCTATCATATCACCCCTCAGTTTTCTTTTGTCCAGGCTAAACGTGCCCAATTCTTTCAGCCTTTCCTCATAGGGTTTGGTTTCCAGCCCCCTAATCATCCTTGTCACCCTCTTCTGAACTTGTTCCACTTTGTTAGCATCCTTCCTGAAGTATGGTGTCTAGAACTGGATACAGTACTCAAGGAGAGGCTGAAACAGTGCTGAATAGACAGGAACTAGTACCTCGCATGATTTGGAAACTATACTTCTATTAATGCAGCCTAAAATAGCATTTGCCTTTTTTGTAGCCACATCACACTGTTGGCTTATATTCAGCTTGTGATCTACGACGATTACAATATCCTTCTCACTCGTAGTTTTGCTGAGCCAGGTATCCTCCATCTTATAACTGGGCAATTGGTTTCTTTTTCTGATGTGCAGTAGTTTGCACTTATCCCTGTTGAATTTCATTCTTTTGTTTTCGGCCTAGTGCTCCATCCTATCAAGATCATTTTGAATTTTGTTTCTGTCCTCTAGGGTATTAGCTGTTCTGCCCAATTTTGTGTGATCTGCAAATTTGACAAGCATTCCCTGCACTCCCTCATCCAAGTCATTAATAAAAATATTGAAGAGCACTGGGCCCAGGACTGAGCCTTGGGATACCCCACTTGTTACCTCCTCCTAGTTGAAGGATCCATTAATCATCACCCTCTGAGTACGACTCTATAGCCAATTGTGTATCCACCTGGCCCTTGATTTATCCAGCCCACACCTAGTTAGCTTGCTAATCAGGATATCATGCAGCACTTTGTCAAAAGCTTTGCTGAAGTCAAGATATACTGTATTAACAGAATTCCCTATCAGGGATGTTGCCACATCAAAAAATAAAAATAAAAATAAAAATAAAAATGAGGATATCATGCAGCACTTTGTCAAAAGCTTTGCTGAAGTCAAGATATACTATGTTTAGAGCATTCCCTCTGTCTATCAGGGAGTGACCTGATCAAAAAACGAGATCAAATTAGTCAAAAGCTTTGCTGAAGTCAAGATATCCTGTATTAACAGAATTCCCTATCAGGGACGTTGCCAGATCAAAAAATGAGATCAGATTATACTGGTAGGATTTATTCTTGACAAATCTGTGTTGGCTTCTAGTGACTACTGCATTGTTTTCTAGATGCTTGCACAATGACCGCTTTGCAATCTGTTCCAGAATTTTGCCTGGAATTGATGTCAGGCTGACTGGCCTGCATTTCCCCGGATTTTCTTTTTTGACCTTTTTGAAAATAGGGACATTAGCCCTCCTCCAATCCTCTAACACCTCCCCTGTTTCCCATGATTTCAAGAAAATAATGTATAGCGGTTCTGAGAGTTCTTCAGCCACTTCCTTCAGTACTATTGGATGCAGTTCATCCGACCCTGGAGACTTGTACTTGTTCAAGGTGGTAAGATATTCCTTGACTATTTGTTTATCAATTTCCAGCTGCAATCCTGTCCCCCCCCCCCCCCACTTGCACTTCCAATTTGTTTGGAAGTTCATAGTTTGTCTTATGGGAAAAGACTGAAGTAAAATAGGAATTGAGCACCTCTGCCTTTTCTTTGTCCTCTGTTATCATTTTTCCATCTCCACTGCAGAGCTCTGCCACTATGTACAGTGGTGCCTCGCTTAGCGACGTTAATCCATTCCAGAAAAAACGTCGCTAAGTGATTTAATCGCTAAGCGATTTTTAAAAGCCCATAGAAACGCATTAAAACTTGTTTAATGTGTTCCTATGGGCTTTAAAACTAACCTTATGCAAAGATCCTCCATTGTGGTGGCCATTTTCGGTGCCTCTAAAGTGAGGCAACACAGCAGGGGGCCATTTTGAAACCGCTGATCAGCTGGCCGAAAATGGGGGCTTTGCGGTGATTGCTTCCCCGTGATCATCGCAAAGCGATTTTTCCCCATGGGGCCATCGCTAAGCGATCACTCTGGCAATGGCCAAAACCTGATCACTAAGCGATTTCATCGCTCAACGGAGCAATCGCTAAGCGAGGCACCACGGTATTTTGTTTGTCTTTTGCTACTGACATACCTGAAGAATGCTTTTTTCTTGCTTTTAGTGTCTCTAGCTAACTTCAGCTCATTCTCAGCTTTTGCCCTCCTAATGCCATCCCTGCATTTCCTTGCTACTTGTCTGTACACATCCTTGGTGGCCTGGCCTTCTTTCTACTTCCTGTACAAGTCTTTTTTTGGTTTTTACTCTCAGTAGGGAGTAGCAACATACTGCAGGTTTGTCTGCTGCTTTTTTGTGCAACTCAGCCCCCCTCCCCTGAGCAGTCCTATCTGTACCTTTCTGAACTTCTGTCGGGGCGTCTACATTTTTCGTGCTGTTAGGATTGCTCTACTTTGGATTAGTTCTAGCATATGTAATCTCTGGAACCAATCCAGAGCAAGTCTTCCAGTTTGAATTTGCCAATAGTGAGAAGTGCCTTACTAAGTGGGCCACTTTGGGATATTGGAAAAATTAATCACTTCCTCTCTCGTCTTTGTGTCATCTTAAAAGCCCAATTGAGAAACCACCTGCAGTGGAATCTGAGGCAATGGCTCCAGCTGCAGACACTTTCTCTACTTGCCTTTAAGAGTTGGCAAAGACGGGCTACAGGAGCCGTTTCCATGTGAACCAACTGTTCCAAAGCAGTCCACACTAGCTCGCTCCATGCCACTTATGTAGCCACACCCTATGTTTTTTCTCCATGAGTTCAGTCTTGAGTATTTGGTGTGTGAACTGGGCTGGACAAAAGGGCAACCAAGCGCCATTAGAGAACCTGCATTTGCTACCTCCTCTGTCTGACCTCTTTCTTCATAGGAAAGAAAGAAGCCAAAGAATCCAGCAGGTCAGTCAGAATCAAAGTGGTAGATCTGGGAAAGGCTTAAAAAGTCACAATTGGGAGCAATGTTAATGTTATTTCTAATGAATGAAATTTAAGGTCCATAAACTAATTTGGCAAGTGCTGAAGTTACAGCTGGGAGAGGAAAGGACATATTTGAATATCTCAGGCTGCCAAGTGTCAAAGTAAATGGAACTCTGCAGTGGCTTTTCCTTTCCTTCTGTGACAGAGGCAGTTGGGGGGGATGGGGCATTGATCCAATAAAAATGTGTGAAGGTAAATCTTAAAGACACAGTCTAATAGTGTCTTGAGAAGGATTTATTTTATGAATAATTGTGATAGACCCTCATAATCCAGATCATAGTATCTGCAAAGTGGGTCGGAATGGACTAAAAGGAATATGTGGCACTAAATGCTGTATTCCAGATTTTTCAAGTGAGTGCTTTGACTTGCTTACACCTGGAGGACCAGAGAGGCTTTCACAGCTGCAAGCCAGTCTTGACTTACAGCCAAATCTATCTGTGCCAGTATGTAATTAACAATTGTAATATATTTAATTGTTTCATTGTTTTTTAATATTGCAATTCATAGTATTTTAGTTGTTTCAATACTTTTTAAAATTCTTTGTAAGTTCCCTTGGATTCCTCTCTTGGGGAAAAAGTGTGGTTAGAATAGAATAGAACAGAACAGCCCCTGACCAAGTCTTCCCAGATGTTTAAGTGGAGCACACACCAACCTAAGATCCAGCCTATCTCTTCTTCTTTCACCATTTCCACCCTTTCTAGAAGAGATTCTAAGGTGCCTAAGATTCACTTAATGCTCATGGCCCGCTATATCCCTGGCTGGGACAGTATTTCTACATCTAAACTCTTTTGGTATCCCTGGCTTTTTGTACCCCTTAACCTGATCTGGAAAAGTCTGGAAAACTTGACAGTTTGCATGGTTCAGTGTTGTTTTAGTTGGTTTTAATAAAAAGAATTGTCCAAATGGTGGCTCAAGGATTAGCACATCTATTCTGGTTGGTTGGTTTCTTGTTTTATGTGCTTTAGAAAAAGGCTTTCTTCTGCTATGAAGCCTTTCTGATTTGTTCCACTTAGAGAAAAGCTCTATTCTGCTCTATTCTGCCTTTCTTATTGGACCATGAATATTTGCTGCCTAGTTCAAGGCTTTGAGGCTACCTGGCAAAGCAGAACTAAAAAAAAGCAGGCTTTATCTTCTGATTTCTCTACATACCATATGCATGTCAGCCATTACTGTTAAGCAACAGATACTGTATAGTATTATCTTTAATTTATGCTTTAAAATTTAATCTATGTCATGCTGAAGCACGCCTTTCGAACTGCAACAGAAGGTGTCTATTTCTGGACTACATCAGATGGAAAGCTCTTTAATCTCTAGACTGAGAGTGAAGGCCAAAGTCCAACTGAAATGCATGCAGGACTCCTCTTCGCTGATGATGCAGCCATTGTTGCCCACTCTGCTGAAGACCTCCAACAACACATGAATTGTTTTAGCAAGGCCTGCCAAGACTTTGGTCTAACAATCAGCCTGAAGAAAACACATGTCATGGGCCAGGGCGTGGAATCACCTCCCTCTATTACTATCTCCACGGAAGAATTGGAGGTTGTTCATGACTTTGTGTACCTTGGCTCAATGATCCCTTACACTCTCTCCCTAGATGTTGAGCTGGATAAACGCATTGGCAAAGCAGCTACCATGTTCTCTAGACTCACAAAGAGAGTATGGCTTAATAAGAAACTGACGGCATACACCAAGATCCAGGTCTATAGAGCCCGTGTCTTGAGCACACTCCTGTACTGCAGTGAGTCCTGGACCCTTTGTGCACAGCAGGAGAGGAAGCTGAACGCGTTCCATATGCATTGTCTCAGATGCATTTTTGGTATCACCTGGCAGGACAATAGAGTAGTCCTAGAACGAACTGGAATTTTTAGCATGTATACATTACTGAAACAGCTATGTCTACGTTGGCTTGAGCATGTTGTGAGAATGGCTGATGGTCGGATTCCAAAAGATCTCCTGTATGGAGAATTAGTGCAGGGAAATTGCTCCAGAGGGAGACCACAGCTGCGATACAAGGATATCTGCAAGCGGGATCTGAAGGCCTTAGGAATGGACCTCAACAGATGGGAAACCCTGACATCTGAGCGTTCAGCCTGGAGGCAGGCAGTGCAGCATAGCCTCTCACATTTTGAAGAGACACTTGTCCAGCAGGCCGAGGCAAAGAGGCAGTCCCGAAAGCAGCAAAATCAGGGAGCTGGACAGGGGACAGATTGTATTTGTCTTCACTGTGAAAGGGATTATCACTCTTGAATTGGCCTTCTTAGCCACACTAGACACTGTTCCAAGACCTCTGTACAGAGCAGATTACCATAGTCTCTCGAGACTGAAGAATGCCTAATACATTCCCAACTTCCCACTTCGCTTCAGGTGAGTCCTTATAAGCTCAAAACCTTGTAAAAATTCCTCCCAATTAAAACCCAGATTTATTTTAAATTATTTTAAAGGGTTCTATGCCCCCAGTCATCATACAGACAACAGAGATAACTTATTTTGCTAAATTGCCTACTTCTGTCTTTGTGGGTTTTAAAAATCAACAAACTTCTGCTTTTGGTTGCAATGCTTTATGCTGATGTTGCATGGTTGAAAGTCACCCATGTGACCATCAGCTTCATTTATTGTTCCATCTGATGGTCAGATTACTTGTTAAGAAGATATATTTCTTCCTTTTACATCTAGCCCCTACACAATGCATACATATCTCAAAGCTAGTGCCTGAGAAATCAGTCACAGAATCATACAGTGTCAGATATTTGGATCATCATGTTCAACCCTGTTGTGACAAATACAGCATCATAGAGATGACCCCTGAACCTTCATTTAAAAACTCTGGAAGAAGAGACTCTGTGACTTTCTGGGTTATTCCATTCTACTTTATGTGAACTGCCCAGAGTAGTATTGCGGCACTAACGGTTGCAGTATATTAAACTGAATATAATTGAACATATTAATTACATATAATTAAATATATTAAATTGAACATAAATACTGCTAAACAAAAATTATCTTATCATCCTAATGTTTAGTTAAAATCTTTCCCCCCGTAATTTGAATCTATTATTTCAGCTCCTCCCTTGAGAGCTACAGAAAACACATTTGCTCCATCTTTAATATGAATCCCCTTCAAATATTCGAAGATGATGAACATACCCAGATTCCTCAACTGTTCTCATAGGGCTTGGTTTCCAGAGCCTTTGCCATCTTGCTTATTCTTCTCTGGGCATGTTCCAGCCTGTTGATTGTCTTCTTAAAATGTAGTGCTGAAGTGGACCACAAAAGAAGTATGAGCAAAGGAGGAAAGAATGATACTATTACTTCCCTTGATTTGGGTACTATACTTATGTTGATACAGCCACTTGTTGCTTTGACGTTTTTGCTTGTGTGTCAAACTGTTGATGCATGGTTAGCTTGTGGTCTACTAAGATGCCTAGATGTTCACACATTCTACTGTGAAGTTAGTTGTCACCCATCCTATATTAGCATATCTGATTTTTCTTGCATAAATAGACTTTCACATTTTTCTTTGCTGATATCTATTCTGTTTGTTTTGGCCCAATTCTCTAACCTGAATAATCTTGAAAACTGGTTCTGTTTTCTGAGGCTTTAGCCACCTCTCCCAATTTGGTGTCACCTCTGAATTCTATAAATACTCAATAAACACTCATGACAAGCAAATGAAGTTACATGTTGTAACAGCCACCCTCAAACCTCAAAGAGTGGTTGCTACTTTACTTTAAAACTGTGCTGCCACCAACTTATCCTTAAAAAATCATAAAAGGACAAGTGTAACTTTGAAAACAAAAAACTGGTTTATTGATTACAGAAAAAATAAATAATAAATCACTGGTAAAGAATCAATTAATCAATCACGGTTAATAAACACTGGCTCACAGAGACTATTTCACACTGACAGGCTCTCTCACTCACTAAAACTAACAATCACTTTAAACTCTCAGCTCAGACTCTCATCTCCAATCTCTCTTCACACACTCTTCACCCCCCTTTTTATACTAGCTCCTCCCCTTAAGTTCCACCCTCCGTCACACCATTGGCTGATGACTCACTGCCCAGCTGTGACGGACATGTGATGTTATATCTGCCTGTTACACATGTATCTCCCAATGGCCAGTTACAAAACAAAGGAGAGCAAACTTGTGGATTTTGGTAAGCCTGTTTTAAAACAAGTAGACAATCTTTTACCTGTTAAAAGAGCTCTGCATCTAATGAAATGTTAATTGTATTGTCTAATTCAGATCTAAGAAGAGTGGTGATGGCATCAAATTGTATATCCAAGGTGTTAAAAAGATGAACTTTCCCAATCTGGAAACATATTGTATGAGGTACAGTTGATCATGAATAGATCCCTGAGTCTCTATAGATTCAGGCTTATCCAGTGTAATTTAGGAGTTTTCACACACACCTGTCTTCAGCATTTCAGACTTTAACTTCCAGAATCCTTGACCACTGTCTTTCCTGGATGACTCTTCTGGCAGTAAAAATCTGGGACATTTGCAGGAACAAAGCTTGGGAACAAATGGTACACGTCACTGCCGGTCCCTCCACCAACCTTCTATCTCCACTTTCAGAGCAAACCCACGAAAGGGTTAGGCAGTGTGAAAGGCTTGCTGAGAACAGGCTAAAGATCTTGTACATTCATACTGTATGTTTTGCGCAAGTGCGCAGTAAACAGGATTCTACAAGCAAAATCAAAAGATAGGATGCCCCAAACAAAAACTTTAACTATGAAATTAGACCTCAGATCAGCACCAAATTTGGCACAGATGTGCACCAAATTTGGCACAGGCCGGGGGAGGGAGGAGGAGTCTCCCTGCATGGCTGCTGAGTGGCTAGATGAGCAGAAAGCGAGCTGTGCTCCAGGAGCAATTGGCAGGCTGACCAAGGCTGCCTCTGCTGCTGGACATGTCAGTGGATGGTCTGGCCCCAGGGGCTGGTCCCTCATTAAGTCCAGCTGTGTGGGGGTAAAAGGTAAAGGTTCCCCTTTACATTTTTAGTCCAATCATGTCCAACTCTAGGGGGCAGTGCTCATCCCGTTTTTCAAGCTGTAGAGTCAGTGCTTGGCCGAAGACAGTTTCCATTATCACGTGGCCAGCGAGGTGGTGCCTATTTATCTACTCGCATTTACATGCTTTCGAATTGCTAGGTTGGCGAGGAGCTGGGGCAAAGCGACGGGAGCTCACTCTGTCACGTGGATTCGCTCTTACGACTGCTAGTCTTCTGACCCTGCAGTACAAGCTTCTGCGGTTTAGCCCATAGTACCACCACAAATACGAATCTTTAGTCAGAATGCTATGCAGACAGTTCAGTCATTTAGAATGTGCACATTTCGATTATATGTGCATGGTATAATAGCCTCAGGTTACTCATTTTTGCTTGAGTGGGAGTTCAGGCTTGACTTGATTGAACACCCACTTTTCTGCTTTTCTGACTATCTGTAGTATCTCTACCAATACCACATTTCAAATGACTTGATTTTTTCCTGTCTTCACTATCTTTCACATAGTATGAATGATTTTGACCTTGCTAACATTCTTTACTAACTCCAACCTCCTCTTTTTTATTTCAGAAAGCAAAGGGATGTATTTTGGAAAACATGTACACAATACAGCTTTTCTTCCTCAGCTTTCTTAACTCAAAGAAAAGGATATGAAATTGAAACATAGCTTTCCCGTCTGCATTTGGCATAGTGAGCATGACAACATTAGTTTAAACAAGAGGTTAGAGGGTATGTATTAGAGATGGGCATGAACTTCCAGGAGGCCCTTCTCTCAGTCTGTCAGACCCCAGCATGTATTTACCCAGTGTACCCTGCCAATTTTACCATGGAATCTACAGTATTCTCTTAAAAAGTTGAAATTCTGCTAATAAAAACAAGTCATTGTATACTTTCTGTTTCATCAGTTTAAAAATTGTGAAAAAATAGCAGTATTCTTGCATGAACACCTAATCAGTTGAATCAAATAGTTTGATTCCATCTCCAAGAATTCCCACACAGTGTAGCCTCCCACTCTTGAACTAATCAATAAATATAAAATTAATCTTTGTACTAATGACATGGCCATGAAATATCTCATAACTTCTTGACATACAGCACTTCTAAGGATGCTTCAAGTCACATGATCCCTGGGAAGAAGTAGTTAATGATTAAGCCAAAAAAAGATGAGTAGTATATGTGTATCCTTGAGAAACACAACATTTCTGATTCTTTGAATTTGTTTTGTAACAGAACAGGCAACCTCTGAGGGGCTGGGAACACTTGTTTCCCACCCACCCTCAGTGTTTGGTGGACTGCAACACAGCCTCTCAGTTTTTCACGTCTCCCAGAAATCTTGGAAGAACCATTTGCCATTTAAATGCAACATGTGAACCCTGGTTAGTCAGAAATTGGAAGTGACAAGCTGGCACTTCCAGTTTCTAAAAAAGGCTAACTTTGGATTAACTGAGGCTTCAAAGCGAAAATTCCCCTTCACGGATTGCTGCCTTGTCGTGGCGAAGGGGCTTGAGTAATTCATAGAAGCTATGGGCTATGCCGTGCAGGGGCACCCAAGACGGGCAGGTCATAGTGGAGAGTTCTGACTAAACGCAATCCACCCGGAGCAGGAACTGATAAGCCACTCCAGTATCTTTGCCAAGAAAACTCCAGGGACAGAAACAAAAGGCTAAAAGATATGATACTGGAAGATGGGCCCCTCAGGTCGGAAGGCATCCAACATGCTACTGAGGAAGAGCGGAGGACAAGTACAAGTAGTTCCAGACCTAACGAAGTGGTTGGGTCAAAGCCGAAAGGATGCTCAGCTGTGGACACGCCTGGAAGTGAAAGGAAAGTCTGATGCTGCAAACAAAAAAAAACTGCATAGGAACCTGGAATGTAAGATCTATGAACTTTGATGAGCTGGATGTGGTCAAACAGGAGGTGGCAAGAATAAACATTGACATCCTGGGCATCAGTGAACTGAAATGGATGGGAATGGACGAATTCAATTGAGATGACTATCATAGTGTTAGGAATCTGAGAGAGAAGGATAGTTTGCAGTCTGAGGAGTGATTAGTCTGAGTGGAAACTGTGATAATTACTATAGAAGGTTAATATTACAGCTTGATGAAACTTGAAGAATGTGCTTATGAATTGTTCCAGAAACCAACTGTAATCAATAAACCTGTTCTATTAAAAAGACAGTACTGAATGGACCTTCATCTTTTCTGAGTAAAGTAAGTTGATGAGATCAACTGCTGGCAGCGTGTCAAGAGGTGTTTGGTTTGCCTTTGTGAGCTCTGTGTTTAGTGAGACAAACAGGGGCCACGAGGGCGAAAACATAAGACAAGAATTAACTATAGCAAGTTCTTAAAGAACTGGGACTGCCTGACCACCTTATATATCTCCTGAGAAATCTATACATGGGAAACAACAGTTAGAACTGGATATGGAACAACTGATTGGTTCAAAATTGGGAAAGGAGTATGACAAGGCTGTTTATTGTCTCCCTGCTTATTTGACTTATATGCAGTATACATCATGTGAAAGGCAGGACTGGATGAATGTCAAGATTGCTGGAAGAAATATCAACAACCTCAGATATGCAGATAATACCACTCTGGTGGCAGAAAGTGAGGAGGAATTAAAGAACCTCTTAATGAGAGTGAAAGAGGAGAGTGCAAAAATGGTCTGAAGCTCAACATCCAAAAAACTAAGATCATGGCCACTGGTCCCATCACCTCCTGGCAAATAGGAGGGGAAGATATGGAAGTAGTGACAGATTTTACTTTCCTGGAGTCTGTGATCACTGCAGATGGTGACAGCAGCCACGAATGGTGACAGCAGCCATGAAATTAAAAGACCCCTGCTTCTTGGGAGGAAAGCGATGACAAACCTAGACAGCATCTTAAAAAGCAGAGACATTACCTTGCCGACAAAGGTCCGCATAGTCAAAGCTATGGTTTTTCCAGTAGCGATGTATGGAAGTGAGAGCTGGACCATAAAAATGGCTGACCGCCGAAGAATTGATGCTTTTAAATTGTGGTGCTGGAGGAGACTCTTGAGAGTCCTCTGGACTGCAAGGAGAACAAACCTATCCATTTTGAAAGAAATCGACCCTGAGTGCTCACTGGAAGGACAGATCCTGAAGCTGAGGCTCCAATACTTCGGCCATCTCATGAGAAGAGAAGACTCCCTGGAAAAGAAGCTGATGTTGGGAAAGTGTGAAGGCAGGAGGAGAAGGGGACATCAGCGGATGAGATGGTTGGACAGTGTAATCGAAACTACCAACATGAATTTGACCCAACTCCTGGAGGCAGTGGAAGACAGGAGGGCCTGGTGTGCTCTGTGCGAGCAAACACGGTTCCCTGGAGAACGCGTGAAAGTCTGGACAGAGAGTAATCAGGAGTTTGCACACGCTACAATAGGCTGAGGGAATCCTGGAGCTCAGCTAGCCGTGCTACAACCCTCCTTCTTACAAGTCTGCCCACATAAGAACACCCTTGTACTCTCAGATATTACTGTAAGTAAATCATGTGGGCTTTGTAGTCCTTAGACTTAACTTGCACCACAGGCAGGACTCCTTAAGTATGCTAGGCTGAGGCAGCACTCTCAGATGACCCTAAGACAAGTGTTACTGTTCAGGAAACCAATTGACTTTTATAATCATTATTTTATTAAAAAAAAATAAGCATGTTTCTAGGTATCAAAACAAACTAAGCCAAGGCAAGTAAATAAGCATTGTGTTAGTTATTTACAACTCTGTAGTGAGGCAAAGAAAACATGAAAAATAGAAAATTATTCAAAAACCTTACAAGAATACAAAAAGCCATTAAAAAGAATAACAACAATTCCAGTCCAGTAATTCATCAGGAAAAACAAAATAATCCAAACATTTTATAAAAAGGCTATAGTTCTCAGTGTTCATGTAGAATAAAAATCCTGTATCAAAAAGAAAAATCCAATAAATGTCCCATTGTCCTTAGAAAAGAAAAATCCAGTAAATGTCCCATTGTCCTTAGAAAATTACCAGAGCATAGTCCATATGAAGTATTCCAAAAGTAAGAGCCCATAGAGAAATAATTCATAGTCCTTAGGAAAAAGCCCATAGGTCCAAGGGCAATCCAGTATAGTATAAGGATCAGTCCATGTAAAGATTGGTCACGATAGACTTCAGGGTTGGTCATGAAAGACATTAGGGTGAGTCACGAATGACTGAAAAGTCGGTCTTGAAAGACAATGTCCATAGGCAAAAAGTTCCTTTTTCAAGAGTAACTGGCAAGGGCTTATCGCACCTTCCCACGATGTCATCCAATCAGAGTTTGTTACCAGGCAAACAGTCCTGTTGCACCACATGACTTCTTTCCCATACACACCAGATGTTATTTGGGTTACTGTGGTATAGCAAAGAGTCACAACAATTTCCATCTATCTAATCACACCGAGTCCTTTCTCAGGCTCTCAGAATAACATTCTCTTTGCTCACCTAGAAAACAACCTGTCAGCATAGCATAGATACTTTATACAAAGAAACAAGATGGAACCTCTCTTGCTCATTTCTTAATTACAAATCCCATATTCCTTACAAGATTTTAATTAAAAAACTCATCTCATCATGAGGTCACGAAGAGTCGGACAGAACTTAATGACTAAACAACAAAACCAAGCAGTTCTCAGTGCCATTTTTATCTTGTTTTTCAGAGCCACTTGATTGGAATGAAGGTAGAAGCTACTTGATGATTGTTTGGTTCCCTGTTTAAGAAAGAATGTCGTCCAGAGAAATTACAGGCACTTCCCTAAAGTCCTATCTTCACTAAACACTTTGATAATTAGGAACTCTTTATTGCTATTCAGATGAGATACTGCATGTCTGTCACTTGTTTCTTGTGATGGCACAAAAGGATTTCAGATTGGATGATTCAGAAGTAAAAAGTGGTGCTGTGTTCAACAATACAATTCTCCTGTTTTTATGGATGGTCTAGAGCAGCCATTCTCAACCTTGACTTCAGCAAAGCTTTTGACAAAGTGCTGCATGATATCCTTATTAGCAAGCTAATCAACTGGGAGGAGGTAACAAGTGGGTACCCCAAGGCTCAGTCCTGGGCCCAGTGCTCTTCAATATTTTTATTAATGACTTGGATGAGGGAGTGCAGAGAATGCTTCTCAAATTTGCAGATGACACAAAATTGGCAGAATAGCTAATACTCTAGAGGACAGAAACAAAATTCAAAATGATCTTGATAGGATGGAGCACTGGGCTGAAAACAACAGAATGATATTCAACAGTGATAAGTGTAAAGTATTGCACCTAGTCATAGCAGCCATCTGACCGCAGAAAGTTTCTGTGGACAAATGCTGACTCTTTTGCTTACAAACAGGAATGAGCACCAATCCCTAGAGTCAGACACGACCTGATTTAATTGTCATGGAGAACATCTACCTTTACTGTAACTAGAAAAAAGAAACCAAACACACAATTACAAGATGGGAGATACCTGGCTCAGCAATACTACAAGCAAGAAGGATCTTGGAGTTGTTGTAGATCACAAGCTAAATATAAGTGAACAGTCTGATGTGGCTACAAAAAAGGTAAATGCTATTTTAGGCTGCATTAACAGAAGAATAATTTTCAAATCCTGCAAGGTTCCCCCCTATTCGGCAATGGTTAGGCTGGCACCGCAACAAGGATGATCACAGAGAGGACTGGAAACCAAGCCTTCTGAGGAAAGCCTGAAAGAACTGGGCATATTTAGCCTTCAGAATAGAAGACTAAGGGGAGATATGGTGGCATTTTTCAAAGATTTCAAAGGCTGTCATACAGAGCAGGATCAGTTCTCAATCATCCCAGAGTGCAAGAAATGCACCAATGGGCTCATGCTACAGGATCTTTTGTTGAATATCAGGAAAAAAGTATGTAAGGAGTAAACTAATAGAGAATGACAAAAGAGAATTAGAAAAAGAGATAAAGAACAAAGAGATTATAGAAGTTATTAATAAATTAAAAAATGGTAAAACTCCAGGCTTTGATGGAATAGGATCAGAATATTATAAATCCTTTAAATCAGTTTTGATCCACAAGTTGAAAATACTTTATAATGGAATATTAAAAGGAGAGAAAAGACCAGATTCTTGGAAATATTCACTAACAACACTTATTCCAAAACCCAATAAAGATTTGACAGACCCAGTTTCGTATAGACGTATTTTGCTATTCAATCAAGATGCAAAGATATTTACAGCAATTTTAGCAAATAGAATGAATAAGTTTATTACAAAATATATTAAAGAAGATCAGAATGGGTTTTTAAAGGGATTACAAATGGCAAATTTAACTAGGAGGGTATTGAATATAATATAGAAAAAATAAGGTAAAGGCAGGTATTTTATCATTAGATATTTTTAAGAATACAGTGGTACCTCGCAAGATTTTTTTGCTAGACGTTGACTGTTTGCGATCGCTATAGTGATTTCGCTGGACGATGATTTGGTCCGTGCTTCGCAGACCTTTTTTTTTTTGCAAGACGACGATTTTTATAGCTGATTGGCGGCTTCGCAAAATGGCTTCCCTATGGGTGTTCTTCGCAAAATGGGTGTTTTCGGGACCGATGCTTCACAAGACAGCAATTTAAACAGCTGATTGGCACTTCGCAAAATGGCTTCCCTATGGGCGATTTTCACTGGACGACGACTATTTCCCCCCATTGGAATGCATTAAAAGGGTTCCAATGCATTCCAATTGGGAAACGCTTTTTGCTAGACGATGACTTCACAAGATAGCGATTTCAGTGGAACGGATTAACCGTCTGGCGAGGCACCACTGTATCTAATTGTGTAGAATGGCCAACATTAAAGCTTCTTTTAAAGGGTTGGGGTTTTGGAACGAAATTAAGGGGGTAATAGACCAACTATATTTGGAGAACACTTCTACAATAATAGTTAATGATGGGATGACAGAACAGCTAGCTCTAGGCCGAGGCACTAGACAAGGTTGCCCTCTTTCCCCAGTTCTGTTTTGTATGATGATTGAAATCTTAGCAAACGCAATAAGGAATGATTAATTAATCTATGTTTTGGGTGAGAATGGGTGCTGGAGGAGACTCTTCAGAGTCCCCTGGATTGCAAAGAGAACAAACCTATCCATTTTGAAGGAAATAGACCCTGAGTGCTCACTGGAAGGACAGATCCTGAAATTGAGGCTCCAATACTTTGGCCATCTCATGAGAAGAGAAGACTCCCTGGAAAATCCCTGCTGCTGGGAAAGTGTGAGGGCAAGAGGAGAAAGGGACGACAGAGGACGAGATGGCTGGACAGTGTCACCGAAGCTACCAAAATGAATTTGACCCAACTGTGGGAGGCAGTGGAAGACAGGAGGGCCTGGCATGCTCTGGTCCATGGGGCCACAAAGAGTCGGCCACGATTTATTGACTAAACAACAACAACAAATGGCTGAGAATAATAAAATAAAGATTAACTTATTTGCTGACGATTCCCTTTTGACAGTGAAAAACCCACTAGAAAGTATGGACAGAATTAAAAATCATTTAGAAAAAATGGAAAAATAACTGGATTACGTGAAAATGGCAAAAATTTGAAATAATGTTGTTTAATCATAATAAACTAGAACAAAAAATCAGGATATGTAAATCTGTAAAATATTTAGGTATAGATTTAGTAAAAGATACTCAGAAAATACAGTGGTGCCCCGTTTGACGACAATAATGTGTTCCAGCAAAATTGCTGTTAAGTGAAATCGTTGTCAAGCGAAAAAAAATCCCCATTGAAATGCATTGAAAACCGGTCAGTGCATTCCAATGGGGGAAATACCTCATCGTCCAGTGAAGATTGCCCATAGAGAACCGCCAATCAGCTGTTAAAAATCACTGTAATGCACTGCTTCCGTCTGGAAAGCAGCCATTTTGAGAAGGGAGGGAAGCCATTTTGCGGAACCGGAAAGCAGCCATTTTGAGAAGGGAGGGAAGCCATTTTGCAGAGGGAAGCCATTTTGTTATTATCTTTTGCATGGTAGCCTGCCAATCTTCATCTGATTTTTTCCCCTATTCCCAAATTTTGAGATTGGGCAGACAAAGTCCCCAGCATTTGATATTTTAATTTTTTCGCGGCTATTTCAGTCTTTCCAATAAGTAGGGTCTGTATAAATGGTACTATATCCTTGACCAAAGTTGCCAACCCACAGATATCTTTCAGAAATTCCCACTATTTTATCAACAAACCCAACCTACAATCATAAACATCCCTGAGGTTCTTTCTCCCATCCTTGCACAGATATTATGGTACATAAATCAACTTTTAGACCAACAATTTAAATTACACCTGTGGCAATATTATGAGTCTAGCCCCCCCCCCAAAAAAAACAGACTAAACAGCAGACACAGGGAGTCAGTCTCTCCAGTAGATATCCTTATAATCTGCCTGAAGTTCTTTCCATTAATCCAAGGATTCAATAACAGAAGAAAACTCCAGTCCTGGTTTTCGTAGCTCCTCAGTCTAGTCGATTGCGTCATCTCACTGATGATTTACAGTCCAATTTCTTTCTTCCAAAAGCTTATTCCTCCTCCTCCAAAAACCCAGCAAGGTTCTATTATCAGAGTCCCACACAGTCTAGGGAGAAAGGTCCAAGCTAAACAGGATTCAGAAAATTTCAGTCTCTTAAAGCCTGCTCATTTGTATTTCACTCTGGGATTTTTTCCATAAAAGATTTTTCCATCTCACTGTCTCTCTTTGGCCTTGAACCAGCCTGCTGTTTAAGAGTCAGTTTCGTTTTTGAAGAAGCAGGCTGGTAAGCAAAACTCGCCGCTCCTTATCTTCTTTCGGCCAGGTATTTTCACTCTAATTTATTTTTTCAGCTTAATGGGGTTGTTCATAAATCAAAGACTTCAATTTACTTTGTTTTTATATATTTTCAAAGCCGTATTGATTGTTCTCCTCTCCTCGGGGGGTTGTCCGGGTCTTGTCCGGGTTCAGCCTCAGCCCATTCTCCTGCATCCATTCCAGTATGGCCCCCAGGCAGCGCTGAAGGGACAGGACGGCATCACTTGCAGTTGGTGAAAAGGAGATGTGGAGCTGGGTATCATCAGCATATTGATGACACGATGCCCCACATCCCCTGATGACCCCTCCCAGTGGCCTCATATAGATGTTAAACAGCATTGGGGAGATAATCGACCCCTGTGGGACCCCACAATTGAGACTGCACAGGGCCGAGACACTCTCCCCAAGCTGAACTCTCTGGGGGCGGTCCTCCAAGAAGGAACGGAGCCAGGCTAGCGCTAAGCCATCAATTCCCAACTCAGAGAGCCTCCCCAGGAGGATACCGTGGTCGACGGTATCAAAGGCCGCCGAGATGTCGAGGAGGACCAGCAGAGACATTTTGCCCCTGTCAGCCTCCCTCAACAGGTCATTGTACAGGGCGACCAATGCCGTCTCTTTACCATGGCGTGGCCTGAAGCCCGACTGAAATGGATACAGGGTGTCTGATTCATCCAAATGGGCCTGAAGCTGATCGGCCACACCCTCTCAACCGCTTTGCTCATGAAAGAAACATTGGTGACGGGCCTGTAATTGCCAATTTCGTCTGCCGCCAAACTAGGTTTCTTTCTTATTGGCCTAATGAGTGTCTCCTTGAGGGCAGATGGAAATTACTGTGGTCCATTCCGTTGTTATCAGCCTGGCTGCTTTGATTAGCCAGGCCGGGCAAGGGTCAAGGGAGGAGGTGGTGGCCCGGCAACGGTCAAGCACTTTGTCCACATTGTTGGGCGTCACAGGCTGAAAAGAAAGGTAACCAGGGTGCAGGCCGAGCTCTGCACTGGAGAGGGTGTTTAGGCGCAATCATGTCTATAGCCCTAGTGGCAGTGATGGACCAGCTGTCAACCAGAGCCTTGACAGGAGCGCCAACCAGGTCAGCCATAACACCTGTCATGGCCTCCTGGAAGCCAACAGGATCCAGTAGCCTTCAAGGGCAGACCACAGAAATAGGTCCCTGCTCCCTGTGAGGGTGTGTGCAACTGAGAGGTTACATTTTATTAGGTGGTGATCTGACCATGACGGGACCGACACAAGGTCAGTCACCATCAGAGCACACTCGCTCCAATTAGTGGAAAAGACCAGGTCCAACGTGTGGCCACCCACGTGGGTGGGGCCGATGACATGTTGGGACATGTTCAAGGAAGCCATGGTTTCCAAGAACTCAAGAGCTGGCCCAGTAGACTCTGCCTCCGCGTGCACGTTGAAATCTCCCAAGACCAAAAGCCTTGGGGATCCCAACAATGCCACGGAGACAAATTTGGCCAGCTCCGGAAGGGAAATGGCTGGGTCGCGGGAAGCGCGGTAACCCAGCAAAATCCCAATACCATCCCTGGCCCCAATTGCCACATGGAGTGCCTCTAGACCTGGCTTTACCACCGAGGAGTGCCTAGTAACCTCCAAGATGGATTTATAAACAATGGCTACTCCCCCCCCCCGCCCCTCCAGTCTACCCTGGTGCTGGACGGCATAACCGGGCGGACAGATGAGAGCGAATGGGCTTTGAACCAGTCAACCGTCTTTTTGGTCTTCTTGCCAAATGTAGACAAGGCAGTGTTATAAACAGCGTTCTTAAAATGTTCCCATCGTTCAGGTGCATTTGCAACAGCCGGGCCTGGTAGAGTTTCCTCAAGCGCTTGAACAAATTCCTCCACTTTTCTCTGATCACAAGTCTTGCTGATGTCAATACGTGGTCTTCCTTCCTGTTTCATGTGATACTATCCTTTATTCACAGTTTAACTCTACTACACACCAGGGAGTGATGAGTGTCACTCATCAGCACCCTGATAACTGTGTATGATTGTAATACTAGGAAGGCTAGAGAATCTAGTGAGGGTCAAATCGAGATGATGCCAGCACTTCGATCTTGGATGTCTCCAAGAGACTATGTCAAAGCTTCATATTAAAGAACGTGTTGCTTATACAAAGACCATAATAACAACAAAACTCCAGCAAGCATTGGCCGTTTTTGTTCATCTTTCCAATGCCAAAACGGCCTAGACAAGTGGGCCAAAAATTATGATCAGCACCAACTCTAGCGTTAAAGTCTTCAAGAATGAACATTGGCTCTCTCTCATGGATTTTTTTTTATAGTAGCTGCCAGATCATCATAGAATTTGTCTTTCACTTCTGTTGTGGATGACAATGTTGGTGCATATGCACTAATGAGGGTTACTGGTCCTGCTGATGAGTGGAGCTGCAGAGACAGGATTCTTTCACTCCCCACAGTAGGTGGAACAATTAATCTCAGCAAAGTATTTCTAAATGCAAAGCCACCACCATATTCCCTGGTCTCATTCCATGGTTTTCCGTGCCAGAATAATGAGAATTTTTTTCTTTGACAGATTCTTGGTGTGCAGCACTAGCATCTGGAAGTCTTAATTATTTTCTTCACATGGTTGGCAGAAAATATGATCCTGAAGGGTATGGGATTTGATGACATTTATAGCCTTTATGACAACTGAAAGTGAAATATTGCGATGTCCTCCGAAGTTCTTTGATACTAAATGCTCCCTGCGAATTATGCAATTAATAGTAAAGACAGAAGATATAGAAGAATACTTTATTACGATCAACAGATCAGATGTGAGCAACACACAATAACCGCACAAGTATAAACAGAATCAATACAATTATAATATACATTATGTGCAGAAGACTCTTAGGGGAACAAAATCCGTAAATAAATCTTAGGAGTATACCCCTACCCCCAGTTCATACATATTCATATATGGGTACATACATGTATATATCTACAGGATTAAGACACCATTTCTCGCCTGCAGACTAGTGCCGCTGCACAGAAGCTGGCCACTTTAATCGTTACTGATGGACATTGGTCTGATAGCAGGTAGCGTGTATAGTACTCATCATCTCTACCGGGGATGCATTGCAAAATTGGACGAATAAAAGTACTACGGATACCAGTATAGAAGGAGCAATACAACAGAACATGGCCAACTGTCTCCACCACTCCAGCCTCACAAGGACATAAGCGCTCTTCATAGGGAATGTTCTTATATCTACCTTCCAGCAGGACTGAAGGAAGTACATTAAACTTTGCCAATGTAAAAGCTTTTCTATATTTTGGAAGGGTCAGAATATTCAAATAGCTAGCAGGTAAAAATGCCTGACCATAATCTCTAAAGCCAGGATAGGTCGTAGCTATACTGACATGGTGTTGTTAACTCATTGTCTGTGATTCGCTGGTGTAGTTCCTGTTTTGCTTTTGTATAGCCCATTAACAAAATAGCACTTCTCGAGAAGCCCAAATTATTTAATTTCTCATTCATAGATCTTTGCCATCTGGACTGAAACTTATCAGTTAGCACTAGGGGAGCCAACCCCACAGGGGTGAAAAACATTTTTAGCCAAAAATTCAGCTTAAGTATCCATGCCCGAGACTCTATCAACATTTGGCCTGTTTCTAGTCGTAAAAGCGCATTTGGCACACAACTTGGGAGTCCAAGGATAGTTCTCAGAAATTTCATTTGAGTGGACTCCATTGCAATATAATTTCTGTAACTACACCATTGTGCACCATATAACATCTGTGCTAACACCTTCGCGTTGAAGACCTGTATGGCTGATGGTATATGCTGACCTCCTTTTGTAAAGAAAAAGCGTATGAGTGACTTAATACTTCTCTGAGCATTTGCTATAGTGTTGGATATTTGAGCCTTCCAAGATCCTGAGGACTGGAAGATCACACCCAGATATTTATAAGATTTAACTTGCTCAATTGGATGGTCATTTATTTGCCATTTGTGTGTGATCCGTTTCCTAGTAAACACTAAGACTTTTGATTTATCATAATTAATTACTAATTCCTCAGTTTTACAATAATTGCCCAGGGCTCTTAATAACAGCCGTAAACCAACACAGGTTAATGAGAGAAGTACAACATCATCTGCGTATAAAAGAGTAGATAGGGGTCTATCTGCTAGTTTAGGGGGATGAAAGTTGGTTCCAGATAAATTCTTGACCAAGGAGTTAATATAGATGTTGAACAAAGTGGGAGCCAATACACAGCCTTGTTTGACACCAGCATATGTGGGGATGGCCTTGGTGAGGTGACCTGCTCTGTTACATCTCACCTTCAACCTGGTTTTTTCATAGAGGCAGCGGATCAGGAGCAGGAGCCGCCTATCAATATTGGTTGTCTCCAACTTCTGCCAAAGCCTGTGTCGTGGAATCATATCAAATGCAGATTTGAAATCAATAAATGCTGTATATAATGCTTCTTTGGTCTTCAAGGAATATTTATCCACTAGATGATGTAAAACTATACCATGATCTCCTGTAGAGCATCCTGGTCTAAATCCTGCTTGCTCATCATCAAGAAGATTTTCCTCTTCCATCCAACTATGTAGTTTCTCAAGAAGATGGTGAGCATACAGTTTACTAATAACACTTAGCAAACTGATCGGCCTATAATTTGCAGGGTCAGCTCTTTTCCCTTTTTTATAAATTGGAATGATGATAGCAAGTCCCCAGTCCTCCGGTATACATGCAAGCTGGTTAATGCATGTAAATAGTGTTGCTAATACTGGGGCCCACCAATTAATATTGGCTTTAAGAATCTCAGGAGGGATGTTGTCGCTCCCGGGTGCCTTGCCTACTTTAAGCTTAGCAATAAGTCTGGTGATTTCAGAGATTGAAACTGGGGGCCAGTCAGGGAGTTCACGGGAAGCAGTTTGTGGAGTCAAATGTCCGGATTGTTTTGCAGCATATAGACCAGTGAAATATAGTTCCCAAGTCTTAACTGGTATATATGAATTTGCTGCACCTGCTTGATCATCTAACCCTCTCGAGACTATTTCCCAGAAGGTAACAGAGTCATGGGACCTTGATGCTACAATTAATTTCTGCCAACTCATCTTCAATGCCAAATTCTTTTTGTCCTTAATTAGCTTTTTATATTTTTTCTTTAACTGAAACCAATCAGGTGGTAGGGATGGCATATTTGATTCCCTATATCTCTTATAAGTTCCTAATAGAAGGTACTTCATTTCCAGACATTCCTGATCAAACCATGGTTTGGATCTATGGGTTCTACAAAAAGGGGTGTCCTGTCTTATAGATTTTTTATGAATCAAATGTCCTTGTAGTGCTGTGACTATTTCTTGATATAGTTCAAGAACCTTTTCAGGGGAACCTGTTTTCATTTTTTTTTCTGTTTTTTTTTTTATTTAGGAACAGGGATAGAGGGTACAAAAAGAAAGAGGGGATAGGAAAGGAAAAATGGTTTTGGGGGATAGGAGAGCATAAAGTATAACATCATCCCATCAATTCATATTACTAATACATATCAACTTTTTGCTTTTTCACAGTTTGATTACCCTCCTGCTTTTATCTTATCATTTAATTTTAATTTTATTCTATGTTATTCCAACATTGTCTGGTAGCTGCTGCCATTTATACAATACATCCCATCGTTCAGTTTCTTTTTGAATTGAACAGTCTTTCAGCCCATCTGACAGAATATCCATTTTTTTCACTTCCCATATTTTCACCATAAAATTATCTGGTTTCAGTATCTCTGCCTCCTTAAGATTTTTGTCATAATGCTTTTTAATTTTGGAAGCTGCATGGGTCACTGGATAACTCTCTACTGCATTCATATTACCTGGTGTCATGTCTAATACATACGATTCTAAAGTCTGTACAACTTCATTTAAGTTTTGTTTGGCATCTACTGTCCCCTTTTTCGTCCCTTTCATCAAATCTTCTATTTTACTAAGACCTGCATTCACTTGCTGGAACCCTGATAATATTAGCCTTTGTATATTAATCTGCCATTCCTTTTCTATTTCTTGCACCACTATTCCAGAACTTTGGGATTGAACAGACCAAGTCTCCATTTGTTCTTTTGAATTTTTGGGGTCCATCTCAGGCTTTGGGGTTTGTATAAATACCACAATAATCACCCCCCTAGAAATCCTTCCACAGTTTCCACAATTTTATCAACAATTCACACCCCTCATCATAAACCTCCCCTTAGATCTCCCTCCAATCTTTGTCCAAATATTGTAGTATAAAAATCAACTTTTAGCCCAGCAAATACAATATCAATTAGAACCGTGACGCAGTTATTTCTTCTTCTCCTGAGTTCAGCAAGCTTCTATTATTAGACTCACACGCGGTCACAAACAAAACAACAGTCACAGAGTCTGAAACTGTCCAGTAGATTGTCCTTGGAGCTCGTCTTGTGATCTTCATTAACCCCTTAATGCTCCTTAGTCCAGTCGGCCACGTCAGCTCCTTCTCCCGAAAACCACCAGATTCTGTTATTTATAGTTCACAAAGTCCAGAGAAGGCAAAGAGTAACGTATCCCAGCCACACTGCATCCACCGAAGTCTCTTAAATCCAGTCAGACGGTGTTGCTGTCTGGGATTCTTCTCCAGAAACATAAGATTTATTTTTCCATCTCAGACTCTCGGCTTTAGAATCAGCCTGGTGTTTTAATAGTTCACTTGGAGAAGCTTAGTTTCACTTTTGAGTCAGACTGATAAGATAAACCCGCCGCTGCGTTTATTCTTTCAGCCAAATATTTTCATTCTTATTTCAGCTTAATGAGGCTGTTTCATAAATCAGAGGCTTCGGCTTACTTACTTGTTATATATTTTTAGTTTATATTGATTGCTCTCCTCTCCCCCGGTAAAGGGTTCCTCGCGGCTCAGTGCCAAAAAATGGCGCCCGCTCCAGTCCGTGCACGGTGATTTCTTCAGAAGAAAAAAGTCCGGGTCTGCCTCCCTTTCTTCTCCTTCTGCTGCTCACCATCTGCTTCAGAGAGACTTCTTCTAGACTCTCCTTTGATCCCCATTTCAAAAGGGGGATCCCGGACCGGAGGGTTCCAGCTTTTTCCAGAGAGAGCTCCTCTCTGGAGTTGCTGGCAGCACCGCAACAAAGCCCCGCCCAGGGGAACCTGTTTTCAAAAGGGACTCCCACACTCTAAGACAGCTTTCCGAATGCAGGAATGCAGTTGTGACATACTCTGCCTTGGCTGACCATCTCACCCGAGATACTCCAATTTCTGCCTCTATACTAAGTTGCAGTTCGTAATCTGCATGAATATTTTGGCTCTGACAAGATAGTATTGTAATCAGGGGGAGATGGTCACTCTCTGTGCGTGTACCAACTTCAAAACTGAGTACCAAATTTAGCAGGTCATAGGAAATGATACAGTAATCAATTACTGAAGCACCACACCCTCCCAGGAAGGTATATTCTCCGGATTTATCCCCTTCCACTCCTCCATTTAATAGCACTAAATCCAAACTATTTATCATCTGTAAAAGACATAGACCGGAATAGTTACAAAACTGATCTTTGGATTGTCTAACAGGGATCGGATGTCCCATTTCCATTTCAGGAGCATGTTCACCAAAATGATGGTAGAGGGCTTCATCATTTTGACCAATTCTGGCGTTAAAATCTCCTGCCAGTATTACAGATGCTTTGGGGTGTAAAGATGTCATTCTACTGATAAAATTTTGCAGGACTGCCCACCTATTCTTATTTTGTTGTTTGTGCTGGAGTGGAGGAAGATACACATTAATAAACAGCAGGGTAATACATTGAAGCTTAATAAGCAGAGACATTGCCATATGAGGTAATGTGGCTAAGCTAATTTTGGTGGCTCGGAGCTTAGTAGAAACTAACACCCCAAGGCCTCCTTTGGCTCTACCTCCCCTGGTACTTGGTTCGGCTTTCAATGTATAACTTGTAAAACCATCTAGCTCCAGGTCTTTTGTCTCCCAAGTCTCTTGGAGGCATACTATATCATATCCTCTAATAAAGTGTTGAAAAGAGGGATCCAGGAGCTTGCCTTGCCAACCTGCGATGTTCCAAGAAAGGAGCGTCAACTGAGAATTTATTTGACGAGTTGTTGTCCAGTCAATAATAGGCATTTTCTTACCAAGAGGGGGATTAGTGGAACTCTCTCTTTCTGGAAGTCCTCCTTGATTTGCTCTTGTCCAGCCTGCTATGTTCCGAAACAGATGTTTTGGTGGATGGGAGGAAATGGACAATCTGGGTAGTCATTCTATGATTTTAAGTTTTTCTAGTTCACCCTCTTGGTCCAGAACGATACTGCCATTGTTTATGGTGGCAGGACAGATGTTTTGGTTCCTGGAGGGCATTTTATAAGTAGGAGGTGAGCCAAGTTCATGAGGTTGTAAGACCTGTAGGCCTAGCCAGTCCTCATTTATTTTTTGGATAACTGGTCTATCTGCCTTTTCTGCATCATTATTTGCTTCAATAGTTTTAAAAGTCCCGACCAGCTTTGGTCTTGAAATAATGCAGGTTGGGGAGAGTGTGTTAGATACTGTTGAAGGTGCCATCAAACTCTCATGGGGTACTTCTAGATTGCTATCGAATATAGACTCAGGCACAGGTACATGGATTAGCTCATTCGCTTCCAGTTGTAAGAAGCTGAAAGAGTTAGCTTTGGCCATGGCTTTGTCAGTAGGTATTATTTTATCCCTACTGGTTAAATCTGGGCATTCTTGCAGAATTAAGTCCTGTTCTGGTTTAAGTAACATGCTTGCTGGTGTACAGTATTTGCTGGTTTGTTGAACTTGGTTGAGATCATTTGAATGTACAGTACCTGGTGGAACATCCATAGTGGGTTGTTTGGTAGTTGTGTTGGACTGGCAGTTCTTAAAAGGTGAATGGTTGTGGTCTAAACTATTTCCTTTATTTAAAAGGGGGCAGATCTTTTCCTTGTTCTCCTTCTCTGCTATTCCTTGGATGTTTCTACCTTGCAGAAATCCATCCATCATTACCATGTCATTATTGGGACCTTGGAGGTGAATAAGGGTATCCTTCAGGACCGATATTCTGCTGATTATTATATCCTGAGTCTGATAAGATAGTGCCGTAAAGGATTTTAGCAATTCCTTCTCTTCTGGTGCTTGAAAGATATCTGTATCTTTTGATGGATATGCTGATTGCTGTTTCCCGCGTTGATATGTGCTATGTTCAATGAACTGACCATCTCCAAAATTAATATGATTGCAGAGACCAATGCATTTTGATTGAATGTTTGAATCTTTTTGTAATAGGCATGTCTGTGTGATGTTCTTGAAGAATCTTGTGACAACCAGACCTGCCCTCCGGAGTTCATTCTTATGACCATATACAGCCCCCGTGATCTGCCAGTTCCTAAATGTCACCACTGCACGTGTGTTGAAATAGTCTGCAGACAAATATTCTATGTGTATTATATCCTTTATGGTGATCTCTGGAACGACTGGATAAAGCTGCTGCAAAAGATGGATTTTACTCTTAAGCTGGGATAGTCTACCTTTGGGCTTTGAAAGAGTTAGAAAGGCCAGCTTTTCCCGATTTAGAATCAATTCCCATTGTGGTGATGCTGCTAGTTTGCTCCCCTCTTGGTTAGAATTGGACCTCTCAGCTGCTAAACCCAGTTCCTCATGGGGGATTTGCTGCCGTGAGTCTTGCGCAACCTCTTCCTTATTTACTGGTTTGCTTGACACATTTGTGGACACAGCTGGTCCTGGATTATCGGATGCTACAGGACAAACCTGATCAGGCTGATGTATGTCATGCATGGGGTCTCCCTGTGGAGATGGTTTGAGTGAGTTTTGTGTAGAATTGTCCAGGAGTCTGAAAAGTCTTTGGAAGTTCATTTTCTTGGAATTCCCCGGATGCTGGGTCTGTTCTTTCCTTTTTCCATTTTTAGAAATATTTTTACACTTCTTGCCAGTTCGCTGTTGGTGCTTCTTGAAACTCCTTCCCTTACTACAGTTGATCTTTTTGTGACTCTCTTTGACATGATTCTCATGATCCACGGTTTCACTCTTGTTTGTACAGTGTAGACCTCCATCCCTCAAGCATATCTCAGCCATTGTGCTTAGCAGCCCATGGCACCCTGACAGGAATTGTTTTATTGCCTCCAATTCTTTGGATATTAAACTAATACTTTTCATAAACAATTTTTCTCTTGGGGTTTCCAATTCCTCTGCAGCAGCCTCTGCTCCCTTTTCTGAGATGGGGCTGGAGGCAGCCTTTGTTCTCTCATTAACTTCATCTCTCACCATCCTAGGCTTATACTGTGCGTCTTGGTTCTCCCATGTTTCTGGCAATTCGATATTAGCATCCTGGGGGGATTCTAATTCTGCCTCCTGTCCTATCTCCCCTACTATATTTACAGAAGTATGTCTTGTATCATTTCGAAGAGTTGTATATTCCAGGCTTTCAGCTTGAGCAATTTCCATTGCCAAGTTTAATGCTCTCTCATTGGTTTGCATTTCCAGTTTGCCCCAAGAGTAATCTACTGACCAGTCCAGATTGTCGGTATAACTGGTAGGTACATCAGGGTTATCTAAGGAATCAGTATCCGCAGTGGGTTTTTCCTTTTCCCTTTTTGTTCTTATAGGGAAAAAGGCAGAGATTTTTGTTTGTCTTTTCCTCTGTGGTAATTCAGGCGTTGTCAGGGGTGAGGTCCCCAGCAACTTGCAGCCCTGCCTTGTGAGAACCATAGTAGCTGGTTTAAATTCCCTAATCTGACAATTCAAAGTGTCCTGAGTGCTTCTCAGAAAGAAAAGGGAATATATATATATATAATATATATATAATATATATATATAAAATATCCTGGCCGTCTATTCAATAACTTAACAAGTAAAGGTTACTTGTCTTGTCTTGCTTCTTGTGTTAGGGATCTTCTTCCAGCAGCCCATCTGAAAAAGCTCCAAGGTTCCAAGTTAAATAGATGATAAATGTAAAAAACTCCAAGGTTCAGTTCCGATTTAGATGAAAGCAATAATAGGTCTTCCAGCTCTGTGTTATGGCTGAATGCAGCTGTTATTGTTGTTGAGGCTGAGATAGGGCTGAAGCTAATCTCTGCGTCCTTCTCCTTCAGCTGCTAGGAAGCCAAACTCCCTAGGTTCTTATCGCAATTTTTAAAAAATAAAATAAAATAAAATAACATAAATTAAAAAGACTTGCCAAAACCAAGATTAAAAGCTGGAGGTAGGAGCAATTAAAACTTAAAAACAAAAACTGTTTGAACTAATTAAAACTGTTTAAAACTGATTAAAACTACTGAAAAACAGGAGCAAGAAAACACAAACGCTGCTCCACCCTACAGCCGGAACCCGAAGATATACAGTAAGTCTTTTTAGATGGGCAATGAATCCTCTGTGTTGACCAACCAAAGAGGCAGTACCATCAAGCAATTATATTCTCAAGTGGAATATTGCTCTCACTTAAGCAGCTTTTGACTTCTTCAGAAATAGACAGTCCCTTAGTATCTGTTTTAATCCTCCCAGCAAGCAACATACCTTCCATCAGCTCATTACTATTCCAGAATCTCACATAAGCCATGAGAAAAGCATAATTATCTTGTAAAGTAGTTTCATGTAAATGTAAAGAGAATTTCTTGGATTGGACTGAACTGACCAACCCCTCTTCAAGTTCATGTGCCATCTCATCAATTCTTCTGTCAGCAGTGGAGTTACTCAAAATAATTGCCTGAATTGTTTCTTTGGCACTCAAATACATGACATCAGATATTATTATGGACACTGAAGGCAGGATAAGTAACTCACCAATGTTGTGAGCATTTCGAGTTTTAGCGACCAGTTTACTAATTTTGTATGATGCAGCAAGACCCTTGTCTAATTTCTTTGACATTTGTGTCAGTTTTGGCCTTATTTTGAAATTCTCTTGAAGGACACAACAAGTAAAAAGAACTACTTTGCTTTTCTGCACCACTCCTTTCTTCTCCAGCACAATGAGTTAAGCTGCATGTGCGCGTGCACGCACACGCACACTCACACAAACCACAATACAGAGAGAAGCAGCTTGCAGCTTATTTGCTGCATTCATGACTGGCTTCCAATAAAAACAGTCAGGATGCCTGCATCCGGAATTACTGGGGAGGCAGTTGGCAGAAATTCCTCAGCAGGTTAGGTTGCAATCATGGGTGGCTTCGTATGAAAAACAGTTTGGCTTCTAATCAAAAACAGGTAGGGTGCCTGCATCTGCAATCACTGGGGATGTAGCAGGCAGAGTTGCCTCTGTTCTTCCTGAGAAAGTCATGAAAACATCAAGGAATCTGCACAAAGGGCTCATGTTGCTTGGGTATTTCATAATTTCAGTTACTATCGACAGGGATCAAATTAGCTTGGTAGGATTTGTTCTTCACAAATCCTTATTGGCTTCTAGTTATTACTACATTGTTTTTTAGGTACTTACACAGTGACCACTTTACGATCTGTTCCAGAATTTTGCCTGGGTTGATGTCAGGCTGACTGGCCTGTAGTTGTTAGCATGATTATATATAATCTTTTTCCAGGTAATAATTGAACAGAGCAATAGTGTCATGCCAGCCAGATAAATTGGAAGAGAATGTGTATTTCTGTAGTACAGTAATTTGCAGCTTCATTGTTTAGCCTGTAATTACTGTTCAGTTATGTCATCACCCCACAGTTCAGGCATTGACTGCAGTACCTACCAAAGTGTGGTAGACTGTTAAGTAACTATGGGGTAATGATTGAAATATCGTGTTATTCTAGCAAAGGAAATTTACTGTTTGTACATGTATCAATGTCCTTTTGCATTAACTGAAGGCTGTACATCCTGATGAGCTACTTCTTCATCCCTTGTAATCACTTTTAGCATAGAGTCCGAAATTCTCTGTTGTCACCTAAAACAGTACAAGCATACAGTGGGGTCTTGACTTAAGAACGGCTCGAGTTAAGAACATTTTGACTTAAGAACCACTCTCTTAGGAAAATATTGACTTGACTTACATACTTAGATTTGAGTTAAGAACTGAAAAAACCCACGTGGGAGGCAGGGAAAGTGCAAAATGTGAACTTTCAGTTAACTGTTGGCCAGTGAAAAAGGGTGCCTGTCTGCTTCCTCACTCCTCCCAGCGTTTAGAGAGTGGATTGGGAGATGGTCTTCGGACTGCCCGGTACTGTACTGCCTGGACTGTATTTTCCCTGCCTTCCCTGAACCTTTCTTGACCTAAGAAAAAAAGAAACAAGATATCCCCCTCCAGTGGTCGAAGGCGGAATAGCAGCTTCCTATTAGTTTCTATGGACGGAAAAGAGCAGATACGGATCAAATGGTTTTCAATGCATTCCTATGGGAAATGCAGATTTGACCTGAGAACTTTTTGACTTGAGAACCACCTTCCAATACGGATTAAGTTCTCAAGTCAAGACCCCACTGTATTTCTGAATGTGAGCTAGTGGTAATCTCAGCTTCTAGATAAGTCCCATAGCAAACCACAATTTGCATAAAGAGACAGAGTTAACAGTTAATTTCATCAGACTGTTAGACATTTATGATAAACAAATTATCTATTTATTTATCTGAAGATGCCGGCCACAGAGACTGGCAAAACGTTAGGAAGAACAACCTTCAGAACACAGCCAAAGAGCCCGAAAAACCCAGAACAACCACTATCTATGTAACTGTTATTAATTAAATCTCCTCCTAATCTGTCAATAATTGCCTATCACAATTGGGAAATTGATTAGTCTTTTATTAACTCTTTAAGTGGCATTGGTGGTAGTGGGTAGGAAGTAGTACCATGCTATGCAAGGGCAAAAATGTAGGGGAAATGCAGTAGGATGAATTTCATATCAGGAGAAAGAGTAGGGATCTACAGTCATATGTCACAAGATAGGTCATAAACAAGGGTCCTGTGGCTTTAAATATATCAGGTGGGTGATTTCCGGCGACAAAGTGTTCCATAGTCGAGGGGCCACTGCCGAGAAGGCCCAGTTTCTTGTTCTTTCTTTCTGGGCCTCTCTTGCGTTAGGCCCTCAGCCATCTTTCCTGGCTAAAATGGGTGACTTGGGTAGATTTAGGTGGGAGAATGCGTTCCGCCATGTATTGAGGTCCTAAACCATTTAGGGCTTTATAAGACCTATGTGCTGGTATTTTCTTGGCCCACTGAGAAGTCTGGCCGCCACATTTTGCACCATTTGAAGTTTCCACAACAACCTCAAAGGTAGCCCCACATAGAGCGCATTACAGTGGTCTAATCTCAAGATTACAAGCGCATGGACAGAGTGGTGCGCGCCCCAACATCAAAATAGAGATGCAGCTGGGCAAACTGCCACAGATGGAAATAGGCAGAGTGGACCACTGATGCCACCTGGGTCTCCATGGTGAGCGCCGGGTCCAGAGGTACTCCCAAGCTGCAAACCTCACTCTTTGCGGTGAGAGTCCCCCCCAAAAGAGAGGGAGTTTCCCAAACTGCAGATGGAGGACCACCCACCCTCAGGACCTCTGTCTCGCCCGGGTTCAGCCTCAGCCCATTCTCCTGCATCCACCGCAGTACAGCCTCCAGGCAGCGCTCGAGGGACAGGACAGCATCCACTGAGGAAGGTGAAAAAGAGATGTAGAGCTGGGTGTCATCAGCGTACTGATGGCACAGAGCCCCATACCCCCTGACCCCTCCCAGCTGCCTCATATAGATGTTAAACAGCATTGGGGGTTGGGATGTAGACTGATCTTTTCGAGTCCTCTGGCCATTGCTGAGTTTTCCATTGATTATGATAAAAAAGCACACTGGTCCTTTGATATTGGGACGTGGCAACAGGGTGGGTGGCATGGCCTTTAGCCTGGTTTGATCCTTTTTGCACATCACACAGAATGATTAAAGTGGTAGGGAAAGCCCCCTCCCCAATTCTGCATTTGCTGTCTCTAGCAAGCATGTGATTGCTAGCACCACTCTGGCAGCCACTGATGATGATTAAATCCTCTGCAAGCTAGCAAAAATTTAATGCAACTTGCTACACACGTTGGACACATTACTACTCTCTATACCACACCATGGCTGGAGTGCAATGTGTTCCAGAAAAAATAGTGCACATCTTTATCAAATTTGGTGCATCCTGCTAGTTCGGTACACAGCCTGAGTAGATTCCATGATATTTTTAATTTAAATAATGTATGATTTCCTTCCTTTCAAATCAAGGGGATAATGTTGGCGTATATAAATTTTTTTTTTGGGGGGGTAAAAGGTAAAAAAGTTCCCTGACCCCTGTAGTACGGCTTCATTGCCATTGGAGGATATGGAGGAGAAGGAAAACTGAAGAGGAGGATATTCTTCACAAAAAAGGTGGACATTTTTGCATTAAATTAATATATGCATGCATTATAATTAGACATTATTATAAATACACTGCCGCTCCCCATATTGAGCAAGAATATGACTAGGTAGTCACCTTGGGATATAACATTAGAGGAAGATGGAATAAAAATCAAATCAATGAGACATACGTGTCATGAGTGCATACGAAGACCTGGAATCAGAAGGGTTAATTGAGGCTGAAGAGAATGCTGAGAGAACAGAAACACCTGAACCGCCTCCAGATTCTCCTTCCACAGCAGACAAGCTTTGGGCCAGGCTTCAGGAAAGATTTAGGACAAGGAGATCAGAGGATCGCTCGAAGGCTGTGCACAGAAACCTACGTTCATCCAGTCCTGAGTATTAACAGGATAGAAAGCTTTCCAGCAGCTCAAGGAGCTGTTTTACTATAAAACAGCTCCCAGTGAAGCCAGAAATTCTGTGGAAGCAAAGAGTCAAAACCTTGGCTTGCATCCATGCTTCTTGAACCGTGTTCCTGACTCTGAACTGTGGACTCTGCCCCTGGACTACGCTGGTATTGGACTTTGGACTCTGACCCTGGACTACGCTGTGTATCGGACTCTGTTATTTGACGCTGGACTTCATTCTGTGAGTTAATTTATGGACATTGGCTTTGCATTCTTGGTATTCTTGACCCTGGACTGGTTTATCGGACTTCGGCTGTTCCACCCCCACACTTTTCCCAACATGGAGGGAAAAGCAAACGAAGACTCAGGTCTGCTGAATGCTGTGCTTGCTCAGATGCAGTTCCTTACTCAGGCAGTCGGCCAGCTTCAACAGCAACAAATACAATTACAAGCCGGCACTGCTTTTCAAGCTAAGTGTCCTGTGCTTCCTCCTGAAAAATTTGAAGGAAGTGTGGAGGAGTTTCCAGCATTCTTGGCACAGTGTAAGCTGTACATTGAGCTGCGCGCCAGAGACTTCCCCACAGACAAAACCAAGGTATGCTTTATAATCAGCTTACTCAAGGGTCAGGCAGCTAAATGGGCTACTCCTATGCTCCTTGCTCCTTCACCCCTGTTAACTAACTACCAGGGTTTTCTGGAACATATCTCAGCCGTGTTTGCTAACCCCTGGCAAGCTGCCACAGCTAACAGAAAGATTCGGGCCCTGAAACAGGGAAAGGCTTCAGTTTCTCAGTATTCTACTGAGTTCAGACTCCTGGCTCAAGATTTATTCTGGAATGAGGCAGCTCTTATGGACCAATATATGGAGGGGTTAGCTGATGGGATCCTGGATGAGTTGGCACGTGTAGATCGACCCAACACGCTGCAAGAGCTAATCACTCTATGCTTACGCATTGATGGCCGCTTGGAGAGCCGACGCTTAGCACAGGGCGGTTCCCGCCTCCTGCAGTCACCCTTGGCAGCCCCCAATATCAGACCAGAGGATTCTGAACCTATGCAATTGATAGCAGCTCTGCCGCACCTCAGCCCTGAGGAAAAGACACGATGCTGCTCCCAGAATCTTTGTCTGTACTGTGGAGGAGCAGGACACTTTGCTTCTGGCTGTTTGGTTTAGCGGTGTAACCTTGACTCTGTGAAACCGTTGCCAGTAAAAGAATTGCCCCATGTCTGAATGGACCCTCAGACGTGGGGCACTTAGCTGGGTCTCCTGAACCATACCTTAGCATCCCGGGATCATTTCTTGTCCCAGTTAAACTCTGCCTGCCAGATGGACGTTGTTTGTTTGTTCATGCCATGGTCAACTCTGGGGCGGATTGCTGTTTCATTGACATCATTTTTGTGAAACAGCACCGGATCCCTGTACAAGATAAAGAGATCCCGACCTTAGTCGAATCCATAGATGAACGTCTCCTTCGCTCCGGTCCCGTGACCCAGGAAACCCAACCGGTCATCCTCCAGGTTCAACAGCATCAGGAGCAACTACAGTTCAACATCGCCCGCATGCCCCGTTTTCCACTTATTTTGGGACTTTCCTGGTTCCGAACCCATAACCCCCTAATGGACTGGACACGAGGAGAGTTGTGTTTCAGGGATCCGTGTCCGCATCTGGATCCACCAGCTACCTTGGCCGCAGCAGGGTCAGTAGACAAGTCCGTAATACCCTCGGAGTATGAGGACTTTGCTGATGTCTTTGAGGAGAAGGGGGCTGACCAACTACCTCCGCACCGACCCTTTGACTGTGCTATTAATTTGCTGTCTGGGGTGCCCCTTCCTGTGGCACGGATTTACCCCATGTTGGAACCTGAACTCGCAGCCTTAAGGGCCTTTCTGGATTAAAATCTGAAACGGGGATTCATCCGGCCATCCACGTCACCTCTGTCTGCCCCTGTCATCTTTGTCAAAAAGAAGGGTGGGGAGCTCTGCCCCTGCAATGATTTCAGAGCTTTGAACAAGATAACTGTTAGAGACCGCTACCCTCTACCCTTGATCGGCGAGCTTCCGGCTCACCTTAAAGGGGCCCAAGTCTACACCAAGTTGGATCTCCGTGGCGCCTATAATTTGGTGCGAATTCATGATGGCGATGAGTGGAAGACGGCTTTTGGAACACGTTATGGCCAGTATGAATATCTAGTCATGCCTTTCGGATTAGCCAACACTCCAGCGGTGTTCCAGCGATTCATGAATGTCATCTTTCGGGACTTGCTCGATCGCTTTGTAATTGTTTACCTGGATGACATTCTGATTTATTCCTGAGACCCCGCTTGGCATACGGAACATGTTCGCCAGGTTTTACAACGGTTACGAGAACATCGACTCTATGCCAAGCTGGAGAAATGTGAATTTAACCTGCGAGAAGTCGAGTTCCTGGGTCTCATTGTATCTCCCCAAGGGATCCAGATGGACCCAAAGAAGATCGAGATGGTACTAAGCTGGCAGAAACCTTGGAATCGTAAGGATGTGCAACGGTTTCTCGACTTCGCAAATTATTACCGTCAGTTTATACCATCTTACGCAGATGTAACCACACCACTGTCCTGCCTCCTCCGGCCCAAAGAGCCGTTCCTTTGGACTCCGGAGGCAGATTATGCCTTTACCACCCTAAAGACCCATTTTACCACTGAGCCCATCCTACGCTATCCGGATCCCCGGCTACCATTTACCGTGGAAACAGATGCCTCCAGTGTTGCCCTGGGCGCAATACGGTCCCAGTGGGAGGACCCCTCACAACCACTGCAGCCCTGTGCGTTCTACTCCCGGCAGTTCACACCCTCGGAGAGTAATTACACCATCTGGGAGCAAGAACTTTTGGCCATCAAAACGGCGTTCGAGGTTTGGAGGCATTACCTCGAAGGGGCCCGTCACCCAGTCCAAGTTTTGACGGATCATCGAAACCTGGAACACTTACAAACAGCCCGATGCCTTAACCAACGCGAAATCCGATGGAGTCTCTTTTTCTCCCGGTTCGACTTCCGTATTACTTATGCCCCGCATACCCAGAATCGGAAAGCTGATGCCTTCTCCCGCAAACCAGAATACACCATTCCAACCTCTGAAGAAACCCCAATTTCACCGATCCTGCCTCCTTCAGTCTTTGCAGCCGTAACCACTCACTCCCTGGCTGAAGAGATTCGAGCCAGCCAAGCTCGAGATTTCTGGGCCAAGCAACGTCTGCAGGAACTTCAAGAGGGCTCGGTCAATGACTTTACCAACCACCAGGGCCTCTTATTACATCGTGGACGCATATATATTCCTTGGGCCCCTCCGAGCTCAGGTCCTCTATCTGACTCATGATTCCCCTCCTGCAGGACATTTTGGTCAATACAAAACTCTGCACTTGCTCACACGAGAGTTCTGGTGGCCTCAGGTTCGAGCTGACATCGCCCGATATGTTGGTTCCTGTGAGGTTTGCCGTCGAGCCAAGGACGTACCAGCTAAACCTTCAGGTCTGCTACAACCATTACCTGTACCGGCCAGCCCTTGGGACACAGTATCCTTGGATTTCATCACAGATCTCCCGTGTTCACAAGGGTATACCTGTATCTTAGTAATAGTGGACCTGTTTACTAAGATGGCTCATTTTGTCCCATGTTCCAAACCTCCCACAGCTCCTGACACCGCTCAACTCTACCTGCATCATGTTTTCCGTCTGCATGGTCTCCCGATGCACCTAATCTCTGATCGTGGTTCCCAGTTTACTTCCTGGTTCTGGCAAGCCTTACACTCCAGTTTGGGTACCCAGGTGCACTTATCGTCAGCATATCACCCTCAAACAGATGGACAGACCGAGCGTACCAATGCCACCCTGGAACAGTATCTCCGTTGCTACACCTGTTATCAGCAAGATAATTGGGCTACCCTATTACCCCCGGCGGAATTTGCTTACAATAACGCTGTACACACATCTACAGAACAGACACCCTTTGAAGCCAACTATGGGTACCATCCTCACTTTTTTCCGGCTACTCTACCCTCGACCATGGTTCCTGCTGCCGATGCCCATATACGCGAGTTGCAGGCCCTCCAAGACTTACTCCGAGAGCAGCTTCAGTAGGCTAAAGAAGCTTATAAAACAGTGGCCGACCGGAAGTGAGAAGAAGGGCCACCTCTGAAACCAGGAGACCAGGTCTGGCTTTCTACCCGTCACCTTCGCCGACCTGGCCAAACCCGTAAGTTGGACCCTCAGTTTATAGGACCCTATGTAATCATGGAACAAATCAACCCTGTTTCCTTCAGGCTACAACTTCCAGACACTCTTTGTCCACCCGGTTTTCCATCAATCTCTCCTTGTTCCTGTCTCAGCCCCAGACCCTGCTCGACCCTCACCCCCGGCTCCACCTCCACCTGTTCTGATCGATGGCGAGGAAGAATATGAGGTCTGTCAGGTCCTGGACTCCCGAATCCAGAGGGGGTCTTCAGTATTTTGTGGATTGGGAGGGTTACGGTCCTGAGGATCGATCGTGGGAACCCGCCAGTAATCTACACTCCCCTGATTTGATACAGCAGTTCCATGCTACCTACCCCGATCGACCCGGCCCATCTGAAGGGGGGAGTCCTGGGGAGGGGGATAGTGTCATGAGTGCATCCGAAGACCTGAAACCAGAAGGGTTAACTGAGGCTGAAGAGAATGCTGAGAGATCAGAAACACCTGAACCGCCTCCAGATTCTCCTTCCACAGCAGACAAGCTTCGGGCCAGGCTTCGGGAAAGACTTAGGACAAGGAGATCAGAGGATCGCTCGAAGGCTGTCCACAGAAACCTACGTTCATCCAGTCCTGAGTATTAACAGGATAGAAAGCTTTCCAGCAGCTCAAGGAGCTGTTTTACTATAAAACAGCTCCCAGTGAAGCCAGAAATTCTGTGGAAGCAAAGAGTCAAAACCTTGGCTTGCATCCATGCTTCTTGAACCGTGTTCCTGACTCTGAACTCTGGACTCTGCCCCTGGAGTACACTGGTATTGGACTTTGGACTCTGACCCTGGACTACGCTGTGAATCGGACTCTGGACTTTGACGCTGGACTTCATTCTGTGAGTTGATTTATGGACATTGGCTTTGCATTCTTGGTATTCTTGACCCTGGACTGGTTTATCGGACTTCGGCTGTTGTAACCCCTGGGAGCGTGACAATACGGTTTATTGCCTCTTTGAAGTAGCCTGTTTTGTGTATTTTCTGTAGGTTACTGAAAATTGATATATGTAGAAAGAAAATAAAAGAGAGGTTGCTGTAGTTTTGTTGAAATATCTGGTTAGGCAACAATCAGTCATTTCAGAAGAATAATCTGAAGTGTTTGAGAATGTTCACTCCTGGGACTGACCTCACATCTAAAGTTCATACAGAACTCACATGCCTTATCCTTCCAAGCCATTTATCAATAGTCATATGAATTTGTATGGTTTCTGTACATTCATACCAAAAGGAATATCATTTTCCTTAAAAAATGAGAAAGGCCTGATAAGATACAGACCACTGACCAGCACCAGGCCTTGGACCATGGTTGGGGACCCCTGACCTAGAGGACAAGGTCTGCAAGCCTGGGCCATTTGATTCCAGATCTGTAACTCTGGCTGTGCTGGTATGGTACCTGGTTTCCACTAATGTGTATGAAATAAAATAATAGTATTTTATAGGTAGGGAATGGAGAGACTTCTTGGACTTTCATCTTTTGTTTCTCTTAAATCTGGAGGTTTTTTCTTCTTCATGTAGGTCATAAAAAGGACATGGAGAAATGGCCCGAATGGAAATCTCTAGCAGCAGAAATGGCCTGTCGACTCTGTATTCTTCTTCACACGCACCATTATGCATTATGACAGGCCTACCTGTAACCAGTTAAGCTGGCAATAAAGTTGGGTTTTGTTTTGACATAGCAGCAGTTGGCAGTGCTGTAGTGTGGGTTGCCAGCACGTGGGCAAGACAAATATTGTGCCCCCCTAACCCATGGGTGGGGCAGGGCGGGGCACACATTTGTGCTTGAGTTTGTGTAGGTGTGCAAACACCAAGCTGCAGAGGAGTCTGGCTTCCACCAGTGTGCCACCTTCCTGGGGGCCCCACAGGCCACACTGCCTGCAACGACCAGAGCTCAACCAGCCCCCATGCTGGAGGGTCCAGAGGTGGGTAAGTGAAGGACGGTGTGAGGGGCCTAGGGGATGAAGTGCAAAGCAGCAAGAAACTCTCGCCCCTTCTGCCCAATACCTCCCCCCCATGGTGGCAAATATTGTGGGTTGCAAGGATCCAGGGCAAGCCAATCCTCCCACCTGCTCCTGCCACCATGCTGCCTTCCACGTCTGTACAGACAGCAGACCTGGAAGGGAAGCTGAGTAGATCTAATCCCTCCATGATCCCTGTCACCTCTGTGACCCCTTCACTGGCCCACTTCACCATCTCTGTAACCCCCACCTGCTCCTTCTGCTGCACTGCCTTCTTGGCCTGCAAAAACAGTGGGCCTGGAAGGGAAGCTAAGCAGGCCTGACCCCCATGTGATCCCCGTGACCCCCATCCCCTCCATAGCCCCCCCCACTTGCCCCTGCCGCCATGCTGCCTTCCGGACCTGCATAGACAAGCGGGCCTGGAAGGGAAGCCGAGCAGGCCTGACCCCTTCTGCAACCCCTTCCCCCCTGTGATCCCCCCCACCCCCTCCATGAGCCACCCCGCCACAACTTTCTTACCTGCTCCTGCCGCCTTGTTGATTTACAGACCTGTACAGCCAGCAGGCTGGAAGGGAAACTGAGCAGGCCCCACCCCCTATGCGATACCCCACCCCATGTAACCCCCCTACCTGCTCCTGATACTTCCCTTCCTGAGTGGCCCCACCTCTCTGCAGGCCTGCCTATCAGCCGGGCAGCAAGTGAGTGGGAGAGGCAGCAGGCCCTCGGCTCCTGGAAGGGAAGCACAACCTCCTGCCTCTGAAGATGACGGCTGCTGCTTTTACCCCACAGAGGCTTGGAATCCCTTTTCCCTGTAAAACGTTTGGTCCCTGGTCAACTGCCCCAGTGCTCCCCCAACGCTACACCCCCACCCCCACATGGCATGTAGGGGTGACTGCTTTCTGCAGGCCAGCCCCTGGGGGTTGGAGCCTTCTTGCTCCCAGTCCAGGCAGTGTGGTCCATTGCAAGTGGGAGGGGAGTTGTGTCCTGCCATGGCTGACTTAAGGGAGAGCGGTAGAAAGGGGCTTGAAAGAGGTTTGGGGGCTGAGCCTCCAGCACAAGTTGGGCTGGGTCCCCCTCCCATGATAGCCCACCCATTCGACCCATCCCTGCCTCACCCAGCCACTTTCTGGGACAACAGTCACACTCAGTAGCCCCAGCAGTGGGCGCCCTGGCTTGGGCACTGGGCACAGACTGGGTGCTGCTCTCTGGTACAGAACCAGTCCAGGTGCAGGCAGGGATGGGTGGGGAAAAGGGGGGTTGGAAACAAGTGGTGTGTATAGAAGGAGTTTTTCCTTGCAAGCAGACCCCTTTCCGTTGCAGGATGCTTCCTAGCAGAATTACCTTCACCCCGTTTCCCCAGACCAAGAGGTTATTTCTAGTGGGAATGAGGGTGCTGGAGAGAGAGGGGGGTGCCCCTGCCATCCTTTTTAACCCAGAGGAGTGTCTGTCCTTGCTTGCCCCCCCCCCAATCTGGCTCAAAATGCCTCATTTCTTGGGCTTGGCAGGCAGGCGGGCGGGCAATGGGATATAGGCAGGGTCTGGCTGGCTTGCTGGCCAGGCACTACCTGGGGCAGCCGTGCTCCCTCCAGCCCAGGGCTTGTGGGCACCCCAAATTTGGGACAAGAGAAAAGTGCATCATCTGATGCTGGCTTCCTCCCTTCCCCTCTCCACCCCATTGTGGGGGATGCGGGCACCATCATTGGTCACTTTCCTCCTTGATCGCTGGCATCTCTTCTCCTTGGAGGCAAGGAGTGCTGTGGGCCGGCCCCCTGGATCCCTCCCTCCCTCTCCTCACCAGACAGTGGCAGGAGAGAGGCCAAGGGCATTGCTGGAGGCACCACTCTGCCTCTGCCAACTCTCCCAGATGCACACTGGACAGGAAGGCGCAAGTTGTAGTGTGCCTTGGGCTCAGCAATGCTTTGCAGGTAAGCAAGCAGGCACTGGTCTCCCTGCCACCTGTCCCACCACCAAGTGGCGGCCTTGCTCACAGTACCTCTGTCATTCTTCCAACACAGTCTGGCCTGGCTGTAGCCCCATAGGAGCCAGGAGGTAAGGCTGCCTAGCTGGCAAGGCAAGCCCTGCTCCACACCTCCTTCCTCCTTTGCTCCCCTCCCCTCAGTCCCAGGCAGGAGCAGCTGGCCCAGGGGTCTGACCGCCTGCCCCTCCGACCTAGTCAGACATTGTTCCTCGGGGGAAGGCCTGAAGACTGGGTGCCGCTTGCTGGTGCCGAACCAGTCCCGGGGCAGGCAGTGCTCTGGGCATGTACCAGGGCCATGGGCTCTGGGCCTCTGCCACGCCACTCCCTCAGATGGCACCTCTTGGCAATGGGCTCTGAGCCATGGCTGAACCAGCAAGGGAAGGGAGGAGACAGGGAGGCCGCACCCAGAGAGCACCTATTGCTGCCCATGGTGGTAGGGACGGAGGGAGGACTGTGCCTCCTAAAATACTACGCCCTAGGTAGATTGCCTCTGTGCCCCCACACACACTATGCCACTAGTAGAATCTGCTCTTCGGTGCCTAGAGGGTATTTTAATGTCTTGGCAGCATTCTTCCTCCAAAGCAGGAGCTACATATGGGAATTAATGTTCCACAGTTCCACTGAGACTGTAGCTCTTGCATGACAGATGTGTAATTATTCCTTACTCTTATTTGGACTTTGCATTATAATGTCATTTTCATAATTGACAATCATTATCCTTCCTCCCACAACTCCCTGGAATTTATTTAGTGCCTAAATATTTTGGCTCCCTGGGGCTTTGTTCTCCTCTTGATAAGCTATTGCTTTTGTTTGTTTGCTCTTTTCTCTGCCAATCAGGGCAACTTTCCTTTCTGTGCCCCATGTGGTTGGAGATGTGCTTTGAGTTCTTGAATCCAATTAGGACTTCCTGTAGGCATGCTGGCCCTTCACACTTTCTGCTTCCCTTTGTTGCGAGCCCATTGTGGAATAAGCATTAGAATGACTGACACATACTTTCTGTTCCCATTGCTCAGAGTATGATTATTTATTAAGTGCTTCCAGCCAGCAAGATGAATACATTACTCTCAGATAAAGTCAATGGTGTATTGTTAAAATGTATTGGTTGGGATGATATTGTGTCTTTAAAATGGCAGGTTAGCAGTCCTACCACTGTCTCTTATAGAAAACATTAAGCTCCATGAGAATGTTATGATAAAACCTTCAGAGTAAGATTTTCAAATGATGGTAATCTTGGTTTAACTTGCAGTAATTTTAGGTAAATTAGAATGCCATATTGTGGTTCCTTCAGATTGCTGTGAAAGCTTTCTGTAAGCTTTCTTAGTAGGTGTAATGAACCTTGTATCTTTATTTTTTAAAGTCTTTAAAAAATTAAATGTTTACATTCTTCCTTCCTTCCTTCCTTCCTTCCTTCCTTCCTTCCTTCCTTCCTTCCTTCCTAAAATCAACATTACTTCTGAACTACTAAAATCAGAATAACATGGTATAAAATAAATCAGTTACCAGAGTTGAAATGTATGAGACATTTATACCAGTTGTGACCCAAAGGTATCATTGTGTCCAGCAAGCATGTTCATCATACTTATGACTGCAAGATCAAAAACAGATGGACCTCTATGACTACCTTATATTTGCCATCTAGCTGAAACAGATGCATTCTCTTCTTAGTGCAGTGATAGATCAGGGGTGTCAAGTAGATTACTCTTGGTAAAATTGTTCACTGAAGTGGAAAGTATGATGTCTTCCTGCTGGTTTATATAATTGACATAGGTGCTGTGCACCAAAACTTTACCTGCGAGCCTCAAAACTTTATATGTGGACCTCAATTTTATTTCATCTGTTATCCTTATCCCTTCATTGTTGTTTTCTCACACTATCATTGGCAAGTTTGAAGAAGAGAGGTGGCGCAGTGGTTAAAACGCTGTACTGCAGCTAAAACTGTGCTCACGACCTGGGGTTCAAATCCCAGGTAGCCGGCTCAAGGTTGACTCAGCCTTCCATCCTTCCGAGGTCGGTAAAATGAGTACCCAGCTTGCTGGGGGGGCAATGTGTAGCCTGTATAATTAAATTGTAAACCGCCCGGAGAGTGCTTGTAGCGCTATGGGGCGGTATATAAGTCCAATAAATAAATAAATAAATAAATAAATTACTGCTCATGTCTAGGCTGCCCACACAAACATGAGTCTGATCCCCCCCCAAAAAAAGCCTATATGCAAGAGGTAACTCAACCCTTTAAACTTTGCAATGATCTCAGGAGGAGGTATTCCACTATAATTGTGTTCAAATCCCTGGATTCAGTAACACATTAATATGGTTTATGTCATCCCTCCCTTAAAGACATAATACTCATCTTCATGGATGCCAGAGGTTTGTGCTGTGCCTCTGGAGGCTTCTGAAATACAGAACAGGAAATTTTAAAATGGAATTGTTTTTAACCACTAAAATATGGCCTACTTCTGCAAAGATCAGCTTGTGTTTTGGTAAGTTGTGTCAAAATAACCGCAAAAGAAAAATCTGAGTACTTCATATAGTTGAACACTTCACAAGTCTGAAAAAAACATGGAACTAAACACCATTTAGCATTCTGGCTTCCTTCTGATGATTATAGCTTAAGCAGAATGCTACAAACTGGTTGCATAGCCCAAAAGAGTACTTTATGTTTGAAATGTTAGTAAAGCAGATGTATTTATAATGCAACAAGCATTAGCAGCTGCCATTATCAAGGGGGTGAAATTAAAAACAAGAACAGCACTCTTTTTACTAATGTTTAATTTGGTATCAGCTCTTGTAACGTGGTACATGGGGGAGGGGAGCAGAGATGGGGACTCCATGGCAAAATGTGAGTTATTTTGCAGATGTATTGTTTGTAGGACAGCCGGCTCATATAAAGGAGTCTTACTCTCCGGTAATTGTGCATTTCAATTAATGCTCACAGTATTAAACACATGAACCTATGCATATTTAATTTTCCTATTCATATTGGAAACATGTTCATTAGGAAAGAGTTTGTGCCAGTGCATTTCTGTCCACCATGAATGTGGAAGAGAGAGGTAGTTTGCAAAACAACACACCCTCTTTTTTATGAGATCTGTCAGCATATCATTGTTTCTGTGGTGAGATGCATTTCTTTGCATGGAGAAGAGTGTGCAAATCTACAGATAGTACATTTAAATTTTGCATTGTATGGTTCTTGGGACACACACGTCCTGTGAAGTATCACGTAGGCTAATAAAATCTTGCAAGTCTTCCATGAATTAACTTGTCCCTATCAAAACTCAGTACAATGGGAAGATCTGAAAATATGATCAGCCTGGATGGATCAGCACCATGGTCAGCGTTCCACATGCTTAGATTGACCATCCATTTTTTTAGATGTAATGTTGAAAATGACATTGAGAGACAGCCAGAGAACTCATCACCTTTTCTAGAACCAACTTTAATGGCTAAAAACAGTTACTTACAATATTGATTATTAGCAATGTTTGGCTTTCCTGCTTTGTGTAACAACCACTCAGGGATGTGAGGCAACATCTTTTGAAAAAAAAGTCTGTCATCTGAATTAGACGGTTCCCAAGCTTGGGTAAGCCTGGTGTTCTTGGACTGCAACTTCTGGAAGCATTTACCACTAGCTGTGCTGGCCAGGGTTTCTGGGAGTTTCAGTCCAAGAATACCTGGATGGTCCATGGTTAGAAACCACTGATCTAGGTGAATGAATGTTGGGTTGAGTCTGAAAACAACTGATCTAAGTGAATGAATCTTGGGTTGAGTCGGCCTTTTGGCTAAGATGAAGTGTGTAACAAGGAAGACAACATGTTATGACTGTTTTGATAGGCCACAATGTTTGCTGTAGCAAGACCAGTCAAGTTAGAAAGGGTGCAGCCCTAAAAAAGGTGAACCACATATGCCTGCAACTGGGAAACCTTGTTATTCTTATAGTAATTGTTGCAGGTACAGTTCTCCTAGAATTGAGTGTCTCCTAGAATGGCTCAGGATGAACCTATCCATGGTTGACAACGTGATTGTCTTTTGACATCTCCAACCAATGAACTGAAGTAAAATTGGCCTAAAGGGAGATTTTGTTATAGGAGCTAAGCCCTAACCATGAAGCAGACCAGTCCCAGCACTAAGTTTCTTGGTCACATTAAGGATTTGTAGCTACTGAGAGAAAGAAACAATGCTTATCCAGACATAAGTCAATGAAAATAAGAAGTCAGTGCTTTTTTGATGCAAGGAAACTGACAAGTAACCTAGAAGAGGGCATTTAAACCTCTCTTGATTAGGTGAGTGTCTTTGACGGGTCTTGTCTGTTTAACATTTCCCTGTTGAAATTAATGAGATGTGATTCTGGCTGTACTATGCTCCCTAGTATTTAAAGCACAGGCATTCTATTGTTAATTGAAAATGTTTCCTTTGATATGTTTGATTCTGAAAAATTTAGTTTAGTGGTATTAGTTGACTTCAGTTTGCTGATTAGTTATCAGCTGTAATTTTGGGAGACAGTATAGATTTAAATTGGCATTATTCAAGGCCGTTTACTTGTGATTCTGAATGACATTAAGGAGAACACAGTTTTTAAAAAAATTCTTTATTTCTTAATGTTACACTATACAAAACAAAATATATCAGCTATCCTGGACAAATGGTGGAAAAGAAAGAATAAACAACTGAGAAGTAAAACTGCCACCAGTAACTCTACTGCAAAGACTCTGATTGGGGGATGGAAATCAGTTATTTAAAATGAGTTAGAAGCTGCCTATTGTAAATTGAGTAATCAATGGATGAGCCTTCAGCTTAAGTTTCCATAATCATTTTCATCCACTTCAACATAGCAGCCTGGGGCAATACTTGAAGTTTCGATTTTGTGGCTCAAACACTTCTGATGTTCTAATGACAAGGAGCTGTCATCATATTCAGAGGCCAACTAGAAATTGTAGATCGCTGTCCAGAAGCCTTGATGCCTGGCTGCTTGGCCAGTTCGTTGGTGGTGCCATCTGCAAGTTAGTAGTGGTCCATTGAAGCTAGGATTTGGACATTAGGGTTATATGAGTGTCTCATGGAGTAAAAATGGCTGTTTCTGCTGACTGAGATACTTTTTGGAAATGATCTGTAGGCTGATGACCCATTGACAGGCTTTCAGTTTTACTTCTTAATAAATCTTCTGCCATCAAGTGAGATTCTTGGGTCTGCTTTGTAAGAGCTATTGAGAATATGCTCAGATGAATCTCTTGGGTGTCAGTAGAACTCTCTGAAGCCCTTCTCTATTCAAAAACAGTGTGATAGCAGAACAGATCCTGCAGAAATCATGTTCTTTGCCTTAGACTGTATTTCAGCAAGATTATTATACTATGAAAGAACATAGTGGCACTGCAGTCTCTCCAGGAGAAGGAAGTAGAGGATGTATCACAGTTCAGACATTTCTGGAGAAAAAACACATCTCCAGCAGCTTTTTGTACCTTTTAAACACACCAACTGTGTGATATGTAACATGTTGTTTTCATTTTGTCATAGTCTTGTCTCAGAAAATGAATCATTTCAGTCCATTGTTGTCAAAATGACAACTCAGTTCAATAACCTTTTAAATTCAGAAATTCATACAGTGTCTGAAGCATCAGACAAAAATTATTCTTCATGTTTCTGAGCTGTAACCTAGATCTAGATCCTCTAATCTTTCTTTCCTCCCCATAACTTGGTGCTCTTTTTTATTTGATGCTTTCCTTTTACTCTGCCCCACTACTGTGGCCTGTACAGTATTTCTTATTCTTCCCATCTTTGGCTAGCTTGCTGCCTTTCTCCTCTGACCTAATCTTTATAGACACTTGCTAACATATAGTACTGCAGTTTTCATTACATTGCTGTTGTTACTGTTCATGAGTATTCAGATGGAAATGGAAGAGACTAATATGGATGGTGGCTAGATTATGTGGGTTTTCCATTTGCATATGTTTTACATGTGAAGATGTCTTTATCCCATGTGAGGGTAACTGTGGCCTTCTAAATGTGTTTGGGCTTCAACTTGCATGATGCCTCACCATTGACTATGTTGTTTTGGGCTGCTGGGGATTGCAGTTGAGCAACACCTGGTGGCCCTCACATTCCCCACCCCAGCTTTGTATTCAAAGGTCCATTATCTATCTAGCAGAGTATTTTGAATTCCAATTAATTGTAGCTTTGAAGATCTTATTGATGTGTTACTGAGATGCATAGTTGAATTATAGTCTCTTTCCCGATCCAGCTTCTTTTACCTTTGGTTTGGACTATTACTGTATGTTGCTTTCTATTTGAGAGAGCCCTTCAAACTTGTCTAAGAATAGCTCTCTACTTAATATAACTGTCTTTTTAATTTGGTCATTTAGTTCACATAACACCTGTATTGCAAGGTCTTTCCTTTCAAGGCAGGTTCAAGAGATTGGTTTGGTCTCTTGAATTTCTAAATGCAGATTCCTGTAGAAACTACTGTATGATGTCAAATCAATGTTCTGCTGCATCTGTCATAATGTTTTCAGGTTAGGTTGGTGTGATGTTCCAGAGGGTAGGCCCTTCCAATCTGGAGCTGCAGAAGATTCCATTTACACTGAACTGATTCAATTTACACTGGTGGGATTTTTGTTTGGGGACTATGCTTTACTTGTAATTCTTGTCTCACTGGGCTTCCTTATCACTTTTAGGTCCTCTCTGCAGAAAGGTGGGCTAGAAATGGAATGGGTATTTGAAAAGGCTCCAGATAATAATAATTTGTGAAATATAATGGGGACGGGGGTGAGGCTTCACAGGTTCATACTGGTTGCCCAAAACTTAATCTAGCAAGGCTCGAAGCATGCTTTGATAATACTGAAGCAGTGCCAGGAATGTTACAGATTTTTCTTTTGTTTGATTGCTTCCATCTGTTTACTGAAAAGTCTACACTAGAGATGGGGGTGTTTGTATTTGTATACAAATACCCCCACACAGGTGGACATAATGAGGGTCCAGCCCCCTGGAGCTCTGCTCTCCCTTCCTATTGCTCCGGAGCTCGTGGTCAACTAGCCACTCCTGGCAGGAGGCGATATGATGAGCCTCCCTGCCAGGTCGAAAAGTGGCTAGTCGATCATGAGTTCTAGAGCTATAGTAAGGGAGCGTGGAGCCAGCGGCATCAGTGGAAGTGTGAGTGGGACAGTCAGGGGGCTGGGCCCTCATTATGTCCACCTGTGTGTGGGTATTCGTAGACAAATACAAATACCCCCATCTCTAGTCTACACACATGTCTTCACAAACCATTGTACCCATGGGGGTGAATACATTTGTGAAGTCTAGATACTAACCTTGAATGCAGTGCTTTTCTGATGCAAATGGTTTTTTCCCCTGCTGGCACTGAAGAAAGATACTGAGCTAAAGGGGGAAATTTAATACTGGTTTATAGAGGTGACTTCTTTCTTTTGCTTGAGCAGTGACAGTTGCTATCTTGCTGCAAGGTCACAGTGCAACTCTTTGTGTTATATTATCCAAAAGCAGAACACTTTGAATTAAAAACAGCTGGTTTACAGTTTGTAGGCTTCCCTTGCTTGACACAGTGGAGATAAATGGTCGAGCCACATTGTTGCCTTGTTTTTCCTAGAGTATTAACCATGAAAAATGTATGAACTTATCAAGAACAAACTATTGTACATTGGCTTTATAGAATTGTGCTTACAGTATAAGGTTGACTCTGTTCTTGTACCTCATGCAAGGAAAATAATAAATATATGTCCCTTTTCCTTTGTAATGAATACATGTACCTTTTTTTGGCTGTCCAGTGCTTTTCCTGGATTACTTTTAACCTCACCTTCTTTATTTATGACAGCTGCTTGTAACAACATTAATACTTAGGATGGATCCAACTTACTCATTTCTTTCTGGACCCAAATGATTGGCTCTCATATCTCATTTACTGGCATTCCCTGATCTGGGGTGAAGTATCACAGAAAGGGGGGGAGGTTATAGAAGTTAGACAGCAATACATTGGGTTGAAACCAGGGCTGGAGACATGATCACTTGATCACTGTGATTGTGATATGATTGTGATCCATGTTGGATGTCATCAGAAATAAAAATTGTGGGATAAAGCCTGCTATTCGCACAAGAAGTACTCTGCCTTTTTACTATCTCCCCCAGTATTTCTTTCTGATTTCACTGCTCCATTTACAACATAGAATTACATTATGATGCCTATTTAAAAGAGAATTTTATCACTCCTCCCAGAGGTTTTACAGAAAACAATGTATATCTGTTTCTAAGGAATAGTAGCAACATTCCTTGTGAATTTTATAAAGATTTCTTTGAAACTTTTTCAGTCTGAATTCAGGATGATTTTTAATTCCCCCCTTGTGTGACATGAAAGTCATTTGTGGTAAACTTGTCTCTTGAGTGAAACAGGCTAAGCTGACTCAGCTTGTTTATAACAATATCGGGGGGGGGAGTCACTGCTAAGTAAGAGATACAGTTTGACTTGAGTTAGGTTGCTGGGTGAGAAGGAAAAGGTAGATATGAGTGCAGAAGTACCTCATCCTGCTTATCCTTGTATAAATAATTAAGATTAGCCAACCTTCTAAAGGATATAAATAAAACAGTGACATACTGTGTGATCAGTTAGACACAGAAAAATGGGTCATTAAATTGTCGAAATATGACATTGTTCTCACTTGTTGTGGAGGAGGGGGAGCAAAGTAGCTGATCAGTTGTTCTTTGGACTTTATTTCTGACCCTATAAAATACTGCCATTTGCCAGTTTACTATTGCCACATACCCTACTTTTTAAAAAACATAACGATATGGAGCTTGGTGTGTTGGCTAATTCCGTTAAGCCAAGTCTCAAGCAATAATAATAAGCGGACAGTTTCTTGGAGGAAAGGGCAACAAGTTTATTCAGATAAGATAGGTGCACACTTGGGTGCCCAGCAGGGTGGGGACCCCGAAATCAACAGGATTCAGGTTTTTATATAGTTCTAAAAAGGAGCTTGTCCCAGCTCCTGCCAACTTAGCAGTTCAAAAACATGTGAATGCGAGTAGATAAATAGGTACCACCATGGTGGGAAGGTAACGGCATTCCGTGTCTAGTTGCGCTGGCCATGTGACCAACTGTCTACAGACAGATGCTGGCTCCATGGCCTGGAAATGGGGATGAGCACCGCCCCCTAAAGTTGGACACGACTGGCCATTTGTCAATGGGAACCTTTACCTTTACTTAAAAAGGAAACAACAGTATGCAACAGTTCATTGGTCCTTGAGGAATATATGCATTGGTTACAATTTCTCACATCTCATCAAAGCCAGCTATCCATGCGCAGAGCAGAGTATCTCTAAGGAATGTTGAATCTTCCTTACAACGCTCTTCTTCTTTAGCATTTGGTCTCTTCTTACACTTTGAGGATAAGTAGAGCTTAGGAACAATACTTTTTGGTACTGCATTTTTCGGCATCACCCAGCCACCGTGACTCCTAGGGCATTTTCAAAGCCAGAATCTAAAAAATGTGTGTAACTTTTGCTTATAGTATCTTACACTACATTCTCTTGGCCTTGTTGTGGGGTATCTGTGTTCTCCTGCCCTGTCTTTGACATTGACTGAACTGCTGTATTATAAAAGAAACATTCAAGACCAGTTCTTAAAATACAAGTGTATAATAGGAATGACCAACTGTGTGTCTAGTATTTTATAATGGCTCTCTATTAAGTTAATAAACAGGGTTTTATAAACAAAAATATTGTTGTTCAAAGGAATAAGAGAGTTCAGTAAAGAAACAACATAGGAACAATGTTTCAAGCTGTTTCTTCGACAGTTATAAGTCTTTACTTTTTCTCTTCCTTATAAATAGATATTTGCTTTGACAGAAGTATCAACAAGATGACACTTTTTTTTACAGCCTCTTCTCAAAACATACATTTTCATTTTCACTCTCATTCTGACTGTGGATGTATCTGCAATTACAGCAGTTTCATACCACTTCAAGTGTCACTGCTCCCTCTTACAGAATCCTGGAATCTGTAGTTCGGGTGGTACTTGCAAATCTTTCTTGTAGTTCAGTGAAGTGCACTAGAGCTTTTCAGCTAGCAAAGAACTTTAAGTGCCACACCAAACTACAAATGCTAGAATTTCAGAGGAAGAAACAATGGAAGATAAAGTACTGTGCAACTGCTATATTTCTGTAGTGTTCAGAATGCTCAAATTCTAACTGACACCACTCTCTCATATACAGTCCCTCATACAAAAAAGAACCTCTTCAGTCAGGGACCATGCAGACCAATCACCTCACAATTCAGTTCTTAAACATTCATATATACTTCTCAACTGTCAGAAGTAACTGTCATTCCCAGTACCCATCCCCCATAGAAATGTCAATCAACCCCAGTCACCTACCATGTAAACCAATACAAACCTCTCTTTCTATATCCTCACATACATTTGTGTGTGTGTGAAATAACATCATCGTGAGTGTGAAATAGGTAATAAAAATTACTATTTTATCTCTAAAGCAGGACATCCATTAGGTCACTGGTTCTTAACCTTGGGTTACTCAGGAGTTTTGGACTGCAACTCCCAGAAGCCTTCACCACCAGCTGTCCTGACTGGGGTTTCTGGGAGTTGCAGTTCAAAAGCATCCGAGTAAAAAAGGTTAAGAACCACTGCATTAGGTAATATTTTGTCACGGCTGCTGAGTAGTGCACAAAGAAGAGCCCCCAAAGCCCGTGCTAACTTGTGGGTATTGGCAGGTGTTGGCTGATGGCTCCTTTTCCATCGGGCACTTTTTTGTACTCCGTCACATTGGCTGTGTGAGACACTTATTGAAGGCAGAGCATTTATTCTGGTAGTTATTCAGATGATTCTGTTCTGAAACATTTAATGGCATTTACAAACTACAAAAACACAAGGAAAATATGAGAAGTAAAATTACACATATTTCACAAATTAGGAGCGAGAAGCAGGGGACAATTTCAGAAAGTAGATTTTCAGACTCCAAAACCTGCATCAGATTTTTTAAAATGCCTATTTTAATATACTGTTATATAAATAATTCTTCTGGCTAAATGAGCCTACAAATAGCTTTTTGTTTTATTGCAGAAGGGGATAGGAATACAGATATAAATATATCTCTTCCATGTGTGTATATGGGGAGGGATCTCGCTGCGACAAGCCCAAAAAGTAGATTTGAGAGGCAGAGAGATTTGTGAGTATAGGAGTGTTCAGAAAATCTTCTCCCTAATCCCTTCCCCCTCCAAAATCCCCATGTATATAGTCATTTGTTTCTTCTTTGGTGAGAAACTATGACTGTCCTCATGGTTAATCAGCAGAATTCGACTCCGTTTTTTGGAATGGCGTTAATATCCCCATATATTCTGCTCTAAAATCTATTGGGGTAAATTATGGGAACCTTTTGTCACAGTAGGTGCTACCTGGGAGAATTTTCTTCAAGCCTTATTACCACATGTCAGATTGTAAAATGTGTACAGTATTGTATTTTGAATACCTTTATTTTCAGTGTACTCAACTTCATGACTCAATCTCTGTTAGTCTGAAAAATAAATGTTACATTCAGAATGTGCACTTTGTCACTTGTAACAATGCCCCTGGTGTTCTTGTTTAGTCGTTAAGTCATGTCCGACTCTTCGTGACCCCATGGACCAGAGCACGCCAGACCCTCCTGTCTTCCACTGCCTCCCACAGTTGGGTCAAATTCATGTTGGTAGCTTCGTTGACACTGTCCAACCATCTCGTCCTCTGCCATCCCCTTCTCCTCTTGCCCTCACATTTTCCCAACATCAGGGTCTTTTCCAGGGAGTCTCCTCTTCTCATGAGATGGCCAAAGAATTGGAGCCTTAACTTCAGGATCTGTCCTTCCAGTGAGCACTCAGGGCTGATTTCCTTCAAAATGGATAGGTTTGTTCTCTTTGCAATCCAGGGGACTCTCAACAGTCTCCTCCAGCACCACAATTCAAAAGCATCAATTCTTCAGCAGTCAGCCTTCTTTATGGTCCAGCTCTCACTTCCATACATCACTATTAGAAAAACCATAGCTTTGAATATGCAGACCTTAGTCGGCAAGGTGAGGTTTCTGCTTTTTAAGATGCTGTTGAGGTTTCTCATTGCTTTCCTCCCAAGAATTATTATTATTATTATTATTATTATTATTATTATTATTATTATTATTATTATTATTATTATTATTATTATTATTATTATTATTATTATTATTATTATTATTATTATTAATTGTCACTGTAAGTATATACACAGTATACCCATACAACGAAATTCACAGAAGCAGGTGTCTTTTAATTTTGTGGCTGCTGTCACCATCTGCATTGACCATGGAGCCCAAGAAGGTAAAATCTGTCACTGCCTCCATATCTTCCCCTTCTGTTTGCCAGGAAGTGATGGGACCAGTGGCCATGATCTTAGTTTTTTGGATGCTGAGCTTCAGACCATTTTTTGCGCTCTCCTCTTTCACCCTCATTAAGAGGTTCTTAAATTCCTCCTCACTTTCTGCCATTAGAGTGGTATCATCTGTATATCTGAGGTTGTTGCTGTTTCTTCCGGCAATTTCAATTCTGCCTTGGGATTCATCCAGTCCAGCCTTTCACACAACGTATTCTGCATATAAGTTAAATAAGCAGGGGGACAATATACAGCCTTGTCATACTCCTTTCCCAATTTTGAACCAATTAGTTGTTCCATATTCAGTTCTAACTGTTGCTTCCTGCCATCACCTCCACTGGCCTTGTTGTTAGACAAGCTTTCTAAGGCCCACTTGACTTCACTCTCTAAGATGTCTGGCTCAAGGTCAGCAACCACACAATCTGTGTTGTCTGGGACATCAAGATCTTTCTGGTGTAATTCCTCTGTGTATTCTTGCTACCTCTTCTTGATGTCTTCTGCTTCTGTAAGGTCCCTACACTTTTTGTCCTTTATCATGTCCATCTTTGCACAAAATGTTCCTTTCATATCTCCAATTTTCTTGAACAGATCTCTGGTTTTCTCTTTCTATTATTTTCATCTATATCTTTGCACTGTTCATTTAAGAAGGCCCTCCTGTCTCTCCTTGCTATGCTAATGCCCCTTGTAGTCTGTGGCAAATATAAATGTTTAATGGCTTCAGCAGTGTTCTCAAGAATAACTGAGTGGATTGAAAAGCCTTAATCTGCCATTCTGTATTCAGTGCACAGCTTTCTCAATGTTCTTGGAGATACATTTTTCTCTAAAAGTGTTTTCCTCCAAAATGACTCACCAAGCTCTTATATATTTCAGTCCTAAGCATGTTACTATTAAAATTGTAGGTTTTCACAGTTCAATAGCTATTCTTTGAATTTCACACTCCACACTAGTGTGCAGAAACAGCCTATGTAAAATAACTGCAATGGCTGTCAGTGGACATTTTGCCTAAGAACTGTACCTTTTGTTTCCATGAGGCTATGAAAAAGCTATGGGTATGATCCTGTGCCCTGTGGGGACAAATGAGGAAAGGGCTCTATTAAGTCCTTTTAATAACCTCCTTCTCTGTATGCAACTGTGACTGTATGGGTATGGACCATGCAGTTTGTCTCTTCTGCCTAACTGTAAGTGCGAAATGCCCTGTTCAGGTTGACATGTGGTATGGATGGGCCACTGTCAGCCCATAGTGGTTCCAGTGCAGCTGAAGTGGCATCTGCTCATTTAGCATTTATAAAAGCAACTGTGCTGAGAAGAGCATAAGTAGCCACTGCCGTCTTCACGTTCTTGGAATATTTCTAGTCTCTACCCCCAACTTCATCTCTTTGTGATGTTATTTCAAGGTCTAAAATCATTCTGGAAAACTAAAAATGGAAATAGGTACAGTTGCCTGGCTTCATGTGGGATGGCTGGATTTGCTGCTTCTTTCATTCCTGTCTGTCACCATGACTACCATTTGGAAAGAACATATGAGAGAGCTTACTAGGATGACCCTTTGGAGAGAGCAGATGAAATTGTAGAAGGAAACAAAAGCACTCAAACAGGTTTTTAAAGGCTATAGCAAACTTTAAAAGGCTTCAGAAAATAAAAAGATCCTCTCCTGGTGTTGGACAGTCAGGCCTTCCTACAAGTGATGTGCCATCACTGAGAAGGCTTTTTCACTAGCTTCCTCCCTTCTGGGCACTCAGAGAAGGGTGTTTGAAGATGATGCTAAGGTTTATGAAGGTTCGTTCGAAAAGAAGCAAACTGTAAAGCATCCTGAATCAGTGGAGCGCCTTAACAGTCAAAATCAGATATTTGATTTGAGTTCAGAAACAGAATGGAAACTTAAAAACATTTTTAAAGACAATATAAAATATCATATATTAAAATAATTTTTAAATATTAAAATTAATAAGTCCTGCTGCTCATGTGGCCAGCTAGGGAATACTGTTTAATTAAAATGCTGGCTAAACAGAAAGGTCTTTGCTTGGTGCCGAAAAGCCAAGAGTGTTGGAGCCAGGCGGATCTCTATAGGGAGGGCATTCCAAAGTTGGGGGGCAACAGCCGAGAAGGCCCTATTTCGACATGCCATCCCCCTCACCTCTTTCAGGGATGGTACCTTCAGAAGGGCCTCCTGGCCTGATCTTAGAGGACGGACAGGCTCATATGGAAGAAGGCGGTCCTTTAGGTAACCAGGTCCTAAGCCGTTTAGGGCTTTATATGTAAAAGTAAGCACTTTGAATTAGGCTCGAGCAGCAACCGGCAGCCAGTGCAAATTTTTCAGAACTGGCGTGATATAAGTCCGTGCGGCGGCACCACTTACCAGCCGCCATCCCGATTCTGTGCCAGTTGCAGTCGTCAGACCATCTTCAAAGGCTGCCCCACGTATAGCACATTGCAGTAGTCCAGTCTGGTTGTTACCAGTGCATGAGTGACTGCTGCCAGGCTCCACTCATCCAGGTAAAAAGCGAAGTTGATATATTCTCTGCAGCTGTAAGAAGGCACCGTGGTCACCGAGTCAATATGATATATGCAGGATACCCTCTTGTGCTCACTACTATTCACACTTGCCAAAAACCAGTCCTGACAATGGCTTTGTGTTTGTATGAGAAGTGATTAACTGATGAAAACTAGATTCACCCTCTGGGATTCTCCCTTTTTTTGTCATGAATTTGATTATGAAAGTTGAATAGAGATTTATTTTTATAGGAGCAAAGTTAAGTTAGAAATCCATTTGTGACCAGGTGCGAGTTAGAGAGATTAAGAATGGCCAAGGTCAGTTTCTTTTTCAGTAGAAGAAAAAAGTTATGAAGAACAAGGTGACCTTTATCTAGTCGCCAGGCAACAATCTCAGCCCAGACGGAACAAGGACATAACTTCTTGATTTAAGAGAGATGGGAAGAGAGAAGACAGCCTGGAAGATGGACGGAGAGACAGCCTAGACATCTGCCCGAACACAGCAAGAGAATTCCTTCACAGAGGAATGAATGCCAGAGGAAAAGCTCCGAATGAACTTTATTTTTGGAACTGACAGTAAGACAGATCTCTGTTCTAAAATGTAGTTAGCTATTTTATTATTTTGGTTTTTATAGAGGAAAATGCCTTGTGGTGATGGCTGGGGTTTTTTTTTTGAAATAATAGATTATGTTGATATGTCATCTTTTACTAATTTCTATTTTTCTAATAAAATATAAAAAGTCTAACTGTCTGAAAATTGGCTTCTTGCATAGACCAATAGCTACTATAGTTCTTTAGCTACTTTAAATTGATTTCTTTAATCAGGCCACGTTCATGCTACCAATTTAGGGTCCTATATATTAAAGAGTACTAGGATGATTAGATCTCCTAGAACTCCTGGAAGTTGTTTATTTAAAAATTGGATCAGACTTGGGAGAAGGGGTGAAACAGTTGCCTAGGGTATAATTAAAGGACCCAGTTTTACCTGATAAGGAACTGATCATTCCGGACACCTCTCTGTTCCGTGTAAAAGCAGATTCTTAGGAAGCTCGCTTTTACGACAGTTTTCTCTTTGTGAATAGTAGTGAGCCCAAGAGGATATTCTGTAGACCATTTTGATGTGGGTGGGGATAATAAGAAGACCTAACATGAGTCAGATTGTCTCTATAAGGGAAGCCACAGACCCAAGCAGAAATTACTACTGGAAAAGACAATGTTGCTAGCAATTGGCAGTGGGAGTGGGCAGTAGGGAGAGAGAGCATAACATGAGATGTTGGTTTTCAAGCTCTGAGCAAGGATGTTAATGATAGGATATTCTGGAAGTCATTAATTCCTATAGTTCTTCTTCATGGTGTCCATGTATGCAAACAAAAGGGGTTTGCACCTGTGCAAACACCATTTCAGAAAGTTCCAGAGCCTCAAAAATGAGGCTCTCTGCCTATAGTGCACAAGCGCCCCTCCAATCTCCTCACTTCTGTTTTGTTCACGGCCACAACAGCAAGCAAAGGACTGCTCCAGTCTGCTCACTTACCATCATTTTTTGATAATGCTTTTCCCCCCTTCCCTTTCTTCCATCCTTTCTTCCATCCTTTCTTCCATCTTTTCTTCCATTTTTTCCTAAAGAGAAAGAGAGAGAGAGAGAGAGAGAGAGAGAGAGAGAGAGAGGGTTTAGTTTTTGGTTCTTACCTCCCTTCCCATGACCTTGCCATCCCCCTTTTGTAGCAATTTATGGCCTCTGCTTTAATGAAAAGGTTTGCTACTTGTGGCAAAAAATATTCCCCAATCTGATGGACATGATACTTGTTTGTTTTGCCTTGGAGAAACCCATTTGGTCCAGTCCTTTAAAAACTGCAAGAGCTTCCCCAGCTTTTCACTCAAAAAACGCCAGTCTCTGCTTTGATCCTTTCTTTGGGAACAACCCTTTCAAGCCACAGATCCTCCTTCCAGGGTGATTTCAAGTACCCAAAGAGAGCAACCAGCCATGCCAGGGAAAGCCTAGGGCTTAGAATCCATTGCTTTGTCTTCCTTGAAACGACCATCAAAACCAACAAAGAAATCAGAGCACAGCAGCCATAAGCAATTCCCAATATTGAGAAAATGAAAAAAAAGAAAAGAAAAGAAGAAACAGCAGCTTGTTGATGTTGATACCATTACGGCCACCTTGGATCCCCAGTTATTGATGCAAGAGCTTACCTCTGCTGTTATTACTGACACCCAGTATATGGTCTCAGTCTCAGAGGGCGAGTGCCTGAGCCCCTCTGTGCAGAGTGTCACCACTTCACTGAGAGCACCATCTCCTCGGATCTCATTGCAAGAGCAATCCTTGCCCCCACTGTCCAAGGATGGTCAAAGGTCAAAATCAAGATCCCGCTCCTTTACCCAATGGTCTCTGAAATCTGAGACACCATGAGAGGGAGAACAGGAGTTTTATATTGCATTTGACTTCACAATCCCCACAGTGTTGATATTGACCATGCTACTTGAGATTCCCTTCAATGAGCTCTCAATATCGTGAGGATGTGCACTATATACCTTTCTTGTGCCCTCCTTGCTTTACATATGGGAATATGGGATGCCCTTCACAGTCATATAGAAGTCGCCTCTGATCTTGAGACCACAGCAGGTCTCAATCATGAACACGGGCTCACCCTTGATCTTGAGAAATTATGCTACCAGCCCCTGAGACCAATCTCCCTGTGGCTGTGAGTGGCATTATGACTCTAAACTTGGTTGGGAGCTTCAAAATCAATCTCAATCCCCACATTAGTCCATTACTCTTTGTCTTCCATGGGGCCAGCACTGACAAGTAGGATGCTACCCACACCCTGGCTCTTTGGCCTAACTCAATAGAGGTGCTTCTGCCTGTCTCCTATCTGGACTTCCTACTTATCTCACAATTGCCACACAACTCACACCGTCTACTCACAACACTTGCTGTTCCTGCAGGAGAAAGACAATCAGATGACAGTTCTACTAATTCTGATGGGGAGGAGGGGAAGGACTCACTTGTTGTCCCAGAATCCTCACCTGGTTCCAATGTTCAGGATGCTCTTCCTGTCTCCCGATCAGAAAATATCTCTTCTTGTAATGATCTGATTGAAAGGATGGAAAAATCATTATACTTGCCAATTTTCAAACCAGTAATACCAGCCAAAGATGTGTTTTTGCCCATGTTCATAAAAAAGCAAACATCCTCATCAAAATCGTGATGCTTGAGACTCTGACAGACCTCATCAGCCAGTCCTGGCAAAAACCTGCCTCGATCCTACCAACATCTTGCAGGATCAAGAACTTCTACGGGGTCCAACAGGACAAAGCTAAGTTCCTGTTCAAGCACCCCATAACAAACTCTATCGTTGTGCAAATGGCCCAAATGAGATTCAAGGGCTCTTTTCATGACACTCCAAATAATAAAGAAAGTTGCAAACTGGACCTGCTTGCTTGTAAGATCTATTCCTCAGCAATACTCCACACGCACACACATAGCTAATTATCAGGGTATAATGGGTGCCATCAATAAACATCAATTCATCTTGGAAAAATTTCAGACCATCATTGCTGCCTTACCACTGGACAAAAAGTCTCTAGCAATCTCCTTTCAGGATGAGGCGTACTCTCTGGCTGGACAATAAATCCATTCCTCCCATCACACCACCAAATGCACAGCTAAGAGCATGGCAATGAGCATCACTCTGTGAAGGCATGCCTGGCTCCTCTCAGCAGGCCTTCCAGATGACTCCCAAGTCCTGCATAGAGGACATCCCCTTTGATGGGGAGGGCCTTTTCATGGTTTTATGCAGGAGCTCCACAAATACACCAATGCAAAGAAAATGAGCATAAATACATACTGCCCAACAACTCCACACTTTCACCCTCACTGGAAAACATCCCTTCCATACTCTGTTAAGTCATCGTCTGAATGGTCCAAGGCATCAGACCAGTCTACTCAACATTTCACCCCTGCTTCCTCTTCTGCCAAATACAAGCAAACAACCTTCATTAAGAAAGTGGACAGGAAACCCCAACAGTAATTTTGATGTATCCCAGCCCAAACTCGACACACACTTCCCTCTCCTGTGACAATCCCACATCGCCATAGTTACAGATATATGCCTAGCACCATTCACCCATACTTGGGACACCATCACTTCGGACACATGGGTTCTCAACATCAAAACTCATGGATATGCAGTAGAGTTTTCTTCTCTTCCGCCCACAGGCTGTATCTGACACACACCATGTTCCCCCATTTTTCAGACAAAAATCAACATACTGCTCAAGAAAGAAGCCATTGCAAGAGTGCTTTTCCATTGCACTGCAGATGGCTTCTTCTCCTGGTACTTTACCGAAAGCACTGAGGACTATACTCAATCTTGGATCTATGCATCCTCAACAAATCCATCACGCCAAAACATTTCTGAATGGTGACGTTACAATCCATTCTTCCCCTGCTTCAACAGGGAGATTGGTTTGCATCAATAGATTTCCACAACACTTATTTCCGCTTCTCAATTCATCAATGGCACCACCATCTCCTAAGCTTCTTCTTCAACCACCAGGCCTGTCACTCCCACACACTTCCCTTTGGGGAAGTGTGTCTCAGGTGACAACTTCTCTGGTGGACAACTGAGCTCCATCTTCGACTCAGGGTCCTCTTTCAGCAACCACATCCCTCCCACCTTATAGTCACAGATGCGAGCACAACAGGATGGGGTGCCTACTGCCACCACAGAGAGGTCCAGGCTACATGGTCCAGACACAAGGGGACCCATCCTATGAATTTCCTCAAGCTCCTGGCCATTTTCAAGGCCCTCAGGGCTTTCAGGAACATGATTCAAAGCCATACCATCCAAATTGCCACAGACAACACCACAGCAATGTACTATCTAAACAAACAGGGAGGAACCAAGTCCATGAGCGTTTTCTCCCTGTCCAGCCTGCTCTGGGAATGGTGCATTGCCCACCAGATCTTCCCTGTGGCAGCTGGGGAAAAGTCAGTGACTCAAAATATTTTGGTTTTGTGTGGTTCACCTGAAGTTGGGGATACCAGCTAGAAAAACAGGACCCAACAATAGCTGCCCTATCCTGACTGGCATCAAAGTCAAAGATCCAGTTCCTAAGGTCATGGGAGTTTAAACTAAGGAACTTTTCCATCAGAAGATTGTAAACCTTTAATTTTTGGTGACATTGTTGTGCCCATCCACCAGACTTTAGTTGTTCTAGCCAGCAGCACTTTGTCAGGCAAAAGTCCTCCAAGCTGTTCAGTCTATGCCAATACCTAAAATAAACTAGATCGATTCTAGTGGCAATTGAGAATAGGACTAACTCAGTTCTGAGATGAGCTGAGGGAGTTCCTGGGAGGTACCCCAGTATCAGCCTCATGAATTTTTACTGCAAGATTTCCAATTTAGGCTTGGCTGTCTCTCCTCATAATTCTGTCCCATACAGCATTTGTGCTAGAATTTTGGCGACAAACACTTTGAGAACAGGATTTATCAGCTGGCCTCCTCTGCCATAGAAAAATCAAAAAGATTTAATTGCCCTATTGATTTGGTGCTCAATAAGATGGTGGCATTTAAATGTTGTCTCCAGGAGAGGTTCTCACAAAATTGCAGGCCCAAATATTTAAATGAGTGTACCTGCTCAATAGAATGCCCATCCAGTGACCAGTTAGGCTTAGGGGCTCTCTTCCCACAGACCATAATCTTTGTTTTGTTGTAGTTGATTGTGTTCCTCTTTACAGAGCTGCCGAAATTTGGACAGCATTCTTTTAAGACCAATTTTGTTCAGAGATAGCAAAACCAGGTCATCAGCATAAAGCTGTATTGAGATCTTCCTACAGCCAATGGTTGGAGGGAAGAATGAGGGGGAAGCCATTTGAGCTGTCTATATAAAAGTTAAAGAGAAACGGTGCTAAAATACAGCCTTGTTTCACCCCTCGACTAATGCAGACCTGTTGTGATAGAGCCTCCTATAAGCCTATATGCACTTGCATTGTGTTTTCTTTATGTAGTTGCTGTATAAGCCACAGGAGTCTCTTATCGATATTTGTTTTCTCAGTTTACGCCATAGACATTCTCTATCTATCAGATCAAAGGCTGATGAAAAATCCATAAAGATATTTCAGCATAAAGATATTTGTTTGGAGGTAAATTTACTGATTGCATGATGTAAAACAAAAGCTTGATCTGTTGTACTTCTGCCTTTTTTGAAGCCTCCCTGTTCTTTGAAAATGATGAAATGCTTGCTGTCCCAGTCTAAAAGCCTATTCAAGAGGTATCTGGCATAAAGCTTAGAGGCCACATTGAGGAGACTGATAGGTCTGAAATTGCAAGGATCCAGAGGATTGCCTTTCTTAAAAATTGGCACAACAATGCTTTGCCAACCTGTGGGAAGGTTGCCTGTGCTGTTAATGTAGGTGAATAGATTGGCTAAAATGGGAGACCAGCACTCAGTGTCAACAGCAAAAACCTCAGCGAGGATCATGTCTGCATCAGGAACCTTGCCATTCTGAAGAGTTAGACTCAAGTCCCCAATTTCTGTGGGGGATACAGGTGTCCATTCAGGGGAATTAGAGAGAATCTCTTGTGTAATGTTTGTATGAATATTGCCCCCCAAAATATGATTGAAATGGCTGACCCATACTTCTGGTGTGATGGAATTGGCAGTTACAAAGGCTTTCTGTGAGAAGCCTCTTTCTACTTGCATCCAGAATTTGGGCTCATTACCCTCGATGAGGGCCTGGCCCAAAGATTTCCAGTTATCAGAATAGAAAGCCTTCTTTTTTACTCTAAGGAAAGATTTATATTCTCTCCATAGATGTTGCAGGAAAGCCGTAGCTTCATCAGTGCCAATGTGTTTCACCTGTTTTGTCGCTCAGCTCAGCTCTTTTTTCTTGATCTTACATTCCCTATTGAACCAGGACCATTGAGTTTCAGACATTCTTTCTGAGTGTGTAATGGTTAAGTATGGTCTAAATGCAAGAATTATATCCTGGTAAACCTTGCAAATGTTCTGGATCCCCAAAAGAGCATGTTGTCATCGAGTTTATCGATGCCCAGCATCTGCCTTATGCTGTCATTGGTTTTAATAGACCATTTAAGCCTTTTCTCACCTAGAGCATGTCCCAGCATTTTATAGCCTGTTATTGCTCCTGATTGGATTTGTTGAAATCTTAAGGACACTCTAAGGGGGAGATGGTCACTTTCTGACCCCTCATCGATTGCTAGGAAGTATACATAGGGGAGAACAGGAGAAAATCCTATAACATAATCTATTACACTAGCACCCTTATCTGTTAGAAAAGTGTAGCCATTTGAGATATCCAGGTGAGATCCATTTAAGCATGCCAGGTGGAATTTGTAAATCAATTGAAAAAGGAATTTGCCATACTTGTTGATTACCTTGGGAAGTATGGGAGGTGTTTTTATCCTCTCCAAGCCCCAAGCCAAGGGCTTTTTCCATCATACAAAAACTGTTTCCCATTCTAGCATTAAAGTCACCACAGATTATTAAAAAGATGGTTGGGATATGCAGAAAATAATGTATCAAGAAGGTCCTCCAGCTTAGCCCAAGCCTCTATAGCAGGACCAAATGTTCCTGGTGGGAGATAGACGTTGACACAGATCAAAGGACCTGGTTTGCAGCCATGTATTATCAAAACTTGCCAATAGCTAGAGTTAAATTCAGCTATCTCTGTTCCCTTCAAGCCAGTAGTGGAGGAGATTGAAATAGCCAGGCCCCCACTTCCCCAGCCTGAAGCTGATCTTTTTTGAGCTGGGAATTCCCATGTCCTATATCCCTGTAAACTTAAAGAGTCTTTCTCCAGAAGCCAAGTGTCTTGCAGGCAAATTATGTCAAAGGAGTGAAGGTACTGTATGAAATCTGAGTCAACCAATTTATTCTTCCATCCTGCAATATTCCAAGATAGAAAGTTCAGAGGCTGACTTTGTATCTTATCTGTTGTTAGTCAGTCGAGAGAGAGAGGCTGCTATCTGTTGTCCAAGAGTTGGACCTACCTGGGCAAAGTGTGGCCCGAGGGCCACATATGGCCCGCGAGCCACTCCTGTCCAACCCGCAGATAGTTTTGAACATCAAAACCATTTATAGCTTTTTGTTTAAAGTTGATCAGTTGCTTATCTTTAACATACCACAAAAAACCTCTTTAGTATTTGTGAAGATTATCAAGTTTAAAATAAGAACAATTATAACATCACTGTTTCATTTTTTTTTAAGTAAAGTTGGTTCGGCCCCCGAACACAGTTCAGATTTTTCATGTGGCCCCCCTATAGAAATTAATTGCCCACCCCTGACGTACTGGAAGTTCTGAAGTGACTGGGTAGGTGGCTCTTCCCCTTAGGACCTCGATACTTGGCAGAACGCTTACTTCCAACTAGTTCTACCCGTATCACCTGCGCAAGCCAGGAGGTGAGGCTGAGGAGCCTGACGCTGAGGGAGGCCCGGAAAGAAAGAACTAGAAACCGGGCTTTCTCGGCGGTGGCTCCTCGTCTCTGGAATAACCTACCTCCGGAGATTCGCGCTGCACCCTCGCTGGGTACTTTTAAGAACCAACTAAAAACATGGATGTATAGGCAGGCCTTCCCTTCCAGTTAATTCCTGTCCTCTTTCCTTTTTCCCCCCTCTTTATTTGATTTATTTTTATTTTTCCCATCTTATAGAATCATTTAATGAATTAATTGTTATAATTTTTTTTAGAACTTGTTATCCTTATGTTGTAAGCTGCCTAGAGTGGTCAAAATAACTAGATAGGCAGGGTATAAATACAATAAATAAACAAATAAATAAAAATAGAGGTTTGATAAATCCTCTTTCTATTGGGAGACTTGTTACTTATTTGGGTGGCACTCATCCTTGGAGCTTCTCTTATTTGTGTTCTCTGGTTGTTACATTTGTTTACAAAACTACAGGGATGATTAATCAAGATGGTATTAGGGGCAGATACAAAAGGGGGCACACTTCTTTCCCTCTGTAATTTAATTTAGGAATGGGGTCCATCACCAAGCATAGCTGCACCTAGAATATTCATAATTAGAAGATAACTGTGAAGGAAGGCAAGAGTCTAGTGAGCTGTCCTCACCAATAGAACCACAAAAAGAGGAAAGAGGAATCAGTAATGGTGATGTAGGAGAGATAGAAAGAGTTTTGATAGAGGAGGAAAGGAGCGTGGAGGTTTGTCTGGTGGAAGAAGAAGAGAAAATAAAAGGGGAGGAGCAAAAAATCTCTCTGTGAGAGGAGGATATAAAAGAAGGGGAGAAAGGAGGTTTGGAACTAGACGGGAACGAGAGAAAGCAGAGAGAAAAGCAGAGTTGGAGAAAGAAAAGAAAGATACTGAATATGAGAAGGCACGGGATCTTCTGAAGGACTTTCCAGACTTGAAAGTCGGGGGCTTATTGCTGGACCAGAGACAAGAGGCGCAGGGGAGACCGCTATTGAGACACAAGAATGGACAGTAATAGTCTTTCCATAGGGGCAAGGGTGATACGCCCAGATACAACCTACAATACTCCACCGAAGGAAGGCGACTGGTGATGGTGATTAAAGGAGAACAATCATGTGCAGTCAAGTCAATTTTGACTTACCTCAACCCTTTCCAGGATTTTCTGGGTAAAGAGTACTCAGAAGTGGTTTACCATTCCTTCCTTCTGAGAACACCCTGGGGCTGTGCAGCTTCCTCAAGGCCACACAGGCTAAATGCACAATGGAGAACTGAACTCCCAGCTCAGTTCCACAGCTTACTCCTCTCTCTATATAGAACACTTTTCAGAGTTGTTGCCAAAAATTATCTAATGTACTATGGTGGCTGCTTTCCTGCTGCCACCAGCAGTGCCATCACAATTCCCTTGAATTCTGGCAGGTACAAGATGTTGTGGAGGAAACAAAATTATGTCCAGATTTACAATGCTGTTGCTGCCACCATCACCACTACTACCACTTCCAGTGGCAGGAACAACCTCACCCCATCCCACCCCACATTAATACTGCAGGCCCTTAAGAAACATTTATAAGGGATGTGGAGTCTTAGAACTAAACAGCTTATATTAAAGGTTCACTGAGCAGTTCTGTTTTTATGTTGCCTATCCATATATCATTAACACAAGTGTTGAATATAACAGATAAGAGCCTTGGATTATTATAAATTATGTATTCTGTTACAAATGTTAATTTACATTCTTATGCTAGTGATAGTACTTAAGCCACATCTCTTGAGATGACTGCTCTATACATATCTCAAAGCTGGTTTTGTTTTCTCAGCCTTCATTTCCTCATTCTGTCTGTCAAGAGGCCTGTGTAGATGGCATATTAATTATTTAGCCAAACATTGTTTTTGAACTTGGAGAGTCAAATACCATCATACACACTTGTGCAGATATGTTCATTGGACAAGGAGCAGTGAATCATCCATCATAATTTTTAAGGCAGCAACTAGTCAAGCAGTTCTTTAATACGCAGAAGCACAAGCCAGTATAACCAATGATTTAGGGATTCTGGCAATTAGAGTCCATCAGTATCTAGGAAACACCGAGCTGGGAACCACTGGTACAGAAGCATCTTTTCAAGTGTGATCTGCTGTTGCTATCGCGGGCCCCAACAGCCACAGACCTTGCCTGTTAACATTAAACTACTAGGTGTTTGCTGAGAATTTCAAGCCTTTCGTAACTTAGCCTAGGCAAGCTATTCACATGTATTATTACCACCCTGAGTAAGAGAAGCTTCTAAAAAATCTGATTCATCAAGGATAGTTATAGTTTTGCCTTTTTAAAAAGGACTCCCAACATTTTCTTCTTCACCCATTTCATACCGACTTTAAAGATGAACTGCCTAACACAATAGTTACCTGGAAGACTAGTGTTTGTGCTGCCTGTATGTGTGCTTTAAAAGAGGGGAGGAGAATTCATATGTACATGTGTATTCAAAGTGAGCTTTAATTACACAGCAAAAATAATATACAAGCTGTGTTAATTAATACCCAGTGTGCCTATAAATATGCCATTGGAATAAAAAAAGGTAAAGGTTCCCCTTGACATTTTTAGTCCAGTGGTGTCCGACTCTAGGGGTGGTGCTCATTCCGTTTTTCAAGCCGTAGAGCAAGCGCTTGTCCGAAGACAGTTTCCCTTGTCACGTGGCCAGCATGACTAGGGAGCGCTGTTTTACCTTCCCACCGAGGTGGTACCTATTTATCTACTCACATTTACATGCTTTTGAACTGCTAGGTTGGCGAGGAGCTGGGAGAAAGCAACGGGAGCTCACTCCGTTGCATGGATTCGATCTTACGACTGCTGGACTTCAGACTCTGCAGCACAGGCTTCTGCGGTTTAGCCCACAGTGCCACCACGTCCCTTTGGAATACCACAGCTTTTTAAATGGCTCTTTCTGTGAACAAAGATTCCCACTAAGCTGGGTGAGAGCGCAACTCCGTTTCTCTCCATGCAGCTCTCTTCCTTCATGCAGCGATCACATTAGGTTCCGGTTGCAACGGAACCCTGCAAATGCAGGGGTGAAGCTGCATGAGAGAGGCAGAAAATTAGAGGGTACATTGCTGTGAAGGAGTCTTTTTATTGGGTTCACACTGCTTGTCTTAATTTCCTAGAGAAAATGGAAAGCCTTGGTTTCACCAATCAGTTTATCTGTGGATCATTAAACATTGCCCCCATTCGTAGTCTGTAACACAGGAACTACACTGCATTCCTCCCACGTTCTTTAAATATTTCTGTGTAGATTCCTTATTTCAGTTTCTTACCTATTACTCTTGTTTCATTTAAAAAAAAACTTTTGCCTAGTAAACTTGGCAGAACAGCTGAAAAACAATTTCACTTTCAATTGCCCATTATGTTAGCAGATTGTGATTCTGGTTACAGGACAAATAAATGAGATGATAAGCTAGATCTTTTGACAGCCATTGTGAGCTGCCTCGTATATAGCAAAACAAAATTTAATTAGCAGAGTCTTATTTAAAGGTCAGTAAAACCACTCTTCACATTTCTCAAGCAATGCCTTCTGAATCCAGCTAATCCTTTATACTGAGTTTGTCTACATGGAGGCAGAAACACCTGATTTAGCATTGAGCTTTCTGGTAGTTTTTCCTGCTAACCAGATGATTGAAATCTGAATTTGTCAATATCTGTGCCTTTTCCCCTGCCTTCCATTCTTTTTAAAATTTCCCTGGGAAGCTTGTATTATTTAAAATCAAGCATTGTTGTACTGTACAGGTGGAGCTTCGTGCTACAGCCCTTTCTGTACAAAGCTCTTTTTCTGTCAGAAGCACTCAGGCTGGAAATAATGAATTAACTCTTTAACTGGATTTAAAAATGGAGGGGGAGACCACCAGAGGCAAAGCTATAACAAGGAACGAATTTGTAAAGGTACTTTTTTGTGGAAGTCTAGTCAAATGATTTTCCAGGTTCAGTGAAGTCTAGATGCCAAAATACGTAAGCACTGTTCTACTTCAGGATGAACTGTCCCTACCTGTGTTCATTTCCTGAGGTACTTTTGCCCATCTGGACAAACACATAGTTGGAGTGTTCCCCCTGCTTATGTATATTTATGTTGAGAATTGCATGCACTAGGAATTGGTGAGGGGTGGAGTTAAGTGGGGTGAAGAAAAGGAGGGAGAGGGAGAGAAAGAGTAGGTGGTTGAGAGTGGAGACTTAACAACATTAATTGGACTTTTATCCCTTGCAACAATAAAGAATTTCTACTTGATTCTTAAATGATATATTGCTTGGATATCTGTCATTAATACTGAATAAAGTTAATGTAATCAACTGGTGGCAGCTGAACTACATGCAGTTTGTGGCTTTGCTTGGTGAAACAACCAAAGGACAGGCAGGAATGTGAGAGTGTAAATTCAAAGGCCTAAAAATGAAACAAACTTAAAGTGTTGTTGTTGTTTAGTCGTTAAGTCGTGTCCGACTCTTTGTGATCCCATGGACCAGAGCACACCACGCCTGTCGCAAACACGGGTTCGAAAACACACGTGTAAGCTTGGACAGAGAGCAATCAGGAGTTTGCACATGCTAAAATGGGCTGAAGAGTCCAAATTCAGCTAGCCATGATACAACACTCCTTCTCGCAGGTCTGCCCACATAAGAACACCCTGGTACTCTCAGATATTATTGTGAACAGGTCAAGTGGGCTTTGTAGTCCTTAGACTTAACTTGCACCACTGACAGGACTCTAAGTAAGCTAGGCCGAGGCAGCACTCTCAGATGACCCTATGACAAGTGTACTGTTCAGGAAACCAATTGAGTTTTATAATCTTTATTTTATTAAAGAAAAAGCATGTTACTAAATATCAAAGCCGAATTAAACCAAGACAAATAAACTAGCATTGTGCTGTTTAGTTACAAAGATGTAGTGAGGCAAAGAAAACATGAAAAATATAAAAGTATTCAAAAACCTTATTAAAAATACAAAAAGACATTAAAAAGAATCAAAACAGTTCCAGAACAAGAAATCATTAGTAAAAACCATATAATCCAAGTAGGTTATAAAAAGGCTATAGTCCTCAGTGATCCTATAGAATAAAAACCCCTAAACAAAAGTAAAAACTCCTTATATGTCCCATAGTCCTTAGAAAAGAAAAATCCAGTAAATATACCATAGTCCTTAGGAAATTACAAGAGCATAGTCCATATGGAGTATTCCAAGAAAAGGAGTTCATAAAGAATATTCCATAGAACAGTCCATGTACAGTCCTTAGGAAAAATCCCATAAGTCCAAAAGTAATCCAGCAAAGCATAGAAACCAGTCCATGTAGGTAGGCCACCAGACTCTCTCTAAAGACATCAGGGTGAGTCCCCAATGACTGAAGAATAGGTCACGAATCACTGAAAGGTCGGTCTTGGAAAGACAATGTCTATAGGCAAAAAGTTCCTTTTTCAAGAGTAACTGGCAAGGGCTTAATGCACCTTCCCACGATGTCATCCAATCAGAGTTCGTTACTAGGCAAACAGTCCTGTTGCACCACATGACTTCTTTCTCATCCGCACCAGATGTTATTTGGGTTACGGTGGTTTCTCAAAGAGTCACAACAATTCCCATCTATCTAATCACACAGAGTCCTTTCTCAGGCTCTCAGAATAACATTCTCTCGGCTCGCCTGGAAAACACTTGTCAGCATAGCAAAGATACTGTATACAAAGAAACAAGATGGAACCTCTCTGGCTTATTTCTTAATTACAAAACCCATATGCCTTAAAAGATTTTAACTCAAAAACCCATCTCATCACAACGCCTTCCTGTCTTCCACTGTCTCCCAGAGTTGGATCAAATTTATGTTGGTAGCTTTGATGACACTGTCCATCCACCTCATCTTCTGTCGTCCCCTTCTCCTCTTGCCTTCACTCTTTCCCAACATCAGGGTCTTTTCCAGGGAGTCTTCTCAACTGATGGCCAAAGTATTGAAGGCTAGGCTTCAGGATCTGTCCTTCCAATGAGCACTCAGGGTTGATTCCCTTCATAATGGATAGGTTTGATCTCCTTGCAGTCCAGAGGACTCTCAATAGTCTCCTCCAGCACCAGAATTCAAAACTTACAGTTCTTTAGCTGGCTTGCTGGCTTGTGCTTGGGAAAGCAATTCAGCCACTCCAGTTAAACCTTAAGCAGAGCGTCTTTTTATTGTTGTGGTGTAACCCCTCCACCCGAAAACCTAGTGACTGGCAAGGATTGTGAGAGGAGCATAACACATATAATATGTTGTGTCAAGATTATGGCTGGGACAGAGAGGTGCATACAGACCACTCAACCCGAACTTTTCCTGGTGGTTGGTAATTTCCAGGGGGTCAATGTGCTGATGGCTGGGGAAAGCCCTTCTGTCTGTTCCCTTCCCCACATTCCCTGCCACCCTGCCTCCTGAGTTTTCCAGGGAGTACCAAAACTCATAAGATTGCACAACTTAACTTGTATGGCAACCCTGCCAGATAGGAACACCAAAAATACAATAAAGAAATTGAGTAGATGGCAGAGATTACACCTGGATTTAGTACCAGTCAAACCTCTACAGTGGTCCCTCACTTTACGATTGCCCCGCATTACGACAAATTGTGATCGCAAAACGATGGAGTTTTTTTTCACTTTGCGATGATCGGTTCCCTGCTTCGGGAACCAATTCTTCGCAAAATGACGATTTTCCTCCAGCTGATCAGCGGTTTCAAAATGGCCACCGGGTAAATAAAATGGCTCCCCGCTGTTTTCTGGGACGGATTCTTCGCTGCACAGGCACCGAAAATGGCCACCCTATGGAGGATCTTCGTTGGACGCTGAGTTTCCAGCCCATTGGAACGCATTAAACAGGTTTTAATGTGTTTCAATGGGCTTTTTATTTTCGCATTACGACGTTTTTGTTCTACAGCGATTTCGCTGAAATGAATTAACGTCTTACTGCGAGGCACCACTGTATTCCCAAATAACCAGATTGTAATAAAATGTTATTATTTTATTGGAAGTGTTGCAAAAGTCAAAAAGAAAATACATTTCAAAGTAGTTTCAAAACCTAATTCAAAAAGTTCAAAAGTAATCAAAAATTGTGAAATTACTGCATATTCAAAAAGAGTTGGTACCAGGGCAATTCTAGAACAGTTCCCAAAGAAAATAAGAAAAACTCGCTATCCTATACTAATACTTACAACACAGTAGAATTGAAACATAGTTGCAGACCATATGCAGAGTGTAGTAAGACAGCAAATAAGCATAATTGTCTCCCCAGAGAAGCTGAGCCAAAGTAAGTAAATTCTCTATGCTATTTTTATACTTAACATCCATATTTCCAGACCTTTTGAGGATATGCCAGTATGGCGATCTCCCACATCACTCATGCCATTCATATTCATGAGCTGATTTGCATGAACCTATGAGAGGACTGGAGAGGCGGAGTCAGCAGCTACATGAGTTTTGGCAGGAGAAGGAGGAGTCAGATAGGGCTGGTTAGTCAGAGAGAGAGGGAACAGATACTGAGAGAGATAGAGCTGGTTAGGAGAATAGGTGGAGAATGTGGTAATGGTATAGCAAGGGAAAAGAAGTATGTACTGAGAGAACTGTTGATGAATTGCTTATGTAGAATGTGTATTTGAAGAACTTTTGTTATTATTCAGTCTGGTTCACTCCAATAAATAAGTTACATTTCTGTTCTCAAGACAAGTGTTCTAACAAACGTAATTTTTATTGTGGATTGAGCCACTGGTGGCAGCGAGAAGAAAACACAGTGTGAGCCTTTGTGAGGGAAAGACAAGCAGGGGCCACAAGGGCGAACACCACAGCCACCAATCAGATTCTCAGTTACCGTGAATCCTCCAGTAGAGAGTATTTTTTTTAAAGTAACTTTGCTCACCTTCCTCTTTTCCCCTCCGTTTAGTTTAGCTGAAACCAGTTTTCACTTAATTAAGGTAGTGAGATGGGGGAATGCTTTATGACCTTTGAAACTTTTCTTCCCAACAGATAATACCGATCTGCAAATTGTTAATTGTCTCCTAATTAACTGAGAGTTTTTCCTCCTCTTTCCCACTTTTCTCTGGCACAAGTCAACAAGCCTAAATGTCTTTTTGTGTGTGTGTGTGTGTGTGTGTGTGTGTGTGTGTGTGTGTGTGTGTGTTTCAGTGTTTTTTTTAACTATAATATAAACATAAAATACATAAACCGAAATACAAATTAACTGTGTTCCCCACCACCATAGTCGGGACCTCTTGCAATAATCCTCTTCTTCCTCTGTCTTTATTTTTCTTCTTCCTTTATTGTCCTCTTCTGCAGAACTGCATTGATTCTTGATTTGGAGCTTTCCCTTTTCCTCTTGCTAACGCATATTCCAAAAATTGGCCCCATGTATTATAAAAATTATTCTTTTTCAACTCTCCTTTCTTAATCTTTAAATTACAAGTTAGCTTATCATTTATAGGTATATTCCATATTTCATTATACCAATAATAATTCAAAATTCAGATTTTTATTTTCATTGCCTAGCTATTATTAATCTAGCTGCTGTTAATAAATTGGTAATCAATTCTTTAGTCATCTTACCATATTCCACATTCTCAAATATTGATAACAAAGCTATTTTAGGATTAAATCTTTTTCACATATGCCATTTAGTTCTTTACAGATTAGTTTCCAAAATCTTTGTACTTTTTCACATTCCCATCACATATGAAAGTATGTACCAATTTCCTTCTCACATTTCCAACAGATATTCAGATAACTAGCATTAATTTCATTTAATTTTGTTGGTGTTAAATACTGTCTTAAGCCCAATTTTTTAAAAAATTCTCTTATTCTCACTGGCATAAATCTTAAAACCCTCACATCTTCCTCCATTCTTCCTCATTTATTCTTTTTCAAAAATCTTGTTCCCACACTGACTTCAATCCTTCTTTCTCACTTTCTTCTTCTTCTAAATCAAGCAGGAACCCATATATATTACTCACTGTACACTTTACTGAATCAGTCATCTGAATATGATAATAGAAATTGTTCATACTTCATGTATTCTCTGCCTTTGTTTTTTTTTACCCATTCATTACTCCATCTTTCTAATTGCATATAATTCAACCATGAAATATTCTTATTCTGAAGGATTTGTTTCATTTGATCTTTCGATCTCATTTTATACAACCAGTGTTTCAATCTAATCACTTTTTTCTTTAAGTAATTCACATACACTTTCATATTGACAGAAAAAGTCTCTTATATCACTCACTAATCCTAGTGGAGAGTTAAATGGACATAAATTCTTACTATATTTTACCATATATTTAACATTGCCTTTAAACACGGGTTATTAATTTCACTTATTTTATATTTCTTGACCATACCAAATAGGTATTTTTCAATATCTACCTGTAATTCTGATGATTCCATTTTCCACCAAATTAACCTTTCTGGGTTATATATAATTTCTCCAGTAAACTGATTAATCAAATAATAATTCTTTATATTTGGTAAACCTATACCACCTTTTTTGTTGTTTCATACCAATACTTTTCATTTATTCTGGCTCTATTCCCTTCATTACAATATTTGTTAATCATTCCTTGCCAAAATTTAAAATCATTCTCTGTTAACTTTATTGGTAACACTCTAAATAAAAAAATTAATTTTTGGTAAAATTTTCATTTTTATCAGTGCAATTCTTCCAAACCAAGAAAGTTTTAAATTATTCTTGTAATTTCTTTTTATTTCTTCTTTTAATTTATTATAATTATGTTCCTTTATTTTTAATGTCTTTTACTAAGTCTGTACCTAAATATTTAACTGATATACATATTTGAAAGTCATATTGATCAGCATACCTTTCTTGTTCTAATTTATTATGATTAAATAACATTATTTCAGATTTTTGCCAATTTACGTGTAATCCAGTTATTTTTCCAAATTTTTCCAAATGAGTTTATACTTTCCAATGGATTTTTCACTGTCAATAAGGAATCATTAACAAACAAATTAATCTTTATTTTATTATTTTCACCCATACCTTCAATTAAATCGCCATTCCTTATTACATTTGCTAGCATTTCAATAATCAAACAAAACAGAACTGGAGAAAGAGGATGTCACACACACACACCCAGTTCCCCTGTTTGTTCTTCCACACAACCCAGGTTTGCTTTCGGGTATGACATTTACTTTTTAATCTTTTCTGCTGCCACCAGAGGATTTATTCCTCACTCTCTTTTTCTAATTCTCTTTTATCATTCTCTAATAGTTTACTCTTAAGATTTTATTTAATATAATTTTCTATATCTTCTTTCGATGTACTATTAGCTTTATATAAATTTTGATAGAATACTTGTATCTTTAATTTTTCCTTCATTAGACTACAATTCTTTCCTGTTTCATCTTTAATCACTCCAATTGTATTTTTTGATCTTTTAATTTGAGCTATTCTAGCTAAAAGCTTTGAATTTTTATTACTGTATTCAAAAATGCCTCTTTGTATATGTCAAATCCCTCTAGACCTTTTCTAACTCTACGCTTTCTAACTTCTTCCTTTTAGCTTGAATCTCTAATAATTTGTATTATCTCTGTCTGTAAAGTACTTTCTAAATCTTTTAATGATTCTTCTTTTTTTATATTCTCACAATTTTTTTATTCTGCTGGATTCTCATATAGCAATTCCTCTCATAATTACTTTCATAGTGTCCCATAACACTCCTATTTTACTTCCACCTGCTTCATTAATAGACCATATCTGAAAAACAGGCCTAAATTTTCCAAGGCAACTGAAACCTATTAATTTCTCTTTTGCTGTTTCTTGACACCTTGTCCTCACCTAGCTCATCCGGTAAAAAGCTCCCCCAGATATGATGAGAAGTAGAGATGTGAGTATTCATATTTGTATATGAATACATATATCCCCCCACACAGGTGCAGATAACGAGTACCCCCATCTCCAGTGAGAAGTGCTTCAGGGTGTAAAATTTTCCTTCTCTTAAACCTCAGATACTTATGTGACTTCTGCCCTGTGACCAAGTGCGGGTCTGCACAGTTGTCTCATATCTTAAAGCCAGCTGGATACACACATGTGTCCTGCTTGCTTCCTCCTCCTGTCCATGACCTAGATAAAATTGTTTGAAATTTTAAGGAGAAATATGAAAGAACACCAAAAAAGCAGAACCTTTTCAACTGTCATGGCTTCATACTGGAGATGTAGGAAAGGAGGAGATGCCCCCCCTTTAGTAATGTGGTGACCCAAAGCATATTTATGTTGCTTGAAGATCTGACCTGTAGCTAACTTCTGAAACAAAGTTTTCTAGGTTATATTAAAGAGCAGGTAGCAAAAGCCGATATTTTAATGGTCATCTATCTGTTAATTACAGTACTGGTGATACTATTTAAAAACCTGGCAAGCAACTTGTATTCTTTCATTGATCAATGGAAAAATCAGTTGTAGCATATCATACTGATGAATTTGTGGGTTAACAGATGTTTATAGGAAGGAAAACAAGTTCAGTATGGACTAAGGGGTGGGGGAAAGAAATTGGCCCCTTTTCACATGAAATAGCTCACCATGTAGTTCCAATGACACCTCCTCCTGGTGTATTTAAATACTAAGCAGATTTTCTCTTGGTACCAAAATAAAGCTTTGAGGTCTCATAGACTTCTAGAGCATCTAATTGTGCCGATTTTAAAAACTTACATATGCAGGGTTTCTTCAGAATACATATGGTTGTTTTAAACAGTCTAATTGTCAAAGTGAATTTAACTCCAAAAGAATTATTTGTGGATTGCAATCCACGAAAACTCAGTCTCAGCTAAATTTGTTACTCTTTAAGGTGTGATGAGACTTTTCTGTTTGCTTGTTTTTGGTTTTGTCCTCTGCAAATGCCAAAAGTCTCTCATGGCGGCTGAAGTATTAAAGGATGGAGGTGCTTTTCCAAGAATCTCCCAGCCAGTCTGGTACTCGTGCAGGCTGGGGAATTCTGGAACTTGTAGCTCCCCACAAATGGGCTTTTCCCAGCTGTCCTCTGATGGTGGGAATGTCTGTTAGAAGCTGTGATTTGGTTTTGTCTCCTCTTTGGATCAAAAGGGGCGTGGTGGCACTGCGGGTTAAACCGCAAAAGCTTCTGTGCTGCAAGGTCGGAAGACCAGCAGTGACAGAGTGAGCTCCCGTCGCTTGTCCCAGCTCCCGCCAACCTAGCAGTTCAAAAGCATGCAAAATGCAAGTAGATAAATACGTACCACCACGGTGGGAAGGTAACAGCGTTCTGTGTCTAGTCGTGCTGGCCACGTGACCACGGAAGATTGTCAATGGACAAACGCTAGCTCCATGGGTTGGAAATGGAGATGAGCACCGCCCTCTAGAGTCAGACACGACTGGACAAATTGTCAAGGAGAACCTTTACCTTTACCCTCTTTGGATCAGCATCTGCAGGCACTCAGTATTTATCTGTCAACATTGTAAAGGGCATTCTATGTTCGCTATGATATGTGTGCAATGCTACTTTAACAGTAGCACTCTTTTCTTTCTGCAGTTGCTGCTTCTCTGCATGCTACAAATTATTTATTGGTAGCTGCCAGCCTCTGTTCCATCAAGCCAGGTGCTTTCCCTTTGTGAGCATTGTAAACATAATAAAAGACCAGATGACTCACTCAGTGGCACTAGCATGATCCTAATTGCTGATTACTCAAGTGGAAATCTTTGGAGGTGGTGCAAGCTGTGAATGGGGCAGGGAGTGGGTTGCAACTGGAATAGTATATGGCTCCAGATTTACACCTATGTAAAGGTGACACAGTTGACCCAAATGTTAAACCATCACTGGCAATATTGAGAGCAATATATAGTAGTGGAAAGGTTTTCTCATCTTATTGGTATTTTTAGCCTGTGCTTTTTTTCCTCAAGCGCAAATACTTAATAAAATGGTGCCCAATGAGATATTTCATAACAGCAGTCTGTTCAAAGAATGGACCACTTTCATGCAAAAGTTTTGCATCTTTTTTGCTCTGTCCAGTTGCAGAGTAGGAGCAGCTTGGCTTTGGAAGGTAGCCTGAGAAGGGCTGTCAGGCATGCAGAGGGACGTGTCCTGCTGCCACTACACTGCCTGATTAGATCAGCACCAGCTGCCCGTGGACAGTGTCCAACTGCACAAGCTTAAATAGAAGGCAAACATTCACACTGAGATGTTCCTCAATATCTCTCTAGAGCAGAGCACAGCCTTCCTTATTTCTGAACTGAACTACTCCACTGCTGAATGGTAAATCAACAGTGATGCAAATCCCACTCACTCAGTGGCCCTGCTTTAGTTGGTACTAGCAACAATATCCTGACCCTGAAGATGTGAAGCCTTCCTTCTTTTTTTAGAAGCATCAACAGTGACAAACATTTGCTAACTGGTTTAAGAGTGGAGATACTTTCCCTGATGGAAGCTCTGCAAAGGGCATTTGCTTTCTCTCTTCAGCAGGGAGGGTGGAGTTAGAGCCCCAGGAATTTTGATTAGTAGGGGCTGTGTGGTCATCATCCATCCTCCTCAACCTTCCTCCTTTCCTCTTAGTTAAGCTGTAATTCTCATGGTAGCCCTTCCCCATTTATCTTAGCTACAATGAGCTAGCAGTGGAGTAATGTATTTCAGTCTTGAAAGGGGCAATTCCATTAACTGACAAAAGACCTACTTATGATGAATATTTGCTATCTGCATTTTTGGATTCTCCTTTGAGGCATAACTGTTACAATTAGTATATCCCATTCAGAACAAATTTCTGTACCATTGCTTTGAACAGTGGTTCTCAATCTTGGATCCCCAGACATTCTTGGACTAAAACTCCCAGAAGCTTTCATCACCTGCTGTGCTGGCCAGGATTTCTGGGAGTTGTAGTCCAAGAACATCTGAGGACCAAAGTTGAGAACCAATAGCTTTGAAGTACAGTGGTGCCTCGACTTACGAACGTCCCGACTTACGACCATTTTGAGTTATGACCAGCTCCGGCCACAAAAATTTCTGCTACTTGTGACCGGAGCTTCGAGTTATGAACAGAAAAAGGCGGGAAATTTAAATTGCTAACTGTAGGTGGCGATGAGGCTGCTTCTTTGTAGCTCTTTTGCTCTAGCAGTTAAAGAGTGTGCGATCGGAGGAAGCTGCCTGGTTAGGTAAGGTGCTGTTTTCTGCTTTTTAAAAACTGTTCTGATGTTTTTGCAGCATGGTTTTGGTCTGGCGGGGTTATGTTTCTGTCCTGTGATGGGTCTTGGGGGGGGTTGTTTGTTTGTTTGGGTTTTTCCCCCCATTTCCAATGGGTCTTGGGGGGTTTGGTTGCTTTTTGGACTTTTTTCCCATTTCCAATGGGTCTTGGGGGGTTGGTTGCTTTTTTGAGTTTTTTCCCCCATTTCCGATGGGTCTTGGGGGGTTTGCTTGCTTTGAGGTTTTTTCCCCCATTTCCAATGAGTCTTGCATGCTTCCCTTGCTTTTTGCTTTGTTTTCTTTGCATTTCAGACCTGTTCCCTTTGTTCTCTTTGCATTTCTGACCTGCTCCATTTGTTTTCTTTGCATTTCTGACCTGCTCCCTTTGTTCTCTTTGCATTTCCGATGGGTCTTGCACACTTGATTGCATCACCCCCTTTGACTGGAAGGGATTAATAGCATTTCCAGTGGGTCTTGCAGTGATTTTTTTGTTATTTTTTCTTCTTCTGCCGGAATGGATTAATTGCATTTCAATGCACTCCAATGGGAAATGGTGTTTCGACTTATGACCTTTTCAAGTTACAACCATCTTCCAGAACCAATTAAGTTCGTAAGTCGAGGCACCACTGTACCAAGTTATGGGAGAAGTTTGCAATTTTGACAAAATCAACTGGTGTTTGGGGATGAATCCTACTTTCAAGTGTTGGCATCTAATTTCAGTTAACTACTACTTGCTGTACAGCCCTACAATACTATGTCCAGAATACTTTGCCTATGGATTTCCTGAATATGGCGAGGGTTAGTCAAGATAATTCCTAGAATAGCTTCCAACTCTGCCAGCTCTATAGCTCTGTGATCTTACTACACTGAATCCAGAAACCAATATATCAGGGTGGGGAGTATATGGTTGCCCAGAGGTCATCAGATTGCAACTCCCATCAGCCCTAGCCAGCACAGCTGATGGTGACAGATGGTGGAAGCTGTAAACCAGTGGCATCTGCAGGAGTGGCTATTCCCCCTGCCCTGCTCTCTATATTTAGGTTGTTTTTTTAAAAAAAAAATTACCCAAAGGTATTTAGTCACACGGTGTTGAATTTGTGTTTTACAATTAAAGAATGAAAAAGAAACTTAAATTTGAAGAAGGTGCAGTGTTCCAAAATATGATTGTTAAATGCTTTTGTGTGAGCATTGCAGAAATGCTGTTAGACTATATGAAAGGAAGAAAACATGACTATGCATGGCCATGAAAATCCACTATGGGATGGCAATGGTAAATCTACTCCTTAAATACAGTGGTGCCTCACTTAACGGGCGCCCCATTTAACAACGAATCCGCATAGCGATGCGGATTTTGCGATCGCAAAAGCGATCGCATTGCGATGTTCCCTATGGGGAAAAAATAGCCACTCCTGCAGATGAGTTTCAATTGTTGAGACTTGAGGATGTGGACAGGGTGCTTGGATCTGTCCGTTCTACCACAACTCCGCTCGACCCTTGCCCATCCTGGCTAATTAGAAGATCAGCCAGGGGGGTTCGCACCTGGATCCAGGAGGCCGTGAACGCCTCTTTGAGAGAGGGAGTGGTCCCTACCACCTTGAAAGAGGCAGTAATTCAACCACTCCTTAAAAAGCCAAACCTGGACCCAAGGCTGGTGGCTAACTACCGACCAGTAGCGAACCTCCCTTATTTGGGCAAAGTGTTGGAGCGGGTTGTGGCTGGGCAACTCCAGGCGCTGCTGGATGAAACTGATTTTCTAGATCCATTTCAATCGGGTTTCAGGCCGGGTTTTGGTACAGAGACTGCCTTGGGCGCCCTGTATGATGACCTTTGCCGGGAGAGAGACAGGGGGAGTGTGACCCTGTTGATACTCCTGGACCTCTCAGCAGCTTTCGACACCATCGACCATGGTGTCCTTCTGGATAGGCTGGCTGGGTTGGGAGTTGGGGGCACTGTTTTACGGTGGTTCCGCTCCTTCCTGGCTGACCGTGTCCAGAGGGTGGTGCTGGGGGACAGTTGCTCTGCCCCATGGCATTCATGTCATGGGGTTCCTCAGGGCTCAATACTGTCCCCCATGCTGTTTAACATCTACATGAAACCGCTGGGAGAGGTCATCAGAAGGTTTGGGCTGAGGAGTCAGCAATATGCTGACGACACTCAGCTCTACCTCTCGTTTTCCACCAATCCAGGTGAGACGGTTTCTGTGCTGAACTCGTGTCTGGACCTGATAATGGACTGGATGAGGGTCAATAAATTGAAACTCAATCCAGACAAGACGGAAGTGCTGTTAGTGGGTGCTTCGCCAGACAGGCTGGAGGGCCATCTCCCTGCCCTGAATGGGGTTACACTCCCCCTAAGGGACAGGGTCCGCAGCTTGGGGGTGCTCCTGGACCCCAGTCTAACACTGGAAGCCCAGGTGGACTCGGTGGCCAGGGGCGCCTTCCTCCAGCTGCGGAAACTATACCAGCTACGGCCCTACTTGGACGAGAGGAGTCTCATGACAGTTACACATGCACTGGTAACATCCCGTATAGATTACTGCAATGCGCTTTACGTGGGGCTGCCTTTGAAGACGGTTCGGCGACTGCAACTGGTCCAGAATCGAGCGGCGCGGCTGGTGAGTGGTGTGGCCGCCAGGGAACATATCAAGCCGATTCTGTATAAGTTACATTGGCTACCAGTTGCTGCCCGGGCCCAATTCAAAGTGCTTGTTTTGACATATAAAGCCCTAAACGGCTTGGACCCTGGATACCTGAAGGAGCGACTCCTTCCATATGAACCTACCCGGCAGTTAAGATCTAGCCAGGGGGCCCTTTTGAAAGAGCCCATCTCTCGATTTCGATTTCGATACCTTTATTGGCATATGAACAGACAGGAGCAAAACGTAGATACAAACCAAACAATAATCAAGAGAAAAGTAAAGTGAGAAATACACTCAAAACAGCAAGTAATATCATAGGTTGTGGGTTAAAATAGAAATTTCCAATAGATATCCTGCAACGGCAGATGTAATCAAAGGACAAGAATCACTCAGGAAAAAGGCTAAGGAGTTGGGGGGAAAAGAAAGCCACGGTTCTAGGAAAAGCTTTCTCAGAGAGGAATGAGCCGGGCAGTGAAATAAAATATGGTCCAGGGAGTCTGGCAGAGTATGACAGAAAAAACAGAGCCTGTTTACACGGGGAATCTTGGAGAAACGGCCTACATGGACCGCCGAAGGGAAAATATTCAGGCGAGCTAGCATAAAAGCTCTTCTCTGACCAGGATTAGTCAGTGAAGAGAAGTAGTTGGAAGGACGTCCTAGGGAAGGAGGAAGACTGAAAAAAAGAGGAGAACAGGTGGGGTTCAAATCGGCTGAAAGTGTCTCATACTCAAGCTGCCAGAGTTTTTGCTTGATCAAGGAGTGGGCCTGTTGTAATCCAACATCGAAGAGGGATTCTAGGTTCAGTCTGTTACATACAGCACTGATGTTACCTGTCTGTCATGGGTTTGGAGGGAAAGTTCCATCCTATGGGGAGTGGAAGGCGGGACATCAGGAGGAGGGGCTGTACTGTATATATATGTGATGCGTGTGTGGAGAAGTTAGGAGACGCTGGGATGTGAAGACGAAGCAGCAGCTGGGAAGAAGAAGCTGGTGTGGGAGTCTGTGTGTCAGACAGGGTACTACTGTGTGTCAGAGTACCAACCTGATAGGTTCAGGTGTCGGTTGGTTAGCCAGAACTCATAGGTTCAGGGTCTGTGCTTCAAGTTAAGGGTTCTGTGTGAACCAAACTGTATGCATGTATGAATGAGAATAAGCCACGTTACTTTATCTTATTCACCTGATTATTTTATTTTCCCTGTGTGTTGTTTTAAATAAACCTTATTCTTTTATTTATTGAAAATCCATCCCTGGTCTGTGTGACTTCTTATAGGGAATGGTTGGTGGCAGCTTAGTTAACGTGTGGCAGATCCCAGTAGGTCTGGGTTTGTCACATTGATTGGTGTCCAGCGTGTGGGATACGACTGGTCCAGTTGTCCAGCGGTCCAGCAAAGCCTTGGCAAGTGTGCCCAGAGCAAGGGGGGTCTAGTCAGGGACAATCTGAGGCGCGTAGGTAATCTTCTAGGTGTACCTCACGGGGAGGTGCGCTAGTAGAAGAACGTGCCAACTGGGGAGACTAGATTAGGGTGCTCTGAGGCAGCCTGGTTTTGGCGGGAAAAAAGCTGAGGCAAAACTGTATAGTAACAGTGATTTAGCCTGCCTGCTGAGAGGCCCAGCAGAGGGGGGTAGGCTCTAGCTTGCAACTGTTGCAAGTAGTGCTGAAAGGACAGCAGCAATCTATAGAGAAAGCTGGTTCTGAGGCAAAAGAAAAAAAAAAGTGGTCGTTTTATTTTGAGGCTTGACTTTTGAAAGCAGCCTGTTCTGAGGGGGGATTATGCCCTTGACTCGAAGCCAGATGGCAGAAAGGGGTGAAGTGAAAGACCCCCAGGTAGACCAAGGTTCTGAGGATGAATTTGGCTCAGTGCAAGGTGACAGCACAGGAGAGCAGAACCCAGAACTCAGAAAATTGCTCCTAGCCCAACAGCATGAACTGAGGGTGAGGGAAATGGAGGAAAGATTAGAGAGAGAAAGAAGGGAGGAAAGGGAGAAACAGAGACAATTTGAATTGGCATTGGAGAGAGAGAAAATGGCGTTTGAATTAAGGAAATTGGAACTGATGAATCAGAACAATAATAACAATAGGGATTCTGAGGGAGGCCAATTGTCTAAAGCTGACCTGAAGAAATTCCCTGTGTACCACAAGGGAGATTGTCCTGAGGTGTTCTTTTCCTTAGTGGAAAGAGCGTTTGTGGACTTCTCAGTGAGGGAAACTGAGAAGATGACCATCATGCGATCTTTAATCAGTGGTAGCCTGGCTGAGGTTTATTCAGAGATGCCACAGGAACTGATGAGAGATTTTGCAGAGTTTAAAAAACTGGTGTTTGCAAGACATGGGATAAATGCGGAACAGCTGAGGCAAAGATTCAGGTCCCTCACAAAGAAACCAGAGCAGACTTTTACCCAAGTGGGGGCCCAATTGGTGAGGCTGCTAGAGAAATGGCTATCTCAGGAGGGGACAGAGACCTTTCAGCAGCTTAAAGATTTGATAGCGCTGGAACAGTTCTGTTCAGTCCTGCATGGGGAATTGAAATTCCAGGTGAGGGAAAGGAAACCAAAATCTGTGGCAGAAGCCGCCGAGATTGCAGATTTTATTCACCAGATAAGAAAGCCCTTAGGTGAGGAGAAATCTGTAGATAAACCCAAAGAAACCTACAGCAAGTACTCTCAGGGACCAGGGAAAAGCCAGCAAGGGGGAGGGGCCCATGGTGAAGGGAAGCCCTCAGACATGAAACCAAGACCTCAGATTTTGGAGGGAAAACCAAAACAGGATGAGAAAGACTCAAAATACACCAGAAAATGCTATTTCTGTCAGGGAAAGGGCCATCTAATCTCAGAGTGTGAGAAATTAAAGCAGCTAAAAGGAATTGTGCCTCAGGATTCTAGTGGAACCAAGCCAAAAGCTGTGTTCTGTGTCCAGAAAGAGCAAGGCTCATTGTCACTGAGGGAGCCTGCTGCCATGGCTACTCAATCTGGAACAGCTACATCTGCTGATCAGGCTGAGGAAAATGGTCCTCTTGTAGAGGTCAGGCGCTGCCTACTGGTGAGAACAGATTCTCAATTGTTTGAGACAGCAGGGGTGGACGTAGGAATACTTGGACATCAGTATCGGGGGCTGCGGGACACTTGTTCCCAGGTGACCCTGTGCCATCCAGATATTATTCCTAGGGAGTATGTAATCCCAAATGAGAGCATGAAGGTGGCAGGGATTGAGGGGCAGATAATCTCACTGCCAGTCGCGGAGGTACCTGTCAACTTTCAAGGCTGGAGGGGAGTTTGGCGGCTAGCGATTTCATCGACTCTGCCAGCAGCCGTGCTCGTGGGAAATGACCTGGCTGAACATGTGAAACGGGTGCTAGTGATTACACGCTCACAAGCCACCACGGGGACAGTTCAAGGGGGTAATGATGAGCCAGAGACGGAAGCAGAGGGGAGTTCAGAAGCTGTGGTGGAAACCTTAACCACAGACAGCAGATCTGGACAAGAGCAAAAGGCAGACGCCACTCTCCAAAAGTGTTTTGAACAGGTGACAGACGCTCAGCTAACACCTGAAACCCCAGTGGGATTTCTAGAGGAAAAGGGGATTTTGTATAGAGAGACCCTGAGGAATACCTCAAAAGGGGGAGATGGAATCAGAAGTCAGCTAGTGGTACCTGAAAAGTATCGCCCCATGATCTTACAAAGGGGGCACTCTGACATGTTTGCTGCACACTTAGGGGTGAACAAAACACAGCAGAGAATCACACAGAATTTTTACTGGCCTGACATAGGGAAGCAGATCAGGGAGTTCTGTAAACAATGTGATGTGTGTCAAAGGCAGGGGAATAGCCGCGACAGGACCAAAGCGAAGTTGTGCCCTTTGCCTGTGATTGACACTCCGTTCAAATGCATAGGGGTGGATATTGTGGGACCTTTGCCCAAGGCCACAAAGAGGGGGAACAGGTTCATTCTCACCATTGTGGACCATGCCACGAGGTACCCTGAAGCCATACCCTTGACTAACATTGAAACTAACACAGTGGCAGATGCCTTGGTGGGGTATGTGTCCAGGATGGGATTTGCCTCAGAAATAATCACAGATTTGGGCGCATCGTTCACATCAAAGCTCATGAAACGCTTATGGCAAATCTGTGGAATTAAGCACAAGGAAACCACTGCCTATCATCCTGAAAGTAATGGGTTAACTGAGAAGTTCAATGGGACTCTAATGCGCATGATTAGGGCTTACTTGGCAGAGAATCCAAACAATTGGGACCAGAAGCTGCAATCCCTTTTGTTTGCTTATCGATCAGTGCCACAAGCCAGTACCGGGTTCAGTCCGTTTGAACTTTTATTTGGGAGAAGGGTGAAAGGGCCCCTTGATTTGATCAAACAAAATTGGGAGCAGATCACCCAGGATGACCCACAAGACGTTGTGACATATAGAGACTCTTTAAGGAAGGACCTAAAGAGAAACCTAGAGCTAGCAGCAGAGACCCTGCAAGCTCAAAAGGTCAGAAAGAAAGCTGGGGATGACCAGGAAGCCAGGGAGAGGCACTTTGACCCAGGGGAGGAAGTGCTTTGGCCTAGGCCCTGCAAAGAAAACAAACTGCAGCTGGGTATCCCAGAAATAAACTACTTGGGTCACATGGTAGGGGGAGGAGTGATAAAACCCCTAGAGGCTAAGATAGAAGCCGTTCGTGATTGGCCCAGACCCAACACCAAGAAAAAAGTCAAATCATTTCTTGGGTTGGTGGGCTACTACAGAAAGTTCATCCCGAGGTTTAGCGAGATTGCGGCTCCGCTGACCGATCTGACGAGGAAGAAGGCTGATGACCGCATCCCGTGGGCCAGCGACTGTGAGGAGGCGTTCCAGAGGTTGAAGCAGGCGCTCATCAACTATCCAGTGCTGCGGGCTCCAGACTTCGACCGGGAGTTCATCATCTACACCGATGCGTCTAACAGCGGGGTAGGAGCAGTTCTGTGCCAGGAGGATGAGAATGGTGACCAGCATCCAGTGTCCTACCTGAGTAGGAAACTTCAAAAAGGTGAGAGACATTTGGCAACCGTGGAGAAGGAGTGTTTGGCCATAGTCTACGCGATCCAGAAGGCCAAGCCTTACATCTGGGGAAGACATTTTGTTCTGTGTACTGACCATTCACCACTGCAATGGTTAAAGACAATGAAAACCCACAATAGCAAACTTATGAGGTGGGCTTTAAACCTACAGGACTATGACTTTGAAGTGAAGGTGGTCAGAGGGTCAGTGAACTGTGTTGCTGACGCCTTGTCAAGAAGACCTGAAGAATGAAGACGGCGAAAGAACATGGACTATGTGTATATATTGATGACAAAAAGTTAAATGTACCTATTTTTTGAATTTGGTTTGTAAGAATAAAGGTAAATTGATGTAATGTATATGGTAAATGGTTAAATGCCTAACTGCTATGGTTAACTTAGAATGTAAGTATAAGTAAGTATGATATGGTATGTATAACTGTTGTTGTGTGTTTTATCCAGGTTGTTTTTTGGGAAAAAGCACCTTAGCTTTCCCCCTACAAAACAACTTATAAAGAGGGGAGGTGTTACATACAGCACTGATGTTACCTGTCTGTCATGGGTTTGGAGGGAAAGTTCCATCCTATGGGGAGTGGAAGGCGGGACATCAGGAGGAGGGGCTGTACTGTATATATATGTGATGCGTGTGTGGAGAAGTTAGGAGACGCTGGGATGTGAAGACGAAGCAGCAGCTGGGAAGAAGAAGCTGGTGTGGGAGTCTGTGTGTCAGACAGGGTACTACTGTGTGTCAGAGTACCAACCTGATAGGTTCAGGTGTCGGTTGGTTAGCCAGAACTCATAGGTTCAGGGTCTGTGCTTCAAGTTAAGGGTTCTGTGTGAACCAAACTGTATGCATGTATGAATGAGAATAAGCCACGTTACTTTATCTTATTCACCTGATTATTTTATTTTCCCTGTGTGTTGTTTTAAATAAACCTTATTCTTTTATTTATTGAAAATCCATCCCTGGTCTGTGTGACTTCTTATAGGGAATGGTTGGTGGCAGCTTAGTTAACGTGTGGCAGATCCCAGTAGGTCTGGGTTTGTCACACAGTCCTAAGGAAAGAAGTTTAGAATCGATCAGTTGGAACCAGTTCGATGTGTAAGAATCGCTAAGAAGATCAAAAAGGAGAGAATTGGGGTTAGAATGAAGATGAATGCGGAGCCAGTATTTGAAGGTGGTGACCCAGGCAAGAGTAGACGGAAGGTTGGTTCCCAATTCGAGTACCATGGTGGAGAGGCGGATCATATTGGGAACACCTAAGATCTTTCTGAGGAAAACAGCAGCAATGGAATCAATGTCATGATTTACAGCCTCTATCCAGATGGGCACCCCATAAAAAAGGTGGGATAGAAGTTTACACTGAAAAATATGCAGGGCTGCTGGAACAAATTGGTTGCCCGAAAGATAATGAAATTTTGAAATTGCATTAAGTTGGGTAGTTGATGTAGAGATAACCAATTTTTTATGTGGGATCCAGTTTAGTTTGTGATGGAAAGTGAGCCCAAGGTATTTAAATGTTGGCACTTGCTGGTAGGAATGTGTACCAACTGTCCAAGTGGACAGAAGGCTGGATTTAGAAAAAACAACTATTTTTGTTTTGGAGGAATTTATACAAAGATCGTTGACGGAACAGTAGTCTTGGAATTTGGCTAAAAGGAGACGCAAGCCGGCTTTGGAAAGAGAAAGCAGGACTGCATCGTCTGCGTAAAGGAGAACTGAAAGAGGGGCACCATTAAGAGAGGGGGAAGGGTTGGCAGCTTTAGATAAGAAAGGGGGAAGATCTGCTAAGAACAGGTTAAACAGTAAGGGGGCTAATATGCACCCTTGACGGACACCCCTATTAACTTGAAACCTATCAGATAGTATATTGGAGTTTGGAAAGCGGATCTGGCATGAGTTTGAAGAATGGAGACGCCTAAGCAGAAAAAGTAGACGAGGGTCAATGCCCCATTGGGATAGTTTGTCCCATAAAAGAGATCTATTAACGGAGTCAAAGGCGCCTCGAAGGTCTACAAAGGCGGCGAACAGTCTAGATTTATGGTGGATGGAATATTTTTCTGCTAGGTGGGACAAAAGTAGAGCATGATCAAGGGTGGAGGCTCCAGAGCGAAAGCCTATTTGCTCTTTCCCCGGAAGGTTGATAGAAGAGGCCCAAGCAGAAAGTTTAGAAAGGAGAAGTTTTGAATAAAGTTTGCCAATGTAAGATAAAAGACTAATTGGACGGTAGTTACTGGGAAGGGAGGGATCACCTTTTTTGAAAATTGGGATCAGGGTGGAAATTAACCAGGAGTTGGGAAAGATACCAGAATGGTTAACTAAAGTGAAGAGGTTGGCCAAAGAGTGAGACCACCAATGAGGGTTACTAGTCAGAATCTCAGTAAGAACTTGATCTGGGCCTGGGGCCTTACCAGACTTCAATGAACTAATTAAATCCAATATTTCATCAGAGGTAACGGGAGGCCAATCAGATAGGGCCTGCAGTGAGGAATCAGGGGGGGATTAGGGTTCGGGGAGAAGAAAATTGTGGAGAAGTGGGCTATCCATTCTTCCGAGGGGATAGAGGAAGAAGGATCGGGAGAAAAGAAAGTAGTGGAAGAGGAAACCAGAGACCAGAAGGCTTTGTAGTTATGTGATAAAATTGCTTGTAGCAGGTCGGACCACTTGCGTTGGGCAAAGAGGTGTTTTTTTGAGTCTAGAGTTAATAAGCAGGACCTTCTGGCAATAAGGTAGAGTTGTAAGGAAGCTGGGGTAGGGTTAAGGCGGAAAGAGTGAAAGAGGGACCTAACCTGCTTCTTAGCCTGCCAACAGTCAGAATCAAACCATGAGGTAGCTCGATTATGAGAAGGGTGGTTAGTTGGACTGCTAAGAGAGATAACTAAGGAATCTAAAAGAGTGTTGTAGGAGGTAATAGCTGTGAAGATAGAGTCAGTTGTAGCGATAGTACGGTGGAAATTGGAAATCTCTGGCAATAGAATCCAAGAGAAGAAGTCGGTTTCTGTTTGAGGAGACCATTTAAGGCGAGAGGAAGGTTGTAAGGGGAGGGTAGGAGGGGAGGAGATTGGGGAAGGAGAAGTTAGGGACAGAAGAAGAGGCAAGTGATCACTGTCGGCACGGACTCCAACAGAGAAATCAGAAAGAAAAGGGAGGAGGGCTGGGGAAGCAAGGGCGTAATCAATTACGCTTGGTCCCCTAGTGGAGAGGTGGGTATATTCCCCAGGAATATCCTTACCCCATGTGCCGTTGAGAATGGCAATATGAAGGTTGAGACAAAGATTGATTAAAAAGATAGCATGAGGGGTAATAATCTTGTCTCTAGAGGACCTTGGGCAATTGAGCCAGGGGGGAAACGACTCATCAAACTCCAAATTTATATATTTGGCTAGGGCAGAATTATTGGGTCCTAACCGGGTATTAAAGTCCCCCAGGATCAAAATATGGGCAGATGGATTGGCTTCCAGATTAAGGTTGGCAAGATTCTCTACCTCCATCCAGGAGCTGTTCAGAGAAGAGGATGGAGGCGGGAAATAAAGGTTAAGCAGTAGAATTTTAAGTTCGCCGTACTGGAGGAGGAAAATTTGAATATAGGATGAGGGGGAAGGGATAGAGATGAGGGTAAATAAGGAAGAGGGTTTAAAGAAACAACAAAGACCCGCAGAGGGACGTCCTCTTGATTTAGATTTAACAGCAGGGAGATGGAAAGTAGAAAAACCCAGAATAGACGGAGGGGTTAATGACCAGGTTTCCTGTAGGAGAATGATATCAAAGCTAGAGAGAAACTTAAGCAGGTCCTTGTCCGGGGCTTTTTTCCTCCAGCCGCCTATATTCCATGAGATCAGTTGGAGGGAGGGTTGGGGAGATGGGGGGGCTGGGGGAGGAACAGTCAGTCAGCAGGGGGCAGTGTTAGAGTCTAGATGGGGAGGGGGATCCACAGAAGGCAGGAGGGGGACAGGGGCTGGAGGACAGACAGGGTCAGAGGGTGAGGCTGGAGCAACTGTTGCAGGTGTAGGGTTGATAAAATCAAAATTAAGAGGAGGGGGTTCCTGGGACGTAGCATCAACCAATGCGAAGGAACTGGTTGAGGCACCCCGGTTGACAATACATGCAGGGGATAGGGGAATATAGGGAGGAAAAGCAGGAGAAGGATTGGAGTATGCAGGAAGGCAGTCACAAGCTTCCGATTGGATTGAGGGAGACACGTTGGTCGGCTGGAGATCTGAGGTGATGACTTGAGGCTTCTCCAGAGAAATAGAGGAATGTTGCAAGGTAGGAGAAGAGGGGATCAAGGGGGGAGTCAGGTGGTCCATCGGCCTAGGAGCATGGAATGGTTCATTTCTCACTGGAGATGGAGGGATCGGCGAAGTAAAGGAAAGCAGCAAGGAGTCCGATGGGAGGTGAGTAGGTCTGGACGTTCGAGGCGGGTTTATCCGCTTGGAAGAGGGGGAGGCGCCAATAGGAGGAGGTTGCAGGGGAGCTTTCGTCAAAATAAGCTTGGCAGTGGTGGTATTCTTGAAGAAGCGGTGAGGGGTAACTCCCCATCGTTGTAATAGGCTCACAGACGAGAATAACATCCCAGGAACATAGTTCGAGTGAAAGGTCAGCAATAGTCTAGTTGAGTAATAAGATGTTGACAAAATTTCAATCCTGGAGAGATCGATGTTCCGGACATTCACTTTTAAAAGGAAGGCGAGATGTCTCTTCGCCAGGGCGGTTCTAGTCCAGCGTGGAAAACTTGTGAAACCACTAGGGGGAGAAACTGTGACAACAGCAGCGTGAGGAACATAGACCAAATGCGTTGTGGACTTAGGAGGAGCTTGAGGAAGACAGCCATCAGGGAGGGAGCAAGGAGAAGTTACTTTACAAGCATCTGAATTAGGTTTATCTGAAGTTTTGTAGAGGCAAGATGGAAACTGTGGAGAACTAGAGCGTGGAGCCTTTAAGAAATCTGTAAGGAAAGTAAGCTGAGAGAAAATCTGGGAAACCGTTCTTGCAGTTAGTGTAGAATAATGTTTTATGAACTCTACAACATCACAGTCCAGGAGAGAGTTCTCACTAGGCAGCTGCTTGGTGTAGCTTTGTTCGAGAGAATGAGTAGATGAGAGGATATGGTCCTTCTGGGTCTGGTTGGTAGAAGGAGCTCTTCGTGACAACGATGTTGTAGTCGATGTTGAAGGTCGGGGTGGGAAATAAGAGTCCAACCGCAGCTGTTTGGATGAAGGTAAAGTCTGTGCCAAATCGGGACTGGTTTGAGAGAGAGCTCTTTTGGAATTCCCCATTTAAATTGTAAACTTAGGGGAAGGAGGAAGAAAGAAAACAAACCGTTTGCTAGAGTAGATAACAATGGCGTCTTCAAAGTAGACGGGGAGAGGCCAGCCGGAGAAGAAAAACAAAGCACTCCTAGCTTCTGAGATAAGCCAGCAGCAGGACTCCAATAAACATCACAGCCTCTCAGCCAAGAGTGGAAAATTCCATAGTAAGGGAAATACAAGATTACAGACTTGGGAGGGCAAAAGTAAAAGAAAATACCGGAGCTCCGATTCCACGCTGCAGACGGCTCGGACTCCCCTTCCCTCGATCGAGCCCATCTCTCAAGGAGGTAAGAGGGACGGCTTGTAGACAAAGGGCCTTTTCGGTAGCTGCCCCCAGACTATGGAATGCCCTCCCTACTGAGATTCGTCTGGTGCCGACACTGATGACATTTCGGCGCCAGGTCAAAACCTTCCTGTTCCAGAAGGCTTTTAACTGAAATAATATTAGCTGTGGGTCCGATGGCAATTTTATATATATTTTAATTGTATTTTAATTGCTACATAACTTTATTGTATTTTAAATGCTGTAAGCCGCCCAGAGACCTTTGGGTAGTGTGGGCGGCATATAAATTAAATAAATAATAATAAAAATAAAATAATAAATAAATTTTCCCCATAGGCTCCATTTCCCCCCAGCTGACCGGCGGGGGCTTCGGAAGGAGCACGGGGGAGCCCTCCCTGGCGCTCCTTCCCAAGAGTCCGCCCGTCAGCTGGGCAAAAAAGCCGCAGGTGCTTCCGAAGGAGCCCTTCCCGGTGCTCCTTCCCAAGAGCCCGCCCATCAGCTGATCAGCGGTTCCAAAATGGCCGCCCGCAGCGTTTTTGCGCCTTGCCCTCGCTTACCAAGGCGGCGAAAATGGCGGCTGGATGGGGAATCTTCACTTACCGGTGAGTTTTCCCCCCCTTCAGTTTCTTTTTAACCACCACGTTGAGAGCCTCTATTGTAGCTTATGTGAGTTTTACTAAAAAACAAAAGAAAGAAAGAAAATGAATTACCCTTTATTATTTCAAAACCTTTCTTATACCACCCTCATTATTTTCTTTAAAATACAGCTCCAGCCTTCAAGCTGAAGGGCCCTCCCCTCTCTGGTTTTGGTTCATGGCCTCTTCAGGCCCGTTCAAACATTTCGTGGTCTACAATAACAAAATCCCACTCTCCGACAGACATGCTAAGTGCTTGTTTTGCCTTGGTGAGGCTCATCAAACCTCTTCCTGCCCTCACTTCAAAAACTTCAGACTCTGAGCTCTCTGCAGTCGCCTTTTTAGGCTCAAACTTTGGCTTTGGGAACAGTCTCTCCAGCCGAAGAATCCATGGCCGAAGTTTCATGTAAATCCGTACCCCACGCTAAAGCCATGGATAAAGCCATTTCTGAAGTGGCAGAACAATACCTTTTGGCTAGTCCATTTCGTTCTGAGCATCGAGAACCTGTCTTGCCCCCGACATCGACTTTACTGACTGCCCCACAGTCTCACAAAACCAAGCATTCGATGTTGAAAGCCTTGACATCGAAGACCACCACCAAACAGAGATCGTTGACTGACGTTTCCTTGGCATCTGAACCTTCACCAGCGAAGAAGGCTATGTCTTCAAAGTCGTAACCTTCCAAAGCTATTTCCAACTCCACAACCACCTGAGTCCAGAGACCTCATCTATGTTGGATCTCTCTCAGATGATGAGGCACTTCTACCTCACCATCACCATCACAGTCTCCCAAATGGGAACAGTGGTTCGACTGACTCACAGCTTCTCTTACTAGCCCTCAACAATTTTCAGGCTCTCCTAGTGAGTCTTCACCAGTTGCTTCACTGAATATCCATGGCATTGAAACACAACTTGAAACCATGCCTTACTGCCCCAGTAGGCCTATCACTTCGGCACATTAACAGAGGCACCAAGCTTACAGAAGCATCTGCTTGCCTTCTCACATGGACATGGCTTACACCCAGCACCATCATCGGAATGCCTTTTGCCCCGATCAGTGCCAGAACATTTTGTCCCCACACAGGAACCTTCAGTGTCAAAGCCATCTTGCCACCATGATCACCCAGAGTTACCAGGCACCTCCTATTAGTCGACGCCAAAGAAACCTAGATGAATTGATCAACACTCTTTGGCTCCGGTCACTTTTGCACACTGAAATGCTACTACTTTCCTGCCCAACTGGATGACCATGACCGCTCATCCTGTTCAGTGTTACTGGCATCTGTTGATTCCACTGTCATCCAATACCAACAGTAACTTCCATATCAACACCAGCTCCATGACTCCATCAATGTCAATGGCCCTCAATATCGACCACTGTCAACTGATGCACCTTCAGTGTCGACAGCAATATCTCAAAGACCAACCTTTTTACACCGATGTTGATCAACAATTGATCAACACACAGCACGATGGCGAACTGCCTGATCATGGTTCCAGACCTCAAACACCGTAGGTACTTCTAATATCACCAGAATCTGACCTAGCAGACATGGATCCACCGTCACCGGCTCAAGATTTTCAAACCTATGCTCAGCTAATGGTATGTATGGCTAAATCTCTCAAACTACAAATACACAGACTTACTACTAAACCATCCAATCATCTTTACGATCCCATCTCTAAGAACACTACTACTGTACACTGGTCCATATCTCCATGCTTCCATCTGTCTTTAGCACAGCCAAATGCTCCTGGACCAAACCAGCCTCATCACACACAGTGTCGAGGCGCCCTATCGAGTGCATGGCCCTGATGCTATCTTTCTGCAAAAACAGCCTGCTCCTAATTCCATCTTTGTCAGGGTCCTCTCCATCGTACAGCACAGATACCGCATAGAATTCTACCAGCTTCCTCCACCATCACACACGTCACACCTCCGTCACGAACCCTACAAGATGAAATACAGTTGTTGTTACTCAAAGACACCATAGAACCAATACCACTACACCATACAGGTAGAAGCTTTTTCTCTCATTATTTCACCACTCCCAAAAAACTATGGAGGACTCCGCCCCATCCTGGATCTCAGCAAAGTAAACCAATATATCACTAACACCAAATCTCACATGGTCACCTTTGAGTCTGTCCTCCCACTACTCCGTAAAAAAGACTGGTTCGCAGTTACAGACCTCAGAGATGCCTACTTCCACATCTCTGTGCATCCATCTCACAGGCCTTACCTGCGCTTCCAACTCAGAGCCCAAAGCACAGTGCAACATCTGCTTCAACTTGTATCTCCTCCAAGATCATAGCCTCACAGTGAATCTGAATCTGCAAAAGTCCATGTGAATTCCCACAAAACTAATCCACTATATAGGAGCAATTATAGACTAGAAACATGCTTGAGCATTTATCCCAACAGACAAATATCTCAATTTAATTCCTTTGCTGTATGCCTTCACTCCTTATGCAATTGTATCAGTGTTAATGGTCCAACATGTGTTTGGCTCTATGGTCTCGATGAACTCTGTGGTCTGCCATGTCTGCCTCTAAATGAGGTAACTTCAAGCATGGTTCCTGGCTTTATTCAACCTGCCGACAGACCCACCATATACTCTACTTTGAATCACTCAAGAACTCACCTCCAAGTTTTCATAGTGGCGCTCCACACAAAATCTGATGATGGGATGACCTTTTCAACAGCCCCATCCACAAATCCAGGTTACCACATATGCCAGTCTCCCTGGCTCCCAACGGTTGCAAAGAGAAAGGATGCTCCATACCAATGAGCTAGAACTATTAGCAGTAATAAAAGCCTGCAAGGCTTTCAAGAACCATCATATTGGCAAAAAGGTTCAAATAGCCATGGACAATGATGTACTGTATTCTCAAACAAGGGGGTACTCACACCCAAGTCTCCTATATCTCACTGTCGGCAATCATGTAGCCGGTAAGGAGAACTATCTGGCAGACTTACTCAGTCACAAAGAATCTCCTTAGTGGGGTGAGAAAACACCAACACATCTCCCCCACTCTGGCTGCTCTGCACTGGTTGCCCATCCGTTTCCGCGTCGACTTCAAAATGCTAATGATCACTTATAAAGCCCTAAACGGTTTGGGGCCTCGATATTTGGCAGATCGTCTTCTCCCACGCAGATCTACCCAAATCACCCGTCATCGGCAGCAGGGACGGCTGAGGGGTCTGACGCCGAGAGAGGCTCGGAAGGAAAAAACAAGAAACCGGGCCTTCTCGGCGGTGGCCCTTCGGCTGTGGAACGCCCTCCCAACAGAAATTTGGCTGGCACCCTTGCTGGGTGTTTTTAAAAGCCAGTTAAAAACTTGCCTATTTAAGCAGGCCTTCCCTCCAGTCAGCTAAGTCTTTTTATCTCTTCTTTTCTTATTCTATCCCATCTTGGTAATCCTTTCTTAAATTAATTGACCTAATTAATATTGCAATTGTAGTTTTATGATTATATATATTTTTATATTGATTTATTTTTATGTTGTAAGCCACCCCGAGTAGACATGGTCTAGAGGGGCGGGGTATGTATAAATAAATAAATAAATAAATAAATAAATAAATAAATACATAAATACATACATACATACATACATACATACATACATACATACATACATACATACATACATACATACATACATACATACATACATACATACATACATACATACATACATACATACATACATACATACATACCCTGATAAGGTCAAACTATTTGTAGACATTTCCTTTCTACTCAAGGTCGTCTCCCAATGTCACCTGTCTCAACCGTTGGTTCTTCCATCCTTTCCTTTTCCATCTAATCCTCAAGAAAGGATTCTCCATACAGTGAATGTTAGACATGTTGGCGACATCCACGGTGTTTCTTCGAGGGATGCTCCTTACTGACATCTGCGCCTCTGCCACATGGCCTCAGCTGTCCATGTTTATCAATGACTATCGATTGGACATTTAGCAGAAATCTGATGCTGCTTTTGGATGTGTTGCATTAACATCTACCTTGGTGTGACACCTTCTTCCGGGCAAGGTAGCTTGTTAGTCACCCAGAGTGTGATTCACAAAGGCCATGAAGAAGAAGAACAGGTTACCTGCCTGTAATTGTAATTGTAGTTCTTCGAGTGGACCTCTGCGATTCACACATCCCAACCTGGCCTCCCCACTGTCACACTCTTCCTATTATGTGGCAGTTTACTTAACTGAAGGGAGAGCCTTGGTGCCAAAGTACATATACTCTGTGTGTGTGTGTGTGTGTGTGTGTGTGCATTAATGTATCTATTCAAGAAGCCAACTTCCAGACATTAAGCATATTTTGTTTTATTAGAAAAATAAAGTTCTGAAAGAATAAAGTTTAAGTTAAGCAAAGCATCTATGTACATATTTCCAACCCCATCCATCTGACAAGTAACGGGATTCCTCTATAAAAAACGAAAATAACAAATTACTAACTAATAAAATTAGGGGAAGGCGGGCCTTCCCTCCAACTTCGGCAAAATCTACATTTTAAGACAAAACTGTAAATCCCATTGTCCATAATGAAAACAACAACATACCAAACTTCTGGAAAATCCAAAAATCCAACAGCCCAATAGGAAAAGTCCTGTTATAATGTCCATTTCAAAGTAAAGACTCTCCGGTGTCTTTTCTGATGTCGTCCATCTTCTCCATTCACATGCTGCATCTCTCTTACCCCTCCTTTCTCCTTCTCTCTCTGCTCTTCCTTACTTCCCCCTCCTTCTTCTGGGAACCACTGGAATGTTATGTCTTTCGCTAGCTGACTAGCTCCAGTTACCCAGGTAACGAGATAAGAGGTCAGCTTGACCATTTCAGTGAAGCAGAGAAACTGACTTTGGAATTTTCCACTCTCCAGCATACACAGAAACCAAAATGGATTCTTTCAGGCTAACTTTGTAACTACAAAGTTCCATCAGTAAATCACTTTTTTAGCTTTCATAACCAATTTCATCACAACTACCACTGAAGCTCTAGAATATTCCAATGAGGCTCCACGCATGTGCGGATCACCCAGAGTGTGAACAAGGTCCACTCAAAGAATCACAATTACAGTTAGGTAACCTGTCAACCTCTTGTTTAATTTTGGCCCCTTGTTCCTGGAACAAAGGTGAAATCATCATTGCTCACCATGAACTCTTTATACCACACATGGCATCATGCATTATCAAGGCTTGCAAAATACTTGACCAGAAGAAGCACAATGTATTCATATCTACTTGTAAGAAAGTTAGTGTGACATTCACCCTTTGTGGCACCTACGTGTTGTGCCTTCACAAAGGCTCCAGTCGTGTTTTCTTCTCACTACCACCAGTGGATTACCTCAATACACAATATAAATGAAGTTTGTCAAAACACTTGTCTTGTGAATGCAAAGAGAACTTATTTATTGAAGTGAAGCCAATTTAATAATCACAGTTCTTCAGATGAACATTGTACACAAACAAATCATTAACAGGTCTCTCAATACATACTTTTCTCTTGCCATGTAATTACCACCTTCTCTCTCTATTTATCTGATCCAGCTTTATCTCTATTAGTATCTGTTCCTTCTCTCTCTGACTAACCAGTCTCTTATCTGTCTCTCTCTATCTGTATCTCTCTGTGACTGTCTTTCTATTTCTATTTCTATGTGACTCCTTCTCCTGCCAAACCTTATGTAGCGGTTGACTCTGCCTCTCTAATTCTCTCATAGGCTCATGCATATTAGCTCATGACTATGAATGGCATGAGTGACGTGGGGTGATTGTCACAGTAAGCTCATTCAATTCAGAGAATATTGCTTTCAGAAAACTGTGGCTTCCACCTAGGTCATGAATATTAGTGTGCTATCTGCATGGACTAATGGGAGTGCTGGAGAGATGGTGTCACGAGATACAAGCATCTGGGCAGGGGGAGGAGAGAGATTAGATTTGAAGATTGGAGATTTGAGGACTGGTGATTTTGGAGTTTGGGACAGAGAGAGAATAAGTCCCATCTTTCAGTTGCCTTTTGTGTAGGACAGTCCTTCATCACTTCTGATAGAATGTCCATTTATTTATTTATTTATTTATTTATTTATTTCATTTATACCCCGCCTATCTAGTCAATTGTGACCACTCTAGGCGGCTTACAACATGCACTTAAAAAATAAACATATAACAAACCTCATTACAAATAATAATTTACATAAATTAAAAGATAGAATAATTTTTCTTTCCCAAAGATGGTGAGAAACGGGATATATTATAACAGAAAAAGAAGGTATTAGGTAGAAAGGGGGAAGGCCTGCCTGAACATCCATGTTTTCAATTGTTTCTTGAAAATACCCAGCGAGGGAGCTGCGCGAATGTCAGGAGGTAAGTTGTTCCAGAGGCGAGGAGCCACCGCCGAGAAGGCCCGGTTTCTTGTTTTTTCCTTCCGGGCCTCCCTCGGCGTCAGGCTCCTCAGCCTCACCTCCTGACTCGCTCGGGTGACACGGGTAGAACTGGGTGGGAGTAAGCGTTCCGCCAAGTATCGAGGCCCTAAACCGTTTAGGGCTTTAAACGTAAGCGTCAGAACTTTGAAGTCAACGCGGAACCGAATGGGCAGCCAATGCAGCGCGGCCAGAATAGGAGAAATGTGATGGTATCTTCGAGCTCCACTTAGGAGTCTGGCCGCCGCATTCTGCACCACTTGGAGTTTCCGCGTCAGCCTCAAAGGTAGCCCCACGTAGAGCGCGTTACAGTGGTCTAATCTTGAGATTACGAGCTCATGGACCAGGGTGGTGAGCGCCCCCACATCGAGATAGGGTCGCAGCCGGGCTATCCGCCAGAGATGAAAAAAGGCGATGCGGACCACGGACACCACCTGAGTCTCCATGGAGAGCGCCGGGTCCAGATGGATCCCCAGACTGCGAACCCCACTCTTTGCGGCAAGAGTCACCCCCCCAAACGAGAGGGAGTCGCCCAAGCCACCAACAGTGGGGGCACCCACCCTCAAGACCTCCGTCTTGTCCGGGTTCAGCCTCAGCCCGTTCTCCTGCATCCACTCCAGTACGGTCCCCAGTCAGCGCTGGAGGGACAGGACAGCATCACCTGCAGTTGGAGTAAAGGAGATGTAGAGCTGGGTGTCATCTGCATACTGATGACACGACGCTCCACATCCCCTGATGACCCCACCCAGCGGCCTCATGAAGATATTAAACAGCATTGGGGAGATAATCGACCCCTGTGGAACCCCACAATTGAGGCTCCACGGGGCCGAGACACTCTCCCCAAGCTGTACTCTCTGGGGACGGTCCTCCAAGAAGGAACGGAGCCAGGCAAGCGCCAGGCCACCAATTCCCAACTCGGAGAGCCTCCCCAGGAGGATACCGTGGTCGACGGTATCGAAGGCCGCTGAGATGTCGAGAAGGACTAACAGAGAAATTTTTCCCCTGTCAGCCTCCCTCAGTAGGTCATCGTACAGGGCGACCAATGCCGTCTCTGTTCCGTGGCGCGGCCTGAAGCCCGACTGAAATGGATCCAGGGCATCCGTTTCTTCCAAGTGAGCTTCCTTTCCTTGTCTTCTCAGTAAGATCCTCTTGTTCCGGTACCACCGGACTTTTCCAATTTTTGGCATAAAGAATTCTGGCTGCAGTGACTATATATAAAAAACTAAACACTTCTTTGCTTTATCTATATTATCTGGTATCATACTCAATAGAAACAGTTCTGGAGTTAAACCTTACAAAGCAATTTTTTTGAGGAGCTTACAGGTCTACAGATAAATTGGGAAAAGTCAAAGATGTTGTTGTTTAATCATGTTAAAAAAGAAGAGGAGAAAATTAGGGGAAGCCCCCATTACTTTTAAATTTTATTTTTTCAAATTGCATACAGAACAAAAATTTAAAAAAACACATACATACACTCAATGTGCTACCCCCCCATCCCACAGGACCGTAAAGATACTCTATTTGTATAACCACACCTGAAGTTGATTCTGCACATTTGCAGACTCTCTTGGAACACTGCTGTAATGATGCAGCTTCAAAATCTAGCCAGGATGGTGCTAAGGCATTTCTGTTTTGCTTCCAGAGTAACTGCCCTGGTATATCAAATACAATGTAATCTCTGCTTTTTTCCCCTTTTATTTTTACAATCCATCATGTTACAAGTAATACATACAAGTCTTAACATAGTAATTTATCATCTTACTTACTATGTAATTTAACTGTTGACCACCTGCTGTTCCCACATTTCATAAAGTCGCATTTACACCATTCCCCATTTCATCTTTCTTTATTTTTCCAATAATTTCTATATTTAAAAATATGTTAGAGCTCAATCTCCAAATTCTAGATTTGCTCTTTACTTCATTGACCCAAGAGAGTCAATGGTGCATAATCAGAAGCTATCACTGGGCAAACTGTATTTTATCCATATTTGAGGCCAAAGTCTCTGAAATAAGAAATGTTCAATTCTTGAATAGGTAGAATATATTTTATAAAAATATGTATATTCTCTCACTCTAGGATTTAAACATCTCCACCCATCAATTAAACCTGATCCCTGTATTAGCTTCCTAATTTTATTAGCATCATTTGACACCTTTCTATTTTTTGATGTATCAATTTTTAAAAAAATACAATTTGTGTCTCTGCCTAGGATAATTTCTCCCCATGCAAATTCTTTTATCTTTCTTAAAAGGTTCTGCATAAAATTTGCTTGACCTCTACTGGGGGCATAATAAGAACCAGTAGGTCTGTCCTCCAGTTTTTCTTTTACTATAATATATCTGCCTTCAGGGTCTCCCATATAATTGATCACTTCAAATTTTGAATTCTTCATGAAAATTTTTGCCACCCCTTTAGCCTTATTTGTTCCATTTACAATATATTGTTCTCCTAACATTGGGTGCTTAATAATTCTTTCTTGTTCTTATTTTGATAAGTCTCCTGTAGCAACAACACTACTTCTAATTTTTGAATAGTTGTAATGACTCTTATCACTGGAGACCCAGCCCATTCACATTATAAGAGAGGATTTGGAAATTATCTAACATTACAATCATACTTTGTGTAAGCTGTCTTTGCCAATATATTCTTTCTCAGTATTTGTCTAACAGATTTTATATATATTGTGGTGTACCGTCTATAATCATATTTTACTAAACAAGATTGCCTAATTGCTTCTGTTTTCCTTTTCAGTGTCAGTGTAATCTCTGCTAACATTCTAAGATGGCAATAAGCTAAAAAAATTACATGTGGTTATGCCATAAAGCAATATGTTATGGTTTTCTTTTACCCAGGATTTTTAAAAGATCAATCAGTTGCTAATGAGGCTTATGACAAGTTAATTAGCAAAACAGTCAGACCTGTGATAGCAGTTGTCAAAAAGACATTGCATAGCCACTCCACTTAATTACTGCTGCCTATTCGGACAGTCTAGCAAAATGCATTTGCTTGATACGTAAGAAACAAAGCTGCAAACTGCAGTTTAATTGATATATCTATGCAGACCATCTACCCACATAATGTAAGGCACACACATTTGTTAAATTGAAGAGTCAGGCAATTTCACTCAGGCTCTTTAGTCATTGTTCCACTGAGCCATTAGGTTGCTCAGTTTCTGTTGATGAATGTGCACTTTCTCACTTCTCTAGACTTTCTCTGAGACGAGGTTACACAGCATGACAAATTAGGCTACACGTGTTCAAGGGCCAAAAATAGTTAAAGTGGAGGGGGAGGGAGATTATGGGTGAAGCCATAGATTCTCAGAAAATCTCTTGTCTCTGCAGCAAGTAAACAGATGGCAGATGGTTTCTTCATACATAGTTTTGTTTGCAAGTAAAACTCTGAGACACTGTGCATAATAATTATTGTGCATGTGAAAATAAATGAGAAGAAATTTTATTCTGAATTTACAGTATTGTAAGTCTGTTTTATTTAGAAGGAAAGTGCTGGTTTTAACACACATTGTTCATTCCTTTGCGGTGTCAGTAGGAGAATTTGAATGAGGCAGTAAAGTAATGGGAAAAGGGGACTGTAACAGCCTCCTCATGCATCACAAAGGGGCTATTACATCACACTCCCTCACACTTAATTCATGCTGCCACCAACCATTCCCTCAAAGAATACGTCAGGCCAATGTATGATTTTAAAATAAAAGAACTTGTGTTTATTGTGTACAACAAAAGGAATGGTAAATCACCTGAAAAAAAAAATAAGGCAATCACTGTAATAAAGTAACACACTCTCTCACAGACCCTCACTAGATAGCACAGTTCTTACTTCACAATATCATCAAGCCCTATCTCCCTAGCATAACCCTATCTGGTCCCTAACCAGCCCTATCTCAAATCCCTATCTCGTCCCTATCTAAAGCACTCACACCATTCACTCCCCTTATATACACTAGCTCCACCCCTTATGTCCCACCTTCCGTTACGCTATTGGCAGATGACATACAGCTTCAGCAGTGACGGACAGGTGATCTCAACGTTACTGTAACATTACCTCCCCCCTTATAAAAGTTGTTTTGTGGGGGAAAGCTAAGGTGCTTTTCACCCAAAACAACTGTACATAAAATCAAACAGTGCATTCCCAACATTTCAGCACTTACCAATAACATATTAAGCACAGTTTAACATAACTATATTATTTAAAATATACTTACATTTGAATAATTAATTGCATGTACATACACAAAGGACAATATTTCAATAACCACATTTTTCATATTTATTACACTCAGTTATAAATTTTAAGAGTCCAAATTCTTTCATCCGGTGTCTTCTGGTCTTCGGGATAAGGCGTCAGCAACACAGTTCATAGTCCCTTTGACTACCTTAACCTCAAAATCATAGTCCTGTAAAAGAAGAGCCCACCTCATTAGTTTGCCATTTTGCGCTTTCATAGTCTTTAGCCACATCAGAGGTGAGTGGTCTGTACACAGAATGAAGTGTCTCCCCCAGATGTAAGGTTTCAATTTCTGGATTGAGTACACGATGGCCCAACACTCTTTTTCAATGGTCGACATGTGCTTCTCGCCTTGTTGAAGTTTCTTGCTCAGGTAGGACACAGGATGCTGTTCTCCGTTGTCATCACACTGGCACAGCACGGCTCCTACCCCGGCGTTAGATGCATTGGTGTAGATGATGAATTCTTTGTTGAAGTCTGGAGCATGCAACACAGGGTGGTTGGTTAAAGCTTCTTTTAGCTTTCCAAAAGCCACCTCGCAGTCATTGGACCATGGGATGCGGTCATCACTCCTTTTCTTTGTCAGCTCGGTCAACGGTGCTGCAATTTCACTAAACCTGGGGATAAATTTTCTATAGTATCCCACTAAACCAAGAAAGGATCTTATCTTCTTCTTAGTATTGGGTCTAGGCAAATTAAGTATTGCTTCTACTTTTGCCTTTAGGGGTTTGATAACACCTCCCCCTACCATATGACCCAAGTATTTCATCTCGGGGCTTCCTAGTTGACATTTACTGGCTTTTACTGTTAACCCCGCTGCTTTCAACCGCTGTAGTACTAATTGTAGGTGACATAGGTGATCCTGCCAGGTGTTGCTAAAGATCCCTATATCATCGATGTATGCTACTGTAAATGCACTGAGCCCTTGCAGAGTTTTGTCCATCAGCCTTTGGAATGTAGCTGGGGAATTCCTAAGGCCAAAACTGAGGACCCAAAATTCAAACAAGCCGAAAGGGCTACAGAATGCATTTTTTTCTTGGTCCCTAGGGTCTATTCGCACTTGCCAGAACCCTTTAATTAAATCCAAACAGGAAATGTATTGGCAACCCCCAATAGTTTCAATTAGGTTGTCAAGTCTGGGCATGGGGTAAGCATCAGGTTTGGTCACTAGATTTAATTTTCTGTAATCTACACAGAACCTGATGCTTCCATCTGGTTTGTCCACTAATACTATTGGAGCCAACCAAGCGCTAGACGATGGCACTATAATGTTATCTTTTAGCATCTCATCTAGCTCTTTGCGCACTTTGTTTACATAAGGTCCAGTTACTCTGTAAGGGGTTACAGCCTGCGGGGGTGCATTGCCCGTGTCTATTTTATGCATCACTCCCTTGGCTACACCAGGTTTGCTTGAGAAAACCTGTTGATACTTAGTAACCAATATTTTCAGATCACTCTGCTGTTCTATGCTTAGAGCAGGGCTGATCTTCACTTCCTCTGGGTTGTACTTTGTTTCACCCCTCCCTTCCCAGAAGGGCAAATCATGTTCTTCTTTCTCAGCTGCTTTCATTGCCAAAAGCACATTTTTCTTCTTCTCTATAATATGGCTTAAGGGCATTTACATGAACTACCCTCCTGCCTAGGCATTCATCTCCTTCGATAATGTAATTAAGGTCACTCATTTTGTAAATGACCCTCTAAGGTCCGTCCCAATTTAATTGCAGTTTGTTCCCCTTGATGGGCCTTAACATCAGTACCTCAACTCCAGGGTTAAACTGTCTTTCTCTAGCCTTTCTATCATACCAAACTTTCTGTTTGACTTTTTGGGTTTTTAGGTTTTCAGCAGCCAATGCTAGATTTCTTTTGAGGTTGTTCATTAATGAGTCTATATATGTGACTACATTTTGAGGATCTTCTTCTACAATTTGTTCCCAATTTTGCTTAATTAGATCAAGTGGACCTTTCAATTTTCTCCTGAATAGTAATTAAAAAGGACTGAACCCGGTACTTTCTTGTGGGACTGATCTGTAGGCATATAATAGTAATTGTAATTTCTGATCCCAATTATTAGGGTTCTCAGCTAAATAGGCTTTAATCATTCTCATAAGGGTCCCATTAAATTTTTCTGTTAATCCGTTACTTTGCGGATGATATGGGGAAGTTTCTAAATGTTTAATGCCACAAATCTGCCACAGTCTCTTCATAAGTTTGGATGTAAATGATGGTCCTAAATCGGTTATAATCTCTGATGCAAAACCCATTCTGCTCATATAAGAGCATCAGCTACTGTGTGTGTCTCAATGTTGCTCAAAGGAATTGCCTCAGGGTATCTTGTGGCATGATCAATAATGGTAAGAATAAATCTGTTTCCCCTTTTTGTGACTTTAGGTAATGGTCCTATAATGTCCACTCCAATACATTTAAAAGGTGTAGAGATTATGGGTAAAGGGCATAGCTTAGCCTTCGTCCTGTCACGGTTATTACCCTGTCTCTGGCACACATCACATTTCCGACAGAAATTTTTAATTTGTTTTCCTACTTCTGGCCAATAGAAGTTCTGAGTTATTCTCTGCTTTGTCTTATTTATACCTAAATGTGCAGCAAAAATATCAGAATGTCCCCTTTCTAAAATCATTGAGCGATATTTATCTGGCACAACTAACTGGCTTCGAATCTCATGTCCACCTTTAGAAATATTCATCAGTGTCTCTCTATACAGCAAACCGTGTTTGATAAGGAACCGTTCAGGTGATTCAGGGGATAATTCTATGCTAGACACTTTATCAAAACAACATTTTAAAGTGGGATCTGCTTGCTGCTCCTGGGAAAATATACTTTTGGGGGGTATTTCTAGTGAAAATGCCTCAGCTTGAGGTATATTTTCATTTCCCTCTTGAATGTTAGTTACTTGTTCAGCTGCTACAGTTTGATCTTGTTGTGATCGTGTAATCACTAATGCCCTCTTAACATGTTCAGAGAGGTCTGTCCCAATAAGTACTGCTGAAGGTATTTGCGAGAAAATTCCAATGCGCCAATTTCCTTGCCATCCTTTATATCGAACTAAAACTTCTGCTACAGGCAAAACTACCATTTCTTTCCCAATCCCTTTGATAGTCATACGTTCATTAGTTATAATGTGCCTCTGAGGTATGATATCAGGGTGACATAGAGTAACCTGAGAGCACGTGTCCCTTAATGCTAAATAGTTGTGTTCAAATATTCCAATATTATCACCAGCTGCTTCAAATAATTGGGGATCAGTTCTTATAAATAGACAATGTCTTATTTCAGCCACTGGAATATTATCTTCATAACTCTCATCTGTATTAGAGACCTCTGTTGGCGTTTCCATGACAACAAGCTCCTCCCTAAGGGAATCTATCTGACCATTCTGAATACAGTAAACAGATTTAGCCTTGTTTAAATTCATTTTCTGAGGTAAAATTTCTTTATTTTCTTTTGCTTTATTACACTGGGAAGCAATATGGCCTTTCTCATGGCCAATGAAGCAAATTCTGACGCTCCATGAACTCTTTCCAGCCACTTTTTCTTTTCCCTCCAAAATCTGGCTTTTGGCTTGGCCCTGTTCTGAAGGCTTTCCAACAAAATGGCCACCCACTTTCTGCCGGCTTTTAACTTGCCCTTTAGGATATTTATTGTAGTCCCCCCTCATACTCTTTCCCTCAGAATACATAGGCTTTCTAATTTGTGAAATAAAATCTGCAATTTCTCCTGCCTGTTTCAAATCTGTAGGTCACTTGTCTTTCACCAAGTATTTAATTTCACCATGTAAAAGGGAATAGAACTGTTCCAATCCTATAATATTTTTAAATTGTTAAATAGTCTGCACACCTTCCTGCGCCAACCACTTATCCAGATATTCAGCTAAATTGGCACCAAGCTGTGTGTAAGACTCATCTGGTTTCTTTGACAGTGTTCTGAATCTTTGCCTCAGCTGTTCTGCATTCATGCCAAACCTAGCAAACACCAACTTTTTAAATTCAGAATAATTTTTTATCATTTCGATTGGCATTTCGGCATAGACTTCAGCCAGACACCCACTAATTTGAGATCTTAAAATTATCATTTTCTCTGACTCTCTGACAGAAAAATCAGCACACACTCTTTCAAAAAGAGTTAAAAATGCCTCTGGACAGTCTCCTTGTTTAAAAGAAGGAAATTTCTTCAAATCTGCTTTTGACAACTGCCCTTCTTCAGAGTTGGAATTTCTATTATTTTTATTGTTCTGGTTCATTAATTCCATTCTCCTGATCTCAAAAGCCATCCTCTACCTCAAGTTCTCTCTGTCTCATTCTTTCTTCCTTTTCCAATTTTTCTAATTCTAGCTGTTTCATTCTGTATTCATGTGCTTGTGCTAACTCCTATTTTCTGATGTCAGTTAAATCTTCTCTAGAGGACCTTTCCTCTTGAGCTGAGGAAAATCTTTCCTCTCTCCCATTAAACTCTTCATCTGAACTAGCTGCCATCTCAGCAGATCTTGGTTCAGGTTCAGTTTTTCTACTACAGGTTAAGGGCATTTTATTCACAAAAGGCTCTTCTCTCAATTTTCAAGCCTCTGTTTAAAGTCACTTTTTTTCCTGTGCTATTGGTCTGTGATATATAGTTGCAGCCTTCACCAGCACACAGCTAGCAACTGTAACTATGCTTCTTTGGCTTCTGCCCCTTAAGCTGGGCCTCTTGCCAAACAACGGTTACTTTATTATTTTGCCTCTGGCACCACTCTTAAATTAACACAGCTCTACTCAGACCTAGATTCTGCTGTTTAAATGGAGAACCCTCAGCTTTGCTGCCCTTGGTCTCTGCTATGTCCCTCAGAGTTTCTCTAAACTCTGGACACGCTGACCAAACCACCACAGCCTTTGCCTTGGGCCACTCTCCCTCACAAAATGGACTCTACAGAGCTGGACAAGGAAACTCAGTTTTCAAGTTTTAGCGCTCCTCTACTAGGCTCTGCTCCCCTTGAGTCAGGCCCTAGAAGGTAACCCACGCTCTCCACTTCAGATGACCCTAACTGAAGACCTTCGCTCTGGTCACTTCTGCCAAGGCTTTACTGGACTACTCGTATCCCGCCGCTGGACACCAGTTTTATTGTAACAGCCTCCTCATGCGTCACAAAGGGGCTATTACGTCACACTCCCTCACACTTAATTCACACTGCCACCAACCATTCCCTCAAATAATACGTCAGGCCAATGTATGATTTTAAAATAAAAGAACTTGTGTCTATTGTGTACAACAAAAGAATGGTAAATCACTTGAAAAAAAATAATAAGGCAATCACTGTAATAAAGTAACACTCACACACACACTCTCACAGACCCTCACTAGATAGCACAGTTCTTACTTCACAGTATCATCAAGCCCTATCTCCCTAGCATAACCCTATCTGGTTCCTAACCAGCCCTATCTCAAATCCCTATCTCGTCCCTATCTAAAGCACTCACACCATTCACTCCCCTTTAATACACTAGCTCCACCCCTTATGTCCCACCTTCCGTCACGCTATTGGCAGATGACATACAGCTTCAGCAGTGACGGACAGGTGATGTCAAAGTTACTGTAACAGGGACCAGCTGGATTTTCTGCAAGCTTTCGAAGATGCAGTACTGAGATTATTTTCAGGCATGTTTTTCTTTAGAGATTACTCATAGATAAAGCAGAAAGCTTAATTATACTAAATTTGACTATACATCTAGTCCAGTGGTTCCCAGTCTTGGGTAACCCAGATGTTCTTAGAGTGCAATTCCCAGAAGCCTTTACCAACAGCTCTGCTGTCTGGGGTTTCTGGAAGTTGCAATCCAAGAACATCTGGGCTACCCAAGGTTGGGAACCACTTGTCTGCCTCTTACTATTCCTAGAGCTTTGTTGTTTTTTCCTTGAATACAATCGCCCAGTGGTTATGCTAGCTAAAAAATTCTGGAAGTAGTTCAACAAAACCAAACAAAACCTAGACTTATGGTTGTTGTGGGTTTTTCGGGCTTCTTGGCCGTGTTCTGAAAGTGGTTCTGAAGAACCACTTTCAGAACACGGCCAAGAAGCCCGAAAAACCCACAACAACCATTAGATCCCGGCCGTGAAAGCCTTCGCGAATACATTGAAAACCTAGACTTCTTTGTCACAGTGTCCAGCAAGACTCACAATCAAAGAAAAGTGGAGGAATTTGCCCAAGTGCTTGAGGAAACCCTTCCAGGCCTGGCTGATGCAAATGCACCTGAATGATGGGAACATTTCAAGAGCGCTGTGTATAACACTGCCTTGTCCACATATGGCAAGAAGACCAAAAAGACAGCGAACTGGTTTGAAGCCCATTTGGAGGAGTTGATGACAGCCATCGAGGATAAGAGGAGAGCTCTAGCAGCATACAAACCCTGTCCTAGTGAGTACAACTTGCAAGCTCTTCGAGTTGCTTGTAGCCAAGTCCAACAGGCTGCCAGGAGATGTTCCAGTGATTATTGGCTTCAGCTCTGCTCTCAGATACAGATAGCAGCAGATACAGGTAACATCAAGGGAATGTATGACGGTATCAAGCAGGCTTTAGGTCCAATACAGAAGAAATCTGCTCCCTTGAAGTCTGCTACCGGCGTGATCATCCAGGCCCGAGCATAGCAGATGGACCGCTGGGTGCAGCACTACTCTGAACTATATTCCAGAGAGAATGTAGTAATCGAAGAGTTGGACTTTGAAGAGTTGGACAGTGAACCAATTTTAGCAGAAATAAATGAATTCCCTCGCCTTCGGCAAGGCACATGGAAAGGATAACATCCCTGCTGAAGTGCTGACATGCTGTAAAGAGATCAGCACCACCGAACTGTATGAAATCTTTCATTTTTGCGGGAGGGAAGGTGGAGTACCAGAGGACATGAAGGATGCAAACATCGTCACATCGTATAAGAACAAAGGAGACAGGTATGAGACAGGGATGACTGAAATACCTACCGTAGCATCTCTCTTCTCAGCGTTGTAGGGAAACTCCCATGTTGTACTGAATAGGCTCCAGGTACTTGCAGACAGAGTCTATCCAGAATCACAGTGTGGATTTCGAGCTAATAGATCCACCACTGACATGGTATTCTGCCTTAGACAGATGCAGGAGAAATGTAGGGAACAACAACAGCCACTCTTTGTGGCCTTCATAGATCTCACAAAGGCCTTTGATTTGGTTAGCAGGGACGGCCTTTTTAAAGTACTTCCCAAGATTGGATGTCCACCTCGATTCCTTAACATCATCAGGTCCTTTCATGACGGAATGAAGGGCGCTGTAGTTTTTGATGGCTCAACATCAGATCCCTTTGACATCCAAAGTGGAGTGAAACAGGGCTGTGTCCTCGCACCAACCCTTTTTGGGATCTTTTTTGCTGTCCTGCTGAAGCATGCCTTTGGAACTGCAACAGAAGGTGTCTCTCTCCAGACTAGATTAGATGGAAAGCTCTTTAATCTCTCTAGATTGAGAGCAAAGACAAAAGTCCCAACGGAAATGCATGCGGGACTTCCTCTTTTCCAATGATTCAGCCATTGTTGCCCACTCTGCCGAAGACCTCCAACAACTCATGAATCGTTTTAGCACGGCCTGCTAAGACATTGGACTAACTATCAGCCTGAAGAAAACACAAGTCATAGGCCAGGGCGTGGGCACACCTCCCTCTATTACCATCTCCATGCAGGAATTGGAGGTTGTTCATGACTTTGTGTACATTGGCTCAACGATCTCTGACACTTTCTCCCTAGATGTTGAGCTGGATAAACACATTGGGAAAGCAGCTACCATGTTCTCAAGACTCACGAAGAGGGTATGGCTCAATAAGAAGCTGATGGCATATACCAAGATCCAGGTCTATAGAACCTGTGTCCTGAGCACACTCTTGTATTGCAGTGAGTCCTGGACCCTTTGTGCACGGCAGGAGAGGAAGCTGAACACATTCTGTATGCGTTGTCTCCGATGCATTTTTGGTATCACCTGGCAGGACAAAGTTTCAAATAGAGTAGTTCTAGATTGAGCTGGAATTTTTAGCATGTACAGTGGTGCCTCACAAGACGATTGCCTCGCGGGACAATTAATCCACAAGTTTTTGCGATCGCTGTTGCGCTTCGCAAGATGATGGTTTCCTATGGATGATTTCCACAAGACAACGATTTTTCCCCATTGGAATGCATTAAATATATTTCAATGCATTCCAATGCGGAACCGCGTTCCGCAAGACGATGTTTTCTATGGATGATTTTGGCAAGACGACAATTTTTCCATTGGAATGCATTAAATAGATTTCAATGTAATCCAGTGGGGAACCCCGTTTCTCAAAATGATGTTTTCGCAAGACAGCGATTTTCACAGAACGAATTAACATCGTCTTGCGGGGCACCACTGTATACATTACTGAAACAGCGACGTATATGTTGGCTTGGGCATGTTGTGAGAATAGCTGATGGTCAGATTCCAAAAGATCTCCTGTAAGGAGAATTAGTGCAGGGAAATCGCCCCAGAGGGAGACCACAGCTGTGATACAAGGACATCTGCAAAGGGGATCTGAAGGTCTTAGGAATGGACCTCAACAGATGGGAAACCATGACATCTAAGCATTCAGCCTCGAGGCAGGCGGTGCAGCATGGCCTCTCTGAATTTGAAGAGACCCTTGTCCAACAGGCCGAGGCAAAGAGGCAGTCCCGAAAGCAGCAAAATCAGGGAGCTGGACAGGGGACAGATTGTATTTGTCTTCACTGTGGAAGGGATGGTCACTTTCAAATTGGCCTCCTCAGCCACACTAGACACTGTTCCAAGTCCTCCATACAGAGCACGTTACCATAGTCTCTCAAGACTGAAGTATGCCTTAAAAATCATTGTGTCCGTGTATGCACACAGAGTGGTTTCTGCAGCAGACCCTGCTTCGGAAAGCCTTCCAGAGGCTCAGAAATGAAAGTGCCTCTTTGCCTATACCTCACATGGAAGGCCCTGCTCTCCTCAATCCTTTTTTGTCCACCACTGCGACAGCATGCAGACCGCTAAAGAGCCTCTGCCTCACTTATCGTCATCTTTTGATAATTTTTTTCCATTTTTCTCCTTCCTCTCTGTCATCTTCTCACTGTCCCCAAAAAGAGTTAGAGGGAAGTCGTCCCCCCTTGGCTTTGCTGCTGCCTTTCCCCAACAATTTATAGCCTCTGCTTTAATAAAGAACTATGCCAGTTGAGGCAAAAAGATCCCACAATCTGACGGACATGACATTTGCCTGTTTTGTCTGGGAGAAACCCATTTAGTTCAATCCTGTAGAATTTACAAAAGTGATTTCAAAGGGGCAAAGGAACTAGAGACCAAATTGCTAACATGTGCTGGATTATAGAGAAAGCCGGAGAGTTCCAGAAAAACATCTACTTCTGCTTCATTGACTATGCAAAAGCCTTTGAGTGTGTGGACCACAACAAACTATGGCAGGTTCTTAAAGAAATGGGAGTGCCTGACCACCTTATCTTTCTCCTGAGAAATCTATATGCGGGACAGGAAGCAACAGTTAGAACTGGATATGGAACAACTGATTGGTTCAAAATTGGGAAAGGAGTACGACACAAGGCTGTGTATTGTCCCCCCTGCTTATTCAACTTATATGCAGCGAAAGGCTGGACTGGATGAATCCAAAGCCAGAATTAAGATTGCTGGAAGAAATATCAACAACCTCAGATATGCAGATGATACCACTCTGATGGCAGAAAGTGAGGAGGAATTAAGGAACCTTGTAATGAGGGTGAAAGAGGAGAGTGCAAAAAATGGTCTGAAACTCAACATCAAAAAAACTAAGATCATGGCCACTGGTCCCATCACCTCCCGGAAAATAGAAGGGGAAGATATGGAGGTAGTGACAGATTTTAATTTTCTTGGGCTCCATGATCACTGCAGATGGAGACAGCAGCCATGAAATAAAAAGACACCTGCTTCTTGGGAGGAAAGCGATGACAAACCTTGACAGCATCTTAAAAAGCAGAGACATCACCTTGCCGACAAAAGTCCGCATAGTCAAAGCTATGATTTTCCCTGTCGTGATGTATGGAAGTGAGAGCTGGACCATAAAGAAGGCTGACCGCCAAAGAATTGATGCTTTTGAATTGTGGTGCTGGAGGAGGCTCTTGAGAGTCCCCTGGGCTGCAAGGAGAACAAACCTATCAATTCTAAAGGAAATCAACCCTGAGTGCTCACTGGAAGGACAGATCCTGAAGCTGAAGCTCCAATACTTTGGCCATCTCATGAGAAGAAAAGACACCTTGGAAAAGACCTTGATGTTAGGCAAGTGTGAAGGCAAGAGGAGAAGGGGACGACAGAGGATGAGATGGTTGGACAGTATCACTGAGGCAACCAACATGAATTTGACCCAACTCCAGGAGGCAGTGGAAGATAGGAGGGCCTGGCATTCTCTGCTCCATGGGGTCACAAAGGGACATGACTAAACGACTAAACAACGATGATAGAGCATTTCCATCTTTGGCTGCAAATAATATAATCACACTGATTTCGGTACTGCCCATCTGGTGATGTCCATATGTAGAGTCTGCTCTTGTGTTGTTGAAAAAGTATTTGTGATGACCAGCTTGTTCTCTTGACAAATCTCTATTAGCCTTTGCCCTGCTTCGTTTTGAACTCCAAGGCCAAACTTACCTGTTGTTCCTTTTATCTCTTGACTCCCTGGTTTAGCATTACAGTCCCCTATAATGAGAAGAACATCTTTCTTTGATGTCAGTTCTAGAAGGTGTTGCAAGTCTTCATAGAATTGGTCAATTTCAGCATCTTTAGTATTGGTGGTTGGTGCATAAACTTGGATTGCTGTGAGGTTGATAGGTCTGCCTTTGATTCGTCCTGAAATCATTCTATCATTTTTGAGATTGTATCCCAGTACAGCTTTTCCCACTCTTTTGTTGACTATGAGGGCTACTCCATTCCTTCTACAGGATTCTTGCCCACAATAGTAGATATGATAATCGTCTGAATTGAATTCACCCATTCCCGTCCATTTTAGTTCACCGACGCCCAGGATGTCAATGTTTATTCTTGCCATCTCCTGTTTGACCACCTCCATCTTCCCAAGGTTCATAGATCTTGCATTCCAGGTTCCTGTGCAGTATTTTTCTTTGCAGCATCAGACTTCTGTTTCACTTCCAGGCACGTCCACAGCTGAGCGTCCTTTCAGCTTTGGCCCAACCACTTCATTAGCTCTGGAGGTACTTGTACTTGTCCTCTGCGCTTCCTCAGTAGCACGTTGGATGCCTTCCGACCTGAGGGGCTCATCTTCTGGCGTCATATCTTTTAGCCTTTTGTTTCTGTCCATGGAATTTTCTTGGCAAAGATACTGGAGTGGCATTGCCAATTCCTACTCCAGGTGGAACGCTTTTAGTCGGAATTCTCCACTGTCACCTGTCCGTCCATAGCTTCTCTGAATTACTTAAGCCCCTTCGCCACGACAAGGCAGCAATCCATGAAGGAGGTCTGCCAGGTGCTTGTCTCAATTTCTCTTGAACGCCTCCAGTGTTGGAGCAGTCACTATCTCTCGAAGTATTTGATTCCAAATTGTGCAGCAATCTTGGACCATTTTGTGGTGTTATAAACCATGCGTGCAGAAGCACATTAATAAACCAGAGGTTTTTTTGAAGAATCAGTCCATGGATAATCAAACAGTTGATCTAATTCTTTTGCCAAGAGGAACATTCTAGTTTCACCATGAAAATAGAACCAATGTATCTGCATCTTCATATAACGTACTTAGCCAAGTTAGTTCGGCTAACCTGGTAAGATTCATGAAGCCCTTTTATATCTCTGAATCCCAGATGGTGAGGATCAAAAAATCCCAGAAACAGGTTAGTACTTTGATGACTACCTTGCAAATATCCCAAAGTATCTGGCTCATTCAGAGCTAAACAAACACTGTGAGGCTTTTTTTTCCTAACAGATTTTTCTGTGTGCACGTGCACATTCAGTATTCAATGGCTATCTTTAATTCTATCAAAATCTGAATAGTAACCAGCCTTCCAGTGTTCAGTTATTAGGCTGCTTTCCCATCATGTGGCTTCTGTTTTGTTGCTAGGCAATCTTAACTTCACCATTCATGATGGTGAATACCAACTGCTATTTTGCCTGATTCTTCCTCTGTCATTCTTTTCTCAACCATGGTAACTCAAGGAAGCTGTGTGTGGCATGTTAGGTACTTTAATTATATTGTTATATGTCTGTTGTAAGCCGCCTAGAGTGGTCCTGAGGGACTAGATAGGCAGGATATAAATAAATAAATAAATAATACTCTTTTTTAAAAAAGCAAGATTTACAAGGAATCCTACCCAGGTTCCACTGCACCCTTGCGCCCCAGTTAAACAACTTAAATAACAGCACATGGTTTTGAAAGAAAGTACTTTTGTTTTCACTTCCATGATCCCTCTTGAACTGATTTGGGCAAATTTCACAGGGCTATTGCAGCTCTTTGTCTGGGTTTGGATATGAGAAAGTTGTCATTTTGTGAATCTCATCAGTTTGGGTTTCTTTTCCCCAGAGCAAGGGGATTACAGTTGTAGCATGACCTTGAACTGGCTTTCACTATAAGTAACCCTGATGTGCAAATGAGCCCTTGATTTGTTAATTACATTCAGAAACTGTGACTATGGAAGGTCACTTAAGCATTCATATTATCCTTCCTGTTATCAGTAATGTCCTACCCATGGACATGATTGTTTTCTTCTGTGCAGATGCAATCCTTTGCCAGAGAGCCCAATGGCAGCATGAAATGATCATGTGGAATGTGTGATATTGGAGTGGGTCCTTAATTAGAGGAAATCAATATAGCAACAAGTTAATAATGAATTAGTATCCTGTAGAATGGTATGCCTTTCATCTAATGAGATACAATTTTGTGCTGTGCAGTGGCATATTAGAAGTCAAGCTAACATCTGATTTTTGTAATTGCAAGAATTATGTTGGCTCACTGGGAATGATCACAGCCAATCTTATTAGGACGTCTGTTGTGAGTAAATCAGTCAAGTAATTTCTAGCACAGTCCCTGGCTGGGAAATAATTTCCATCATCTTGAATGTTAGTTTTGTTGCACTGAGTGTGAAGGACCAGAAGCAAATCCTCATTGTGAATAAAGTATTATGTGGTAGATGTTTGCATAAATATCCTCTGTGTATAGGCGTATTTTTCTGGCTGGCAGTTTTCCATTTTCCATACTTTTCATTAGAAGTATCTTTGGCTGTTTTTTATTCTGTTCTGCACATTGAATAGCTGAGGTATAAAAAGACTAATAAGGCAAGCAACTGGCCCTATTACTTGTGCAGTAGTTAGGGCTGTGCTGAATTCTTCAGAAGTTCAATTTTCACTGCTATTTTGAGAGGACAGCACAGAATTAGGTTCATTTATTTTTTCAGTCCTTGTATTCCATGTATAGGCATTCAAAAAAAAAGTCTCTTTGCAGCTGTTCATGTTGCCAGTGTCAGTTATCTACGGGAGTTTATGGGACTCTCAAACACATGTTAAATACCAGAAGGGAGGTTGCATTTCCCAGACAAGTTAAAACATACACGGAAGATGTACATTTTGCTCTAGTTCTGATAAATACAGTGGTTCCCATGTATACCTCAGAGGCACAGATAGAAAGAAGGACTGACAGAGAAGTAAAAGATGGACGAGACAGAGAAAAAAGTGAAATAACAGGACCCAGAAAAACTGAAATAACAATCAGTAATTTAATGGATGTAAATACTTTCAAGTGGCATAATTTCTGATAAACTAATCGTTGTATCTCTAAGGAAGATAGTGAATTGGCACCAACAGAGAAGAAGAGTATGCTGTTTTGCATTAGAAGTGGATCATCTTTACCTTTTCCCCTGCAAAATCATTAAGTAAATCATCAAAATCAATACAGCCTAGAGATTTCTTTTTGCTCTCATCTACCATCTTTAATTCTCATACTCACAGGGCTGTAACACCACTAATTTCAGATCCAATGGAGAGGAGGAATGGAGTAGTGGGGGTGGGGTGGAGAGAGGAATGAATTTACTTTCTTACTGTCAAAGGCTCAGCACTCTGATGTCACTGCCTACTCAGGCCTCTCAGAATGCCCACCACGCCACTAAACACTCTTGCTGCCACCAACCTTTCCTTTAAATAAAAAGGACAAGGGTTTCTTTCAAAAAAAATAAAACTTGGTTTATTGATTACAAAATATAATATAAAAATCACAGGAAGATAATCACGTTGTAATTCACTTTCTTATTTAATTAAGCACATAGACTTTCCTTCACTGACACTCAGGCAAGCAGGCCCCTAACAAACTCTTTCTCTCTCACACCAGATCTCTCTAGATCTAACTCTCTCTCTCCCTCTCACACTCTTCACCCCCCTTTTTATACCAGCTCCTCCCCTTCAGTTCCACCCTCCGTCACACCATTGGCTGATGACTCACTGCCCACTGCTGTGACAGGTGAGGTCAAGGCTGCCTGTTACATTACCTCCCCCCTGAATAAGTTGTTTTATGGGGGAAAGCTAAAGTGCTTTCCTCTATAAACAACGAGGAGCAATACACAAAAATTTCATTACCTCAACAATACACTCACACTTACCAAAATATTTAACAGTCCAATAGGAAAAGTAATTTAATATAACAGTTTCCCTTCTTATTGCTTTAAACACTTTAAACAACTATCATTCCTTATACTCTAAGCATTTTACTAATTTCAACAATATACTTTACCACATTTATACTTTATAATTAATTTTCATTAACATTACCAACTTTACAGTAATCACCATCAGGAAACTCATACATAAATAATTAAAAAGAGAATCAAGGCCCATTTTAGTTTATAATTAAAGTCCTTGTATTATTCACGTTACTGTCCATGGATATACAATTTTAATCACAATTACAACTGTCCATTCCCCCTCCATCAGTCATTTGGCTTCCAAGGCAAGAGTTGAGTCTCTTTCGCAAAGTCCAGGTCAGCAAAGTCCAAGACAGGCTCAGTCCCACAGTCATCTGTCCCTCACCTCTCCAAGTCCAGATTTCACAGCATTCAAAAAGAAGGTGGACCCACGGTGGAAACCAGGTGTGTTGAAGACTGGTCTGGATGTTATCGCCTCCTTCAGCTGGACACACGACTGCTGGCACTCAGGAGTCCCTCTGTCGTCCACAGGCTCCTTCCTCCGCAACCTCTTTCGTCGTCTGGCAGTCATCGGCCACTCGGTTGACCCCGGGATGTCATCAGCTGGTTGTTCCGCAGTGAAGCCCGCTCTCTTTCTGGCTTGGGGCTTCACCATCTCATTTGGGGAAAGGACAGGCAATTTCCTCTCCTCCTTCTGACCATCTCTGGATGCGTCACTCTTTAAGGCATCAGAGTGGATGCCTTTCTCCACCTCCACATATTGTCTCACAGATACTTTCTCAGAATTGTTCTCCCACATAGGGAAAACAAATGATTGGTTGTTTTTAAACGCACTGCCCTTGTCATCTGATTCGGGTTCTTTATTCAGGGACATGTCAGATAGGGGTTTGCTTAGTAAAGTTTCATGATCTAGTTGTTTTGCCTCTGCCAAAAGCAATTCTCTTCCCTCTATAGTTCTCAGTTCTATTATTTCTCTTTCCTGGGCCTCATGCAAGCTTGTTTCTTTTCCAGGAGCATCTCCCAAGCTGGGCTCTGCAATCTCTAAGGACTTTTCTTTATGTAAAAGCTCCTTATCCATGCAAGACCTTACAGGGTATTCAGGAGACAACAACAAAGCGGGTGTACTGGTGTTTGATTCAAAGCAATCTACCCCATTAATCTCCTGCTGCTGCTCCTGACCCAAACTATTTTCATTTGAGGTTTTTAGAAGCATGAGATCAGCTACAGCAACACTCTTCAGCTGAGTAACCATGGAAACCTCTCTTTCCAATCTATGCGATACTATAACATTTTTAGCTGCAGATGGTGATTCCTGGCCTCCTGGTGAAGGTGTAAGTGCAAAAGCACTCTTAACATGCTCTATTGACTGCAATCCATCTCCATATATCAGGTCTCTGTCAGTCACAGATTTCTCTGGGTAATCAGTGGTTAGTGTTGTACCATCTGTCAAGGTACTAGCTTCCCTCTGTTCCTCCTTGTCAGCTGCTAGATCTAAATTTCTTTTCAGGGTGTCTAAATATGAGATTACGTTCTCAGGATCATCTTCTTTTAATTGCTCCCAGTTCTGTCTAATTAAATCAAGGGGTCCTCTTTCTAAGATTTTCTGGCGGTATTTTACAGGACCCACCAACTGCTTTTGAATATCATCCCCTCCTTTCATGGAGTTCACCAGTGTCTCTCTGGATAACAATCCCTGTTCAATGTGGAACCCCCAAGGTGTTTCATTGGTTAACTGTACTTCAGACATGTTTTCACAGCAGCCTTTTAGTGTGGAATTTGCTTGTGGTTCTTGAGAGAACGTATTGTTTTGGGGAATATCAAGTGTAAATACTTCAGCTGTGTTTCTATTGTCAGTCACTCCCATCACCTGACAGTCACTCTTTTCTTCAGCTGCCTCTGCTTGCCCTTGATGTGACCATGTTAGAACTAACACTCTCTTAACATGCTCAGAGAGGTCCGTACCAATCAAAACGGCTGATGGAAACTGTGAGGAAATTCCTACGCACCAATTTCCTTGCCATCCCTGATATTGAATTGGTAATTCAGCCACAGGCATAATAACTGTTTCTTGTCCTATTCCTTTCACTGCCATGTGTTCTTCTTGTAATATGAATTTTTGAGGTACAATATCTGGATGACATAGAGTCACCTGTGAACAGGAATCTTTCAGAGCCATGTATTTGTGATCTAAAACACAAATATTGTCCCCAGCTGTTTGAACTAACGCCTCCTGGTTTGTTTTAATTAAATAGCAATGTCTAATCTCTGCAAAAGGGATATGAGATTCCATATTATCATCTGGCGTAGAGAACTCAGTTTGTGTTGCCATGGAGACTGACTCCTCCCCTGGTGTATTAACTTGTCTCTGCTGGACACAGTAAACAGCTTTAGGCTTGCTTAAATTTACTTTTTGAGGTAAAAATTCTCTATTTTCTCTGTTTTTACCACACTGGGACGCAATATGACCTTTTTCATTACAATTAAAGCTAGTTCTAACATTCCATTGATCATTTCCAACACCTTTTTCTACTTTTCCCTCCAAATTTTGCCCTCTGGCTTGGCTCTGTTCTGAGGACTTTCCCACAAAATGGCCACCAACCCTCTCCTGGTCTTTAAATTGTCCTCTAGGATATTTATTAGAGTCCTCCCCAGTTTTCCTCACACTTTTCTCCCCAGAAAAGCTGGTTTTTCGTATCTGGGAAATGAAATCAGCAACCTCTCCTGCTTCTTTCAGATTCTTGGGTTTCTTGTCCTTGGCCAAATATTTTAGTTCACCATGTAAGAGAGAATAAAACTGTTCTAATCCTACAACATCCTTCAGGTGCTGAATTGTCTGAACCCCCTCTTGTAACAGCCATTTATCTAAACATCTGGACAAGCTTGCCCCTAATTGTGAGTAGGATTCTTCAGGTTTCTTAGTTAGTGACCTGAATTTTTGCCTCAGATGTTCTGCATTTATGCCATACCTGGCAAATACTAACTTTTTGAATTCAGAACAATCTTTGATTAATTCGATTGGCATCTCCGCGTATATCTCAGCGAGGCCTCCACTAATTTGGGATCTCAATATAATCATCTTTTCAGATTCCCTCACTTGGAAATCCTCACACGCTCTTTCATACATCACAAGGAATGATTCTGGATCATCTCCCTTTCTAAAAACTGGGAATTTCTTTAGGTCTGTTTTAGATAACTGACTCCCCTCAGAGTTCTCTCCCCTATTGTTATTATTGTTTTGATTTGCCAATTCTAGCCTCCTGAGTTCAAAAGCCATACATTCTTTTTCTAATCTTTCTTCCCTCTCCATTTTTTCTTTCTCTAGTCTTTCTTCTCTCTCCATTCTTTCTTTCTCTAATTGAAAGGCCCTTTCCTCAGCTTGGGCTTTGGCCTTCATTTCTAGCTCAAATCTCCATTTTCTGAACTCTAATGGGTCTTCCCTTGAGGACTCTCCCTCCTGAGCTGAGGTAAATCCTTCCTCAACATCCCCATTCTCACTATCTGACCCAGCTGCCATTTCATAAGGCACCTGCTCAGCTTTCTTTCCCCTAGTCAAGGGCATTTTCTTATTTTCAGGCTTATTATTCTCTTTAACAAGCCTCGATTTTAAAAGTCCACTTTCTTACTGTCAGTGAGTGTCTATGTTGCAATTTAGCTCCCAGCACTCATCCACTGGCAAGCTAGTTACTGTTACTAGGCCTCTGACTCCAGCTAGGCCTCCCGGCAAAACAGAATGTTTCTTTCTGCCTCAGGCAACAAATCTTAAACACACACAGCTTCCCCCTGTCCCAGGTTCAGCTGTATTGAGTCCCCTCAGCCTCACTGCCCTTGGCTCCGCTTTGTCCCCTCAGAGTATTCCCTAAACTCAGGACAAGCCAGCCAATCTGCCACAGCTTTTGCTTTGGGCAACTCTCCACAGAAAAATGTTCACCACAGAGCTTCCCTATCTTAGTCCCCAGTCTGAGCTTCAGCGCCCTTCTACTAGACTTTCTCCCCTGTGAGACAAGTCCTAGAAGGTTACCCACGCGTTCGCTCAGACGTCCCTGACTAAAATACCCTGCTCTGGGCACCTTTCCAGTACCAGGCTTTACTGGATCACTTCGTATCCCACACGCTGGACACCAATTTTTATTGTAACGTGGCTCAGTACTCTGATGTCACTGCCTACTCAGGCCTCTCAGAATGCCCACCACGCCACTAAACACTCTTGCTGCCACCAACCTTTCCTTTAAATAAAAAGGACAAGGTTTTCTTTCAAAAAAATAAAATTTGGTTTATTGATTACAAAATACAATATAAAAATCACAGGAAGATAATCACGTTGTAATTCACTTTCTTATTTAATTAAGCACATAGACTTTCCCTCACTGACACTCAGGCACGCAGGCCCCAACAAACTCTTTCTCTCTCACACCAGATCTCTCTAGATATAACTCTCTCTCTCCCTCTCACACTCTTCACCCCCCTTTTTATACCATCTCCTCCCCTTCAGTTCCACCCTCCGTCACACCATTGGCTGATGACTCACTGCCCAGCTGTGACGGACAGGTGAGGTCAAGGCTGCCTGTTACAGGAATGAATTTACTTTCTTACTGTCAAAGACCAGCACCATATAGTACATTCCAAATAGAACATAACATGCAACATACATTATGCCAAACACTGCATTCACATAGTGTGTAAAATTTGTCACAAGTATCCAAAATTTTCTATCACATTTTCTATCATGTCTATATCAAAACCATATCTAATGTATATTCTTTAAGTACTATTTGTTTTGCCCCATCCTTATATCTAGCTTCAATTTACCTTAAAAGACATTGTGTTATGCCTTTACCCTGATTAATGATCCCTTATTTTGGTTTAATTCCCCTTTTAAATATACAGTGGTGCCTCGCAAGACGCTGTTAATCCGTTCCCCGGAAATCGCTGTCTTGCGAAAACATCGTCTTTCGAAACCAAATTTCCCATAGGAATGCATTGAAAATTAATTAATGCGTTCCTAGGGGAAATTATTTTTTAAAAAGGGAACTTAAGGGGTAGGGAGCTGGGGAAGCACCATGAGAGGACTGGCGGGGGGTCCCCTCGCTGCGATCGCCAGCTTTGGAGGTCCCCTGCCAGTCCTCTGATAGTGCAGGAAAAGCCTCCAAAGTGCTCTAAAGCTGGCGCTGGTGATTTCAGGGCACCCCCGCCAGGGCTCTGATGGTTCATAAAAATATCATAAAAATGGCACCCATTGGGCAAATATTGACAGCAGGCCTGTGTATTTCTTTGTAGACCGGGTGAGAGAGATTGTGTACGCAATGGTGATATACTAGATTATGGAAAGCAGCCAAGTGTTGGATATGGAGGAAGATTATTTATTTTCTTAAAAATTGCAGTAAGAAAGGGGATTGTGTACGCAATGATGATAGATTATGGAAAGCAGCCAAGTGTTAGATATGGAGGAAGATTATTTTCTTAAAAATTGCAGTAAGAAAGGGAGGAAATAACATCTTAAGTGAATACATAAAATAGATACTAGCATCTTGTATGTTTAGGTAAAAATTATGGATCACCTCAAAATCAATAAGAATGAAGAAAATTTCCACAGACACTATAAAATGGCTTTCATGTTGTACTTCTGCTCTGCAGGCCATCACTTATTTTTAAGTGTTGTTGATCAGGATCACAGCTGAAACCATCTCACCTGTAGTGTTCCAAGTGCTGTGTTGGATTTCCAGGCATTAAAGAAGCACATAAATTTGTAAAACACATCTCTGCCCGTAGCACTGCTCAGAGTACCTTCTTTCAGTGTTGAACTAGACAACATTTTGAAGATTCAATTTCCCGTCTCTCTCTTTTTAAAAATCCTTTATGTCATTTTGGTGTGTAGATGTTTATTACTTCTCCATTATTAGACTAGAGCAGCAAAGAAAGGCTGTGTTACTCCTTCAGCCCAGCACTGTGAAGGAGACTGGGCTGAGTAGCTGCATCCACTGCCACTTCTTTTCTATTTCCTGAATTGCTGTGATTTTTCCCCTCAAAAGGAAAGAACTCCTGTCTGATTACAGCCAAGGGAAAGGAATTAATGACACCAGCTTCAAGTCTGGTTTAAATGTACTCCTGGCCAAGGTGTAGTTGGGAGATGAGTGCCCATCAAATTCAAGCCCCCTCCCTCCCTGCACACTGCCAGAATCCCAGCATGCCCTGATATCCCTTCTCTACCAAGTCAGAATTCAGTTCCAGTCAGTGGCAAAGTGGAAGAAGAGCTTTCAGAGTTAAAACCCCACAACTTTCTGATTAGCATATTCATTTGGGGGCAGTGACATCATCTGCCATGCCCCCCATCCCACCCCCAGTCCCTTGTTTCTGTCAGCTTAGCTGCAAGCTTGGCAGAAACAGGGAGAGAAATTGATTTGTCCATGAATAATATATTGCTGCAAGCTATCCCTCTTGAAGAGTCAAATATTTTGAGGGGAATTTGTTCTTGGGCAGACAGTTCAGAGTCATTAGCTTACAAAAGACTTGTTCTTCATGGAACTGACCTAACTACCTGAATTTTTGTACTCACCCCCCCCCCGGAGGGGCTGCCATGCAGACTGCTATGATGAGCACCTGCACTTCTAACTATACCGCTGGTTCCAACACAAGTGCGGGCGATAGCTGCTCTTTCAGATGCTTCTGGCTACAATTCCCAGCAGCTCTACTGAGCATTGTGAGCCATTTGAGAGTATAAGGCTTGTGGTCTGAAAACATTTGGTCAGTTGCCCATCCTGTTGTAAAGGAAGCCAGTGTAAAAATCCATACAGTAACTGGAACAGTCAGGGATGGGATTTGTTTAAACAAGAGATTTAAAGTGATAGCACTTGGAATTGGCAGTACTGGGGAAGAATAATAGTCACATTGAATCTTGTCTGCTCTACATTCTGTTTTAAAATAAACCAGCAGACATCTGAAAACAGAAGCACAAGAAATTCACCCTTACTCACACACTTCAACATGGTATTTTTATAGCAATGTCTAGCAGAGCATTGATGTTATATCAAACTTGCTTAATAGCTTCTGCTCTCTGCATGTTTAATCTGGGCTAATTTTAGGAGATCCTTCCAAGAAAATTCCAATTTAGAATTGGATTAAAGCAGGAAGTCAGATTAATGAGTCTGAAGGTAGCAAATAAATCTGCCCACACAAAGAACTGATAGACGATGTAAAGCTTATAGGAGAAGAGGTCACTGAATGGAAACATCCATTTCTTTTCAAATATGGCTGAAGTAAGAAATTGGAGTCTCTAGGAAGACATGGGTTCTTCCTACACATTTGTAGCAACGTTCACTCAACTGAAGTAAGAGTGGTTTTGATGGCGAGGCAAATATTGCTGGGCCCACAATGTTTTTCTGTCTTTTGCTGTCGTGCAATACCCAAGGAAACTGAGTACTTGTTTTTGCGTATTTATTTATTTGATTTCAGTGCAATGTTAAGCATGCCAACACATGTTGATTTCAATCAACTCTAGTATATCTAACTGTTCATTGTTAGATTGAGGCCCAAGTTACCATTCAAATAAGCAGGGATGGGGACTTGAGTCACAGGATTTGCTGTCAAGCTGCGCTTAAGTCACACTGGTGACTGGACTTGGATTTGATTTTTGGTCTTTCCCCCTATGACTCAGACTTGATTCGTGACTCTGAACCTACTCACTCCTCCCTTTTTTTGTGGAGAAAAAAGCTTGTTTTTAATAAGGATTTGGACTTGGTTCTTGCGACTCAGGACTTGGTACCAAAGACTCAGATGACGATGGATTGGATACAGTTTACAGTAGTATTTTTATGTCCAACAAATGTTTATCATACCTGTGGACTATTGTCAAATTGTTGCCGTATCCTGTCTCATGGTCATGCTACTGTTGAAAGTAGATTTTCAGGTAATAGGTCAATGTTAATTGAGAACTTGTATGAAGAAACTGTTGTTTGCCAAGGTTGGAGTTACAATGCTGTCGAACTGTGGAGGACTTGCATTTGTTGTAATTGATATGAATCTGTTGCAGTTACTCAGGCATGCTCATGCATGCTACACAGAGCACTTGGAGGCTAAACACTATAAGCAACAAGAACAAATTCAGAAGAAAGAAGAAGAGAAGAAACTTGAGAGACAAATTAAACATCTTGAAACTGCTAAGAAGAAAAAAGTGATAGAAGAAGCTAAAATGTAAGAGAAAACAATTGATGAAAACAGATTTTCTTGTTAAGTCGTGTCCAACTCTTCATGACCCCATGGACCAGAGCACGCCAGGCCCTCCTGTCTTCCACTGCCTCCTGGGGTTTGGTCAAATTCATATTGGTACCTTAGGTGACACCAACCATCGCGTTCTCTGTCATCCCCTTCTCCTCTTGCCTTCACACTTTCCCAACATCAGGGTCTTTTCCAGGGAGTCTTCTCTTCTCATGAGATGGCCAAAGTATTGGAGCCTCCGCTTCAGAATCTGTCCTTCCAGTGAGCACTTGGGGTTGATTTCCTTCAAAATGAATAGGTTTGTTCTCCTTGCAGTCCAGGGGACTCTCAGCACCACAATTCAAAAGCATCAATTCTTCGGTGGTCAGACTTCTTTATGGTCCACCTCTGACTTCCATAGATCACTACTGGAAAAACAATAGCTTTGACTACGCGGACCTTTGTCGGCAAGGTGATGTCTCTGCTTATTAAGATGCTATCTACGTTTGTCATTACTTTCCTCCCAAGAAGCAGCTGTTTTTTAAAATTTTGGGGCTGCTGTCACCATCTGCAGTGATCATGGAGCCTAAGAAGGTAAAATCTGTCACTGCCTCCATCTCTATCCCTTCTATTTGCCAGGAGGCGAGGGGACCAGTGGCTATGATCTTAGGTTTTTTTGATGTTGAGCTTCAGACCATTTTTTTGCGCTCGCCTCTTTCACCCTCATTAAGAGGTTCTTTAATTCCTCCTCACTTTCTGTCATTAGAGTGGTATCATCTGCATATCTGAGGTTGTTGATATTTCTTCCGCCAATCTTAATTTCGCCTTGGTATTCATCCAGGCCAGCCTTTCACATGATGTATTCTGCATATAAGTTAAATACGCTGGGGGACAATATACAGCCTTGTCGTACTCCTTTCCCAATTTTGAACCAATTAGTTGATCCATATCCAGTTCTAACTGTTGCTTCCTGTCCCGCATATAGATTTCTCAGGAGAAAGATAAGGTGTTCAGGCACTCCCATTTCTTTAAGAACCTGCCATAGTTTGTTGTGGTCCACACACTCAAAGGCTTTTGCATAGTCAATGAAGCAGAAGTAGATGTTTTTCTGGAACTCTCTGGCTTTCTCCATAATCCAGCACATGTTAGCAATTTGGTCTCTAGTGTGACAAACCCAGACCTACTGGGATATGCCACAGTTTAACTAAGCTGCCACCAACCATTCCCTGGAAGGAGTCACACAGACCAGGAATGGATTTTCAACAAATAAAAGAATAAGGTTTATTTAAACAACACACAGGGAAAATAAAATGATCAGGTGAATAAGATACAGTAACGTGGCTTAGTCTCAATCATACATACACCAGCTTGGTTCACACAGAATGTTACATACAGCACTGATGTTACCTGTCTGTCATGGGTTTGGAGGGAAAGTTCCATCCTATGGGGAGTGGAAGGCGGGACATCAGGAGGAGGGGCTGTACTGTATATATATGTGAAGCCTGTGTGGTGAAGGGAGACGCTGGGATGTGAAGAAGCAGCAGCTGGGAAGAAGAAGCTGGTGTGGGAGTCTGTGTGTCAGACAGGGTACTACTGTGTGTCAGAGTACCAACCTGATAGGTTCAGGTGTCTGTATGGTTAGCCAGAACTGATAGGTTCAGGGTCTGTGCTTTAAGTTAAGTGTTCTGTGTGAACCAAACTGTATGCATGTATGAATGAGACTAAGCCACGTTACTATATCTTGTTCACCTGATCGTTTTATTTTCCTGTGTGTTGTATTTAAATAAACCTTATTCTTTTTATTGTTTGAAAATCCATCCCTGGTCTGTGTGACTTCTTATAGGGAATGGTTGGTGGCAGCTTAGTTAAAGTGTGGCAGATCCCAGTAGGTCTGGGTTTGTCACACAGAACACTTAACTTGAAGCACAGACCCTGAACCTATCAGTTCTGGCTAACCATACAGACACCTGAACCTATCAGGTTGGTACTGACTGACACACAGTAGTACCCTGTCTGACACACAGACTCCCACTCAAGCTTCTTCTCCCAGCTCTTCTCCAGCTTCTCCCTAAACTTCTCCACACAGGCTTCACATATATATACAGTACAGCCCCTCCTCCTGATGTCCCGCCTTCCACTCCCCATAGGATGGAACTTTCCCTCCAAACCCATGACAGACAGGTAACATCAGTGCTGTATGTAACACCTCCCCTCTTTATAAGTTGTTTTGTAGGGGGAAAGCTAAGGTGCTTTTCACCAAAAAAACAACCTGGTTCCAAAACATACAAAAACAGTTATACATACAATATCATACTTACTTATACTTACACTCTAAGTTAAACATTTACCATTTACAATACATCAAGTTACCTTTATTCATACAAACCAAGTTCAAAAAAACAGGTACATTTAACCTTTGGTCACCAAATATATACATAGTCCATGTTTCTTTCGCCGTCTTCATTCTTCAGGTCTTCTTGACAAGGCGTCAGCAACACAGTTCACTGACCCTCTGACCACCTTCACTTCAAAGTCATAGTCTTGCAGGTTTAAAGCCCACCTCATAAGTTTACTATTGTGGGTTTTCATTGTCTTTAACCATTGCAGTGGTGAATGGTCAGTGCACAGAATAAAATGTCTTCCCCAGATGTAAGGCTTGGCCTTCTGGATCGCGTAGACTATGGCCAGGCACTCCTTTTCCACGGTTGCCAAATGTCTCTCACCTTTCTGGAGTTTCCTACTCAGGTAGGACACTGGATGTTGGTCACCATTTTCATCCTCCTGGCAAAGAACTGCTCCTACCCCGCTGTTAGACGCATCGGTGTAGATGATGAACTCCCGGTCGAAGTCTGGAGCACGCAGCACTGGATATTTGATGAGGGCCTCCTTCAACCTCTGGAACGCCTCCTCACAGTCGCTGGTCCACGGGATGCGGTCATCAGTCTTCTTCCTCGTCAGATCGGTCAGCGGAGCCGCAATCTCGCTAAACCTCGGGATGAACTTTCTGTAGTAGCCCACCAACCCAAGAAATGATTTGACTTTTTTCTTGGTGTTGGGTCTAGGCCAGTCACGAATTGCTTCTATCTTAGCCTCTAGGGGTTTTATCACTCCTCCCCCTACTATGTGACCCAAGTATTTTATTTCTGGGCTACCCAGCTGACACTTGCTCGCCTTTACCGTTAGCCCTGCTGCACTTAACCTCTGCAGCACTAACTCCAGGTGTTTCAGGTGATCTTCCCAGGTATTACTGAAGATCCCTATGTCGTCAATGTAGGCCACAGTAAAGTCACTGAGCCCTGCTAAGGTCTGGTCCATCAGCCTTTGGAATGTGGCTGGTGCATTTCTGAGACCAAAGCTCAGGACTCGAAATTCATAGAGACCAAAAGGGCTGCAAAAGGCGGTCTTTTCTTGATCCCTGGGATCAATTCTTAATTGCCAATATCCCTTTACCAGGTCCAATGATGAGATGAACCGACAACCCCCTATGGTTTCAATCAGGTTGTCTAGCCTGGGCATTGGGTAGGCATCAGGAGTGGTTACGCGGTTTAATTTCCTGTAATCTACACAGAACCTAATGCTCCCATCAGGCTTGTCCACTAGGACTATCGGAGAGGACCAAGGACTAGAAGAGGGGACGATTATGTTCTCCCTAAGCATCTCGTCCAGCTCCTTCCGCACCTTGTCCCTATAGGGTCCCGTCACTCGGTATGGGGATACAGCTTGCGGGGGTGCATCCCCTGTATGGATCCGATGCATCACTCCCTTCACTATCCCCGGCTTATTGGAAAACACCTTTTGATATTTGATGAGCAGCATTTTTAGTTCTTGCTGCTGGTCTTGGGTGAGTGCAGGACTGATCTTTACCTCCTCTGGGTTGTATTTTACTTCCCCTCTACCCTCCCAGAAGGGTAATTCAGCTTCCTCACTCTCAGCTGCTTTTATCGCAAATAAAACCCTCTGTTCCCCTCTGTAGTAGGGTTTTAGGGCATTCACATGAACCACCCTCCTTGCTTGGTTCTCCTCCTGCTCTATAAGGTAGTTCAGGTCTGACATCTTGGAAATGACCCTATATGGTCCTGCCCATTTGAGCTGCAGTTTGTTCTCTCTGCAGGGCCTAAGCCAAAGCACTTCCTCCCCTGGGTCAAAGTGCCTCTCTCTGGCTTTGTGGTCATACCATGTTTTCTGTCTGACCTTCTGAGCTTGCAGGTTTTCTGCTGCTAGCTCTAGGTTTCTTTTTAGGTCATTCATCAAGGTGTCTATGTATGACACAACGTCTTGTGGGTCATCCTGGGTGATCTGCTCCCAATTTTGTTTGATCAAATCAAGGGGCCCTTTCACCCTCCTCCCAAATAAAAGTTCAAACGGACTGAACCCGGTACTGGCTTGTGGCACTGATCGATAAGCAAACAAAAGGGATTGCAGCTTCTGGTCCCAATTGTTTGGATTCTCTGCCAAGTAAGCCCTAATCATGCGCATTAGAGTCCCATTGAACTTCTCAGTTAACCCATTACTTTCAGGGTGATAGGCAGTGGTTTCCTTGTGCTTAATTCCACAGATTTGCTATAAGCGTTTCATGAGCTTCGATGTGAACGATGCGCCCAAATCTGTGATTATTTCTGAGGCAAATCCCATCCTGGACATATACCCCACCAAGGCATCTGCCACTGTGTTAGTTTCAATGTTAGTCAAGGGTATGGCTTCAGGGTACCTCGTGGCATGGTCCACAATGGTGAGAATGAACCTGTTCCCCCTCTTTGTGGCCTTGGGCAAAGGTCCCACAATATCCACCCCTATGCATTTGAACGGAGTGTCAATCACAGGCAAAGGGCACAACTTTGCTTTGGTCCTGTCGCGGCTATTCCCCTGCCTTTGACACACATCACATTGTTTACAGAACTCCTTGATCTGCTTCCCTATTTCAGGCCAGTAAAAATTCTGTGTGATTCTCTGCTGTGTTTTGTTCACCCCTAAGTGCGCAGCAAACATGTCAGAGTGCCCCCTTTGTAAGATCATGGGGCGATACTTTTCAGGTACCACTAGCTGACTTCTGATCCCATCTCCCCCTTTTGAGATATTCCTCAGGGTCTCTCTATACAAAATTCCCTTTTTCTCATGAAATCTCACTGGGGTTTCAGGTGTTAGCTGGGCGTCTGTCACCTGTTCAAAACACTTTTGGAGAGTGGCGTCTGCCTTTTGCTCTTGGCCAAATCGGCTGTCTGTGGTTAAGGTTTCCACCACAGCTTCGGAACTCCCCCCACCTGCTTCCGTCTCGGGCTCATCATTACCCCCCTGAACTGTCCCCGTGGTGGCTTGTGAACGTGTAATCACTAGCACCCGTTTCACATGTTCAGCCAGGTCATTTCCCACGAGCACGGCTGCTGGCAGAGTCGATGAAATCGCTAGCCGCCAAACTCCCCTCCAGCCTTGAAAGTTCATAGGTACCTCCGCTACTGGCAGTGAGATCACCTGTCCCTCAATCCCTGCCACCTTTATGCTCTCATTCGGGATTATATACTCCCTAGGAATAATATCTGGATGGCACAGGGTCACCTGGGAACAAGTATCCCTTAACCCCCGATACCGATGGTCAAGTATTCCTACGTCCACCCCTGCTGTTTCAAACAACTGAGAATCTGTTCTCACAAGTAAGCAGCGCCTGACCTCCACAAGAGGACCATTTTCCTCAGCCTGATCAGCAGATGTAACTGTTCCAGATTGAGTAGCCATGGCAACAGGCTCCCTCAGTGACAAGGAGCTTTGCTCTGTCTGGACACAGAACACAGCTTTTGGCTTGGTTCCACTCGAATCATGAGGCACATTTCCTTTTAGCTGCTTTAATTTCTCACACTCTGAGATTAGATGGCCCTTTCCCTGACAGAAATAACATTTTCTGCTATATTTTGAGTCTTTCTCATCTTGTTTTGGTTTTCCCTCCAAAATCTGAGGTCTTGGTTTCATGTCTGAGGGCTTCCCTTCACCATGGGCCCCTCCCACTTGCTGGTTTTTCCCTGGTCCCTGAGAGTACTTGCTGTAGGTTTCTTTGGGTTTACCTATCGATTTCCCCTCAGCACCTAAGGGCTTTCTTATTTGGGAAATAAAATCTGCGATCTCGGCCGCCTCTGCCACAGATTTTGGTTTCCTTTCCCTCACCTGGAACTTCAGTTCCCCATGCAGAACTGAATAGAACTGTTCCAGCGCTATCAAGTCTTTAAGCTGCTGGTAGGTCTCTGTTCCCTCCTGAGATAGCCATTTCTCTAGCAGCCTCATCAATTGGGCCCCCACTTGGGTAAAAGTCTGCTCTGGTTTCTTTGTGAGGGACCTGAATCTCTGCCTCAGCTGTTCCGCATTTATCCCATGTCTGGCAAACACCAGTTTTTTAAACTCTGCAAAATCTTTCATCAGTTCCTCTGGCATCTCTGCATAGACTTCTGCCAGGCTGCCACTGATTAAAGATCGCATGATGGTCATCTTCTCAGTTTCCCTTACCGAGAAGTCCACAAACGCTCTTTCCACTAAGGAAAAGAACACCTCAGGGCAATCTCCCTTGTGGTACACAGGGAATTTCTTCAGGTCAGCTTTAGACAATTGGCCTCCCTCAGAATCCCTATTGTTATTATTGTTCTGATTCATCAGTTCCAATTTTCTTAACTCAAACGCCATTCTTTCTTTTTCCAGAGCAATTTTCTCTCTCTCCAATCTTTCTTCTCTCTCCATTCTCTCTCTCTCTCTCTCTAATTCAAATTGCCGTTGTTTCTCTCTTTCCCTTTCCTCCATTTCCCTCACCCTCAGTTCATGCTGTTGGGCTATGAGCATTTTCCTGAGTTCTGAGGTTCTGTTCTCCCGTGCTGTCACCCTGCACTGAGCCAAATTCATCCTCAGAACCTTGGTCAACCTGGGGGTCTTTCACTTCACCCATTTCTGCCATTTGGCTTCGAGTCAAGGGCATAATCCCCCCCCAGAACAGGCTGCTTTCAAAAGTCAAGCCTCAGAATAAAGCGACCACTTTTTTTTTCTCTTTTGCCTCAGAACCTGCTTGCTATAGATTGCTGCTGTTCTTCAGCACTAACTTGCAACTGTTGCAAGCCAGAGTCTACCCCCCTCTGCTAGGCCTCTCAGCAGACAGGCTAGATCACTTCTACTTCACACAGTTTTGCCTCAGCTTTTTTCCCGCCAAAACAGGTTGCCTCAGAGCTCCCTAATCTAGTCCCCAGTTGGCACGTTCTTCCACTAGCGCACCTCCCCGTGAGGTACGCCTAGAAGATTACCTACGCGCCCTCAGATTGTCCCTGACTAGACCCCCCTTGCTCTGGGCACACTTGCCAAGGCTTTGCTGGACCACTGGACAACTGGACCAGTCGTATCCCACACGCTGGACACCAATCAATGTGACAAACCCAGACCTACTGGGATATGCCACAGTTTAACTAAGCTGCCACCAACCATTCCCTGGAAGGAGTCACACAGACCAGGAATGGATTTTCAACAAATAAAAGAATAAGGTTTATTTAAACAACACACAGGGAAAATAAAATGATCAGGTGAATAAGATACAGTAACGTGGCTTAGTCTCAATCATACATACACCAGCTTGGTTCACACAGAACACTTAACTTGAAGCACAGACCCTGAACCTATCAGTTCTGGCTAACCATACAGACACCTGAACCTATCAGGTTGGTACTGACTGACACACAGTAGTACCCTGTCTGACACACAGACTCCCACTCAAGCTTCTTCTCCCAGCTCTTCTCCAGCTTCTCCCTAAACTTCTCCACACAGGCTTCACATATATATACAGTACAGCCCCTCCTCCTGATGTCCCGCCTTCCACTCCCCATAGGATGGAACTTTCCCTCCAAACCCATGACAGACAGGTAACATCAGTGCTGTATGTAACATCTAGTTCCTCTGCCCCTTTGAAATCCAGCTTGTACTTCTGGAAGGATTTTGAGCATAAGCTTGCTAGCGAGTGAAATGAGTGCAATTGTACAGTAGTTGGAGCATTCTTCGGCACTGCCCTTCTTTGGGATTGGGATGTAGACTGATCTTTTCCAATCCTCTGGCCACTGCTGAGTTTTCTAAACTTGCTGGCATATTGAGAGTAGCACCTTAACAGCGTCATCTTTTCAGATTTTTTTTTAATTTTATTTTCAGAACTATTGGGTAATGGGGAAGGAATACAAAAGGCAAAGGGCAGTGGGGGGGATGGAAAGAGGGTTTTGAGAATAAGAAAACATCAAATGCATAATCATTCAATCTTTCATATCAAGTATATAAACATCTAATATATTCATGTTCCAATAGTTCATCTTTCTTCTTCTTTTTCTTCTTCTTCTTTTGACTATTTTGTCTATGTATTAACCTCTTTAGCTTTCAGTTTATACGTGTAATACAGCTTAAATCTATGTTATTCCCACAGCATCAGAACACCAAGGCCAATTGTGAAATATATCCCCTCTTTCACCCTCCTTTTTTCTTGAGAATACACTCAACAGACCCAAAATAATATAAATTCTGCTCTCCCCTCCCCTTTCCTCCCTGTGCTTGTTTTGTTTCTGCGACTCTTTTTTCTTCCATATTTTAAAAGGGGGAACAATATCATTCAAAGTTTGCTTTTCAACCTCAATTTTCCTATCTGCTATCGCTACATCGCTTACTGGGTGGCCCTCCATCCCTTGTATATTATCTGATATCTTCATCAATACAGCCGGTTCTGAGATCTCTTTTTGGTGTAATTTAACCTCCGCTACCTTCCCTCCCCTAGAGCCTCCAATCACGTCTTCCATCTGGTCAATATAATAATTTACCTGCATGAATTTTTGCAACAGTGACATCTGAAAAGAGGTTTTCCAGTCTAGCCACCGATCTGTAATTTTCTCAGGGGGTGGTTCCATTTTCTGTTTCCACTATTTTCACTTAAAATTCCCTCTCCCCTTTACCCAAATACACATCCAATATTTCTAATATTTCACCTTGCAACTATACAATATTAGCAATAAGATAGCAGGTACATTCAAGTAAGAGATGGAATCTAAAACATGAATCTCTCAAGTGTCTTTGTAGTCCAGTCCTTTTCCACGTCGCTGATAACTTTCAGACCGGTTGCTTCTTCTTTTCCCTTCTTTTCTCTTCTCCAAGTTTGTTTTAACCTTCACCCGGCAAGACTCTATTATTATAATGTCATTTGTCAAGATCCCAGTTCAGTTCAAACCACATGGCCCCCAGTTCACAGCTCACAGTCTGTTCTTCTCCCTTTTACTTCCAGAGACTTCCTTCTCCTCCCCCAAAAAGAGAGGTCTAGCAGTCAGGATCCCTGCAAATATATTATCCACGGAAAGCAGAGTCCCACACAGTCTAAAAATATATATCCAAAGAGGAAAAGGGTCCAAAGTGAACAGCTTGCAACAGAATTTATTTTTTCAAAGCCTGTCAGTTGATTCTTCAAGAGTTATTTTTCCTCCTTTAATGGAGACACGAGCTATTTCTGCCTGGCTGTTCCTTTAGAAATGACTCGACCTTCAGCTTGAGTAAAAGCTGGTGTGCTAGGAATGCCGCTCCTTATCTCATTTGGTCATAAATTTGCACACAATCACTTGTTCTTCATTTAATGAGGTTTTTCATAGAACAAGGGCTTCCACTTACTTTGATGTATACTTTCGCCGTGCTTCTGTTTTCTTATTCTCGGCGAGCTGAGCTGTCTTTGGCTAGTTGCCAAAAATGGCGACCCGTCTCCGGTCTGTGCTGATGTGAATTTCCAGAAGAAAGAAAAATCGAGTTGCTGCCCAATCTTCTAACTTCTGTGGCTCACCAACTGCTGCAGAAGGGTCTCTCCTGACTCTTCCTTGGTTCCCCCGTTTCTGGGAGGGTCCCAGACCAAAGTGGTTCTAGCTTTTCCCAGGAGCTATTCCCAAGAGCTGCTAGCTTCACCAAGACGAAGCTCCTCCATCTTTTCAGATTTTTAATAGTTCGACTGGAATGCCATCATCTCCACTGGCCTTGTTGTTAGCCAGGCTTCCTAAGGCCCACTTGACTTCACTCTCCAGGATGTCTGGCTCAAGGTCAGCAACCACACTATCTTTCTTATCCAGGATGTCCAGATCTTTCTGGTATAATTCTTCTGTGTATTCTTGCCACCTCTTCTTGATGTCTTCTGCTTCTGTGAGGTCCCTACCATTTTTGTCCTTTATCCTGTCCATCTTTGCACAAAAGCTTCCTTTAATACCTCCTATTTTCTTGAACAGATGTCTGGTTTTTCCCTTTCTGTTCTTTTCTTTTATTTCTTTGCACTGTTCATTTAAGAAGGCCCTCTTGTCTCTCCTTGCTATTCTTTGGAAGTCTGCATTCAATGTTCTGTAACTTTCCCTATCTCCCTTGCATTTTGTTTCCCTTCTCTTCTCTGCTATTTGTAAGGCCTCGTTGGACAGCCACTTTGCTTTCTTGCATTTCCTTTTTTAGGATGGTTTTTGTTGCTGCCTTCTGTACAATGTTACGAGCCTCCATCCATAGTTCTTCCGGCATTCTGTCCACCAAATCAGGTTCCTTAAATCTGTTCTTCACTTCCACTGTGTACTCATAAGTTTAGATTAGGTTTAGAGTATACCTCACTAGCCCAGTGGTTTTTCCTACTTTCTTCAGTTTAAGCTTGAATTTTGCTATAAGAAGCTAATGATCAGAGCCACAGTTAGCTCCAGGTCTTGTTTTTGCTGACTGTATGAGCTTCTCCATATTTGGCTGCAGAGGATATATTCAATATGATGTTGGTATTGGCCATCTGGTGATGTTCATGTGTAGTGGCCTCTTGTGTTGTTGGAAAAGAGTGCTTGTGATGACCAGCTTGTTCTCTTGAAAAAAACTCTATTAGCCTTTGCCCTGCTTCATGTTGAACTCTAAGGCCAAACTTACCTGTTGTTCCATTTGTCACTTGACTCTCTACTTTAGCATTCCAATCCCCTGTCATGAGAAGAACATCTTTCTTTGGTGTCAGTTCTAGAAGGTGTTGCAAGTCTTCTGCACCACTTGAAGTTTCCACATCAGCTTCAAAGGCAGCCCCACGTAGAGCGCATTACAGTGGTCTAATCTTGAGATTACGAGCGCATGCACCAAAGTGGTGAGTGCCCCCGTGTCTAGATAGGGCCGCAGCCGGGCAATCTGCCAAAGGTGGAAAAAGGGGTGCAGACTACTGATGCCACCTGGGTTTCCATGGTGAGTGTCGGGTCCAGATGTACCCCCAAGTTGCGAACCCCACTCTTAGCAGCCAGGGTTACCCCCCAAAATGTGAGAGAGTCACCCAGGCCACCAACCCTCAGAACTTCCATCTTGTCCAGGTTCAGCCTCAGCCCATTTTCCTGCATCCACTGCAGTACAGCCCCCAGGCTGCACTGGAAGGACAGGACGGCATCACCTGCAGTTAGTGAAAAAGAGATGTAGAGCTGGGTGTCATCAGCATATTGATGACACGAGGCTCCACACCCCCTAATGACCTCACCCAGTGGCCTCAAAAAACGTTAAACAGCATTGGGGAGATAATTGACCCCTGTGGGACCCCGCAATTGAGATTCCACGGAGCCGAGACATTCTCCCCAAGCTGTACTCTCTGGAGCCGGTCCTCCAAGAAGGAACGGAGCCAGGCTAGCGCCAAGCCACTGATTCCGAACTTGGAGAGCCTCCGCAGGAGGATACCGTGTTTGACGGTATCAAAGGCCGCCAAGATGTCGAGGAGGACCAACAGAGACATTTTGCCCCTGTCAGCCTCCCTCAACAAGTCATCATACAGGGCGACCAATGCCGTCTCTGTACCGTGGCGCGGCCTGAAGCCCGACTGGAATGGATCCAGGGCATCTGTTTCATCCATGTGGGCCTGAAGCTGATCAGCGACCACCCTCTCAAGCACTTTGCTCATGAAAGAAACATTTGCGATGTGCCTATAATTGCCAGTATCGTCCACCACCATATTGTTTCTTTCTTATGGCCTAATGAGGGCAGGTGGAAATCTCCTCTCAAGGAAAGACCCATTTCTTATTGCTGTGGCCCATTCTGTTGCTTTCAGCCAGGCTGCTTTGATTAGCCAGCCCGGGCAAGGGTCAAGGGAGGAGGTGGTGGCTCGACAGCGATCAAGCACTTTGTCCACAGAGACAGGCGTCACAGGCTGAAAAGAATCGAAAATTACCAGACACGACGGAGCGTTGGACATCTCAGCTCGACTCACTGTGTTCAAAAAAGGAGAGAGGTCCTGACGGATGGCCTCCACTTTATATTTTTAAAAGGCTGCGAACTGGTCAGGTGAAAAACTAGGGGGAGGCCTATCACTTGAACCAGTTCTGGATAGGTCGCACAATATGTGGAATAACTCCGCCTGCTGATTTGACGCTTTGCTTATCCGGTTAGCGAAGAATGATCGACATGCAGCCTTTACCTTATTCAGGTAAAGGTTAGTTGCGACCTTAACAGCTATCCAATTATGATCCGTCGGGCTCTTCCTTCATCTACACTCTAGCCTTCTCCTCATTCGCTTCATCGCTTGGAAGTCCTGGTCAAACCGGGGTGCAGGCCGAGCGCTATGGCAGAGAGGGTGTTTAGGTGCGATTGTGTCTATGGTCCTGGTGGCAGCTGTAGACCAGCTGTCCACCAGAGCGTCGACAGGAGCGCCAGCCAGGTTCGCCGTAATCCCTCTCATGGCATCCTGGAATCCAACGGGATCCAGTAGTCTTCGAGGGCGGACCATGGAAATAGGTCCCTGCTCCCTGCAGGGAGGGAGAGCTACTGTGAGGTTACTTTTTATTGGGTGGTGATCTGACCATGACAAGGGGACTGACGCAAGGTCACGCTCGGGGATCATGCTCACTTCAACTAGAGGAAAAGACCAGGTCCAACCTGTGACCACCCACGTGGGTGGGGCCATTGACATGTTGGGACATGTTCAAGGCAGCCATGGTTTCCATGACCTCAAGAGCTGGCCCAGTAGCCTCTGCCCCCACGTGCACGTTGAAATCTCCCAAGACCAGAAGCCTCGGGGATCCCAACAGTGCCGCAGAGACAAAGTTGGCCAGCTCTGGAAGGGAAGTGGCTGGGTTGCGGAGAGCGCGGTAACCCAGCAAAATCCCAATATCATCCCTGGCCCCAATCAACACATGGAGTGCCTCTGGACCCGGCTTTACCACCGAGGAGCGCCTAGTAACCTCTAAGCTGGATTTATAAACAATGGCTACTCCCACCCGCCCCTCCAGTCTACCCTGGTGCTGGATGGCATAACCAGGCAGACAGATGAGAGCCAGGGGAGGACCCCCCTCCCCGCTAATCCACGTCTTGGTTATGCATGCCAGGTCTGCATCCTCCTCCAGGATAAGGTCATGTATCACCTGGGTTTTGTTGGATACAGACCTGGCATTCAACAGCACCAGAGTTAGAGTGGAGGGCTGGCTGGGCTGGCTACCTCGATACTGAGGGTTGGTCACAGTCTCAGAACAATGAACAGCCGTCAAACATCTGTTCATCGTCCTTCTGACACGAGCGGGGGCTGTGCCAACGCCATATCTCCCTCTAACCGTAATCACCAGAATGTTCCTGGGCCCCTCGCTGGGCAGGCAGGCCAGCCTTCCACTCCATGTCAGGCAGGAAAAAGAAAAGAAAGTAAAAAGAGGAAGAACCCTAATACCACAAATTAAACAAGAAGTGCAAAGACAAATAGACTATTATACAATATAATAATAATAATAATAATAATCATCATCATCATCAGCAGCAGCATCAGCATCAGCATCAGCATCATCCCAGTACAAAATACCCCCTATATAAAAATTAAGCTTAAAAAAACTATTAAGGAGACCCACAATTCTCTGAATTGGATTCACCCATTCCCGTCCATTTTAGTTCACTGATGCCCAGGATATAAATGTTTATTCTTGCCATCTCCTGTTTGACCACATCCAGCTTACCAAGGTTCATAGATCTTATATTCCTGAGTGTCCTTTCGGCTTTGGCCCAACCACTTCATTGGCTCTGGAGCAACTTGTACTTGTCCTCTGCTCTTCCTCAGTAGCATGTTGGACCCCTTCCAACCTGAGGGTCCCATCTTCCAGTGTCATATCTTTTAGCCTTTTGTTTCTGTTCATGGGGGTTTTTTTTGTTAAAGATACTGGAGTGGCTTGCCAGTTCCTGCTCCAGGTAGATTGCATTTAGTCAGAACTCTTCATTGTGACCTGTCTGTCTCGGGTGTCCCTGCACAGCATAGCCCATAGCTTCTCTGAATTACTCAAGCCCCTTCGCCACAACAAGGCAGCAATCCATGAAGAGGAAAACAGATTACTTGTATTCTAATTTCTAACTTGATTATTACTGCAATTGAGTATTACTGCAATTTCAAAAGTATACATTTTGTAATGTGGCTTCAGAGAAACCCCTGCTGATTTACCTCAGAAGGAATGAGCTAAAGGCAGGCAGCCATGCAGCCCAAGTAGGCCTATTTGTGGCAGGTAGTAAAGCCCCAGCCCCAGCAACCCCTGGATGGCAGAAAATGAAAGAAAGGACAAACTCCCAGCTTTACAGAATAAAAAAAAGGGGCAGCCACTGCACTTCCTGGCTGTACTGTGACTGCTGGTTTCAAGGGGAGGTCCTGAGCAGCAAGGTGGAAAGCTTTGGAAGGGTAATTTCTGAGCTTGTCTGTTTCAGATTGGAGGCAGTGTCAAAAACTATCCTCCCCATCACATTTGCTTTGTTACCATGGTTGTTTTATATCTTCACTCTGTTTGTTGGCGTTTGGATTCACTGCAGCTTAGCAAACCATCTCCCTGTATGTGTCCCTTTTGCAGTAAACTCAGGTGGCCCTTCATGCTCTCCAGTTCCACCCTTGCCATTCTTTGTCCCTGCTGCTTTGGCTGCATACTCATGCCTTATGTAAACTTCCACATATGCCCTCTCCCCACCCCCTTTCTATCTACCTTTGACATCACACAGGCCAGATTGTTATAACTGCTTTGCACATGCTCTTGAGGCTGTAGCATGCCCAGTACAACTCCCACCAGGCTTCTGCAATATTTAAGAAAGCTCCTGTAGAAGGCATCCTGGGGATTGGTTGTGAAGCCCAGCAGAAAAAAGAGCCCCACAGTATTGCCTCTGTTCAAGCTGTCTCTGTTAAATCTGCTGTCCAGGGCCAGTGCTTCACTTGACTTATTCAGAGGAGGATAAAACATGGGCAGAGAGAGAGAACACACGTGGACTCCTTGAGTGATCAGTGAGGTGGAAATCTGATAAGATACTGTTCAGAAAACCAAGGGCAGCATTGTGTTCAAAAGACACGTGATTTTTAGATCCTCCATGAAAGCAGACTAGGGTTTCATCAGTTACTGTTTATATGAGTGAAGTGCAAAGTAAATGCCTTCCAGTAATAAGTAACAATGCTGGAGTCTATATGAATCATCAGAAACTGTAGTCATTTTTTCATGAGTGCTGCTGCTTTGTGTGTTGCAGTGACTTTTCAGTTTCTGTTATTTTGAGACCAGGTCTACACAGATTTGAAATTGTATGTAAGAAGAGTACTTGCAGCATCTCTAATCCTGCAACTCTGTGATGGCTAGTAGGAGCCTCCACTACAATAGTTCCTGTAACATCATTATGGGAAGATTTGGACCTTACTACCAGAACTCAGGGAAAGTATGTTTGGAGCATTATGTCCCCAAGAATTCCCCTGCTAACACAGCCACTCAGCTAGCAGGGTGGGTGGATCAGGGAGTTGTAATTCAAAAGTAACTTTTCCAAAGTTTGTTTTTCCTAAAACCAGAGGGTGGGTGGGATGACTGATGATGCTACAGCACCCAGAAGTTCCAAAACATTTCTAGCAGTGAAAAGTCTTCTCCTTATTCCTTAGGACTGGGCACAGAGTATCAAGGGGAGGTGTAATATGTACCATACTTGTGCATCTGTTGAAATACTAGTGTTAACAGTAGCTATTGCTAGTAATTTTGCACAGAGATGCAGTGTGGATCATATAGTAAGAACAAGACACAAGGCATGTGTGTTGCACATGAGCAGGACCAGAAGTGTAAGCAGAACTTTTGGGAAGGTGGAATGAAATGAATAGGAAATGGTACAGCTTCACAGTATTATGTTGTTCACATTAAAGAGCTAGGGTTTCAAACCACTGGGTAGTTCCAACTAGAGCAGAACCACTGGATGTGGGTCATTTACATAGGTTTTAATTCAGGAATTGACTCAAAGCGTTTGCATAAGGTTTGTGTGTCTTGCTGTAGCTAATTGCAGTTATTTGATCTAGGTGCCTAGTCACACTCCCAATTGCACAGTGGAGCTGTGTCCTTGTATCTTATCCGGTAGTTGCAATTAGCCACAGCAAGTTACAGACACCACACATAGGAGTCTGGAAATTGGATTTAATCTTGTTGGGAACAACAGTTGGATTGAGGATGATATTTTGCAATCTTGCCCAGACCTAATTACAAGTAAAATGTAAGTAATAAAAAGTATAATGGGAATCAAAATGCCCAGTGCAAAATTAGTATAAAGGGAGAGGAGGACCTCGTACTATTCAACTATTGGTTGAAAAGTGGCTGCCAGTTGCCTTAATTCTGTGTCACACTACACTGGATATCTGGGATGGATATTGTTTCAGATGCCATACACATAACATTTAGTTAGCATTGCATAGCAAGCCCTGGAAGCACCACTTGGAAAGAATAATTGCCACAAAACTAATATATGGCCAGGAAGACTGTTTTGCCAGCTGTAATCTTCCAGCTGTTAGATGTGCTAGTAGTGAATTTAAGTAGGATGCTATTAAGACAGCTAACTTACTCAAGAGAAATGAAGCCTTTAATTTACAAATAACAAGGTGTCACACAGATTTTTTATTAACATATATTTCAATGAAACATGGGAATTAAGCTAATTTTAGTCCCTCTTGCAGTTTTCAAGATCATCAAAATGCAGTCATAGAAAAGCTCATTAGGATCACAGAAAAATTCTGCAAAAGCTACTGCCACTAGAGTGTTAAAAAGTGAGCCTTGTTTTTATTCCTGCCATGGAATAAAGGTGGAACTGGGGATTTAAGATCACTGAAGAGGCCATTTGTGTGTTAGATCAGTGGTCCCCAACCTTGGGCCTCCAGATGTTCTTGGACTTCAACTCCCAGAAATCCTGGCCAGCAGAGGTGGTGGTGAAGGCTTCTGGGAGTTGTTGTCCAAGAACATCTGGAGGCCCAAGGTTGGGGACCACTGTGTTAGATAATCAGATGATAACTCTGGAGACTTGGGTTCAAATCTTCACTTGGCCATAGAAACTCAAGGGGGCGTTGAGGTAGGGTTGCAATGGTAAATTATTTGTGACGGATGCCCCACATCACGCCTGTCACTCATAGCTGGAGCTCATTTGCATAAGCCTATGAGAGAACAGGAGGGGCAGAGGCAGAGAGTCAGTTAAGTCAGAGAGGGAGAATAAGTGAGAAGAGAAGGAGAGAGGTTTGCAGCGAGAGGTAGATAGTCAGAGAAAGAGTGAGGAGAACTGTAACTAATAAAGATAAACTGGTTAAAGTGAATAAATAAAACAGGAGGTGATTGAATGTGTGGCAGAATATATGATATTTCAATGATTTTGATTCTATGAAATGAATAAAGAACATCTGTGATCCTAAATAATCCTAATTACCCTAATACCCTTTAATAAACCAGTTCTGTTGTTGGCAGCCAGTGTCAGACTAAAATCCTTTACAGCGTGGATAAAGAAATCTACTGGTGGCAGTGAAAGAAAGAGGGAACGTCACCAGTGTGAGCCCTTTGGGTTGTGAAAAGGAAACAGGGGCATGGGTTGAGCATAACACTACTCTTTAAACATCTCACATAGTGCAGAAACCCTGTTAGGGTCACTACAAGTCAGACATGACATGTGGTTCATAATAACAGCAACAGATCAGTGACAAATACTTTACCAATTCTCTGTATTTGATATCCACATAACAATTCTCTTTTATTATCAAATGTCTTGTATATTGTATTTGTAAACCAAATATTGTAACTTGGAATATGGATGTAGGGTTGCAGCTCCAAAGGTTCATGTTTGCTATATCTGTTCAGTTTCTTTACCCTGTGCACTAGGATAATAAACATGAATTGAATGAGTTGTGAGTTATTTTCTTACCTCACTAGAACTATTTGTTTGTTCTAGAGGCCTTAAACAAACTGAAAAAGTCCCAAGTGCTCACTTGTTCTGTACTCTTACTTAAGAGAATGACTACATAGTCAAATACCATGGGATTTGCTCCATGAATAAAAAGGGTGAATTTGATGTATTTTTACTGACCACATGACATGGAGGCTGATTTGAATTAATCCAGCCCTTTTTGCTCCCAAAGTGGCTTTCTCTCTCTGCTGAAATGATTTGAATGGGCTTTTCCCTGTGTGGTTACTTGTGATACATTCTTGTAAATGCACAAGGTGTTTGAGTGATGTACACAGAGTGTGATTGTAGCGTTGTAGAGTGTGATTGTAGCGTCAGTGGTTCATGTTTTGTTATGTAATTGTTCATGCATATTCATGTTGCTGAGAGGCGGAGCCAAGTGAGATCTTACAAGAGGCAAAGCCTGACTCGGTCAGTCAGATAGTCAAGGAGTCAGTAAGACTAACAGTCAGTAAGAGTGAAGAGTGAGGGAGAAGTGTGATAAACTTGCTTATGAAAGTTAAATAGAGATTTACTTTATAGTGACAAAGTTAGTCTAGAAATCCATTTGATATCTGTGTGTAAGTTAGAGAGATGTCCAAGGTCAGTTTGCAAAAGCTCTATGCAGACCAAGGTGACCTTTTTCTCATCGCTAAGCAACTATCTTAGCCCAGAGGGAGCAAAGACATAATTCTTTATTTAAGATTTATGGGACGAGAGAAGAAAGAAGAGCCAGAGGGAAGCAGAAAGAGAATTCCAGCACGGACGGATGAACATCAGAAACTTTATTTTTGGAATGGACAGTAAGATTAAACTCTACCTAATAGAATCTCTAGTTTTATTGAAAATGTAGATAGTTGTTTGTTATTTTTGTTTTTGTAGAGGAATTATATCTTTTGGTGATGGCTGGGATTTGGAAATGATTGATTATGTAAAAATGTCTTGTTTTGCTTGTTTAAAATAATTTCTTTCTAAATTCTATTTTTCTAATAAAATAAGAAAATGCTAAATGTCTGGAAGTTGGCTTCTTGGATAGACCATAAGCTACAATAGTTAATTGACTACTTTAAATTGTTGTGTTTAATCAGGTCACGCTCATGCTACCAATTTGGGGTCCTACATATTAAAGAGTACTAGGATGATTAGATCTCCTAGAACTCCTGTAAGTGTTTTGTTCTTTGTTAAATTGGGTCAGACTTGGGAGAAAGAATGTTTCAGCTGCCCTAGGGTAAAATTAATGGACCCGATTTTGCCTGATAAGGAGCTGATCATTCCGGACCCTCTCTGATCCGTGAAAAAGTAGTTTCTTCGGAAGCTTGCCTTTTCTGACAAGAAGTAGATAGAGTGTGGAGTTTGGGGAATTCTGAGGTGTGATTAGAATTAAGAGTATACTGCCAATTAGAAGGTTGTTGTTAATAATACCTTTTCCTACGGAAGATATTCATGAATCACTTTCAATCTCTGTAATCAATAAACAAAAGTTGTATTTAAAAGACTTTGAAGTGTGGACCTGAATCTTCCGGAGGTTATGGTGATTTAGTGATCACCTGGTGGCAGCAGTGTAAAAGAGCGGATTGTTTGCCTTCGTGTGCTCTGAGGCTTGACAGTCAAGCAAGGGGCACGAGGGTGAATGCCACAGTGATGTTGAGGACTAGAGGAGCATGCAAAAGCAAATCACCATGATTGTGGGTTTCTGTGGAGCTGCTTTCTCATATAAAGCTTCAAACTACTACATGTCTGAAAAAGTTTTCTATAGCAAAATAACATGGAAAGGTACTTCACAGTCTCAGAATACAGAACATCAGAAGTCTGAACAGTAATTTTGCAAAATAAATCATGGTTTACAATTCAAAATCACTGTACAGTGGTGCCTCGCATAGCGATCGCTCCGTTTAATGAAGAAATCGCTTTGCAACAATGTTTTTGTGATTGCTTTTGTGATTGCTTAGCAATGATCCCTATGGGGAAAATTCACTTTGCAATGATCGCAGGGAAGCGATCATCGCAAAGCCCCCATTTTCGGCCAGCTGATCGGTGGTTCCAAAATGGCCACCAGGTAAACAAAATGGCCACGCACTGTGTTGCCTCGCTTTAGAGGCACCGAAAATGGCCGCCCCTATGGAGGATTTTCGCTTAAGGTTAGTTTTTAAGCCCGTAGGAACACATTAATGGTGTTTTAATGCGTTTCTATGGGCTTTTTAATATCACTTAGCGATGAAATCGCTTAGCAGAGATTTTTGCTGCACGGATTAACATCGCTAAGCGAGGCACCACTGTATTTGGAATCACTACTTCCCATTACTCCTTATTTTGAAGTAAAGCATGCAAGAATTACCTTATATCTAGTGACATGTGGTTTTTAACTAAGTTAAACTATTTGGAGACTGCGAAATATTTTTCCATTTTATTTTTTTCTATAGAAAATGTTTTTTGGAAATGTAGTAGTATGAAGCTTTAACTAAGAAGGCAGCTCCATAGCAAACAATAAAAGGATTAGCAGAGGCAGAAGCATAGGTAGGAAGGAAAGAAATGTGGTTGTGGACTGGAATGCAACTCACACTGCATCCAGTATGAACAATGAATTTCTGGATCAATCTGCAGCCTCTGTATGAGCAGATGTTGCAATTTCTAATGTAATACAGAACGTGAATCAAATCACAGCAAAGCTGAATCTTTCTAATTTAGTTTTCCAGTGTACACACCCTTATTCATATTCTCTCCCTGAAGATGCTCAAGACAATCTGAAGTGTAACATTGTGTACCGTTTGTAAATGGTAGAAAATCTCATTTGACATTGCCTCCTAAATACAGTTACAGTGGTGCCCCGCTTGACGATTACCCCGGTAGATGACAAAATCACTTAACGATGAGGTTTTTGCGATCGCTATTGCAATCGCAAAATGATGTTTCAATGGGGAAAATCGCTTCGTGACTATTGGTTCCCTGCTTCAGGAACCGATTTTTCGCTTCACAACGATCTCTACAGCTGATCGTCAGGTTTTCAAAATGGCCACCCACTATTTTCCAGACCTATTTCCAGAAGACAGCAATCGAAAATGGCTTCCCCTATGGAGGATCTTTGCTGGACAATGAGGTATTTTGCCCATTGGAACGTATTGAACCAGTTTTCAATGCATTTCAATGGGTTTTTTCTTTCGCTTGACAACGATATCGCTTAACAGGGATTTTAACTGAATGGATTAACATCGTCAAGTGGGGCACCACTGTTGTAGCTCTCAAAAAGCAGAAAGCAAGAGTGACCTCAGTATTATTGCAAGGAGGCCACATACGTATTACAATAGTAGGTTCTATCTAACATATGTATTTTTGTATTCATGGCTGAATGGAGACTCTTCCTCCTATCATTGGAACAAGAACCTTGTTATCAATCGCCCATGTAGATCAGCAGAAATCTGTAAAACAAAAATTAAACTAATTCCTATGTGACATTTTACATCAGCCAGACTACATTACATTAATAAAACACTCTCCCCTCCATGTTGAAGATGATGTAAGGAGCAGGGACAGCAAATATTCAGAATTGTACCTCAGTTAAATATAATATAATAATATAATTTATTGTCATTGTAAGTATATACACAGTATACCATACAACGAAATTCACAGACACCCAGAGACCAGACACATGCACACACATAACATTCCCCAAACACTCCCCACCCACTAGAAGTCCCCCACTAAAAATACAAACATCTACACCTCAGGCCAAGTAACACAGTCCAACTAATTATTCACTACTGGTGGTCTTTAAGCTCATTATTAATTGCAATTATAGCTCTAGGATAAAAACTATTTAGAAACGTGTGGTCCGAGTCTTAATTGTTCTATATCTTCTGCCAGACGGTAACAGTTCAAAAAAGTTATAAGCAGGATGGGAAGAGTCTCTTAGGATGCTGTGTGACTTCCTCAGACAGCGGGATGTGAAGATGTCATCCAGGGTTGGTAGCTGGAGCCCGATGATACTCTGGGCAATTTTAATGGTTCTCTGTAGAGCTTTTTTGTCCGCTACAGAGCTACTCCCAAACCATGCCAGAATGCCATAAGTTAGGACACTCTCAATGGTGCTACGGTAGTAGGACAGAAGTAAATGCTGAGATAAATTTAACTTCCCGAGCATTCTCAGGAAATACAGCCTCTTCTGTGCCTTCTTTATTAGCACGTTGGCATTTATAGTCCATGAGAGGTCCTCTGAGATGTAAGTACCCAGAAATTTAAAACTACCAACTCTCTCCACTTCCTCACTGTTTATGTACAGTGGTAAATGTACATTTCTCTTCCTCCTAAAATCAATTATGAGTTCTTTAGTTTTTTTGATGTTAAGTGTGAGATGATTTTCTTTACACCATAGTATCAATCTTTGTACTTCCTTTCTATAAGCAGACTCATTGTTTTTATTTATGAGTCCCACCACTGTTGTATCATCCGCAAATTTAATAATTGCATTGGTGTTATATAGTGGGGTGCAATCATGTGTGTACAGGGAATAGAGGAAGGGACTTAGCACGCAGCCTTGGGGAGCTCCTGTACTTAGTACCAGGGTAGAAGAATGGTGGGATCCCATCCTTACTGACTGTGGCCTATCTGTCAGAAAATCCTTTATCCACATGCAGATCTCCTGAGGTAATCCCAGGTTGATCATTTTTAAAAACAACCTATTTGGTAGAATGGTGTTAAAAGCAGAGCTATAATCCACAAACAACAGCCTCACATAAGTTCCCTGTTGTTCTAAGTGGCTCAATACAGTATGGAGTACGATGGACACAGCATCATCAGTAGATCTATTTCTCCTGTATGCAAATTGCCATGGATCCAAAGAAGGTGGAAGACTAGCCTTAATGTAATCCAGCACCAATCTCTCAAAACATTTCATAATAACAGATGTTAAAGCTACTGGTCTATAATCATTGGGAGATACCACAGCTGACTGCTTCGGGACTGGCACTATAATAGATGTCTTCAGGCAAGTGGGGACAGAACACTGCAACAAGGATAGATTGAAAATATCCGTAAAAACTCCAGCTAATTCTGCAGCACAGCCCCTAACAACTCATCCCATGATTCCATCTGGTCCAGCTGCCTTTCGAATATTAATATTCTGGAAAGCGCGTCTCACATCTGAAATCTGCAGTACTAGTGGTTGTCTGTCGATGGTAGATTCTAGTGATGTATTATGGACAGTGGGTGCTGGAATAATGGTTGTTCCTGTTTCCACCTCAAAATGGCTGAAAAATTGATAACACAAGAACCAAGAACCTGGATTGGACAGAGCAAAACATTAGAAGTTTTCAAGGGGATTTGTGACTGCAAGGGTGATATGTAAATATTTAATAAATGGCAGTAGTTGAAAAATTAACATCATAGAGAAATTACAAAATTACATATTTAGGGTAATATGGTTTCTTTTGCATAGCAGTCTTCTGATCTCCACCTTTGCATCCTGGCATCTTTAATTCTGATCTGGTATTCTTTGACAATTAGCTTATTTAGCACAATAAATGCCATTTTTCTTGACATTCTTGACACGTTCCAATCAATTGTGAGTTATGAATGAAGGTACTGTTTTGTATTTGCATGCACGAAATGGCATCTGTTACAACAGCAAGATGTGCTTTGAGTTTTTAAGAAAACTAAAATGTGGACTTTAAAAATGGCACCTGTTTTAGCAGTCCTTATTGTCCTGAAAGTCTAGTCACTGTCATTTGGGAACTCAACCTGAGAAACAAATGATGCTTAAGATTCATTAGATCAGCTTCTGTGGTGCTCCATAACTAGGGGATGTATCTTAAGGGCAACAAATTAGGTGAAGTAAAACAGCTGCCTCAGGCAACAGATTTGTTGAGTTGTTAAAGGGCAGGAGATGCTGTGGCACCTCTAAGACTAATACATATATTTCAATGTGAGCTTTTGTGAATTACAAACTATTTCTTGATTCATGTGGAGTACAGTATATGGAGTGCAGTATTGGTTGACACCGAGTACTCTATACGTTGACTGAGACAGATGAGGCAGCAAATGTGAGGCAGCAAACAGTCCTGACTTGACCATGTATCTCTTTGCAGAAAGTGGTGTTGAGCATAATGTGTTCTGGTTATGTTCAGCTATCAAGATATCTGTTACTGGCTGGTAGAATCAGCCAGTTTGCTGAGCAAAAGTTTGGCAGAAGAAAAACGCAGTTCCCTTGGGTGCTTGAAAAATGACTCCACCAGTGCTTCCATAATGGTGATGAAGCAGCTTTGTTGCCTTAAAATGCTCCCTTCCTTGTTCTCTTTTAATTATGGCTGACTTAGCATTATACCATGGAAAACTTTTATCCCCACAGTTGTTAGCCTTGATTTGATTTTAACCTATGTGGTGTGTCCTTGCTGAAGTCATTTGTCCTGTGACCGGGCTGATCTTGTGCCAATCAGAGATGCCATTTGGTATGGCACTTCCACATCACTTCTCCTCCTGTCTGTCTTTCTTTCTTTCTTTCTTTCTTTCTTTTTCTTTCTTTCTTTCTTTCTTTCTTTCTTTCTTTCTTTCTTTCTTGCTTGCTTGCTTGCTTGCTTGCTTGCTTGCTTGCTTGCTTGCTTGCTTGCTTGCTTGCTTGCTTGCTTGTTTGTTTGTTTGTTTGTTTGTTTATTTATTTATTTATTTATTTAACTTAGATGCCGCCCACTCTACCCAAAGGTCTCTGGGCGGCTTACAACAGGCGTCTTCCCATGCATGCATCACCTTTTGCTCTCCCAAGAATGTGCGGTTTTAGATTCATGCAGCAACACCGCAACAGAGATTGGGTAGGTGATGGGTGATGTGAATATATGATCTATTTAAGATCTGTCAGCCTTGAACAGAAACCCACAGGGAAACTATTTTTTAAAAGAATGTGAGATTAGTTTGTCATAAATTGTGTCAGACATGGTTTTGAAACAATATCAGTGAAATATCAACACTATATGCTATGATTTTGCTGTCAGATATTTATATTTATGCTGTCAGAGATATTGCTGCAGCAGTATTAGTTCCTGTAGCAACTGGTCTGGATAACCTGTCTTCTAAACTACTTCCAATTGAGGAACACTGCATTCTGAATTAAAGCCAAACATGCACTGAGCTCAGTTCCTGTGAAGGTGTACTTTTAGTGTGAAACTATCTGGTCTCCAAAGAGAGGTAGCCATCCCCACATTTTTTAATGTATGACTATTATAGAGAATTTTCATTGGGAAAATAATATTAAAAGCAAATTTGTTACACAACATGTTACAGAGGTTTCCCCTGGGCAAAGTACAGTGGTGCCCCGCTAGACGCTTACCCCGCATGATGTCGAAATTGCTTGACGATGACATTTTTGTGATCGCTATTGCGATCGCAAAATGATGGTTCCAATGGGGGAAATCCAGTTTATGTTGATTAGGAGCCTGTGCAAGGGGTGGGCAAGGATGTGGAAGGATGAGAGGGAGGTAGGGTATGTGATGTGTGGTCACTGGAAATAGATGTTCCTTAGATAAATAATTAACTGCTGACGTGCAGTGTAGAGAACTTTTAATTAATCTAGGATACCTTTCCATGTGGCCATGCACTTAAACAAGTGTTCTCTAGAATGATTAGCCTAAAGAAGAGACTGAGAGGAAATATGATAGCCACCTGTAGACATCCCAAAAAGTGTTACATCGAGGATGGAACAAGCATTTTCTACTGCTACAGAGGGTATGAGCTGGACCAATCAATTCAGATCACAGAAAATTAACTTGTCAATAAAAGCTCTTCCACCGTAAGAGGTTACTTCAGAATATGCTGAACTCTCCTTCATTGGAGTTTTTTTTAACATAGTCTGAATCTTTCAGGGATGTTGTCTCATTCCAGCATGGGATGTGTACTAAATGACTCTGGAGGATACCTTCCAGTTCTATGATTCTTTTGTCCAGTGGCAGAATCCTGTTAACTTAATCTTAAATCAGAACCCTTGGGGGGGAAAGGAGGAGATGGAGCAGCAGAAGATCAGATGTGTCTCTATGATTTTTCTGCCAGACTTACTTGAACTTAAGATATTTACAAGGGTTTTGTGTTTGTTTGTTTTGAATGATTCAGTTCCATGTTGAGATTGCATTTCAGTCATCCTTCTTGACTGAACCCAGATATATTTTTATTGTTTTTTCAAGAGTCGAAAATAGAGTATAGTGTCGTTACATTATACAGTTATAGACATTATTACATTGATTTAGTTCTGTACCATTTAGAACTCAAGTACAGTGGTGCCTCGCTTGACGAGGATAATCCGTTCCAGCAAAATCGCTGTAGAACGAAATCGTCATCAAGCGAAAGTAAAAAAAAAACAATTGAAATGCATTGAAAACCGGTTCAATGCATTCCAATGGACGAAATATCTCAGCGTCCAGCGAAGACCCTCCATAGAGCAGCCATTTTCTGGTGCCTGTAAAGGGAGGAATTCATCCTAAAACACAGCGGGAAGCCATTTTACACAGCGGGTGGCCATTTTGAAACCCGACAATCAGCTGTTTTGATCCTCGTAAAGTGAAAAATAGGTTCCCGAAGCAGGCAACTGATCATCGTCAAGCGGTTTTTTCCTATTAAAACATTGTTTTGTGATCGCTATAGCAATCGCAAAATACTCCAAGTCCAAGTTTAAGTTTATTGTATTAGCTAAAAGCCGTCACAATTGTTTAAAATACAAGTATAATCGAATAAAATCAGAACGGAGGAACTTCCGGGAGGAACGAGCAGGCAAGCTCCAAGCTCCACTCCCTTCTATATTTTAACTCTTTTATCTTTTAAGTTTTTAGAAATAAGTTTTTACTGTTTGTAGCTTTTATCACAGAAGGGTCAGCTGCTACCAGGAGTAGCCTCCCCCACTTGTTTATTACTGCCTAACATTGTTTTATTATGATTTTAAACTGCCTATACCGAAAAACTAATCACTCAGCATTTCTTTGAATGAGATTTGCTTGCCGTCAAAAATAGCCTTTTACTGAATGCCGAACGCTGAAGCTTTTTATATTTTTTATATTTTTTAAACGTATTTTCATATTTTACCTTATATTTTACCTTATATTTTAACTGGAATCTGGATGGTTTGAAGGAAAAAGAGTGTCATATAAGACAACAAAGGGTTTTTACTGCCTAACCTTTTAATGAAGATTTTGTCTCTTGATTTTTGGTTGAAGCACTTTTTTTGAATTTGCTTCATACCTGTGGCTTTAAATTACCCTTCCAGAACTGCTAGCCTCCTCACAAAGGACTACAAAGGACTACAAAACCTTACTTCTACTTTACGAGAACTTGGACATTGCATACCAGAGAGGAGTGACTATATGAGAAGTATTTGAGATAAACAAGGGAGATTGTCGTCAGTGAGAGGAGTAAACTGCCTTGAACCTGCAATTAGCAAATCCTCAAATTCTCATCAACCAAAACATAGTGTAAGAATGGGAAATAAACGCCATAGATCAAGCCCAGGTCATCACCCAGCCAAAGCAGCGAAGCAACTGAAAATAGACAAGCTTCAAACAACCAACTGTGCAATGAGTAAATTAATTGCTGGGCCCCCTACAGCCCTAAACAACCAATTTGCAATATTGGGGGATGAAATGCTCCCAATTACTGAGGAGCTAAATGCAGAACCTCCCCTGCCCTCCCCGGCTAAGGCTCTTTCAGATGCCACCATCGAACATCTGCCTACCCACTTAGCAGAACACTGTCTGCTTACAGCTCAAACTGTTTCCGCAATATTTAATGATCTACAAAGGGTGTGTCATAAAATGAATGCAGTGGAATATGCTTTGGGGAAACTCACAGAATCACTGAACCAAGCTCCAAGAAACCCTCAATTAAAGAGGAACATGCAAGACAACCAGATGGGGAAAAACAACAGTATTGATCCACAAAAGAAACCCCAACCCCAATCTGCCCAACACTTGAGGGAGGCTGCAAGAAACACAAATATCTTTGAGCCTACTCAGATCCTGTTGCAAATCGCACCAATCTCCATCAATAGGAGGAGATGGGATTCACATGAGACTGTTTTATCTTCCCTTAGCCAACTGTTAATGACAGAAGTACACAAAATAGACTTAAAAACCATTAAATGGCTTCCTTACTCCAGGGGTCAAAAGAGGGTACAACTCTCCTTTGAACATGCAGTGATCCCACTCATGCTATTCAAAATGAAACGTTTTCTAGCCAAGTTTCAGATCACACCCATTAGAGTTTTCTCAGATACATCTTATACACCCCTGTTTCAGAGAAACCTAACACAAAGAGAGTCAAGCACTAACAGCTGGGAAACCAAGTCAGAAAACCCAAAAAGTAACCTCAGGGTCCCAGCAGCTCTGTCAACTCTGCAGCTAAGGGATCAAGTACTTAAAACTAAGAAAAGGACTTTTCAGGAGACTGCCCTCACTCAGTCTGAAGCTCCACCCTTTGATAAGGAGGCCTTAGCTACTCTTACTGAACTCAGTACCAACTGGGAGGAAACCAAAAACAGTTTGGCCTCTCTGCAAATATCAGCTAAATCCTTGAGAGATCATACTGTGATGCCACTCATTCTTACCCCACTTAAACATGAAACCCATGGTCAAGCTTCTAAGATGATGAGTCAACAGAAGTGGGCAAATATCTCCACACAGTTGTTGGGCTGTCATCCTATGGAGCTGATTCTTCTAGACTCAGAAGACCCCAAGGACAATTCAACGACCAGCCACACACTGAAATCACCCATCAAACCTAATGTGGCAATAACCCCTACTGTTCCGGCATCCATAAGATTTAGCCCTACCATCAATCAAACTCCAAGGGATTTGCAATTACAGCTTGATATTGAAGACGAAGCTTTATCGAAAGAGGCTTTGGACAGTTTCATCTCTCTCCCATGGGAAAAGCAGGTACTGACATTTAAAAAGGTAGAGGCAGTAAGGCAGGAGCTGGAGACCCTCCTTGAAACCCGTCGGCCGAACATCACAATTCAGGCTGAAGTACATCCAGAACCAACACCGTCTGCTGATGCTCCAACCCTTTTATGACAGAACTGCCCTGACTCACAGAACATCTCCAACTCCCAGTGCTCACTTTCAGTTTTATCATGGAACATCGCTGGATGGCAAAATAAGTTGGTGGACGTGGAGTTTGGGAAATTTCTTTCAATGTTTCACATTCTTTGTTTGCAGGAAACCTGGTTAATTGATTCCACTCCTCTGGTGTTACATGGATATACCCCATTTCCGCTTCCTGCTCTTAAAACATCTAGGAAAGGGAGAGCTAGAGAAGGTTTAGCTATTTTAGTCTCCGTCAAATTGGACGTGAAGCTGGAAGTCATTTACCAGTCTGAAAGAAATTTCATTCTGTCAATTTTGGTAACGGGATCATGGGGCAATGGGTTGAAGGCACTAATATGTATCAATGCCTACTGTCCACCTGATAAAACAGAAAATCCCACCTCATTCTGGAATGAACTAGAAGAAGCCATCAACCACTGTGAGTCCCTGCATCCGAGAGCAGCTATAGTTTTGTGTGGCGACTTTAATGCCAGAGTTGGCTCTGGCTTAACTGAGACGGTATTTGATTCAGATCTAGAGTACAACGAACCCTTCCTATCTGACCATCTTTCTTTGGATAAAGTCCTCAATAAACAAGGCAGGAAGCTAGCCGAGACAATGTCCGGCCTACAACTAATTTGCCTTCATGGCAGCTCTTGGGATGATTCAAAAGGATACTTCACATTCCTTAATAGTTGGGCAGGGAGTGTCATTGATTATATATTTTGCTCCCCTAGGTTGGTGCTCCAGGAGACTAAATATAATATAACAGACCGACCTGAAAGCGACCACCTACCCGTCTGTCTCTCTATTCCCCTGACGACTCCACAGTTGCCCTCACCTCTAGCTGATTGGGCAGAGAGAACTACGGTTGTAGGGAAACGCTTAAAATGGTCCCCCCCTTGTTGACCAAACAATTCGGAAACAGTTAAACAACCCACATCTGCTGAGTGTACATAGGGATATTGCAATTGGACATAGGGATCCAATAGAGGGCATCAACTATATCAATTATAACTTAAGACCCCTATTAACCAAAAAGCTACAGGAGTGTTCCCCGGACCCTCATAAAGGGGGATGGTATGACCAAGAAATACTCATCATTCAGCGATTTCCTCATCTAACAAGGTAATCGTCAGGTGGGGCACCACTGTGCATGTTGGGAAACATTATAAATAAGGCATGTGTCCAAAAGAGCACTAAAAGATTTGCACGCCTTGTTCAGGTTGTATTCCTTATTCTGTCTGCTCCTTTCCTGTATATGTTTTGTAAGCCGCCTAGAGTGGTCTCAATCAGACCAGATAGGCGGGATATAAAATAAATAAATAAATAAATAAATAAATAAATAAATAAATAAATAAATAAATAAATAAATAAATAAATAAGTAAATAAGTAAATAAATAAATAAATAAATAAATAAATAAATAAATAAATAAATAAATAAATAAATAAATAAATAAATATCACAGGAATATATTTTATACATGGACATGAAAATGGATCAGTCTCAGTGTTGTTACTTTTTCCTGAATCCCCTGAATTTTCTGCCCATCATAATATTAGATGGCAAAATTTGATTTTTTTTCTTTTTGTGGAAATTCATGAACATTTTTGCATACTGCTCTGGTACACAGTGAAGAGCCATTTTACACAGCGGGCGGCAATTTTGAAAGCCCGACAATCAGCTGTTTTGATCCTTGTTAAGCAAAAAATCGGTTCCCGAAGCATTGAACTGATCATCGTGAAGCAATTTTTCCCTATTAAAACATCGTTTGCAATCGCAAAAACTTCATCATTATTTATTTATTTATTTTATACCCCGCCCATTTGGCCTGTAAGACCACTCTAGGCGGCTGTTAAGTGATTTCCTCGTCTAATGAGGTAATCGTCAAGCGGGGCACCACTGTATATTTGTCTCTTCACTCAATCTCTTATCACAGTTTCCACATAACCAGCCCTCAGGCATTAAACTTGGCACCACACCATTTGATCAGAACAAATAAGGTTTCATTAAAATAACACTGGCAAAAGAACATATTTCTTTGTGTTCATGTTGTTTCTTTCAGCACAATCCTGCACTTTTTCTCTTACTTCACCATGCAATCTCTCAAGCTATTCTAGTCTGTTTTATATAGGTTTGTTCTATATAGGTTAAGAATATACATCCATTTTACTTGGAACATTATACAGTATTTATGTCTGTGTCTCACAAACTATTCTCGTCTGTTCTATATAAGCCTGTTCCATGTAGGTTTAAGAAAATATATGCCTGTTCTAGTTGGAACTAACATTATATTTAGCCCTGTGTCTTTAAATGCTTGACTCTTAGTGGTCTGAGAATGCACATATATTAATACTAATATGAATTAGTGTTGCTATTTGTTTTCTTGCTCTAGTGTATATGTAGTTGATCAAGATAGTTCACTGTCATGGTGATTAAGGAGTATATACATTTTTTAAAATAAAATAAAAATTGCAGATAGATTTCAAAAGACTAGGGGCATAATTGACCCAAATCTTGTGGATTTTGGTGGAAGAAATGAAGATGTTATATTAATCTCTCCCAGTGAAAATAGTGCACTGTGACTTTGTTTGGACCTAATATTATATAGGCATATCTGTATGCCCTTGGTGCTCAGGAGCTGTGAAAAGACAGGGTTGCCACATTTACTTTCAGAGTTCTGCTTTTATGCATCCAAGGGGTTCCTGTAAAGAAGAGGGAGAACCCAAAGATGTAAAGATCTAAATAAAGAAGTTTTATTAGCCAACAAAACAATTCAGATAATCTGGATGTCGCGATCCTCTCTGAAGTCCCTATCCCCCCAGGCCTTCATGAGGTTCTCGCTATTCTTTCTTCTTCACTGCTACCAGATATTAATGCTTTAATATCAATTCAGTATTGAGACACATGTGCTGTCAGACCATAAGTCTTTTATTTAATCAGGGAAGTTAATAATAATAGATACTTATGGGGTAGATTACAGGTTGCAAGTCACTTATATTTGCAAATCAGTTAAGATATTGCTTCAAATCTCTTTTAACCCTTTGCTTCAATCTACACTCTTACAGTTCTCTAACTCACTCTTTGATCACTTTTTAAGCCATACACAGTCTCTCTGTCTCTCAGACTCCATCCACCAGTCTTTTTATCCTCCTCCCTCCCCCTGGCTCCGCCCTCCGTTCACTCATTGGCTCCTGCATCAATGTTCTGCGGTGACGGGCAGGTGAGGTCAGGGCTGTTCGCTACACAGAGGGGTTCCTGTAAGAGGGAGAACCCAAAGATTTAAAGATCTAAATAAAGAAGTTTTATTAGCCAACAAAAAATTTCAGATAATCTGGACTATGCAAATTTTGCATAAACAGCAGATAAAAGCAGATGAAGAATGTTGCAAATGATTGTATGAATTTGACAAACCATCCAGTGTTGTATTTGTTCTGTTTTTAAAACTGTTTATGTGAGCACTCACCCTTCGTGTTTTGTGTTTTGATGCCTGTTTTTGGAGCTTGCCATAATTTGCAATTTAAGAGAATGTGATGGAAAAAGCTAAAATGCTTGCCTGTTTTAAGATTAATGAGCATATGGAAAGCTTTCCCAGTTTGTTATTTTGTGCAGTCAGTTAGAGCAGCAATGATGAGAAGGGAAGCAGATGATGGTTACCATGACCTGTGAGGAAATTTTGTGGGGGATGATAACCCTTCTCAGGACCAAACGAATTATGTGGTCAGTGATGATGGCAATTAAATTCCTGCGGTGCAAACACAGGGATTGGCAAGTGGACTGGGGTGAGCTGTTGGTGGCATGGGACATGGTCATACTCAAGGAATAGAAACCAGCACCCAGCCCAAGATGGAACAGCACGTCCCCACACAGCCAACTGGGAGCTTGGAGCAGGTGATGCAGGAGTTACTGACCATGTAGATGAAGGTGGATAAGGAATCAAGAGGCTCATCCAGAGGGGAAACGGGAGCTGCTGAGACACCAGGCTATAGAACAGGCTGAGCGAAAGCAGGATGTTTTACATGTTGACTGGAGACTTCTGCCTACATACCAGTCACCTCAGGACATTTAATCGTTTCTAACAAACTTTCAAAAGTTGTGAAGGCCTTCAGATTTCACATTCTCATTGACCTAAGTTAATGAGAACATAGGTGTCTGGACAGTTAGCTGATTTCTTAGCAGAGCTGGCTGTGGATATTTCCTGGACAGGTTTGTGGACCTTGTCAAGCAAAGGTATGGATATACCCCAGAAGGTCTTAGAGCTAAGTTTAGAAGCATATGCTGGCTAGGGAGGGAGAAGAAAGTTTCTCTGCTCTGGCTGCAAGGCTGAGAAGGGAGCTTCTTAACTGGCTGGAGGCAGCCCAAGCTACCACTTTTGAGAATGTAATGGAGGTAGTATTATGCGAGCAATTTTTAAATGTATTGCCTACACTACAGAATGTCATGTGGCTCTCTTAGAGAAGCAGCTAACAAGGTGTCAAGACTTGGCCCTAGCTGCCAATCAGCTTTGGGCTTACAAGCAGAGGGAGAGGCAAGGACATGGATGAATTAAAGGCACTGGCATAGCTAAGCCAGGGAGGAACTTCAGGGAAAAGACAGAGGAAACTCCCCAGAAGCTGGACATTCATAAATCTCCCCAGAAGCCTAATTATACTCCAGTGCATCCTTCTGCTGCCCCAGGAACTGTTCCTAAACCTACGGCTGCTAGTACCCCTTTTGTAACCCATACCAAGAAATTTTGCCCACGGTCAACTGGAGAAAAAAGTAAGGCTGGTAAACCGGCTGCTGTCCAACTGCAGCCAGATATCAAAGGTATAAGTCAAGCCCCAAAACCCACAACAGAACAGATCAGCAGACAGGAGGATGCCATGTTATGACAGGATTTCCTTATAGAAGGCAGTTTGTCAGGAGAGGAATTCTATTACCCAGCACCAGATGCACTGACAACAGGAATGTGAGGCATTAACAGCGAAGTGGCAGTTGGAGCTGGGAGGCGCTGAGGAGCACCAGCCACTGTATTTGTTTCTCATATTTACAACCAGCCAAAGGAAGGGTGGCCTGCTTCTGTTTTCGGAGCAGCAGTGGCCAAATTGAGGAAGCAACCACTGGACTTTAAAGGTTTAAACCCGGAAGCAATTATATCTCCACAGGAGGCTGCGTGGGCAGCCCATAAAAAAAATAAGTTTGTGACTCTTATAAAGCAGGCCCAGGAGATTTATTTAACTTCTCAAACTGATACGGGAGCTGACCTTTCATTGATTTCCAAATATTTGATTGGTGAGAGTCAGATAATATCTGGGGTTCAGTTTTCCTTTCAATCCTATGACTGTTAAAATAGTGAAAACTATGCTCCTCTAGTGCGACTGTGTTTTGAAGATTGAGAAGGAGAGAGACTTATTCTAGTTCATGACTCTTGTTAAGCCCCATGCTTTCTTTTGGGAAATGATGTGTTATATGAAAATTGGAAAGCACAAAAGAGAAAAATGTTTCAAGTAAGGACTCGCAGCCAGGCAAGATCAACATATGTCCGGCCGCTATCTCAGTTTCATGATAGGGATCAGTTTCTTGATGCTGCAGAGCCAGTACAGCACTCTCAAAGACAGCCTGATTTATAATAGGCAGCTATGGCAGATTTACAACCTGAGTCTACTGAGCAATTAACTGAAGTTGTAAATCAGTCAGAGGGAGAGGAAAAAACAAGTTAATTCCAAAGAGCTTTTTGATCCCTTGCAGGAGTTAATGGCCATAAATGTTTTTGTTGAATTTAAAGAATCTCAAAAGAATTACAGTGGGCCCTCTTCTTCCGAACTTAATCCGTTCCAGAAGGACGTTCGTAAGTAGGAAAGTTTGTAACTAGAAAAAGCATTTCCCATAGGAATGCATTGAAAAACAATCCGTTCTGGATTTAAACCATCAAAAGCAGACCCTGGGAAAGTTAGTTTGGGGGATCTAGGGAGTTGTCCAAAACCCCTAACTTCTCCAGCTCTGCCTAGAAAAGTCCTCCCAGTCTCAGTCCTTCCTCCCCACTCCCCCGCGCCAGTCTCTCCTGCATTCAGTCCGTCCCCCCCATCTCTCTGTAAAATCGGCAGGAATTAAGGAGCCCAAGGAGCTCCTCTTCCCTCTTCCTTCCGCGGGCAAAGCAGCGTCCCCGTCCAGGCATCTCGCCTATCTTTGAGCTGGTCTCTTGTGACCCAAGGGGGACATGAATGCCGCGCCACCGCCGATGCTCCAGCTCCGAGGCATGCACAGAATCCTCCGAGCAGGTGGGCACGCGCACGCCAGCCAGCCAGCAATGAAGCAGCCGAGCAATCCAGGGAGGAAGAGGTTGCCTTTGGCAGCCGTTCGCACCATGCTCCACAGAGGTCAGGGCAGGCGACGGGCCAAGCAGCCACAGGCAGGGGAGGGAGCTGCTACTGCTCCTCCATGCCCTCCCTCCACCCTGATCCTCCCAGGATTCGCGCCATGCTCCACAGAGCTCCACAGAGCTCAGGGCAGAAGGCAGCGGGCCGAGCAGCCACAGGCGGGTTAGGGAGCTGCTGCTGCTGCTCCTCCTCCTCTGCACCTTCCCTCCACCCCGATCCTCCCAGGTCCCCGCCACCACGATCAGCAGGTTCGGAGCTCTCAAAGAGCTTTCCCCAACATGGGAGGAAGCCCTTTGAAAACTCCAAAGGCAGGGAGGAAGGGCAGGAAATTTGAATTTTCCGCCCTTTCTCCCTGCCTTTTGGGATCGTAACCCAATCCGCATTCGCAAGTAGGTGCTACAACTTGCGATGAGATCGGGTTCGTAACCTGAAATATTCGCAACTAGGGCCATTCGTAAGTGGAGGGCCCACTGTATCTCTTTTTGTAGGCTCAGGGAGCAGGTTGATTCTAACCTACTTTTAACTAAAGCAAAGCCAGTTCAATTCTCTTGGTATACAAATGGACTATTGTATAGACTAGGGATCCCCAACCCCCGGTCCGTGGCCCAGTGCTGGTCTGTGGCCTCCTGGAACTGGGCCGCGGAGACAGATCTACGCACGCACGCATGGTGGGCATGGTGCTCTTGTGGAGGGGCATGGTGCACAACATGTCCCTCGGCAAGCATGACGCACCCCTCTGTAAGCATGACACACCCCTCTGCAAGCGTGACACACCCACCCACAAGCATGACACACCCCTCCACAGGCATGACATGCCCACCCACGGGTGTGACATGCCCACCCACGGGTTTGACACACCCACCCACAAGGGCGGGGGAGCTCCCCCCCCCGCACACAGAGCCTGCACCCCCCAACCAGTCTGTGGTCCCAAAAAGGTTGGGGACTGCTGGTATAGACTGTCAGCTCAAGATTCTAGATTGGACATAGCCCCAAGAAGACAATTGGTGGTTCCTCAAGTTTATAGAGAAAGAATACTGGAGTATGCACATGGTTCTATTTTGTTCAGGCCACTTGGGAAGTAAGAAAACCTTACAGAGGATTACTGCTCATTTTTATTGGCCTAATATGTCTAAGAGTGTGAGAAATCTTTGTTTGAGTTTTCCTGTTTGTCAGAGAGTGGGACATGCAACAGACACTATTAAAGCAGAAATGCCAACTATTCCTTTGATTAACACACTTTTCCATACTCTGCATATGGACATTGTTGGTCCTCTACCACCTAATAAGACTGGGGGAAAATACGTTGCTTGTTTCATTTGATCTGCAAGTGAATGGGTGGAAGCAGTTCCTTTGTCTCCCTTCTCAGCTACCCAAGTTGCAAAAGCTTCTTTGGAAGTGGTTTCTAGAATTGGCTTACCCTGTTTTAATATCAGATTAAGCTAGAAGTTTTCATTCAGAGTTGATGAAGAAAATTTGTGAACTGGGGGAATTATCCAGCAAAATTTCAGTATAGACTCTCACTTACAATCACATGGCTTGGTAGAAAGGCCACAGCAATCCTTACAGAAGATTATTAAGGCCTATGCATTGGAGCATGGATGTTCTTGGTCTGAGGCTTTGCCATATGTTTTATGTGCTTATGGAAGTGCTCCCCAAGCTAGTATTGGCAGGTTCTCTCCAAGTGAGATAATTTTCAGCAAAAGTTTAAGAGGTCCTCTTGATCTTTTATGGGAGGACTGAGAAGGCGTAATTCAAACTTCTTTGCCAGTAGCACAGTATGTCTATGAACTGCAAAGGAGACTTAGACAGATTCAAAGTATAGCTAAAGAAAACATTGAATCTGTTGAAAAGCAACAAAAGTTCTATCATGCTAAAGTTAGGCACAAAACGTTCAATGTTGAGGACCCTATATTGGTTTTGAACCCCCTGAAAACTGGTAAACTTCAGATTAACTGGCAAGGACCAGGAACAGTTATTCAGCTACTGGAAAATGTTAATTATGTGGTCCAAATATCTGGCAGAGAAATGAAGTCTCAAGTTTATCATGCTGTAACGTGGCTGAGCCACTCTGAGGTCACCTCCTACTCAGGCCTCTCAGAATGCCCACCACGCCACTAAACACTCTTGCTGCCACCAACCTATCCTTTAAATCACAAGGACTAAGGTTTCTCTTAAACAAAAATGGTTTATTGATTACAAGAAATAAAATAAATAAATCACAGGAAGTTAATCTCGATGGTAAATCACTGTTTCTTATTTAATCAAAACATAGACTATCCCTCACTGACTACACAGGCACACAGGCCTCTAAACAAGCTCTCCAGATCTCACTCACTCTCTAACTCTATCAATCTCTCAAACTGCCTTCTCAAACACCATACACACCCCTTTATATCCCAGCTCCTCCCCCTTTAGCACCACCTTCCATCCCCACATTGGCTGCTGTTCCACTGCCCAGCTGTGACAGACAGGTGAGGGCAGGGCTGAACGTTACACATGCTAACAGCCTTAAACGTTATATTGAAAGATCTGCTGTAGTACTGAAATACAATGCAGTCAAAGACTCAGAGGAAGATGGGATTGTTGATGTTTTGTCAGAATTTCAGAATGCTGGTGACTGGGAGGAAGTGTATTTTCACTCAGAGGTTCCTGAAACTCAAAAAGAGAGACTTTTAGAATTTATTCAACAGCACCAATCTGTATTTTCTAACAAGCCTGGTAGCACCTCTTTAATTCAGCACAAAATTGATACTAAGTACCATCCATGTATACACTCATCACCTTACAGGACTCATGCTGAGCAAATTGAAATGAAAATACAATTTATGCCCAAACTTGGCATAATTAGATCCAGCCAAAGTTCCTGGTCTAGTCCCATTGTCTTCCTGCCAAAAAAGACTCCTCAAGAAGAAATTCAGGATGAAATTAGATTTTGTGTGGACTTTGTTGTTGTTGTTGTTTAGTCATTAAGTCGTGTCCGACTCTTCATGACCACATAGACCAGAGCACGCCAGGCCCTACAGAAAAGTAAATACAGTGGTGCCTCGCTTAACGAGCGCACCGCATAACGATGAAATCGCATAGCGATCCGTTTTTTCGGATCGCTAATGCGATCGCTTAACGTTTTTTGAATAGGGCTAAATTCGCTTTGCGAAGACCGGTAAGCGTTTTGCTTACCGATCTTCGCAAAACGAAGCCCGACGATCAGCTGTTCGGCTGCCAAAATGGCCGCCGGAAGCCCGGAAATGGCCCAAAATGGCCGCGCGCAGCGTTTTCGTGCCCTCGTTAAGCGAGGCGAGGGCGCAAAAATGGCTGCCGGCCATTACAAAGCTTCGCTGAACGGTGAGTATTTGGCCCATTTGGAACGCATTAAACGATCGTTTAATGCGTTTCAGTGGGTTTTTTTGATCCGTTCAACGATGCTTCAGCATAGCGAGGCACCACTGTACCTTGGGACAACTTGATAATTATCCAGACTGATGACTTGGTTCAAAAGTTGGCAAGTAGTCATTTTATCAGCATTCTAGATCTCACAAGAGGATTCTGGCAAATTGCCGTGAGTCCAGAAGATTGTGAAAAAAACTGCTTTTATGAGTCATTGTGGATTGTTTGAATTTTCATAAATGGTCTTTGCACAAAAAAATACGCCCGCTACATTTCCGCGTATAATGAACAAAATATTAGCTGGTTTACCTTTTGCTAAAGCTTATCTTGATTATCTAGCTATTTTTAGTTATGATTTTGATAGTCATTTAGCTCATCTTGAGATTGTGCTTCAGAAATTGAAGGAGGCTGGTTTGACTGTTAAAGCTTCAACGTGTCAGTGGGTAAATGGAAAAGTTACCTAGTTGGGCCATCTAGTGGGAAGTGGAGAAATAGCTCTGCAAGCTAAAGGTAAAAGTGTTCAAGAATGGCCTATTCCTGAAAATAAGAAACAAGATCAATCTTTTCTGGGTCTTGTGTCCTATTACTGAGCCTTCATACCAAATTTCAGCAGTATTGCTACTCCACTTACTGAATTAACCAGAAAGATAATGCCTGTTAAAGTTGTTTGGACCCCAGAGTGTCAAAAAGCCTTTGATAACCTAAAACTTAAGTTAGCTGAAGCACCTGTCTTAATGGCTCCAGATTTTCAGAAGTCTTTTGTGGTTCAAACTAATGCCTCAGAATTTGGTATTGGAGCAGTTTTACTTCAGGAAGCAAGTGGTGGAAGTTTGCATCCTATTTCCTATTTCAGCAGAAAGTTATTGCCTAGAGAAAAAGTTTATTCAATGCTGGAAAAGGAATGTTTATCAATCGTTTGGACTTTGAATGAACTGAGTTCTTTTCTGATTGGATTTTTTAAAAATTTGGTTCAAACTGACCATTCAGCGCTCATAGTTTTGCAGAGAACCAAAGATTAAAAAACATCTTCTTCGTTGGAGTTTAAGCCTACAAGATTTTGATTTTGAGATTCAAAACATTCTAGAATTAAGAAATGTGGTGGCTTTGTCACGAAGCAGAGACTTTGATTTAAGTTACAGAAAGGAGGGTTAGGTGTGTGTAAATTGGAGGAGGAGAAGAAGGATAATAGGTTTAAAACCCTCTGTGATCAATTAGCTTTAGCAATGGTTACTTAGAACAGTGGTTCTTAACGTGGGCGATAATGCCCCCAGGGGGCGATTTCATTTTTCAGGGGGGCAGTAGAACGAAAAGGGGCAGTGTGGGGGCGCTGGAGCAGAAGGGGGGCGGTAGGGGGGCGTTGGAGCAAGCTAAACCTGTGAAGATGGCTGCAGCCTTTTTACTGTGTGCATGAATATATATTTTCCTCCAATCTTAATTTAGTTTCAGAGTTTTTGTCTTTAAATTTTTAGTTCCCGCATTGCGGTTTGTTTTTATGCCCTTTTTATATTTCTTTTTGCGTCTTAAAATTCGCTTACAACTAAATAATTAAATGTTACTTTTCGGGAGTATTTCATTTTCTTGGAATTGAATTTTGTTTTCAGCGGTCATTGGATTTAAGTATCTTAAATAAATAAATAAATAAATAAATAAATAAATAAATAAATAAATAAATAAATAAATAAATAAATGCATACATACATACATACATACATACATACATACATACATACATACATACATACATACATACATACATACATACATAAATAAATAAATAAATAAATAAGATATCATCACCGCGGGGAGGGGGGCGATGATAACTTCTTCAATGGCTCAAGGGGGCGTTTCTTTCAAAAAGGTTAAGAACCACTGACTTAGAATACCATGGTAATTAAGTAGTAAAACTATTAGCTAGTTAATCATTGTATTGTTTTATGGGAAAGACTTTATTGTTTTGTTTTTCCTCCATCTGCAGAAAGTGAGTGAGAAGGTTGGTGGAGCAGAAGGAACCAAGCTAGATGAAGATTTCAAAGAAATGGAACGGGTGAGTTGCATCTTTATGTGATTGCCCCATTGGCTGGTGACTTTACTTTTGAAATAAGAAATAAAACAGGAAGCAAGTGAACAAATCCTAGGTTAATCAGCATATTATTCTTTATGGATGGATGTGCAATGGATGGATGTACAACAATGTATTAACGTATTTGGATGTTTCCCATGAAGGATTGGCTAGTGAGCGTTATCACCTTTTTTTTTTTAATGCTAGAAATTGCTTCTTGTGGGAAGAGCTATTGGCAGCAGCCCTATTTCTGCAGAGGATTTGATGTTCTCTTTCAAAATCATCAAATTACACTGAAGAGTTTTGTGATACTAACAAGGCTTAGTTGGCACAAATGTCTGTGTATTTCAGCCCACTTGGTCACATGCATTCACTGAGGTGCAGGTTGCAGTGCACGACAAGGCTGGTGCCAAGTAAAATTTCCAAGTTGCCACAAGTTAACCTAATTTACTTTTTTTGCTGCAATCATCACCAACAACTACTCCAACCTCTTAAAAACACTCATGTAATAGAGGGTCTTCCAAATGTTCCAGATATTTTTAGTTCCACTCCCACAAGCCTCAGTAGCATGGGTACTAGTAAGGGGAGATGTGGGTTGTCAATCAAGATTTCTGGAAGGCCTGAGTTTCCCCACATTTAATCTGGTATAGCAGGTTTTATATGCTGTAAGAGTGTGGACCTACATGATGAGTCAATCAGACAGAAAACATGAGTTTTACTTTATTATAGAAGATATAAAGAACTTTTTTGTTACAACAAATAGGCTTGTATGGTAGTGCGGCTTACAAGATTATCCTGGTGGATGGCTATATAGTATGTATATCTTGGAAATGTTATATTTCCAGTATTTTTATTTTTATTTTTTCTTCTGTGTCGTCTACAGTTGCCAAGGGATTGTAAGAGCTGCAGACCAAAAAACATAAGTTCTCTCGGCTCTGCCTTTATTGATGAAGGTTATTAATGATCTGTCTTTAACATTGCAATCAGAGCTGCTATATTTATTCAGCTAATCAGTTAGCTCATTTAATTAAAACCTTTAGCTGCTTGATAAGGTCTTTCTCTGACACAGAATATGAGATTGTATTGTAGAACTTCTACTGTGAATTGAACTGTACAGCTTTCGTCAGAAGGCAGATTGAATTATAATAAAATACTAAACATGTTGCACAGAAAATCAGATATGTAAATGATATTCTTCAAGGATGTGCTGTGATAGAGATGGGTAATGTACCCCTCCAGATATGATTAGATTACTACTTCCATCACCCCTCACTGCAAATTACACTGAAGAGTTTTGTGATACTAACAAGGCTTAGTTGGCACAAATGTCTGTGTATTTCAGCCCACTTGGTCACATGCACTCAGGTGCAGGTTGCAGTGCACGACAAAGCTGGTGTCAAGTAAAATTTCCAAGTTGCCACAAGTTAACCTAATTTATTTTTTGCTGCAACCATCTCCAACAGCTATTCCAACATCTCATGTAATAGAGGAACTTTGACTGCAGTACTGCAATTTATCCACCCAGGCTGGCTAGAGCTTGCCCTCCAACAATATCTATAGAGTCAGAGATTGCCCTCTTCTATAATATCTTTTTATCCTATCATAATGCTACCATATCAGGAATAAAAACAGAAGAGTTGTGGTACCCTTAAAAATTCATCAATTTGTTTCAGGGTGAGCTTTCATGGAGCACAATCTGCTTCCTCAGGCACACAGAACATAATAGTTGTGTCACAAGTTGATATACACATAGTACATGGTCAGAGTACATGGTCAAGCACAATACAAAAGAGAGGACGACAGTTCCATTGGGTTTTCAGGATAATGGCCCTGTAGCAGTCAACCAAAGTGATGATAGCATAGATATCCTACTGAGGACACTTACACGATTGTGCTGAGATGGCATCATATCAAAGAGAAGAACTTTTTTGTTATACTATACCAAAGGCTAACCATTTTGATGGATCATTATTATGATTCATGAAACCACACACTGAAATAAATTGGCTAGTCTTTAAGGTGCAACATCACTTCTATTTTTGTATACATGCTAAATCGAAGCAAAGCAAAAAACCGAAGTGTTCTGCTTATATAATGCTTAAAGCACTCTCTGGGCAGTTAACAATTGAATTATGCAGGGTACACATTCCCCCCTCCCCATGAGTTGCACACTCAATTTACCAACCTCAAAAGGATGGAAGGCTGAATCAATCCTGAGCTGGCTTCCTAAAGGCTAAAACTGGTCAATTAGGATAGCGAAAAATAAGTAAAGAAAAGAGAAGAATAAATGTAGACTGTAAGTTGGGTAGGGCAATGTGGGATGGGAAAGGTTCTGGTCAGAAACCTAAGCTCAGCCTTGCCACCACCACCACCCCAAGTTGGGAGAAGATGTAACCAAGTGCAATTGGTGGGAAGGTGGGGGGAGAAGAAAGTTAGTTGTGGGGTTAGAAAGGGTTTGGGAGATAAGAGGTTATTATTTAGATGGGTAGATGTGAAATTTAAATTTGGCTTGTGAATTATACATATATATGTATGTTTGAAGATTGTGGAGGGTGTTCACAAATTGGGATTAGAGATGCAAGAATTAGAAGACAAGAATGGTTAAAAATGTAAGTGTCAAAATGGAATCTGAAAGTCCTAGGATCAAAAATGAAAACAGTTAAAATTCAGAGAGTTTTATATAAAAGAGGAGCTGACATAGAAACTCATAAAAAAGAAGGGGTGAATTAACTCAAAGGAAAATGGATTGATTTTATGAAAAATCATTTGGTACATCAAAATCTAGAGCGGTAGCTACACTGATATCTAAAAAATGTGAATTCAAGGTTAATTTAGTAAATAAATATGAAAAGTAGGTGGATAATGATACAAGAAGAACTTAGAGAGGGATGTTTATTAGCCAAATGAGAACCAAGAAAAACTTTTTAACATAGTGTTTGAGGAATTAGGTAAAGTAAGGAGACTTGTCAAAGCTGGGAAAGGGGTACCCAGTGACCCCTTTTCCTACAGCCCCAAGGCTCCTAGAAACTCTGGGTAGTTCTACCACCACCTCGTCATTCTGTAACAACAATAGAAGACAAAATATTTCAGGTAGCTTGGTCTGAGAACAGTGAGACACTTTGGACTTAGATTTGAACGAGGAGAGTTCTGCGTTCCACACCACAGTGGATAGTTTAAAGAATAATTTAACTTTATTAGAAGCAAAACTGAAAAAGCATTGTCTAAGAAGCTAAGTAATAAAATTACACAGAGTGCTTCCCCATCTCTTAGGCAAGGTACAAACTTGGTTAAAGGAATTTCTACAAAGCATCTATTATCTTTAGACTAAGTTTCCTAACTGACTTGGTTTGGCTAGCCTCAGGCAGCCTACTTACATGGATATGGATTCCCTCTTAGGCTACATCACTCACAATCTCTTGGAAGATAGAAAGTGACTAACTCAGCTTGCCTCAGTTCAACTCAACCCCTTCATTTATCTCTCGTTGTAGTTCTTAATCTTTTCAGCCCTTTGTGGATTCCTTGGGATTTCCTGGCCGAAAGCCACTTCAAAAGGGCTTTTGCCCTAGGACAAGGGTCTCCAAACTTTTTACATTGAGGGCCACACCTGATATTTTCAAAGTTTTTGAGGACCAAATGAACAGGAATGTGTGCGCACATGTTCATATGCACATCCGCATGCATGCACACAGCTGCACCCCGCATGCATGCATGAATGCCCTCTCACCCCCACACACATCTGTCCAGCTGCACACGCACACGCACACCCTCACCCACCTACCTGCATGGATGGCTTCCATTCTATCCGCCACTGCTCTTTACCCTCAACACTCCAGATTTTGAGCTAGCCACTAGGTCTTGTAAATCCTGAGGAAAAATGGTTTCTCTTAAGTAGGTATTTTTCCTTATCTTAGGATTCCCCAGATCAGGTTTCAGAAGCCCTGAAACTAAGTCTTCACTCTAATGGGTAACCACTTCTTACCATAGATCCTAACCCCTTCTAGCTAGGAATACCTTTAAACTCAGGCCCATTCAACTTTTCACTGGATTGCTTCAGATCCCAGCACTGTGCCACCAATTTGTCATGATCCCCACGTGACCCCTGTTTGTTTCACCAGACTCACACTACGTTCCCCTCAGCTGCCACCAGTTGATTACATCAACATTACCTATTAATCGAGGTCCAAGCCATATGTCATTTTAAAAAACCCAAATAGAAATTGTTTATTGTTACAGATGTTGACAGGACAATGTTCTTAACTCTTAAATAAACATTCTCTCCTTTATCCACTCTCAACCATCACTCTGCTGCCCAAACCCACAAAACTCTTCAACTCTCTCTCCCAATCTCAAAATTCCCTATTGAAACTCCCCCTCCTCCTGCTGAGTCTCTTATATCTTGTGACTCTGCCCCTCCAGCACTCCTATTGGTCTATGCAGATATCATATGAATATTCATGACCTGGGCAGATGCCACACTGACCATTCCACCAAATCAAATGCCTTGAAACTCTAATGCTAATAACCCTGCTTTTATTTTTGTCTCTTTTATTGTATAAATTACGTTGAATACCCTTCTCATTAAATCCCCATTTGTTTACTTTGTAAAAGTCCATTTTGATCTTTCCCAATGTATTTATCAACAAAACAATTCAATCTTATAGCTAGTATAGCTGTAAGTATCTTAGCATCCTGATTTATTGATGAAATTGGTCTATATGATCCCATATTCGTCAGATCCTTATCTGGTTTCAAGATTAATATGATCATTGAACATTTCTATGACAAGGGAATTTCTTCAACCTCTAGTATTTTGTTAAATAAAGCTTCCAATTTAGAGATGAGAGCTGGGGCTGCAAAAAAAAACACAACAAAACAAATCCAAAAATAAACAGAAACATAACCCCACCAGCCCAATCCCACTCTTCAAAAGCCACCCAAAACAGTTTTTTAAAAGCAAAAAGCAGCACCTCTCCTCCACCGCCACGCCCGCCGCGCACCGATGATTTGGAAGTGTTCCAGCCGAAGAAAAAAAATATCCCCCCCCCCTAAAATAAAAATAAAACACTACAAGCCCTGGGGCTGCAAAAAAACAAAAAGCAAAAAATCCAAAAATAAACAGAAAAATAACCCCACCAGCGCAATCAAAAGCCACCCAATCAAAAGCCACCCAAAACAGATTGTAAAAAGCAAAAAGCAGCACCTTACCCTCACCACCGCTGCCAGGCTGGGGCTCCAGCTGCCTCTGCTGAGGCTTCCCAGGCTTCCAAAGCACTGGCCGCTTCTCCTTCCTGCTCCTGCGCCGCTGCTGCGGGCCCCATCCACGGAGGAGCCCTTCCGACCCGTGTGCCCAGGCCAGGGCCTTCAGCGGCACCTACTCATGAGTAGACCTGCGCCTTCAGTGGCGCTTACTCATGAGTAGACCCACAACTTCAACAGCCCTTACTGTTTAACAGTTAACATCATTGCTTGTCCTGTCAACATATGTAACAATTGATTAGGCATCATTCAGTCTTGAGAGACTATAGTAACGTGCTCTGAATAGAGGACATGGAACCGCGTCTAGTGTGGCTGAGAAGTCCAATTCGAGAGTGACAATCCCTTCCACATTGAAGACAAATACAATCTGTCCCCTGTCCAGGTCCCTGATTTTGCTGGTTTCAGAACTGCCCCTTTGTCTTGGCCTGCTTGAAAAGGGTCTCTTCAAAATGGGAGAGACCATGAATGCTCAGATGAACGCTCAGATGTCATGGTTTCCCATCTGTTGAGGTCCATTCCTAAGGACTTCAGATCCTGCTTGCAGATATCCTTGTATCACAGCTGTGGTCTTCCTCTGGGGTATTTGCCTGCACTATTTCTCCATACAGGAGATATTTTGGAATCCAACCATCAGCCATTCTTACGACATGCCCGAACCAATGTGGATGTCACTGTTTCAATAATATATAAATGCTAAAAATTCCACTTGTTCTAGGACTACTCTGTTTGGAACTTTGTCCTGCCAGGTGATACCAAAAATGCATTGGAGACAACGCATATGGAACATGTTCAGCTTCCTCTTCTGCCATGCACGAAGGTCCAGAACTCACTGCAATACAGGAGTGTGCTCAGGACACAGGCTCTATAGACCTGTATCTATGCTGTCAGCTTCTTATTAAGCCATACTCTCTTTGTGAGTCTAGAGAACATGGTAGGTACTTTGCCAATGCATTTATTGAGCTCGACATCTAGGGAGAGAGTATCATAGATCGAGCTGATGCCAGTGCTTGGATCTTGGATGTCTCCAGAAAACTCTGTGCTGAAGCTTCATATTAAAGAATGTGTTGCTGACACAAAGACCATAATAACAGCAAAACTCCAGCAAGCGTTGGCCATTTTCGTTCATCTTTCCAATGCCAAAAGGGCCTAGTCAAGTGGGCCAAGAATTGTGGTCAGCACCAACTCTAGCGTTAAAGTCTCCGAGAATGAACAGTGGCTCTCTCTCAGGGACTTTTTTGATACTAGCTGCCAGATCATCATAGAATTTGTCTTTCACTTCTATTATGGACAACAGTGTTGGTGCATATGCACTAATGAGGGTGACCAGTCCCACTGATGAGTGGAGCTGCAGAGACAGGATTCTTTCACTCCCCACAGTAGGTGGAACAATGGATCTCAGCAGAGTATTTCTGACCGCAAAACCAACACCATATTCCCTGGTCTCATTCAATGGTTTTCTCTGCCAGAAGAATGAGAAGTTTTTTTTTCTTTGACAGATCCTGAGTCTGGCAGTCTCGTCTCTTGCAGTGCAACAATGTCCATCTGCAGTCTACAAAGTTCCATGTCAATGACAGCTGTCTTGTGCACATCATCTGTTTCCTGCAAGTCTTCAGCGAAGCCGTCGTCAGAAAAGCCAGGGGTCATTGTCCAAATATTCCAGGTGCCCAACTGTAGGGCAGAAGTTTTCTTATTATTGTTGCATGGTGCAGGGTTATCGATCTGCTTGTCGTCTTTCACCCTAAAACCCCATGCATCCCGTGAGGTTAACAGACCATGGTGAGGTAGCACCTTATTGGCTGGGGACTGCCCAGCTTAAGGCGGGTGGTAGCTACCTAGTGAGATGCAATGACCTCTCCCACCGTCGGAAGTAACCCCTGGAGTCATGCTCTACGCCAATCAAGCAAAGTAACTGCTACTTCCTGTGTTTTTTCAATGCTGTATGCGAAGCTGGAGTGTCCTCTCCAGAGCATGAAGCCTGGGTAAAATAATATGGAGGATAGGCTGTTATGCAAGCAGCAAATCCCCCCTATCCACATCGCTGAAATAGTCCAATGGAAAGGCAAGACCCAGTACAACTGGTTCCAGTGACATCGCAGGAGTGGTCAGAACGATACGAACTGCCTCCGGGACTCCGGCTCTGGATTTTGCCTTGAGGTTAACTTCTAAAGGCTTTTCCATCAGTGGACATTGCCACAAGGCAGTGGAGGTTTGAAATTGGAGTTTTCCTTCTCTTAGAATGGTTGCCTTCCAAGGCTGATGAGCCCCACCTACCCAGCGGAGAGGAGATATAAATAAACAAATTAGTGTAATAGATGAATGGAAACGTGGAATAAAAGAATAATGAAGAATATGCCTGTAAGGGTTAAGGAAAATTGTTACAAAATAATATGGAGATGGTATTTAATTCCAATGAAACTCAATATAATGAACGAAGAAGTATCACTCTCATGTTGGAGATACAAGAAAGAAAAGGTAACATATTTAAATATGTGGTGGACATGAGAAATGAGGCAGAAGGGATGGACAAAGAGATAAAGGGAATTATAGATATTGGAATGCAAAAGTGTCCCATCAATATATGTTAAATATGTTTGGAAATATTCAGTTACAAGTGGGGGAGAACTAATGTTTTCTTAATACATGTATTTGTTTTTTATATAGGGTTAAACCCCAACACAAGAATCATATTTTACATAGTGTAAAATACAATACCAAAAAAAAAAAGCTAAAGGGTGGTGTGGAACACTGTATATTTTGAGTTATGTTTGCATTTTAGTTCGCTTTTGTTATGTTTTGTTCATTTTGTTAAAAAATAAATGTTTTTTTAAAAAAGAATGTAAGACAGCAAAGGTTTTGATTTAAATCTTCATTTGGCTGTGAAGTTCCCCCAGGTGGCCTTGGTGTTACTACATGCCCTAAAGTCACTTGCGACTTATGATGACCCTATGAATGAGTGATCTCCAGAATGTCCTGTTTTCAACAGCCATGCTCAACTCTTGAAGATTCAAGCCTGTGGGGTCCTTTACGGAGTCAATCCATCTTGTATTTGGTCTTCCCCGTTTCCTGCTGCCTTTGACCTTTTCTATCATTATTGTCTTTTCCTTATCTCTCAGCCTAACCTACCTCACAGGGTTGTTGTAACAAGAAGAGGAATATGAATGTGAGCACAAACATTGAGCTTTCTTTAATTAAATACTTCCCTGGATTTGATGGATGAGGATCAGCTGAGTTCAGATTCTTCAGTTCAGTTTTAGTAGAGCTGTTCTTTCTAATCCTCTTGTAACGTGGCTGAGCCACTCTGAGGTCACCTCCTACTCAGGCCTCTCAGAATGCTCACCACACCACTAAACACTCTTGCTGCCACCAACCTTTCCTTTAAATAAAAAGGACAAGGGTTTCTTTCAAAAATAAAACTTGGTTTATTGATTACAAAAATAAAATATGAGAATCACAGAAAGATAATCACTTTGTAAATCACTTTCTTATTTTAAATCAACCACATAGACATTCCCTCACTGACACTCAGGCACGCAGGCCTCTTTCTGTCTCACACCAGATCTCTCCAGATCTCAGTCTCTCACTCAATCAATCTCCCCGCACACACTCTTCACCCTCCTTTTTATACCAGCTCCTCCCCTTCAATTCCACTCTCCGTCACCCCATTGGCTGATGATTCACTGCCCAGCTGTGACGGACAGGTGAGTTCATGGCTGCCTGTTACACCTCTCCTTTGCATTTGGCTCAGGAACCTCAGTTAGGCTGGTGCTTCACTCTGCTGAACATTGTAATGACATGTAATAAATTTTAATTATTCCCCAGTCACTCAAAACGCATATTTTTACAGGACTGGGTCCTGCTACTCCTGATTGCCTCACCCCCTCCCAACATCAGACACCTGGCTCAGGGGGAGTGAAGGCTTTTGAAGCTGAAGGTGTTCTCAGGGCCCTACTGGACCAGCATTCCTGCGTTTGGGGGAGTGGAAGATCTTCTGCCTGCCACAGGTCACTGGGTGAGAGACAGTAAGAACTGTGGCTGGGCTGTTACCAACTGCCATCCGGAGTTTGGCTCAATCTCCCTCCATTTTACAGGACTGGGTCCTGCTACTCCTGATTGCCTCACCCCCTCCCAACATCAGCCTCCTGGCTCGGGGGAGAAAGGGCTTTTGAAGCCGAAGGTGTTCTCAGGGCCCTACTGGACCAGCATTCCTGCGTTGGGGGGAGCGGAAGATCTCCTGCCTGCCTCAGGTCAGAGTGCAGCTCTTCATCAGCTTCCCCTCCTTCAGATGTTATTGCTTGCTTTGCCTCTGCTTTTGACTGCTCAGCTTGGGGCCTCTGCCCCCATAAACTCAAATCCATCTCCGACAGCCTCCTTGAGGGAAAGAAGATCTGCGTCCAGTGCGTGGTGGGACGGGTCCAATTGTGGGTGAGAGAATCTTGGGCTTATTTTGTTGTGTGGCAGAACAAGGTTGTGTGGCAGATGAAGACGAACCAGGACTATATGTGGGGGATAATCACTTCTGGGTCTCCTTAAAAGCCTTTTTTAATAATGTAATTTATACGTTGGGTGTCTAATTGATAGCACTTTAATTGATTTATGTATGTATTGTATTATTTAATCTATTGTATTAATTTAGGGTACTTTTCATTTTTTCTTTTTTCTTCCCCCTTTTCTTTTCTTTTGATATGGAGTGGAGGGCCTGTCTGCCCAGCGAAGGGCCACTGAACATCCCAGTAATCACGGGTAGAGGGAGATATGACGTTGGCACAGTCCCTACTCGTGTCAGAAGAACAATGAACAGAAGTTTGACAGCTGTTCATTGTTCTGAGACTGTGACCAACCCTCAGTATCGAGGTAGCCAGCCCAGCCAGCCGTCCACTTTAACTTTGGTACTGCTGAATGCCAGGTCTGTATCCAATAAGCCCCAGCTGATTCACGACCTTATCCTGGAGGAGGATGCAGACCTGGCATGCATAACCGAGACGTGGCTTGGTGGAGAGGGGGGTCCTCCCCTGGCTCTCATCTGTCTGCCTGGTTATGCCATCCAGCACCAGGGTAGACTGGAGGGGCGGGGAGGGGGAGTAGCCATTGTTTATAAATCCATCTTGGAGGTTACTAGGTGCTTCTCGGTGGTAAAGCCGGGTCTAGAGGCGCTCCACGTGGCAATTGGGGCCAGGGATGGTATTGGGATTTTGCTGGGCTACCGCGCTCCCCGCGACCCAGCCACTTCCCTTCCGGAGCTGGCAGACTTTGTCTCCGCGGCACTGTTGGGTTCCCCGAGGCTTCTGGCCTTGGGTGATTTCAACGTGCATGCGGAGGCAGAGGTTACCGGGCCAGCTTTTGAGTTCTTGGAAACCATGGCTTCCTTGAACATGTCCCAGCATGTCAACAGCCCCACCCACGTGGGTGGTCACACGTTGGACCTGGTCTTTTCCACCAATTGGAGCGAGTGTGATCTGATGGTGACTGACCTTGTGTCGGTCCCCTTGTCATGGTCAGATCACCACCTAATAAAATGTAACCTCTCAGTGGCACTTCCCCCTCACAGAGAGCAGGGACCCATTTCTATGGTCCGCCCTCGAAGGCTACTGGATCCTGTTGGATTCCAGGATGCCATGAGAGGTGTTACGGCTGACCTGGCTGACGCTCCTGTCGAGGCTCTGGTTGACACCTGGTCCATCGCTGCCACCAGGGCTATAGACATGATCGCGCCTAAACACCCTCTCCAGCGCAGAGCTCGTCCAGTGCCCTGGTTTAACCAGGTGCTTCGAACAATGAAGCGAATGAGGAGAAGGCTAGTGCATAGGTGGAGGAAGAACCCAACAGATTATAATTGGATAGCTGTTAGGGTCGCAACTAACCTTTACCTAACTAAGGTAAAGGCTGCATGTCGATCTTTCTTTGCTAACCAGATAAGCGAAGTTTCAAATCAGCAGGCGGAGCTATTCCGTATGGTGCACGACATATCAGGAACTGGTTCTGGTGATAGGCCTTGTGATGAACTTGTTTATGAAAGTTAAATAGTGATTTACTTTATAGGTACAAAGTTAGTCTGGAAAAATCCTTTTGATTTCTGTGTGTGAGTTAGAGAGGTAAAATTTCCAAGGACAGTTTCTTTTGCAGTTTGCTAGCTCTGTGCAGCTCAAGGTGACCTTTATCTTGTAACCAAGCAACTATCTTAGCCCAGAAAGAGCAAGGACATAACTCTTTATTTAAGACTCATGGGACGAAGAAGAGAGACGAATTCCAGCAAGAGAAGGGAGAAGGCTTTCCAGCATGGAGAGAGTTAGAAGATGGATGTCAGAAGAACTTTATTTTTGGAATGGACAGTAAGACTGACTTCTACCTAATAGAATCTACAGTTTTGTTTGAAAATGTAGTTTTACTGGAATTGGAGAGAAGGTCAGCCTTCTTCTAATTATAATAGTTAGTGGTTTGTTATTTTCGTTTTTTGTAGAAGAATTCTGTCTTTTGGTGATGGCTGGGGTTGGAAATAATTGATTATGGAAATATGTCTTGTTTTGTTTGCTTAAACAAATTTCTTTCTAATCTTTATATTTTTCTAATAAAATTATAAAAATGCTAAATGTCTGAAAGTTGGCTTCTTGGATAGACCATAAGCTAAAATAGTTAATTGGCTTCTTTACATTGATGTGCTCAAGACAGCCATGTTTACTTAATGCTACCATTTGGGTCCTACATATTAAAGAGTGCTAGGAAGATTAGATTCCCTAGAACTCCTGTAAGTGCCTTTGTTCTTTCTTAAATCGGGTCAGACTTGGGAGAAAAAGTGCTCAGCTGCCCTAGGGTAAAATTAATGGACCCGGTTTTGCCTGGTAAAGGAGCTGATCATTCCGGACCCTCTCTGTCCCGTGGTAAAGCAGTTTCTTAGGAAACTTGGCTTTTACGACAGGCCTCCCCCTAGTTTTTCACCTGACCAGTTCGCAGCCTTTTTAAAATATAAAGTGGAGGCCATCCGCTGGGAGCTCTCTCCTTTTTTGAATACAGTGAGTCGAGCAGAGATGTCCAGCGCTCTGCCTTGCCCAGTTATCTTTGATTCTTTTCAGCCTGTGACACCTGACTCTGTGGACAAGGTGCCTGATCACTGTCGAGCCACCTCCCTTGACCCTTGCCCGGCCTGGCTAATCAAAGCAGCCTGGCTGAAAGCAACAGAATGGGCCACAGCAATAAGAAATGGGTCTTTCCTTGAGGGAAGATTTCCAAGGAGACACTCATTAGGCCCATAAGAAAGAAACCTAGTTTGGCGGCAGACGAAATTGGCAATTACAGGCCTGTCTCCAATGTTTCTTTCAAAGTGGTTGAGAGGGTGGTGGCTGATCAGCTTCAGGCCCACTTGGATGAAACAGATGCCCTGGATCCATTTCAGTCAGGCTTCAGGCCGCGCCACGGTACAGAGACGGCATTGGTCGCCCTGTATGATGACCTGTTGAGGGAGGCTGACAGGGGTAAAATGTCTCTGTAGGTCCTCCTCGGCATCTCGGCAGCCTTTGATACCGTCGACCTGGGGAGGCTCTCTGAGTTGGGAATTGGTGGCTCGGCATTCGCCTGGCTCTGTTCCTTCTTGGGGGACCGTCCCCAGAGAGTTCAGCTTGGGGAGAGTATCTCGGCGCCGTGGAGTCTCAATTGTGGGGTTCCACAGGGGTCGATTATCTCCACAATGCTGTTTAATATCTATATGAGACCTCTGGGAGGGGTCATCAGGGGATGTGGGGCATCGTGTCATCAATATGCCGATGACACCCAACTTTACATCTCCTTTTCACCTACTGCAGGTGGTGCTGTTCTGTCCCTTTAGTGCTGCCTGGGGGCCGTACTGCAATGGATGCAGGAGAATGGGCTGAGGCTGAACCCGGACAAGACGGAAGTTCTGAGGGTGGGAGGCCCCGTGGATGGCGGCTTGGGTGACTCTCTCACGTTTGGGGGGTGACCCTGGCTGCGAAGAGTGGGGTCCGCAGCTTGGGCATATATTTGGACCAGACACTCACCATGGAAAAGCAGGTGGTGTCAGTAGTCCGCACCGCCTTTTTCCACCTATGGCGGATTGCCCGGCTGCGGCCCTATCTAGACATGGGGGCACTCACTACCTTGGTGCATGCGCTCGTAATCTCAAGATTAGACAACTGTAACACGCTCTATGTGGGGCTGCCTTTGAGGCTGATGCAGAAACTTCAGGTGGTGCAGAATGCGGCGGCCAGACCCCTTACTGGAGTGAGAAAATACCAACACATTTCTCCAACTCTGACTGCACTGCATTGGCTGCCCATTCATTTCCGTGTCGACTTCAAAGTCTTAATGCTTACTTATAAGGCCCTAAACAGTTTAGGACCTCGATATCTGACGGAATGCCTGCTCCCACCAAGGTCTACCTGGATCACCCGTGCGAGTCAGGAGGTGAGGCTGAGGAGCCTGATGCCGAGAGAGGCCCGGAAGGAGAAGATACGAAACCGGGCCTTCTCGGTGGTGGCTCCTTGCCTATGGAACAACCTCCCTCCGGAGATTCGCACAGCACCTACGCTGGGAATCTTTAAAACCCAATTAAAAACATGGTTATACATCCAGGCCTTCCCTCCAGTCAATACCTGATTTCTTTCTATTTTCCTTTATTTTTTTTTCTTCTACTTTATTACAATTGTTATTGAACGACTATGCACATTCTTGAGTTTATTGTTTTATCCTATATTGTAAGCCGCCTAGAGTGGATGAGTAGTCCAGATAGGCAGGGTATAAATCAAATAAATAAATAAATAAATAAATAAATAAATAAATAAATAAATAAATAAATAAATAAATAAATAAATAAATAAATAAATATTGTCATCTAACAATGAAGCAAGTGAATGAACAAATAAAAACAGTATAGGTGAAAATAAAATAAAAATAAAGAGAGAAAAAAGACAAAAAGGTGGTGGCAATTTAAAGACTAGCTTTTATGGTTTTTTTAATATGAGCTTTTGTGGAGAAGTCCACTTCATCAGACAACTGATAGCAAGTCAGCAGTGTTCTGCCAGTTTTGATCCCATAAGTTGAGGTGAGGGTGGGGAAATAAAGTACCAACTGCATGTGTAAATTCTGCATTTGTGCAAAGGGGCCTGTGCATGATAGCCAGGAACTGAACTCAACTATCTTTGGGAAGGCATGCTGGGAAATGGGGAAAAGCCCAATGAGTCAAGTAGCATTTCCACTGCAAAAAGGAAGAGCATCCCAATTTTAATATTTGACCTGCTTCTGCAGAGGATGGAAAATGTTTGCACCTCATCTAATTTAAATGGTTTAATGGTAGCTTTTGAGGACAGGGTTACCTCAGCTTCATTATTTATTTGTTATTTACTTAATTAATTACCGTATTTTTCGCTCCACAAGACGCACCAAATTTTTAGGAGAAGAAAACAGGAAAAAAATAATTTGTTTTCTTCTCCTAAAAATTGGTGAGCCTTATGGAGAGGTCCATCTTATGTAACACACCCTAGGACCCTTTGGAGGCTCACCCTGCCCCCCGGGGATCAGAGGGGGCGACATCGCCAGGTTCTGGGACTCTGCTGAAGCTTCCCAAGCCTCAAAAGAGTCTGAGAAGCTGGTGATACCCCCCCTTTGGCCCAGCGGGGGGGGGCAGGGTGAGTCTCTAAAGGGTCCTAGGGTGTGTTCCAGGACCCTTTAGAGACTCACCCTGCCCCCCTCAGGGGTCAGAGGGGGCAAAATCACCACCTTCTGGGACTCTTCAGAGGCTTCCCAAGCCTCAAGACTCCCAAAAACTGGCGATTTTGCCAGTGCTGGCCCCATGCAGGGGTGGGAGGAGCGTGCCAAGGATTAGAACCTGGCGATTTTGCCAGGGCTGGCCCCGTGGGGGGGTGGGGGGCCTGGAAAGGGTCCTGAGAGGCTCCCTTGGACCCTTGCCATGCTCCCTCCCACCCCCCCACGGGGCCAGGGGGGGTAAAATTGCCAGGTTCTGAGAGTGTTTGGAGGCTTATCAAGCTTCCAAACACTCCCAGAACCTGGTGATTTCGCCAGCGCTGGCCCCGTGGGGGGGTGGGAGGAGCGTCTCAAGGGTCTGAGTGAGCTTTCAAGGACACTTGCGACGCTCCCCCCACCTGGAAGCTGGCGATTTCGCTGGCGCTGGTCCCGTGGGGGGTGGGGGAGCCTTCCAAGGGTCCTGGAAGGCTCACCCGGACCCTTGCAACACTCCCCCCCCACGGGGCATGCAGCGACGAAATTGTGCCTTTGTTCCATTAGACGCACGGACTTCCTGCCCCACATTTTGGGAGGGAAAAAGTGCATCTTATGGAGCAAAAAATACAGTATTTCATTTAATTTATAACTTGCCTTTCTCCCAAGTAGCTTACAAAAATGACTTTAAAAAAGGTGCATCATGTATATTGTTAAAATCCAATTAAGTACATAGATAGAAAACCAACTGACGTTTTCTGTGCACTTGAGGGCATTCTGTGCAGAAATGTTTTTGTATCTCCCAGGGTGCCTGTCATGCAGCTGGTTGTACAACTGATTGTGCAACTGAACAAAAATGGATGAATACAGCTCACATTACTTGCACAATTGCACTTTCACAGTCACATAAGTGATTAGATTAGAGGAACAGCCACAGCAATAGCAGCAGCAGCAACAACAGTACCACTGAATTCACAGAAAACGTTTTGAAAAAGAAAGGAGTAATCTGTAACTAACACAATCTGTGAACAGTGATTGTGTCCTGCTTTTCTGAATTACACCCCATCCAGTGGACCAACAATGTCTGGAGCACGATTTGAAAGGTGTTGATATAATAGTTGTTTATGCAAGTTTAACATTTAAGGCCAGTGGCCATTTCTTTAAATGAGCCATATTTGTGAATTTGAATATGGGATGTTCAATGTCTGGGCCTAGAAGAGTACAACCTCTCTGAAATTAAGACTTAATTTTACATGTTAGCCTTTCAGTGAAGACACCGGCTCTGGAGGCTGCTCGCCAGGGTGACCGCGTTGGGCCTCGCCGTTGAAGTGCTGCGACAGCTGCTGCACGGAGGGCGAGAGGCTCCACCAAGCCCAGCTGGCCAGCGCAGAGGCACCGCCGAAGGAAGCTGCGCGGCCAGGCGAGTGCCGCTGCCGCCCAGTGGCATCCTCCGGGAACGGGGACGGGGTGTGGGGCATCGGCGGTGTCCCGGCGCCAGGAGGCTGAGCCTGGCCCAGGGCACTGTCATGGCTGCACCCACCCCCTCCGCTGTGATCTACCTCTCCAGGCATTGGAAGGAGATACTCCTCCTGGCTGGGGTGCTCCAGCCACTTGCCCCAGCCTTGCCCTCCACCATGGCTAGCCCTGCTGCTGCTGCTGCCTTGGCAGCCATACGTCACCGGTCAGGGCCCGTTGCCGGCCATCTCTGTGCCTCGGTTGCAGCTGGGCTGGAGAAGGGGGTGGGAAGGGGGAGATCGGGTAGCCGGGGACCTCCCTCTGGGCACAAGAGGAGGAGGAGGAGGAGGAGGAGGAGGAGGAGGAGGAGGAGGAGGAGGAGGAGGAGGAGGAGGAGGAGGAGGAAAGGGGGTTAGGGTCGCATCCTCATTACCCCAGGATTTTCATTTTTACTCCATTTGGGGTAATTTACCCCTGTTCCCTGACCACTGCCTTATATGTATGTGTTCATAATTTTAAATTGAGCAGCACAAGCAAGCAAGCAAGCAAGCAAGCAAGCAAGCAAGCAAGCAAGCAAGCAAGCAAGCAAGCAAGCAAGCAAGCAAGCAAGGAAGGAAGGAAGGAAGGAAGGAAGGAAGGAAGGAAGGAAGGAAGGAAGGAAGGAAGGAATCACATGTACAGAAACTTCCCATACTCTGTAGTGACTCCTTGTTCTGATGACCATTACAGAGACAAAATCTAAACCTTCTCTTGCCCGCTGCTGTGGGCAATTAGAGGGCTACAACTATCCACTATCCTGATTTTGTAAAGAAAGAGAAGCAGAAGATAGATCCTCAGTTGTGATCCTCCTTATCCTATCTAATATTAGTTGCTTTTCCCTACTCTTTCCCTTCCCAACTGCAGGCAGGAGTTGTCAAGAGAGAGCAAGGAAAGGAAAAAAAGTCAGGAAGTGACTTCCTTAACCTTCTCTGGAAAAAAATGTTTTTCTTTTCCTCAATTGTGTTTCCATCCCCTCTCTTTCCCTTTTATTTTTTACTTGCAGAAAGTGGATGTCACCAGCAGAGCTGTGATGGAGATAATGACCAAAACAATAGAATACCTTCAACCTAACCCAGGTAAAGGTGCTGCATGATAGGACTATATCTGGATGTAGAGCTCACTTACTCTACCCAAGGCCAATTCAGACAGGCTTTCCAGAGTAGTAAGAAACAGCAGTTTCTGCCATAGATGTAGACGTAACTACACACCTACATCCACACCTACCTAAGAAAGTCTCTTCAAGCACTTTTTTAACAAGGCCTGTTTGCATTATTTTCTAAGGGAAAAATAAGTGAAGTCCTGTACTTACACTACTTGCAACTTACTTTATCATAGTAAGTTGCAACTAGAATAGGCCCATTAGAATCAAAGTTCCTTACAGAAAAGTTGGCTTACAAAATCCCCATTGATTCAGTAGGCCGACTCTACTTACCATGCTAAGCAACAGGTCCTCAGCAATTGTCTGCTGGCTTTTCCTATTTCTGTTCCACAATCAAACACTTGACCAACAAAGAGAATGATTTCTCCTCCTTGAAGTATGATTGGTTTCAAGAATTGGTTTCAAGAATTTTCCCATTATTGTTCTATGAAAACAAAGGTTTCAAATTTAGCTTCATGAGTCGTGGCCATGTTGGCATTGTTCTCAAATTGCGTTCTTTGTAAGGAATGTCCTAATTTATTTATTTATTTATTGGCTGAAATCCTATTCATGCCTGTGTTATCAGCCTTATGTGAGTGTTCTAACATGAAAAGCCTTTTCACCATCAGGTTACTTTATATCCAATCTTTCCACTGAAAGGCTCTAAGATATGGTAAAAGCTCTTCCACTTCCTTTTCTTAAACAAAGACTAACATCCTCAGGTTTATCAGAACCGCAGCGCTCAGTTTTGTTTTGACCTTCATAGTTTTGTTTTGAACTTTACAGAGAAAAACAAAGAAACAAAGAAACAGACTGGGCACATCTTAAATTTGGTCTATCTTGCAATAATGGCCTAAATCTGATTGTTAATCTCAACCAGAGCAGATTCATTGAATCAGTGGAGTTTACTTAAGTTTGGTTTAGCATTAGCACTACTCAATAGTTGAAATCTATTGTAAGTTGCAGCTAGAGTAGGCCCATAGAATTAATATGTTCTGTTGATTCAATCGGACTACTCTAGTTGTGACTTACTATACTAGATTTCAGCCAGCTTGGGATAAATAATTGGATTCTGACCAATGGCTTGAGTTCTGCAGTGTTCTTTTGTGAGTGGAAGTCAGTGGCTCTCATATAAAGTCTGTGAAATCCTGCTGAATTAAACTCAGATTCGGAGAGTAAACCATGGATTGGAAATCTAACCAAATTTATCTTCACATATTTTAGAATTGTGTGTAGAATTAAAACAATGTTTGTTAAGAGTTGATTTCTTCCATTTTAGGAGGAAAACCCAGTCTCACATTCAGTACATATGAAAATGCTACAGTGGACCCCCGACTTACGGAATTAATCCGTATTGGAATGGTGGCCACAGGTCGAAAAGTCTGTAGGTCGAGGGTCCATTTCCCATAGGAATGCATTAAAAACCATTTAATATATTCCAGGCAAAGAAAAAAATCCCGGGCTTCCAAGCTGCACCCGCTGCCCTCTGTCTCCTGTCTCTGGTGCCCTCTGCCTTCTGTCCCTGGGTGGACAGAAGACAGAGGGCACTGGGGACGGGAGACAGAGGACAGTGGGTTCAGCTTTGGAAGCCTGGGAAGCTGCTCTGCACCTGCTGCCGGCTTTCAGCTTCCCAGGCTTCAAAACCCGCTCCACTGCCCTCTATCTCTCATCCCCGATGCCCTCTGCTTTCTGTCCCCACAGGGACAGAAGGCAGAGGGCACCAGGGATGGGAGACAGAGGGCAGCGGAGGGGGTTTTGAAGCCTGGGAAGCCGAAAGCTGGCAACGGGGGTGGAGCGGCTCAGAAAGCCAGCAGCCGGGGCGGAGGGGCTTCCAGCTTCCCGGGCTTCACAACTCCCTTTGCTGTCCCTGTCTCCCATCCCTGGTGCCTTCTGTCCCTGTGGGAAATATGTTAGTAGTGTACAGGGAATTCTGGAAGTTGTAGTCTAAAAAAGCACAAATCTGCACACCGCAGTACACATCACTAGGGATGAGCATGAAACACTTTCTGCAGTTGTCGACACAGCAGTACAGGTGCTGCACATTCACTCACCCCACCCCAGCCAGCTCCCCCACTGACCTGATGGCATGTGCTGCTCCTCCCCTCCCACAATCTTCTATTCTGGCAGGACCACAGACTTCTCCACCTCCTCCAGCAGCTGCCCACTCGCAGGCAGCACTGCAGGAATCCCTATCCTGCCTCCTTGTCTGAGTGGGCAGCTGCTGGAGGAGGGGGAGAAAGGAAGTTCATGCTCTTGTGGTGACTGGATGATCATATGATGAGCAGGAGAAAAGAAGCACCCACTGCCTCCTGAGCCATGTGAGTGGGGAAAATGAATGCTGACAGCTTAAACAACATGGCAGGAAGTGCTTCATACCCATCTCTACACCTTGCCAACTTCAGAAGATACGTTTTGCCTCAGTGGTGAAGCATGCATGAGTGATTCTTGTAGAGTTCCACACCTTTTGTAGTTACATTTGTTTTAAGGGGGAAACACACAGTTTACACTTGCACAAACTCCCTCATACCAGGAGAGAAATGTGTATGTTTTGGACATGCAGAATATCTCTTTAGCAATATCTTCCCTTGAAATCCTTTTCCATAAGTGAGAGGATTGAGCTGGCAGTAATGGTTGGCTATAAATTGGCTGTTTGTTGCAGCAGTGGGAAAGAGCACAGGCAAACTGCTCACACTGCATAATGCTCAAAGGGAAGGAGGAAGTGAGGACTCAGACTGTCCCCCATATCTAAGTTAGAAGGAGGGGGACAGAACTGATGACTCAATCAGCTTTTATTCTGATTGTATGTGCATCTGTCCTGTCAGTTTTCTGGGAGAAAACTAAGTTTGCCCCCATAGCAGAAGACCCTGCTTTTTGCATTAGTTCTTCCTTCATTTGCATACATGGTCTTCTTCTCTTCATCTTTGGTTCATGGTCTCTTATTTATCTGTGTTTTTCTGCTTGCAGCTTCAAGAGCCAAGCTCAGCATGCTCAACACAATGTCCAAAATTAGAGGGCAGGAAAAAGGACCAGGTTACCCACAAGCAGAGGCTCTTCTAGCAGAAGCAATGCTGAAGTTTGGAAGAGAACTTGGGGATGACTGCAACTTTGGTAACATCTGGTTTCTTCTCATGTAACATTTTAAAATGCGATGGACCTGTCTTTCATAGTTTGGATGCTGAAAGCATTACACCCCAGAAGTCATATAGGTTGCTATACTCTGAGCATCCTATATGACTCTGGATCCTATTGGCCACCAGCAGAGTGTAAAGCTTGTGCTATGTATTAGTGCACAGGCAGAAATTATAGTTAATAATACCCAATATACTGTGCAGCAAGATCCTTGATATGTCTTTCAGCGAGCTGGGAAACAAGTTAAAGTCAAATGCTATGATCTACTTACACTATGAGCAGTTTGACTCAATAGGATCATAGTTTATATTTTATGGTTCATATACTTTTTTATTTATTTAAAATATGTTTACCCTGTCTTTATCTTTAAAAGGACCCAAGGTGGATCAAGAGCTAGGAGTGAATGGTAGATTTGGTTCTGGGTTGTAGTAAGAAGCTTGGAGCCTGAGTCCATCATTCTCATAATTAGGGCTTCAAGGCATGAATGATTACACAAATAAGCTCTGATTCAGGGAGCTTATTTGCATGAGATTTGCATGAGATTTCTAGTGTGCAAAGATGCATAGTTACTGTCATAATTGCTTATTCATTAGTTGGTGTGGCGATCCCCCTTTGTGCCCTATATACCTCTGGGCTCCACAAAGGTAAATACGCCCTTTTCGCTGCCACCAGGTATTATACTAATACCAAATCAAATCCACACACAGGAGCTGTCACCCCAAAGGGTCATATAATTTCAGGAAGCAAGGGGTTTAAATAAATATTCTTTTATTATTGAACAAAATCATAAGGAGAATCAAATATAACTGTTTCATATGTTCATGTATATTAAAATCAGGTGTTAAAGTATCTCAGATCATGTCAATATTTCTCTTGTTATACTGATGCGTTCATTCCTGCTAGTTCAATATATTTTACTTTTTCAATTTCCTTTCTTAACCCGTTTTTGCTATTCCTAAACCCTAGCACTCCCTCAATATCTTCTGGTCCCTAACTCTGCCTGAACCTCTCTCTCTCCCTGATTCCAACCCTTAACTGTCTCACCCAGCTGTTCCAACTGTCATTCTGATTCCGCCCCTCCTGCTCCATCCCCTGATTGACATGCAGGAATGACGTCATACTTTGGGTTCCGTTACATACCTCCCTCCTTTGCAAGTTTGTTCCATGGAGTAAACCTATAGTGGTTTGCTCCATGAACAGCATAGAAGCAATTTAATATTTCCACCACTTATTAACATTACCTATTTTAAATTCACATTAATACTTACTCCACATTTTTACCTTCAATTACTTATCATTTGCAATTACCATTTTCAGTTCCTTTGTTATTACATTTTTCCATTGTTTATCAATTTTTCATTTACAATACTTTTATCAATTAACATCTTCAATCAATACTTTCAATTTCTTTGTTAATACACTTTTCCATTGCTTACTCAGTACAATTATTTTTGCAGTTGCTTACTTTTAGTTACACTTAACAGGAACGGCTTATTACTTTCTACATCACTTACCATTCTCTCATTTTCAATGCAATTACATTTATAGTTACTTATTTTTACTCATACATAACTAAAACACTTTATTACATTCTACATTTCTTACTTTTTTTTTTCAAAAGACAATTACTTTTGCAATTACTTATATTAATGTATACATAACTGGAAGTCCATTACATTCTACATTTTTTTTCCAGTGGACTATTTGTTCTTCATTAGGTCTTCGAGCCCAAGCTTCAGTAGCTATCTTTTGAGTCTTTCTTTTCTTACGGAATTTAAAGTCCAAATCTTGCAAGTCTCTCTTCCAGTTTGCAACCTTGTTCTTGTAAGCTTTCCCAGTTCGTAAGTCCATTAACGGTATTGAGTCTGTGCATAGTCCAAATTGTCCTTTTCCTTTGCACGTTGGATTTCCTGCAACAACCACCCTCTTTTGTCCCACTTACATTTCCTCGAAGCACGGTCTCCACCTCGGCTGCAGCTTTCCACTCAGGAACTCAGCTGGCTGATGATCTTTCTCGTCGTCTGCTTGGCTCAGCACGGCTCTGGATTCGAATCCTGCTACAGCGATGATGTTGAAGACACTCTGGAACTCTGCACCTCGCACGACATGAAGATGTCTCTTGACACAACCTCTCTGGATACGATGACATCTCTGGACACAACCTCTCTGGATACGATGATGTCTCTGGACACGACCTCTCTGGATACAATGACGTCTCTGAACACAACCTCTCTGGATTCTATGACCTCTCTGGAGACTATGCTGACTTTTCTTTAATGTAGTCTGCAACTTCTCCAGGGTCTCTTTACATCTGCTCAACCCCTGGATCTTGTCTTTTCTTATAACTTTTATAATTTTTAAAGGAGAGGCTATACATCTGACATTTCTTTCCTCATTCTGGGTATAGCCTGCTGTCCTTATCATAGATTTCCCTCTAACTTCTTTCCTTTTTTCTATGACTAGAGTAAATTTCTTTAGTACTCCTTGCATTTCTCTTTTATTTGCTTGCTTAATTTTAGATTCACATTTAATTTTTTCTAGTTCTAATTATTTATTCTCCAATTTCTTAGCTAGGCTTTCTTGTTGCTTGGTTTTAGCTATGGGTGCAGACACAGAATTATCAGCCTTTTTTTCATGTGTCAGGTTAAATGTAGGAACAGCTATTTCTCTAAACTCTGGTGTACCTTTTAGGGTTACACCTCTAGCATCAATCTGGTGCACTGCTCTCTGTGCTACCCCTTTGGCTTTTCTGTCGGCCTCTAGCTCTTGTTTCTGTTGTTGGCCCTGCAAATTTTCTGCTGCAATTTCTAGGGGTCTCTGCAAGGTGTTCCCTAGGTTGTCTATACTTTGATTTGCTGTTGCAGGTCCTTGCTTCTCCTCAAATTTTGAATTTAGTGTTCCTTGTTTTACTTTTGGTTTTGTATACACTAAATTAACCTGTTTCAACTCATCCTCACTTTTTCTAAGTCCTGACACCTCTCTGTGTTTCTGTTTCTGTTGTTCAGTGTGTTCCTATTTCAGTTGATTAAAAATCTTATCAATGTCCTCCATATAATTATTATAATCATCCCTACTCCTGTCCTCCCTATTGGCTTTATTTTCCCTTTTTCTCTTCTTTTGACATAGGTCACAAGCTTGACAGAATTCTTTTATCTGTTTTCCCATTTTTGGCCAGTAATATGTCTGAGATATTCTTTGCTTAGTTTTGGCAATACCTAAATGTCCAGATAAGGTGCCTTGTGTCCTTTTTCTATTATTTTCTCTCTGTATTTGGAAGGAACCACTAGTAATTTGTGAAGGCTCTCTCCTCTTTTCCCAGGATTTATTAAGATTTCTCGATATAAAAGGCCTTTTTCTTCAAAGTATATCTCAGGATTCTCAGGTGATAGTGGATCTTTATTAATCATTTTAAAGCACTGTTCTAACGTTGGATCAGTTTCTTGCTCCTGTTTAAATATACTTTCATTTGGATTTCTCATTGGCACCAAATCAGCTATTTCATCATTCTCTCCTATTATTACATTAGAGGACTCAAGTTTTTCCTCAGATATTTTCTTATTTTCTTTCTGGGCACAAGAATTCACTAAAGCACTTTTGACATGCTCAGAGAGGTCTATACCTATCAGGCATGACATTGGCAGTTCGCTGCTAATTCCAATTCTCCACCAACCAGTCCACCCTTGATATTTTATTGGTATTTTTGCTACTGGTAGTGTAATTACCTCTGTCTCTATTCTTTTGACTCTTATGCTTTCTCCTTTCATTATAAATTCTGAAGGGATTATTTCTGGATGGCATAATGTCACTAGAGAGCACGAGTCTTTTAGAGCTTGATATTTAGTCTCATTTATATAAATAGTATCCCCAGAATATTTCATAGGATCCAAATTTTCTCCAACCAAGTAACAATGGAGAATTTGAGCTACTGGGAGTTGTTCTTGTTGCTCTAAGCTCTCTGCTCTGCCACTAACTGTGGTTGCTATGGCGCCCACTTCAACTGCCCTTATGGGTGCCTCCTTCTGCCTTATGCAATTTACCTCCTTAGGCAAATTCAAATTCTCCTTTTGTTGCCCAAAATCTCTATTTTTAACACATTGTGTTTTAAAGTGGCCTTGGTCTCCACCATCACAACATATAGAAGTTTTTCTTTCAAAACTAGGAGATTTCTCTCCTTTCCCTTCCCAGTTTTTAAATTTCTGCTGGCTCTGATTGCCCTTAAAATGGCTTCCAACTGTCGGTTGGTCTCTGAGGTACATTCTAGGTTCTCTCTTTCTGTCCTCCCATTCAAATTTTACCTCAGAATAATTTGAGTTCTTTACTTCTTTAATATATACAATTGGTTTTGATAAGTTCCCCTCAGGATTTGAATCATTATTGGTATTTTTATTTTGGGCTGATAATTTCATTAGTTTTTTTTCTAGCTGCAATTTCTTCTCTTTTATTCTCAAATCCAGTTCCTTTTGCTTAGCCTCAAACTCAGCCCTGATCTGTAAAATTTCTTCCTCAGTCCTAGCTCTTATTTCTTTTAATTTTTCTTCAGTCTTAACTCTGATTTCTTTTAATTTAATGTCTTTTTGCAGATTCCATTTTTCAAGATCTTGCTCACTTTGTCTGGCCTGAGCCTCATACTTTTCTCTTTTTGAAATTTCTTCAATTGATAAATTGTAATTATTCTGATTTAGTAATGTTAATTCTAATTGTGCATTCTAATTTGGTGTTTCAGTTCCATCCCTTTTTCCCTCATGTCCATTTCTGTTTTTCTGGCATCTGCCTCCGCCTGTCTGACTTCATCTCTTTTTTTTCCTCTTATTTCTAACTCGGCCTGTCTTAGCTGAAATTCCCTTTCCCATCTCCACTTTAGAAACTCTTGGGAGGTTAAAGTAGCTTCTCCTTCTCCTCCTTCCTGTGAGGCATCATCATCCTCCTGAGTAGCATCCTCCTGCTCAGCTACCTCAAGAGTACTTTCCTCTTTGTGAGGTAACCCCTGTCCTTCAGGAACCTCCATTGTTAACTTCTTCCCTCTCTTGGGAGGCATGGCTTCTCTGTGTTCTCAGATTCAAAACACAAGCCTTATTTTAAAAGGGGACCTAAATTTTTTCTCTGTGCTAGGGAAATACTAAGCAGCTTAGGCAACCTATCCTCGGCTTGCTTCGCTACTTTGTTATTATTCCAGGCACCCTGCCTGAGCTCCTTGTGGGATACACTGTTTCTTTTGGCTTCCAGCCACACTTATTACTGTTTATTTTTCAGTTTTCCAAGCCCCTCTGCTTGCTCTGTTCCCCTCAGATTTGTGTTTGACCCTGGCTTCTGCTTTTTGTCTCCTCAGCCCTCTCTTCTCAGAGCTTACGACCCAAAAGCTAGCCCTCCTGGTCTTTCACTATCTTGAGGTAAACCTTAAACTGTTGAATTTTCCCTTAGAGCTTCCCCTTTCTGTAGTCTTTCTCTGGTCTGCCTCAGGAGTCCTTTTTAGCTTTTCACCAAGCTACTTCCAAAGTTTCAACTCCTGCCCTGACAGCACCAGACTACTGGGTTCCCTAAGCTCAGGAAATTCAAGTTTTTCTTTGATTTACTGGAATCTTTTTGGATCTCTGGATTATCTTTCGATCCCACTTCCGCTGCCACCACTTGTGGCGATCCCCCTTTGTGCCCTATATATCTCTGGGCTCCACAAAGGTAAATACGCCCTTTTTGCTGCCACCAGGTATTATACTAATACCAAATCAAATCCACATACAGGGGCTCTCACCCCAAAGGGTCATATAATTTCAGGAAGCAAGGGGTTTAAATAAATATTCTTTTATTATTGAACAAAAACATAAGGATAATCAAATATAACTGTTTCATATGTTCATGTATATTGAAATCAGGTGTTAAAGTATCTCAGATCATGTCAATATTTCTCCTTTTATACTGATGCATTCATTCCTGCTAGTTCAATATATTTTACTTTTTCAATTTCCTTTCTTAACCCCTTTTTGCTATTCCTAAACCCTAGCACTCCCTCAATATCTTCTGGTCCCTAACTCTGCCTGAACCTCTCTCTCTACCTGATTCCAACTCTTAACTGTCTCACCCAGCTGTTCCAACTGTCATTCTGATTCCGCCCCTCCTGCTCCATCCCCTGATTGACATGCAGGAATGACGTCATATTTTGGGTTCCGTTACAGTTGGTAAAAAAGTTAATTTCTATACTCTTCCTTCTTTATTACTGTGATGATTTGAAGGAGAGTGGGAATTGTAGTCACAAGAAAATGGAGACTGTCAGGTTCTGTGAGAGTTGATATTAAAGGCAATAGAATGTGTTAGCCTGTGAGACTGTTTTCCAGACTTATTGCCTGGTACACAGAGAGCCCGAAATAAGCACAAGGCCACACAGAGAGGTCTGAGAAGACCAAAACATGCATACTGGGTAATTGGAAGCAAGATAATGCACCTGTGGACTACATGAGAATTATGGGTGGAGAGTTGTGTTAAGCCTTCTTTTAATTAATTGGTTAGCAGCAGAAAACGTGTCAGGGAGAAGGAGGGCCGAGACATGTAGAAAAATTGATGCTTTGCATATGTTCTTTGTTGGTTTTTGACATGTGATGGAATGCTTGCAGAATGTAGCAAGAGAAAACGGTTTGTCTTTTTAAATCTAGAAAGAGGCAGAGGGATTAGCCCAGTTTAGAAGCAAGATGATTACATAGAGATTTTAGTGTTTCTTATTTTAATAAGAAATAGCAGTTTTATTTAACCATTGTAACTTTTGAATATGTTTATGCTAACGCTTTTGCGAACAACTGTTTCTTCTTCATGGCCTCTGTGAAACCACACAAATGGGTTTAGACTGCGCCTGCACAGGACTCCTCAGAATATTTTAAATCTTAAAACTATTGATTAATAGTATGTTGCCCCATATCGCGCATGCTCTGCCCGCCCATTATACCTCAGTTCCTTTTTGCCACCACTGCAATTGGACTTCTCGTGCTAGAGCTATCATATTTTCAATCTACTATTTTTGATTCTGGTTTGATTATTCTGATTATTCTCTAGATCTTCTGATAATTTTTTACTTTGAATTGTCTACGAATTACTCTTTTGGATTTTGATCGTACGTTGTCTCCTGGTTTTTGAATTACAGACTGTTTTACAATTCCCGCCTTTGGATCTCGGACTGATTTTGAACTGGACTGTGTTTACTCAGCTTTGACTATGGACTGTTATCGACTTTCTTTATAATCAAACTTCTTGTGAAGTTTGTGATTTTTGATCGATATTACCCAGCTTCTGACCTCTGCTTTGGACATCTGACAACTCTTTCTAATTTTGTGAGTCCTTTCCCCCCTTCTCCCCACTCCTCCGGGGGTTTGAATAGTTTTATGGCCTCCTCAGGCCCTTTTAAGCGGTAACTTCATGTGCCGGTAAAATCCCATTCACTGATGGCCACAACTGCTGTCTATTTTGCCTAGGGGAGGGGCATCAAACTCATTCCTATCAGCAGTGTAAGAAGCTTACCAAGGTGGCTCTTACATTACGCTTACAGCAGCTTAGGTCTTACCTGTGACAAGCAGCCGTGGAGTCGACCCCACTGTCTACTGCTCATTCTGAGCCAGCTGTGTCATTTAATACTGGCCACTCCATCGCTGAGATCTTCCAATAAGTCTGCTAAACAAAAGTTGTCAGTATCGATATTGAAAAAATCTTCGACGTCAACTTCGAGCTCAATGTTGAAGCCTTCATCTGCGCAAAGCGAAAAGAAAAAGAAAATGTCAACTAAACGAAAGAAAGACAAACATTCATCTAAGGGTGATCATCCCCAAGAGATTCCTCCTGTCTCAGCCTTGCTACCATCACCCATATTAGAAGAGTCTTCTCGGGATTTACCGGATCCAGGTTCCCTTTTGGAAGGTGCCGGCTCCATACCACCTTCACAGGCTCAGGTTTCGGTATCCATACCGAGCTGATCTCTGAGCCCAGGCCACATTCAGGCTGACGTTCTTTCCAGCGAGGCCTCTGCCCATTCAAGCCCCATGTCCATCAGGCGGGCAACGCTGGTACATCTTTTGAACTCTGAGACATCTCCACATCAATCTCCTCCTAGGAAATGCACAGCCAAACACTGTCATATCTCTCCGGCTTGACAACTCCCTTCACATTGGGAGGTGATTGTCCTTCCTTGCGCCTCTTGGCGTCAAGTTTGAGCGGAGTATGAAGAACCGATATATGCGGAGGTTGATCATACTAGCAGTCGGCGTCAGTATTGAGAAGATGACTTTGATGTTGACCCATATTATGAGATTGGGGGGTACAAAAGACACAGAAGAGTCAGATATATCTATGCCGCTTCATCTTCTCCTTTGCCGTCTCCCCCTAGACATTGACACCGAACGTCTTATGAGATCGAACCTCCAGTACCAAAACTGGCCAAACGCCACATTCCGCATCAGGAAGTCCCTCAACAGCTGACTCACATTTCTAAAAGACCTCGTGCCTCCTCGACAGTGACCCTGCCTGCCCTTCATCATCAGGTAGCGTCCTCACCTGTACATCATACATCCAAGAGCCTGCTTCAATACATGGTCTTCAAGCTCCATCTCAAATATTAAGAAGACATCACCTTTCACCTTCTCTTTCTCCTTTCCTTCAGAGGGACTGCTCAGTTTCCTCTGTTTCAGAACAAGACATGCCCTCCAAAGCTTCAGAGGAATCCCTTTCTGATCTATCTACTCCTGACTCAGATGCTGCAGACCTACATCCGCCATCCCTCTCTGAAGATTTCACATCATACTCTCAGATGATCTCACAAATAGCTAAGTCACTCGAATTGGACATCGAACAACCACCACCACCCAAACAAGATTTAGTGTTCAATGATATTAATGAGGACAAGTCCCCCCCATTAAGTCTTGCATTTATTCCAGCAATGATGGACCTAATCAAGGAATCATGGAACTTAACATCTACGTCCCTGCAGGTTTTTAGGAGAGTGGGAAACCACTACAGGACACATGGCAGTGACACCGCCTTTCTTACAAAACACCCTGCACCTAATTCAATAATCATGCAGTCAAATCAATCCAGAGCCAGGAACAGGTCAAAAGTTACTCCTACCAATTGGGAAGGGAGGAAACTACAGTGGGGTCTCGACTTACGAACGACCCGACTTGCGAACAATTCGAGTTACGAACCTGCCCTATAGGGAAACTAAGGACTCTACATGCGAACTTCCCTCGAGTTACGAACAGGGAAAAAAGTCCCCCCTCCCTCCCCTTAGAGGCTTCTGGAGGGGGGAAAAGGGTCAGAAACTTAAAAATAAATACTGTACTGTTAAATAAAGTCACTTACCAGGCCTTGGTAGCCCTCAAACCACAGGAAAAAGAGCAGGAAAGAGCTAAAAGCCGACACCCAGAAAGAGCCTGGCAGCCATTTTGTGGTTTTCCCTGCTCCTCTCCCCGCCTAACAGCTGATCGGCTGGCTCTGAGCAGGCTTCCAGAGGCTTGCTCAGCACCTAAAAAGCCTGCCTGAGTGCCTTTGTGCTGAAAAAATCAGCATAACATGCTTTAAAACATTATTTAAAATTGGCTTCGTTTTTTAAAAAAAGAGTTCTAAAGTGCTGCCTTTAGTGTTCCTTGCCTTCCCTGAACCTAAGGGGGAAAAAGAAAGAAAATATCCCCCTCTAGTGGCAGAAGGCAGAATAGCAGCTTCCCATTAGTTTCTATGGACAGAAAAGAGCAGATACGGATTAAATGGTTTTCAATGCATTCCTATGGGAAATGCAGATTCGACTTAAGAACTTTTCGACTTGAGAACCACCTTCCAATACGGATTAAGTTCTTAAGTCAAGACCCCACTGTAGATATCTTCGGATGTAAGATGTATTACCTCATTTATAATGAGGGCATCTAATTATCAGGCAGCAATGGGGGCATACCAGAGGCAACTGTGGGCCAAGGTATTGCCTGTTCTTCAGGCTGCCCCTGAGGAAAGTAGAGCCACTGTCCTCAATGTGCACACAGAAGCGACAACACTTGCAAAGGAGCAGAAGCTAGCATCATGCCACACATCTTCAATTGCTCTGAGGAGGCATGCATGGTTGCGCTCTTCTGGGATTACAGAAGATGCTAGATCATGCATTGAGGAACTCCCCTTCAATGGCTCAGGTTTATTCAATGAGAAGACTGATGAGGTCATGGAGAATCTTCATGAAATTAGGAAAACTGCTAAATCTTTATTTATTTATTTATTGTCATTGTAAGTATATACACAGTACTGTATACCCATACAATGAAATTCACAGACATCCAGAGACCAGACACATGCACACACATAAAATTCCCCAAACACTCCCCACCCACTAAAAAAAAAATCTCCCAACACTCCCCACCCACTAAAAGTCCCCCACTAAAAATACAAACATCTACACCGCAGGCCAAGTAACACAGTCCAACTAACTATTCACTACTGGTGGTCTTTAAGCTCATTATTAAGTGCAATTTATCTGGGATAAAAACTATTCAGAAAACGTGTCTTAATTGTTCTATATCTTCTGCCAGACGGCAACAGTTCAAAAAAGTTATAAGCAGGATGGGAAGAGTCTCTCAGGATGCTGTGTGACTTCCTTAGTGGCTCCATGCTGGCCTCGGCAGCCGTGGTTTACCACACTGAAGACCGTAGCAGCCGAATTCCTCAGACTCCCTTCTCATCCACATCTTCTCACAAAGGATTCAGGCAACATCTGCCATTCAGACTGTGATATTCGGTCTTCATGCCCCTTGCCTGACTCACCAAACACAGAGCACACGAAGGCAAACCAATATTGTATTTTAATTGCATTTTATTCTTATTTTATATTGGAAGCCGCCTAGAGTGGTCTGGTAGTCCAGATAGGTGGGGTATAAATCAAATAAATCAAATAAAAAATAAATACTCCTTTTTACCCACTGCCACCAGTTGATCACTAAATCAACATTAATTACGGAAGGATGAAGATGAAGGTCCAAACTTCACTGTCTTTTAAATAAATCTTCTTTATTGATTACAGATGTTTGATTATTAATAATAGGTAACTTCTACAGGTTTATTTATCATCAATTTCAATCTTCTATTTGTTATAACAGTTCTTATTCACTCTTCACTCTAATCACACCTCAGACCAAATATGACACTCTATCTCTCCACTCTTGATCTCTCTTCTCTCTCTCACTCTGACTCACTGACCCCTCCTCTTTTACATATCCTTGCTCCTCCTCTCAGCAACATTAGCCTGCAACATAAATATGCATGAGTACTTAACATAATAAGGGTGAATGCTACATACCTCCCCCCTTAAATATGTTTGTTTGGGAGGGGAAACACGTTTTTCCTCCTAAACAAACAGGCACAATTGCATTAAACTTTACTTACCATATATCACAATTCTATAGGCAACATCACATTTAATATAAAAATTACTATACCTTATAAACTAAACGTTTCACTACTACTCAATAATATACTTTACCTTATCAGTGACACTTATTATTTTACATTTAACATTACCAACCTTACAGAAATCACAATCAGGAAACTTTTACATAAATAATTAACCTGTAAAGTCCATTTCAGGTTCTTTTGTAAATTCTTGCCTCATTCACCTAGCCTCCTGGAAAGTGCATCTGCGACAATGTTGTAGGCTTTCGAGGCACTATCTGAGTCTCTTGCACAGTCCAAATTTGCAAAGTCCAAGTCTTTCACCTTCCTGTTGTAATAAGGTGCACCGCGGACTGGTCCGGTTGTTACTGCCTCCTTCAGTTGGACACACGTCTGCTGGCACTCAGGAGCCCCTCTGTTGATAACTTACTTGTTCTGCAACCTTTTCCATCAACTGGCAGTCATCGGCCACTCAGTTGTCCACTGGATGTTGTCTGCACAAAATCTAATGCTACTGTCGGGCTTGTCTATAAATACTATGGGTGCAGCCCAGGGACTCTCAGATGGGGTCTGCCTTTAGCATCTCCTGCACCTCCTATTGTACTTTCTCGACATAATCCCCAGTGATCCTATATGGGGTAACAGCTATGGGGCTGGCACCCCCAGTGTCAATTCGGTGGACTACCCCCTTGGCTTTCCCAGGTTTATTAGTGAAGATGGTTTGGTATTTTTGCATGATCTCCACTTTTCTCTGTTGTGTGGTAAAGGAGTGGGCTAGATTTACTTCCTCTGGATTAAAACATAGCTTCCCTCTCCCTTCCCAGCACATGAGTTCTTTGTTATCACTTGGGTCCTTCCTAATAGCATATAGGATCCAGAGATTTCTTCAATAGTAAGGTTTGGCAGTAAGGTTGACATGCACAACCTTGCAACCCTCCTCATCCTTCTGAATTACATAACTGACATTGTCCATTTTTGAAACTACTTTATAGGGACCCTCCCAAGCTAATTGTAGCTTGTGACCCTTGACTGGCTTAAGTAAAAGAACTTCATCTTCAGGCCCAAAAGTTGTTTCCCGGGCTTTCCTGTCATACCAGGTCTTCTGCTTGGTCTGGGCAGCCTTTAGGTTATTTTTGGCTATCTCCAGTGACCTGTTCATATATTCTATTACTGACTCTGGGTCATTTTCACTGTGGTCTTCCCAGTTCATGCGAAGCAAATCTAAAGGTCCACGCACCTCCCTGTCAGCAAACACGGGTCCAAAAACACGTGTAAGCCTGGACAGAGAGCAATCAGGAGTTTGCACATGCTAAAATTGGCTGAGTGAGTCCAATCTCAGCTAGCCATGATACAACACTCCTTCTCACAGGTTTGCCCACATAAGAACACCCTGGTACTCTCAGATATTATTGTGAAAAGGTCAAGTGGGCTTTGTAGTCCTTAGACTTAACTTGCACCACTGACAGGACTCTAAGTAAGCTAGGCCGAGGCAGCACTCTCAGATGACCCTATGACAAGTGTACTGTTCAGAAAACCAATTGAGTTTTATAATCTTTATTTTATTAAAGAATAAGCATGTTACTAGGTATCAAAGCCAAATTAACCCAAAGCAAATAAACTAGCATTGTGCTGATTAGTTACAAAGATGAAGTGAGGCAAAGAAAACATGAAAAATAGAAAAGTGTTCAAAAACCTTACAAAAACACAAAAAGCCATTAAAAGAATAAAAACAGTTCCAGTCCAGGAAATCATTAGTAAAAACAAAATAATCCAAGTAGGTTATAAAAAGGCTATAGTCCTCAGTGATCCTGTAGAACAAGAATCCTGTACTAAAAAGAAAAATTCGGTAAAAGTCCCATTATCCTTAGAAAAGTCAAATCCAGTAAATGTACCATAGTCCTTACAAAATTACAAGAGCATAGTCCATATGGAGTATTCCAAGAAAAGAAGTCCATAAAGAATATTCCATAGAACAGTCCATAGAAAATAGTCCATGCATAGTCCTTAGGGAAAAATCCCATAAGTCCAAGGATAATCCAGTATAGTAAAGGTTAGTCCCATGTGTCACGAATGACTGAAGGATCGGTCTTGAAAGACAATGTCTATAGGCAAAAAGTTCCTTTTTCAAGAGTAACTGGCAAGGGCTTATCGCACCTTCCCACGATGTCATCCAATCAGAGTTCGTTACTAGGCAAACAGTCCTGTTGCATCACATGACTTCTTTCCCATCCACACCAGATGTTATTTGGGTTACTGTACTTTATCAAAGAGTCACAACAATTCCCATCTAATCACACCGAGTTCTTTTCTCAGGCTGTCAGAATAACATTCTCTCTGCTCGCCTAGCAAACAACTTGTCAGCATAGCAAAGATACTTTATACAAAGAAACAAGATGGAACCTCTCTGGCTCATTTCTTAATTACAAAACCCATATGCTTTGAAAGATTTTAACTCAAAAACCCATCTCATCACAAGCCCCCGGAAGATTAACAAAATTCTCAAACAATTTAAGTTTTAATTTTGATAAGTGAATAAGATGAGATGTCATAATTAAACATTAACAAAATAGAGAAAGATATTAACTTGAGCATAAAGTAATACATTTCAAATATGATTCTAAAATAGCAAAACAATTGATACACGAGAACTATTATAATTATAGTATTTACCATACATGCGAGAAAATTGCATTAGATACTTCTACTAGTCTGAAAAACAGAAGAACAAACATGTTAGTATACTTAATCAGATACATCACTCTGCATATGCTCAGATAATACTCTAGTCATCAAACAGTAAAATAGTGAAACCAGGGTTAACATCATAATAACTTGACAAACCAATATACTGAGATGAAGTACTAATAGATAAAACACTCTATGTATGCTCAGGAACATTGTCATACAGAATATCAAGAAAATTAAACATCAGAGCTTTACCAATTCTAGCCATTTTCTCCCCTTGCATCTGCACTAAACATTCGAGATAAACAGTGGGCAATTAAAGCCTTCTTTCCAGGTAGATGTTCAACATCAAAATCATACTTTTGCAATCTGAAATACCACTGCATTAATCTTGGGCTTCGATATCTCTGCTTCTCTAAGAATGTCAAAGCATTTTTGTCTGCTTGAATAACCACTTTCCGTGTACATCCATATATTCTGAAAACATGAAGAGCCCACAAAATTGAATATGCATTTCCCTCCTGAGAGTTATACTTCCTCTCTTTTTCCTTCAACTTTCTGGCCACATAAGCTAAGGGGTGTAAAAAATTAGTGTCATCTGATTGAAGCAAAATCACGCTCAAACCATGTTCTGAAAAAGCAGTTTGAATGATCATGGGTTTAGCAAAGTTAGCTGATCGCAAGATTGGTTCTGTTATAAGTAACATCTTTAAACACTCAAAAGACTGGTTGCATTCTCGTGTCCACTGCATTGCAACAGACCTTGCTTTCCTTATTAATTTCTTTAGAGGTGACACCAGATCTCTGTAACCATTAATGCATCCTTGGAAATGGTCAACTAATCTTAAAAATACCAATATCTGTTCTCTTTCTGTAGGAACAGGCCAATCATTAATAGCTTTCACTCTAAAATACTCAGGTAGAGAACAATTATTTCCAATCCAATACTTTAAATAGGACACCTTCCCATCAAACCAAACACAATGATCCATTTGTACTTTCAATCCTGCGCTCCTCAATCTGCAAAGTACCGTTTCTATATGTTTTACATGTAACATTGGATCAGGGCTGTGAATTACAAGGTTGTCTACATAGCCAATCATGTAATATAAATCACCAAACAATTCATCAACCAATTTCTGAAAAGTAACATAGGTATTTTTCATTCCAGGTGCTAGTTTTCTGAGTTGGTAAATTCCCTGAGGGCAAGTAAATGATGTATAAGGGCGATGTTCCTCTTTAATTAAAATCTGATAAAGCCCTCCTTTTATTCCAATCACAGAAATGTATTCAGCGTTTGCAACAATTTCAACTAACGTTTCAACATTGATTGTAGGAATTGTCTCAGTCTCCGTGAACTTATTTAACTGGCTAAAATCTAATTCCACTTTGAGACCATCCTGTTTGCCTTGACACACTGAAATAGTATTGAATACAGCTGTTCTACATGGTTCAATCACTCCTTGTGAAATAAGACTTTCAACAGTTCCAGACACTAAATTGCCCTTAGTCCCTTCTAGGTCCATAGGAACAGAAACAGCAGTCAAACCATCTTTAACTGTAATAAAATGTTTCACCACATTAGTTTCTCCCGGTGAATTCGAGAAGACGTTTTGGTGATTAGCTAACACAGACTCCAATATCTGTCCTGGGCTAAATTGATCAATGCCTTCCATGCCAGCATCTACCTCCACATCACTTCCTCCACCTTGCTCATTATTCTCTTGGTCTACCTCTGCAACCACAGGTACAATATTGGGAACGCCTTGGTCCAGAAATGCCACACCCCTGAATACCTGTATTGCTGAATTAGCTGTGCTATCAGGTTTGGTCACAAGAGGCCGCTGTTGCATCAAAGTTCCCTCGGGAGTACTCTGCATAGCCTCAGAAACAGTATCAGCATTCTCACCACTTCCTTGGAAAATAGGCTGTTGAAAATAAGTATGGTCCCAAACCTCTGCTTTTCTTTCTAAAGATCTTTCTGAGAAGTTTAACTGTGGTACTGGGCCAAAGTTTCCAGATATGATTTCAGTCTCTGGAGAAACATCAGTACTTTGTAATCCCAAAAAGTTAACGCTTCCCCCTTCATTGGTTGTGTTAGAAACAGTCCCACAACCCGGCAGGTTTAAATGCAATTTCTTATCTTTAAGCAAGCTTACAGAATTAGCCCCACATTCACTTGTACTATTGAAACAATGTGAAAGTCCATGCTGCAAAACCGCTCCACTATCAACTTCTATGGCACTTGGCAATGACTCTGAGAAAACCTTCACTCCTCCAGCCTTCTCAGCAGACTGCTCCTGTGCACTGAGTAGGCCACCCCCATGGTAAATCTCATTACTCCCAAACTGCCATGAAGTACACGGGGTCCCTGCCAACCTAACAGTGTCTGATTTCACTGTTCCCTCGGGGCTAAGAGAAGGGGGGTTGTTTGAGATCTGACATGCATCAAGATCTGCTGACACAAGTCCTGGCAAAGAATTGAGCTGAGTCTCTATTACATCATCCTGCTGGTATCTTACTCCCCCTTGAACTGCTGTTGCTTCTAAGCTGATGTGAGGGCTCTCAGTCACAGCAATTGCTTGAATGTTTTGGAAAATCCCTTGCTCTCCCTCTTCTGGCAAACCCATAGTCTCATCCCGAATTATTTCAGAGCTTCTCACCTGTCCTGGGCTCTGAAGAAGAGCTGAGGGTGGTGCTGAGTTGCATCCCAATGCACTGAAATTCTGTGGAGCACTGCAGTTTTCACTTGCGGCGTCCGATGCTAGTTCCTCCACGGAAACAGCTCGGTGAAGCGATGTTTCTTTCTCCTGCATTCCTTTCTCTGCGCGCGACTCCAGGGCCTGTGAATCCTTTGTTTGGACGGGCGATAAATTGCTGTCTCCTCTGGAATGCTCATTAGAATTCCACTGGACCTCGTTAACTCTTTCCACGCAAGCATCTTGCATCTCAGGATCGCTCCCAATTGTCTGGAGCGTCTCGTTACAGTAATCCCCAAATGAACCCTGCTGAGCTTGGAAAAACCTTTGCGTCAAGCCAGGTTCTGTGCTTAAAAAACGTTTTAAAAGTAAGTTTTCCTGGTACAGTTGTTCTATAAGCAAATCTCTTTCCCGAATTTTCTGCTTGGCTTGCTTGAAAAATCCCGAAGCCACTTCCAAGATTCTGTCCACGGTTGCTGACTGTTCTTGCTCCCCCATATTCTGCTGGTAATCTAGCCTAAGCTAGGTCAGCAATAAAAACAAAACAAAACTCCAAGAAAAAAAATTTAAAATCTCCTCTGCACCTTCGACCAACTGCTGTCACTCTGCTATCCTAAGATATGCAAAGGGGACAGACAGCTGCCAAAACCAAAATAAAATTAAAAATCTTCTCTGCATCTTTGACCAACTGCTGTCACTCTGTGATCTTAAGATCTGTGAGAGGACAGACAGATGCCAAAACCAAAATACTGAAAAATCCAAAAGGAAGAGAAAAGAAAAACTCTGTGAACCCTAAAGTTACAGAGATGATCAATGACTGAGCTGGGTGCAGATAGATACCACTAGGGCCAGGTCATCCTGACAGATCCTAAGATCATAGGGCATGACTCTAGGCCAAGCCAGATGCAGCTAGGTACTCCTGACAGATCCTAAGATCGTAGTGGGAGACCCAGAGCTAGGCTGGAACAGGGCCAGGTCCTCGGACAAATCCTAAGATTATAGGAGTACGTTTAGGCCACAACAAGCTGAATGCAAATCCCAGAACAAGGTAGCCAGAGTCATTTATGCAATCCTAAGATTGTGAAATGACCTGCTCAACTTGGGTGCTATTACAGAGGTAGGGTCATCCCTGACAGATCCTAAAATCTTAGGCATGACCTGAGCCAGCACTCAATGCAAGCACTCCAAAAATAAAGGACATGCATCTTAGAATTACTTCACTACAACGTTGTAACAACCTGCACATGCCTACTGATTAAATCCAGTTGTTTCGTAACAGTTTGCTTGTCCCACTGGGAATCTCTTTCTTAAAAGAGCACCCCAGATTCTAACACACATTACCACAGCCTGAAGATTTAACACCTCTCACCACAGCCTAATTGCTGGCAAACAGCATTTCCTAGGAAGCTACTGTTCACACTCAGGGAAGCACTTAGCTCCTTAAAGCATCAGTGTCCCACTGCAATCAAAACTTAGCTTGTGGATCAGAGTCACTCAAGCTGCTAGATAGAACAAAGATTGGTCATCCTGAGGTACTACAAAACCCAGCACGTGGTCCATCGCGCAGCTGCCACCATGTCAGCTAACACGGGTCCAAAAACACGTGTAAGCCTGGACAGAGAGCAATCAGGAGTTTGCACATGCTAAAATGGGCTGAGTGAGTCCAATCTCAGCTAGCCATGATACAACACTCCTTCTCACAGGTCTGCCCACATAAGAACACCCTGGTACTCTCAGATATTATTGTGAAAAGGTCAAGTGGGCTTTGTAGTCCTTAGACTTAACTTGCACCACTGACAGGACTCTAAGTAAGCTAGGCCGAGGCAGCACTCTCAGATGGCCCTATGACAAGTGTACTGTTCAGAAAACCAATTGAGTTTTATAATCTTTATTTTATTAAAGAATAAGCATGTTACTAGGTATCAAAGCCAAATTAACCCAAAGCAAATAAACTAGCATTGTGCTGATTAGTTACAAAGATGAAGTGAGGCAAAGAAAACATGAAAAATAGAAAAGTGTTCAAAAACCTTACAAAAACACAAAAAGCCATTAAAAGAATAAAAACAGTTCCAGTCCAGGAAATCATTAGTAAAAACAAAATAATCCAAGTAGGTTATAAAAAGGCTATAGTCCTCAGTGATCCTGTAGAACAAGAATCCTGTACTAAAAAGAAAAATTCGGTAAAAGTCCCATTATCCTTAGAAAAGTCAAATCCAGTAAATGTACCATAGTCCTTACAAAATTACAAGAGCATAGTCCATATGGAGTATTCCAAGAAAAGAAGTCCATAAAGAATATTCCATAGAACAGTCCATAGAAAATAGTCCATGCATAGTCCTTAGGGAAAAATCCCATAAGTCCAAGGATAATCCAGTATAGTAAAGGTTAGTCCCATGTGTCACGAATGACTGAAGGATCGGTCTTGAAAGACAATGTCTATAGGCAAAAAGTTCCTTTTTCAAGAGTAACTGGCAAGGGCTTATCGCACCTTCCCACGATGTCATCCAATCAGAGTTCGTTACTAGGCAAACAGTCCTGTTGCATCACATGACTTCTTTCCCATCCACACCAGATGTTATTTGGGTTACTGTACTTTATCAAAGAGTCACAACAATTCCCATCTAATCACACCGAGTTCTTTTCTCAGGCTGTCAGAATAACATTCTCTCTGCTCGCCTAGCAAACTACTTGTCAGCATAGCAAAGATACTTTATACAAAGAAACAAGATGGAACCTCTCTGGCTCATTTCTTAATTACAAAACCCATATGCTTTGAAAGATTTTAACTCAAAAACCCATCTCATCACACTCCCAACCTAGCAAGACCAGTTAGGCGGGATATAAATGGAATCAATCAATAAATAATAAAAGAAATAACTGAAAAGGACTGGATCCAGTGCTTTCCTGCAGAATGCTCCTATAGGCGTATAATAGGGGTTGTATTTTGCAGTCCCAATCATTTGGGTTCTCTGCTTCATAGGCCTTAATCATGTGCACTAATGTGCCATTGAATTTTTCAATTAGTCCATTAGTCTCAGGATGATATGGTGATTTGGGTTATCCCACAAGCCTTCCATAACCTCTTTATCAATCTGGAGGTGAAGCTAGTTCTCAAATCACCACCAGCAAATCCCAATCGGCTCATGTAATTGATTAAGGCATCTGCCACTATATCTGTTTCCATGTTAAGTAATAGAATTGCCTCAGGATATCTAGTGGCAAAGTCCATAATGGTCAAAACGTACTTATTCTTAGGCAAAGGACCCACCAGATTGATTCCCAGCCTTTGGAATGGGGTAGAGATGACTGGCAAAGGACATAATTTAGCTTTAGTTCTGTCCTGCCCTGTCCCTTGTCTCTGACAGACATCACAAGTTCTGCAATAATAAGTAATCTGTTTACCCATACCTGGCCAAAAGAAGTTCTGGACATCCCTTCTTTTGGTCCATGTGATCCCCATATGTGCCCCAAACAAACTATGACACAGTTCTGGAGTCATTACACCTCACAGCTTGGAGGATTCTCCCAAGATAAAAGAGGCTCTGGAAAAGGCTAGAAAACCTTCCACTAAACTTTTATACTCTTATAAATGGAATAGTTTACTTAAATTTGCTGCGTCTAAAAATTTATCACCTACTCTGGTGTCCCTTAGTTACCCTACTCATCTTTCTATGTCACCTGTTTGATCAGGGCTTAGCCTTTTCCACTCTCAAAGTTTATATATCGGCTATCGTCTCCTGTCAACCATTGGAGTCAGAGGCATTGCGTTTGTTTTCGCACTCAACCTTAGAGACATTCCTAAAAGGCCTATGCAACATCTGTCCACCCGTTCGGCCTTCGTTTCTACAATGGACACTACAGGTCATGTTGCGGGCCCTCACTTTTCCACTGTTCGAGCCAATGGCTTCATCAGATTTTCGTCTCCTCTCCTTCAAAACTTTGTTCTTGGTGGCAATAACTTCCACGAGGAGAGCAAGTGAATTGGCTGTCCTTCAGGATGATGCCTCTTATCTATAGTTCTTCCCTGACAAGATAATTCTGTATCCTGATACCTCCTTTCTTCCCAAAGTTGTGTCAAGTTTCCACGTTAATCAACCTTTGATTCTCCCAATGTTATTTGGGATGTTCACTGGGCGTTGGCATTTTACACGTCCAGGACTAAAGACTTTCACAGATTGTTCATATGCTTCCATGGCCCACATAAAGGTTCTCCTGCATCCTCACAGATGATTTCAAGGTGGATCGCATCACACTGGCCTATGAACTGTCTGGCAAAGTTTTTGGCTCACTGGATTATCTTTCGATCCCACCTCGCTGCCACCACTTGTGGCGATCACCCCTTTGCGGCCCCTATATCCTTGGACTCCACACAGGTAAACACGCCTTTTTGCTGCCACCAGCTATTCTCTTAATACCACTTCAAATCCCACACAGGAACTGCCACCCCAAAAGATCATACTTTAGGAAGCAGTGTTTGTTTGTTTGTTTGTTTGTTTGTTTATTTATTTATTTATTTATTTATTTATTTATTTATTTAATTTATATGCCGCCCACTCTACCCAGAGGTCTCTGGGCGGCTTACAATAATTAAAATTCAATACAATAAAATGATTAAAATACAATTAAAATACAATTAAAATTGCCATCATCAGGACCCACAGTTGTTATTTCAATTAAAAGCCTTCTGGAACAGGAAGGTTTTGACCTGGCGCTGAAATGTCATCAACGTCGGCGCCAGACGAATTTCAGTTGGGAGGGCGTTCCATAGTCTAGGGGCAGCTGCCGAGAAGGCCCTTTGTCTACAAGCCATCCCTCTTACCTCTCTGAGGGATGGCTCTTTCAAAAGGGCCTCCTGGCTAGATCTTAACTGCCGGGCAGGCTCATATGGAAGGAGGCGGTCCTTCAAGTATCCAGGGCCCAAGCCGTTTAGAGCTTTATATGTCAAAACAAGCACTTTGAATTGGGCTCGGGCAGCAACTGGTAACCAATGTAAATTGAACAGAATGGGCTTGATGTGATCTCTAGCGGCTCCACCACTCACCAGCCGCGCAGCTCGATTCTGGACCAGTTGCAGTTGCCGGACCATCTTCAAAGGCAGCCCCACGTAGAGCGCATTGCAATAATCTATACGAGATGTTACCAGTGCGTGTGTAACTGTCATTAGACTCCGCTCGTCCAGGTAGGGCCGCAGCTGGTATAATTTCCGCAGCTGAAGGAAGGCGCCCCTGGCCACCGAGTCCACCTGGGCTTCCACTGTTAGACTGGGGTCCAGGAGCACCCCCAGGCTGCAGACCCTGTCCCTTAGGGGGAGTGTAACCCCATTCAGGGCAGGGAAATGGCCCTCCAACCTGTCCGGCGAAGCACCCACTAACAGCACTTCCGTCTTGTCTGGATTGAGTTTCAATTTATTAACCCTCATCCAGTCCATTATCAGGTCCAGACACGAGTTCAGCACAGAAACCGCCTCACCTGGATTGGTGGAAAACGAGAGGTAGAGCTGAGTGTCGTCAGCATATTGCTGACTCCTCAGCCCAAACCTCCTGATGACCTCTCCCAGCGGTTTCATGTAGATGTTAAACAGCATGGGGGACAGTATCGAGCCCTGAGGAACCCCATGACATAAATGCCATGGGGCAGAGCAACTGTCCCCCAGCACCACCCTCTAGACATGTTCAGCCAGGAAGGAGCAGAACCACCGTAAAACAGTGCCCCCAACTCCTAACCCAGCCAGCCTATCCAGAAGGACACCCTGGTCGATGGTGTCGAAAGCCGCTGAGAGGTCCAGGAGTATCAACAGGGTCACACTCCCCCTGTCTCTCTCCCGGCAAAGGTCATCGTACAGGGCGACCAAGGCAGTCTCTGTACCAAAACCCGGCCTGAAACCTGATTGAAATGGATCCAGAAAATCCGTTTCATCCAGCAGCGCCTGGAGTTGCCCGGCCACAACCCGCTCCAACACCTTGCCCAAATAAGGGAGGTTCGCCACTGTTCGGTAGTTAACCACCAGCCTTGGGTCCAGGTTTGGCTTTTTAAGGAGTGGTCGAATTACCACCTCTTTCAAGGCGGTAGGGACCACTCCCTCTCCCAAAGAGGCATTCACGGCCTCCTCTACCCAGGTGCGAACCCCCCTGGCAGAACTTCCGATTAGCCAAGATGGGCAAGGGTCGAGCAGCATGGTGGTAGAACGGACAGATCCAAGCACCTTGTCCACATCCTTGGGTCTCAACAACTGAAACTCATCCATTAAAGTTTGACCTAAGCACGGCACACTGGACACATCTTCCGATTTTGCAGTAACAGTGGAGTCCAGCCCACTGCGAATCTGAGCGATTTTTTCCTCAAAATGAATATCAAACTCGTCACAGCGAGCTGATGAGCAGTCCGGGACCTCCACCGGATTTCCCGGTTGAAGAAGATCCCGGACCACCCGAAACAGCTCTGCTGGATGACATTCTGAGGAAGCAATGCGGCTGGAGAAATATTGCCATTTCGCCAGCCGTATTGCCACGAAATAGGCCCGATAATGGGCTCTAAGTCGTGTTCGATCGGATTCCCAGCGGGACTTCCTCCACCTGCGCTCCAGCCGTCTCCCCTCTCGCTTCATCGCCCGCAGTTCAGAAGTATACCAAGGAGCTGTCTGGGCTCGGCGAGCAGGGAGAGGGCGCTTAGCCACAATCGTGTCAACCGCCCGGGTCATCTCCCTATTCCATAGGGTGACCTGAGCTTCGACAGGAGCGCCGACCATATCAGACGGATAATCCCTCAGAGCATTCAGGAAACCATCCGGATCCATTAGTCTCCTGGGGCGGATCATCTTAATCGATCCCCCACCCTTGCAGAGGGAAGAAGAAGCTAATAGACTGAACTTGACCAGGAAGTGGTCTGACCATGACAATGGGGTCACAACCAGCCCCTCCACATCCAAACCACCACCTTCCAGTCCCGTTGAGAAAACCAGGTCCAAGGTATGGCCCTTCTCATGTATCGGGCCGATGACACATTGAGACAGCCCCATGGTTGTCGTGGAGGCCATGAAGTCCTGAGCCGCCCCAGTCAAGGCAGCCTCGGCATGGGTGTTGAAGTCTCCCAGCACCAACAGCCTGGGAGTCCTCAACACCAGGTCCAAGACGATCTCCGTCAGCTCAGGTAGGGAGACTGTTGGTACGCAGCAGGGTGGGCGGTACACCAACAGAATCCCTAATCTGTCTCGTGAGCCCAACACACAATACAGGCCCTCAAGACCTCCTCTCAAAGGGATAGGAAGCCTGGTCAAGGAGATAGAACTCCTATAGACTATAGCAACTCCCTCTCCCCGACCCTCCGAGCGACACTGGTGCTGGACTGAGTACCCAGGAGGACACAGCTGGGAGAGGGGGACACCACCTTCCTCTCCCACCCAGGTCTCAGTAATGCACGCCAGGTCAGCACCCTCATCCAGAATTACATCATGGATGAGGGCAGTCTTATTTTGTACTGACCTGGCGTTCATCAACAGCACCGCGTGGCTCGAGGGTTTGCTGATATGGTCGCCTGATACCATCTGGTTGGAGGTAGGACTAGAAGAGGGGATAGATGTAAGATATCTAACCTCTCTTCTCCTACGCGGGCATGTTCTACCCCCACCACCATTCCTTCCCCTACCCAGCACCACCTCAATGGCTGCCCCCTCCAACGCCCTCCCCCCTTCCTGTTCCATCAGGTCCACTGTGGGTCTCTATGCAACTCAATAACAGTTAAAAACCAACAAAACAAACCCACAAACCCTTCTAATGCCCCTTCTCCCCTCCCAGCCAGATGGCTGGTGTTGCAGAAGGGGTGGGGTTGCCCAAAGCAGCAGCAGCAGCAGCAGCAGGGTCCCAGTCCTGAAGGCCAGGGGAGTGCAAGCCAGAAATACTCCCAGACACTGTCTCTCACCCAGTGCCTGGGGACGGCAGATCTCACAGGCGACTCCCCCGACGGCAGGAACGCTGCCCTAGCAGAGCCCTGGCACCGGCTTCTGGCTTTTACAGCCTCCCTCCCCTCCAGCCAGGTGGCTGGTGTTGCAGAAGGGGTGGGGTTGCCCAAAGCAGCAGCAGCAGCAGCAGCAGGATCCCAGTCCTGAAGGCCAGGGGAGTGCAAGCCAGAAATACTCCCAGGCACTGTCTCTCACCTAGTGCCCGGGGACGGCAGATCTCACAGGCGACTCCCCCGACGGCAGGAACGCTGCCCATAAACGCTGTTTATGATTGATAAAGTATTCTTTTATTATTCTTCAACAGGAAATCATATGTGAATTGGATCAGGTGTTAATACTTTAAAATCATGTAGTCAATCACTTTACTATCAATGTTGTATCTCTCTTGTTATGCTTATGCGTTCATTCCTGCTTGTTACATGTGTTTTACTTTCAATATTCTCTCATAACCCTCTTTAACCTGTTCCTAAACCCTAACACTCTCTGTACATCTTCTGGTCCCTGACTCTTTCTGTCTCTCCCTAACTCCAACTGTCTCGAATTGTCCTTCAACTCCTTCTAACTGTCATTCTAACTCCACCCCTCCTGCTCTATCCTAGGCTCCTCCCCTTTGCTGTGATGGACTTGCAGGAATGACGTCACCTTTTTGCAGTCCGCTACATACCTCCCCCTTAGCAAGTTTGTTCCATGGATTAAACTTATAGTGGTTTGCTCCATGAACAATGTAGGAGCAGTTTAATATTTCCACCAATTTATATTAATATTACACATTTTTAATCCAAATTAATACTTACTCAACAGCATTAACCTCAATCAATTAACATTTGCAATCAACACTTTCAATTTCTTTGTTATTACACTTTTCCATTTCTTACCATTCTTTCATTTCAAAGGACAATTATTTTTGCAATTACTTATTTTTATTTATACATAACTGGAAGTTTATTACTTTCTAAATTTACTTTCTGTAGTCCTTTTTTTTCTTCATTAGGTCTTTGTGCCCAGGCTTCAGCAACTATCTTTTGAGTCTTTCTTTTTCTGCGGTATTTAAAGTCCACATCTTGCAAGTTCCTCTTCCAGTTTGCAAGCTTGTTCGTGTACGCTTTCCCAGTTCGTAATTCAGTTAAAGGTAAAGAGTCTGTGCATAGGTCAAATTGTCCTTTCCCCTTGCAAGGCTTAATCTCCTGTAACAACCACCCCCTTTTGTCCCACTTACATTCCCTCAATGCAAGGTGTCTCTCACTCGTCTGCAGCTTTCCACTCAGGAACGTAGCTGGCTGTTTGGCTCAGCACGGCTCTGGGTTTGAATCTGGACACCTCAGCATGGAACTCCTTCCGGCACTCTATGCCTCTCACAATCAGACCGGCCATCACCGTCTCCTTCCGCTTCCCAACAACCTCCTCGCAGTTGCTTGCCCCCCTGGATATTTTCAGCTTTCTTTTTATGTGTCAGGTTAAATGTAGGGACAGCTATTTCCCTGAACTCTGGTGTACCCTTTAGAGTTGCACCTCTAGTCTCAATTTGGTGCACTGCTCCCTGTGCTACCCCTGGTTGATTTGAGAAGTCCTGCTTGTGTCTTATCAGCAAGGCTCTCGCTTCTTTTTGTTTCTCTGGGGAAAGTACTTCATATCTTTCATTGTCAGCTTCTTTTCTAGCACCTAGGACCACGTTCTCCCCTTCTACAATCTGGTTCTATCATGTTTGTTTGAACCACTTCCTGCCCTGGTTCTCCCATCTCTTGGATTATATAATTTATTTTGTTCATTTTGGGGATTATTTTGCGTGGATCTGCCTCATTTAATTGTAACTGGTTCCCTTTGGAGGGTTTTAGCTTCAGATTCTCATCTTCAGGGTTAAATGTTTTCTCTTTAGCTTTTCTGTCAGCCTCTAGCTCCTGTTTCTGTTGCTGGCCCTGCAAACCCTCTGCTGCAATCTCTAGGGGTCTCTGCATTGAATTGGTGTCTTTCTTTTGAGTTTGTATACACACAATTAACGTTTCAACTCATCCCAATTCTTTTCAAGCACCAACACCTCTCTAAGTTCATGTTTCTGGTGTTCAGTGTGTTCCTGTTTCAATTGATTAAAAATCTTATTAATGTCTTCAATATAATTATGGTAATCATCCCTAATGGATTTACCCTCCCTATTTCTTTTACTTTGACATATGTCACAACTCTGACAAAATTCTTTTATCTCCTTTCCCATTTTTGGCCAATAGTAATTCTGAGATTTAGCAAGCTTATGCTCAAAATCCTACAAGGTAGGCTTCAGCAATATGTTGACCGAGAACTCCCTGAAGTACAAGCTGGATTCAGAAGGCGCAGAGGAACTAGAGACCAAATTGCTAACATGCGCCGGATTATGGAGAAAGCCAGAGAATTCCAGAAAAATATCTAGTTCTGCTACATTGACTATGCAAAAGCCTTTGACTGTGTGGACCACAACAAACTATGGCAAGTCCTTAAAGAAATGGGAGTGCCTCACCACCTTATCTATCTCCTGAGAAACCTATATGTGGGACAGGAAGCAACAGTTAGAATTGGATATGGAACAACTGATTGGTTCAAAATTGGGAAAGGAGTACGACAAGGCTGTATATTGTCCCCCGGCTTATTTAACTTATATGCAGAATACATCATGCGAAAGGCTGGACTGGAGGAATCCCAAGCTGGAATTAAGATTGCCAGAAGAAATATCAACAACCTCAGATATGCAGATGATACCACTGTGATGGCAGAAAGTGAGGAGGAACTAAAGAACCTTGTAATGAGGGTGAAAGAGGAGAGTGTAAAAAAACGGTCTGAAACTCAACATCAAAAAAACTGGGATCATGGCCACTAGTCCTATCACCTCCTGGGAAATAGAAGGGGAAGACATGGAGGAAGTGACAGATTTTACTTTCTTGGGCTCCATGATCACTGCAGATGGAGACAGCAGCCACAAATTAAAAGACGCCTGCTTCTTGGGAGGAAAGCGATGACAAACCTAGACAGCATCTTAAAAAGCAGAGACATCACCTTGCCAACAAAAATTCAAATAGTCAAAGCTATGGTTTTTCCTGCAGTGATGTATGGAAGTGAGAGCTGGACCATAAAGAAAGCTGACCGCCACAGAATTGATGCCTTTGAATTGTGGTGCTGGAGGAGGCTCTTGAGAGTCCCCTGGACTGCAAGGAGAACAAACCTATCCATTCTAAAGGAAATCAACCCTGAGTGCTCACTGGATCCTGAAGATGAGGCTCCAATACTTTGGCCATCTCATGAGAAGAGAAGACTCCTTGGAAAAGACCTTGATGCTGGGAAAGTGTGAAGGCAAGAGGAGAAGGGGACATCAGAGGATGAGATGGTTGGACAATGTCATCGAAACAACCAACATGAATCTGACATAACTCCGGGAGGCAGTGGAAGATAGGAGGGCCTGGCGTGCTCTGGTCCATGGGGTCACGAAGAGTCAGACACGACTAAATGACTAGACGATGAATTCTGAGATATTCTTTGCTTAGTCCCTGTAATACTTAAATATCCAGATAAGGTGTCTGTGTGACCTTTTTCCATTATTTTCTGTCTATATTTAGAAGGAACTATTAGTAGTTTTTGAAGGTTCTCCCCTTCCCTCCTGGAGTTTATTAAGATCTCTCTATAAGGCCTTTTTCCTCAAGGTACCTCTCAGGGTTCTCAGGTGTTCCTGGATCTTTGCTCATCATTTTAAAGCATTGTTCTAAAGTTGGATCTGCTTCTTGATCCTTTTTAAATGTGGTTTCATTTGGATTCCTCATTGATATTAAATCAGTTATTTCATCATTCCTTCCTATTATTTCCTTAAGATTCTCAAGTTTTTCCTCAAATATTTCTTTATTTTCTTTCTGGGACTGAGTATTCACTTAAACACTCTTGACATGCTCAGGCATGGCCCTGGCAGTTCACTAGCAATTCCTATTTTCCACCTACCAGTCCACCCTTGATATTTTATTGGTATTTTTGCCACTGGCAATGTAATTATCTCTGTCCCAATTCCTTTGCCTTTTATGCTTTCTCCTTTCACTATAAATTCTGAAGGGATTATTTCTGGATGGCATAATGTCACCTGAGAGCATGAGTATTTTAGAGCTTGATATTTAGTCTCATTTATTTAAATAGTATCACCAGAATATTTCATAAGTTCCTGATTATTTTCAATCAAGTAACAGTGGAGAATTTGAGCTACTGGGAGTTGTTCTTCTTGTTCTGGGCCCTCTGCTCTAGCACTAACTGTGGTTGCTATGGTGCCCACTTCAATTGCCCCTGTGGGTGCCTCATTCTTCTGTACGCAGTATACCTCCTTAGGCAAATTCAAATTCCCTTTTTGTTGCCTAAAATCTCTGTTTTTAACACATTGCAATTTAAAGTGGCCTTGTTCTCCACAAGCAAAACATCTAACAGCTTTACGTTCAAAACTAGGGGATTTCTCTCCTTTTCCTTCCCAGTTTTTAAATTTCTGCTGGCTCTGCTCTGAGGGCATACCCTTAAAATGGCTTCCAACTGTCGGTTGATCTCTGAGGTACTTTCTGGGTTCTCTCTTTCTGTCATCCCAAGCTTTCTCTCCAAATTTTACCTCAGAGTACCTTGGACTTTTTATTTCTGATATATGGTCCGCAATTTCGCTCACCTCCAAAATAGTTTTCGGCTTTTTATCTGTTACTAAATATCTCAATTCTCCAGGTAACGCTGAGAGGAATTGTTCAAGGCCCAGGACATTTTTCAAATCCTCTAGGGTCTTAACCCCTGCTTGCTCAAGCCATTTTTCTAAATACCTCTGCATATTTGCCCCTAATTGAGAATAGGTTTCGTCAGGCTTTTTTGTCAATGCCCTAAATTTCCGCCTCAAATGCTCTACATTGATCCCAAACCTTGCAAAAACCAGCTTTTTAAAAGCTTCATATTCTCTAGCTTTTTTCTGAGGCATATGGGCATATATTTTTGCCAGTTTGCCACTAATTTGGGTCCTTAAAAGGATCATTTTCTCAGATTCCTTGATTTCATAGTCCCAGCAGGCTCTCTCAAACAGAATCAGAAATGCCTCTGGGTTATCTCCCTTTCTGAATTGAGGGAATTTCTTGAGGTCTATTTTTGAAATTTCTTCAGCTTCTGAATTGTTATTGTTCTGATTTAAGGCTGTTAGTTCTAATTGTCTCATTTTTAATTGGTATTCCATCTCTTTTTCCCTCATTTCCCTTTCTGCCCTCATATTTTCTTGCTCTTTGGCCAATTGCCTGGCTTCAGCCCTTTCTCTTGCTTCTGTCTCCTTTTGCCTTAGCTGAAATTCCCTTTCCCATTTCCACTTTAGAAACTCTTGGGAGGTTAGAGTTTCTTCTTCTCTCTTTGAGTCATCATCCTCCTGAGCAGCATTCTCCTGAGCATCATCATTTTCTTGTTCAACTACTTTGAGAGGACTCTCCTCTTCGTGAGGTAACTCTTGTCCTTCAGATACCTCCATTGTTAACCTTTTCCCTCTCTTAGAAGGCATGGCTTAATCTGTGTTCTCAAATTCAGAAACACACGCCTTGTTTTAAAAGGGACCTATTTTTTCCTCTCTGCTAGGGAGAGATACTTAGTAGCTTAGACAGCCTAGCCTAGGTTTGCTTCACTACTTTGTTATTCCAGGCACCCAGCCTGAGCTCCTTGTGGGATACACTGTTTCTTTTGGCTTTCAGCCACCCAGCTATTTCTGTTTATTTTTACTTTTCTATTTTCCAAGCCCCTGTTCCCCTCAGATCTGTGTTTGACCCTGGCTTCCGCTTCTTGTCCCCTCAGCCCTCTCTTCTCAGAGCCTAGGTCCCCAAAGCTAGCCCACTGGTCTTTCACAATCTTGAGGTAAACCTTAAACTGTTGAATTTTCCTCAGAGCTTCCCCTTTCTGTAGTCCTTCACTGGTCTGCACTCAGGAGTGCCTTTTTAAGTTTTCCTCCAAGCCACTTTCAAGGGTCCCACTCCTGCCCTTGCAGCACCAGACTACTAGGTTCCCTAAGCTCAGGAAATTCAAGTTTTTCTTTGGTTTACTGGAATCTTTTTGGCTCACTGGATTATCTTTCGATCCCACCTCGCTGCCACCACTTGTGGCGATCACCCCTTTGCAGCCCCTATATCATTGGTCTCCACACAGGTAAACACGCCCTTTTCGCTGCCACCAGGTATTCTCTTAATACCATTTCAAGTCCCACACAAGAACTGCCACCCCAAAAGGTCATATACTTTAGGAAGCAGGGTTTATGATTAAGTATTCTTTTATTATTCTTCAACAGGAAATCATATTCACATATGATCAGGTGTTAATACTTTAAAATCATGTAGTCAATCACTTTACTATCAATGTTGTATCTCTCTTGTTATGCTTATGCGTTCATTCCTGCTTGTTACATGTGTTTTACTTTCAATATTCTCTCATAACCTTCTTTAACCTGTTCCTAAACCCTAACACTCTCTGTATATCTTCTGGTCCATGACTCTTTCTATCTCTCCTTACCTCCAACTGTCTCTAATTGTCCTTCAACTCCTTCTGTCATTCTAACTCCACCCCTCCTGCACTATCCTAGCCTCCTCCCCCTTAGCTGCTGTGATGGACTTGCAGGAATGATGTCACCTTTTTGCAGTCTGCTACAGCCTTTTTTGTTTGGGAGAAACTCACCAAACCTGCTCCTGCTCACATTGTAAAAACTTCAAACAAGGAGTCCTCCACTCTCACCTTTCCAGGCTGAAACTCTGTCTTTGGGAACAATCCCTTCAACCAACTAAGATGGCCCAACCCCCATGTAAGGCCACCTCTCGGACCAAGGCAATGGAAAAGGCTGTTTCCGAATCCTCAAAACAACGTCCATTGGCCACACCATCTCACTCCGACGCTCCATCTACATTGTAAAAAACTTCCAAAACTCACAAGTTGAACCCCTCGATACCGAAACCCACAGCATCAAAAGCTTCCACTAAACGTCAGATGTCTACCATAGCCTGTTCGGCTCTGGAGCCTTCTCCAACTAAAATACTCAAACACCACAAATCAAAGCCCGCAGTCATACCTCAGCAGCCTTAGCAACCTTGTGAGTCAATCTCAGTGGGTTCTGCTGATGATGGTGGGGTCCTGTCTCATCAACCCTGCTCACAGTCACCGGAATGGGATGATAGAGTCGACCAATCTCCCCCCAGTCCATAGCACTATATTCCTTCAAGCAACCTTTGTGTTGTTGCTTCGCCAGATGGAGTCCATCCCGAGCAACAGCTCGACACCATTCCTTATTCGGTGCCATCGGATCACCCACCAATCCCTATGCAGAGTCATCAGAAGCAACAATCTCATAAACCACCTGCTGCATCACATGTGGCTCAGACCCATGTTCAGCACACTCATCAGGTTGCCATTTGCCCCAATCAGTGCTCTTACAGACAGACTGTACCCACCAGTCGAACAGTTACCTTACCCGGTTTGGTGGTGCCTTCTAGCAGCGGGGCTCGATCTCGACAACCATCAGTGTCAAAATGGCCATATCACCATGACACACATGGACCTCAATTGGCTCCCTACATGGCTTCTAAGAAACCCAGAACAGTCGAGCAACTTTCTGCAGCACGTGTGGCTTTTGCAGCTCCAGCCTCCCACTGTTTTCCTGATAACCCAGATGATAGAAATCATTCCTCATGCTTGGCATCCCTAGCACCCATATATTCTACTGCTCTGGCAATACATCGACAACCTCTGTTTCGACATCACAGGGACACAGGCTCTGTTATCGATCCTCAATATCCATCCTGGTCCATAGACACCCACTCCATCTCGTTACCACGACACGATCCCCATCGTTTGGTAAATCCGACACATCAAACACGACATCACAATGATACTGAGTTCGACACCGAGCTCCAGCCATATCAAACAAGGTCCATGGGCACTTGAACAACATCTCTTGATGTTGAGGGCTCTTGACACCAACAAATGTCCATCAACATGCCACCTCCATCTACATCAGGTCATAACTGCCAATATTACAACATTCAACCTCTCAACACCGAAGTCGATTGACACTCCTGACAAGACCCAAATATTCGGACCATGGATCTTGACCTCAGACTCTATCAGTTTTACTTACCTCACCAGAGTCTGACATTGTCGATACCAACCCACTGTCACCAACAGAAGGCTTTCAAACTTATGCCCAACTTATGATTCATATGGCTAACTCCCTTGACCTCCAAATTCACCGTCCTTTGACAGAGCCAGCTGATCATCTATACGACCCAATCTCTAAAGACACAACTACTCCAGTACGCTTTCAATGCTACCATCCTTGCTTTGCACTGCACAACGATTTTGGACAAAACCAGCCTCCTCGCATACCATGTCAAAACGAATCAACAATCTTTATAGAGTCCATGATCCAGGAGCTATTTTCTTTCAAAAACAACCAACTCCAAACTCTATTTGTTGAAGCCTCACAATTGAGATCTCAACATCGCCAAACACTTATACCACCAAATAAAGATAGTCGGAGAATAGACTCCATGGGTAGATGGCTTTACTCCTCTGCCGCCTTTACCATGTGAGTGGCTAATTATCAGGGAGTTATGGGAGTTTAGCAGTGCTTCCTTTGAGACAACATATCTGTAGCAAACAGCCCTGACCTCACCTGCCCGTCACTGGGCTAGAGCAGTTCTATTCACTTCTACCTGGAGACCTGAGGTACCTAGTGAGGGATAAAAAGCCCAAAGATGTTCAAGAAACAGGAGGGGTCGCAAATTTTATTTCACAGATAAGAAACCCAAATTTTTCTGAGGTAAAAGTGAGGAGAAAAACCTGGGATGACAGTAAAAAGGATCCCAAGGGTTACCTCAGGAACCAGCAGCAGGCGGCAGCCATTTTTTAGGCAAGCTCACAGAACTGAGCCAGCATAAATACAAGAACTGGGAAGGGAGATAAAACCCTTAGTTCAGACCAGAAAAATTTCAGATCTTGTTTCGGATGCGGAGAGAAAGGCCATTTCATTTAACAATGTGCTAAGGCTAAAGGGGAGGGCAAAAAAGCAATTTACTCACACCTAAATCAGTGTACTGCATGCAGCAAAACAAAGTTACCTCAGAGAACAGCAAAACAGTAACTCCTAATACAAGTGCAGCTAGGGCAGAGAGTCATGAACAGCAAGCAGGACAATTGCCTGTAGCTGAGATCCTCCATTGCTATCTAATCGAAACCAACCAGGAGCTTTTTAAAAGTTCTGGAGATAGCATGCATTTATTTATTTATTTATTTATTTATTTATTTTTATTTTTATTTTTATTTTTATTTTTATTTTTATTTTTATTTTTATTTTTATTTTTATTTTTATTTTTATTTATTTATTTATTTATTTATTTATTTATTTATTTATTTATTTATATCCCGCCCATCTGGTCTATACAACCACTCTAGGTGGCTATAAATGAGACAAAATATGTAAATGAGACAAAATTTATGGCTCTGAAAGACTCTTGCTCTCAAGTTACTTTATGCCATCCAGACATAATCCCTCTAGAGTACATATTGAAAGGTGAAAGCTGGACAGTTAAAGGTATAGGTACAGAAATAATTACCATGCCAGTGGCTGAGGTACCTATAAGATATCAAGGGTGGAAAGGAATGTGGATATCAGGGGTAGCTGATCAATTGCCTATACCCTGTTTAATTGGGATTGATCTCACCGAGCATGTCAAAAGTGTTTTAGTGCAGACTCGCTCCCAGCAGAAAGAAAAAGCAAAGGATAAGAGCAAAATTCATACAGAGCTGGTGGGAGTAGAGGATTCTACAGCTGAATTAATACCTATTAAGATTCCCCTAGAAAACACATTTATAAGGGAACAAAGAGCAGATCCCACGTTGGATCAATGTTTTAAGAAAGTTGGCAAAGGTCCGTTAACCCTCAAGAGTCCAGAAAGGTTCTTCCTAGAAAAAGACCTGTTGTATAGAGAGACCTTAGTGAATCCCAGAAGGGGAGGGGAAACTCACCACAAGCAACTAATTGTTCCTCTCAAATATCGAGTGCAGATAGTGGAGTGGGGGCACGCTGGTACCTTTTCAGCTCTTTTAAGCACCACAAAAACTGAACAAAGTATAGCCCAAAACTTTTACTGGCCTGAAAAGGAGAAGCAGATAAAAGAATTTTGCCAGAGCTGTGACGTAGGTCAGAGGCAAGGGGATAACAGTGTCAAATCAAAAGCAAAGTTGTGTCCTTTGCCTATCATTTCGAACCCTTTCCAACGCATTGGTTTAGATGTAGTTGGACTGTTGCCCAGAGTTACCAAGAGGGGAAGCAGATTCATTCTGACTTTCATTGACTATGTAACACATTATCCTGAAGCAGTTCCCCTGAGAAATATTGAGACTCAGACCATTGCAGATGATCTGCTGATGCATATGTGTTGCAAGGTGTTTGCTTCTGAAATAGTCACAGATTTAGGAACCTCTTTCACATCCAAGCTGATGAAAATAACCTCCAAAATGAACGAGGTAGATTGCATTAGGCAGGAAGAGGGAAAGACAGGCAGGATAGTGGATCAGGTGAAAATGATCAAGCCCTACTATAGAAAGGAAAACATAGTCTTGCTGTCATTGAAAATAACAGAAAGAGAGGTGGAAGATCGTGGGCAGAGAGTTCCCGAGGGCTGGAGAGGCTTCACCATCGCGGAGGGGGCCATTTTCAAAACAGGAACCGCACCGAGCCAGGCAGATGACTGTAGGAACCTTTGTCCGAGGACGTTCCGAACAGGGAGGCTGCAAGCTGGCAAGTGACCCCATTCTTCGGTGTGTTGCGAGTATCTGGAAAGTGCAGAGGGAGGTGAACTTCACCACAACTCAAGCAGTGCAGGAGGGAAGGACAGTTTTGTATATGCACTAACCCTCCATCATGACTACGATTCTGGACATTCGAAAAGGATGTAAAAAGGCAAAAATTATAAAATGTTAATTGTACCAAGTTAAATGTTGTAAGCTGTGTGTTCGATTGGAAAAAAAGTATGTGAGTATTAAAAATGTTAAGTGACTTTGTTGAGTAAGCACCTGTGTATCTGATTGAAATTGTGAGTAATGTAATTAAACTAGTAATTGAAATGCAATATTTAATGTATAGAAAGCATAAAAGTTGTTTAAATGTTATGTACGTTCAAAGGTAGTAAGGTTTGATTGTAATGTTGTAAAGTTGATGGTGTACTACATTAAAGCTCCTGGTTGTTCATGAGGGTAAACCACTATAGGTTTTACTCCATTAAACAACTTTTTAAGGGGGGAGGTGTGTAGTGAACAGCCCTGACCTGCCCTGCCCATCACCGCAGAACCTTGACACAGGAGCCAATGAGTGAATAGAAGGCGCAGCCAAGTGGGGAGGGAGCTGGATATAAAGGCTGGTGGATGGAGTCTGAGAGAGAGGGAGACTCTGTGTGCCTTAAAAAGTGAGAGAAGAGTTAGTTAGAGGACTGTAAGAGGGTAGATTAAAATACAGTGGTGCCATGCATTACGATGTTAATTCACTCCAGCGAAATCACTGTAGAAAGAAAATGTCGTAATGCGAAATTAAAAAGCCCATAGAAACACATTAAAACCCGATTAAAGGGGCTTGAAACTCACTGTCCAGCAAAGATCCTCCATAGGCGGCCATTTTCACTGCCTATGCAGTGAGGAATCTGTCCCAGAAAAGAGCAGGGAGCCATTTTTTTTACCCGGTGGCCATTTTGAAACTGCTGATCAGCTGTTTTAAAATCATCATTTTGCAAGAATCGGTTCCCGAAGCAGGGAACCGATGATCGCAAAGCGAAATTCCCCCATTGAAACCATCGTAAAGCGATCGCTTTTGTGATCGCAAAAAGTTCATCGTAATGCGGTTTCGCCGTTAAATGGGGCGCCCGTCTTGCGAGGCACCACTGTAGAGGGTTAAGAGAGTTTTGAAATAATATTCAAATTGATTCAATTGAAAATGATTTGCAACCTGTGATTTACCCCACGAAGATTTATTATCATCTTCCCTAGTTAAATAAAGGACTTAAGTTTTGATAACACACGTTCTCAATACTCAATTGATATTAAAATATTAATATCTGGTGGCAGCGAAGAAGAAAGAAGAGCAAGAACCTCGTGAAGGCCTGGGGGGATAGTGACAATATCCACCTTTGTTGAATCCTTACCAGAGGATATAAAGATGCTTGTCCAGACCTTCCAACAAGAAGGCCTTTCCATTGCTAAACAACAGATGCTGTCTGCCTGACACACAGTAGATGCTACAGCAAAGTCCATGGTGACGTCAGTAGCCCTACACCACTTTTCTTCGCTAAGAACAGCTGGCCTGGCTGAGGACACCCGTGCATGTATCAAAGACTTCCCTTCGATGGGGCAGGCCTCTTTAATGCTGAAACAGATAAAAATGCACAAAAGAAACTATCAGCAGCTTGGCGTTGGGGAGTCTGTCCTTCCTACCAATTACGCCCTCAACAAAATCAATGGACGCCTCCTATCAGAAGTTCCAATGGGACCCTCCAAGACAAACATCCTACACACCCTATTTCAAAATCAAAGAACCAAACCCCAGCAACAGCCCATTACTAGGCAAAATGACCGCAAACCCAAACATCATGTTTGACGTTCCTTTGACTGAGATCACAACTCAGCCCACCCACCCTACCCTCTAGAAACACCTACCTGTTTGGAAATCCATCACCACCGATGCCTGGATGCTGTCCATCATCAAAAATGGCTACTGCATCCATTTCTTCAAGCTTCCTCCAACAACACACGTCGTCACTCCACCTGGTCAAACCCTACAAGAAGAGATAAAAAATTTAATTCTCAAAAAGATGCCATCGTCGTCGTCGTTTAGTCATGTCTGACTCTTCGTGACCCCATGGACCAGAGCACACCAGGCCCTCCTATCTTCCACTGCCTCCCGGAGTTCTGTCAAATTCATGTTGGTTATTTCTCAGACACTGTCCAGCCATCTCATCCTCGGTCGTCCCCTTCTCCTCTTGCCGTCACACTTTCCTAACATCAAGGTTTTTTCCAAGGAGTCTTCTCTTCTCATGAGATGGCCAAAGTACTGGAGCCTCAGCTTCAGGATCTGTCCTTCCAGTGAGCACTCAGGGTTGATTTCCTTTAGAACTGATAGGTTTGTTCTCCTTGAAGTCCAGGGGATTCTCAAGAGCCTCCTCCAGCACCACAATTCAAAGGCATCAATTCTTTGGTGGTCTGCTTTCTTTATGGTCCAGCTCTCACTTCCATACATCACTGCAGGAAAAACCATAGCTTTGACTATTCGGACTTTTGTTGGCAATGTGATGTCTCTGCTTTTTAAGATGCTGTCAAGATTTGTCATCGCTTTTCTCCCAAGAAGCAGGCGTCTTTTAATTTCATGGCTGCTGTCTCCATCTGCAGTGATCATGGAGCCCAGGAAAATAAAATCTGTCCCTTCCTCCATGTCTTCCCCTTCTATTTGCCAGGAGGTGATGGGACCAGTGGCCATGATCTTAGTTTTTTTGATGTTGAGTATCAGGCCGTTTTTTGCACTCTCCTCTTTCACTCTCATTACAAGGTTCTTTAATTTCTCCTCACTTTCTGCCATCAGAGTGGTATCATCTGAATATCTGAGGTTGTTGATATTTCTTCCGGCAATCTTAATTCCGGCTTGGAATTCCTCCAGTCCAGCCTTCCGCATAATGTATTCCGCATATAAGTTAAATAAGCCAGGGGACAATATACAGCCTTGTCGTACTCCTTTCCCAATTTTGAACCCATCAGTTGTTCCATGTACAGTTCTACTGTTGCTTCCTGTCCCACATATAGGTTTCTCAGGAGGTAGATAAGGTGGTCAGGCACTCCAATTTCTTTAAGGACTTGCCATAGTTTGCTCTGGTCCACACAGTCAAAGGCTTTTGCATAGTCAATGAAGCAGAAGTAGATATCTTTCTGGAACTCTCTGGCTTTCTCCATAATCCAGTGCAAGTTAGCAATTTGGTCTCTAGTTCCTCTGCCCCTTCGGAATCCAGATTGTACTTCTGGGAGTTCTCACTCCACATACTGCTGAAGGCTACCTTGTAGGATTTTGAGCATAACCTTGCTAGTGTGTGAAATGAGTGCAATTGTGCGGTAGTTGGAGCATTCTTTGGCACTGCCTTTCTTTGGGATTGCGATGTAGACTGATCTTTTCCAATCCTCTGGCCACTGTTGAGTTTTCCAAACTTGCTGGCATATTGAATGTAGCACCTTAACAGCATCATCTTTTAAGATTTTTAATAGTTCAACTGGAATGCCATCACCTCCACTGGCCTTGTTGTTAGCCAGGCTTTCTAAGGCCCACTTGACTTCACTCTCCAGGATGTATGGCTCAAAGTCAGCAACTACATTGTCTGGGTTGTACAGGATATCCAAATCTTTCTGATATAATTCCTCTGTGTATTCTTGCCACCTCTTCTTGACGTCTTCTGCTTCTGTTAGGTCCCTCCCATTTTTGTCCTTTATCATGTTCATCTTTGCGCAAAATGTTCCTCTAATATTTCCAATTTTCCTGAACAGATCTCTGATTTTTCCTTTTCTGTTATTTTCCTCTATTTCTTTGCATTGTTCATTTAAGAAGGCCCTCTTGTCTCTCCTTGCTATTCTTTGAAGTCTGCATTCAATTTTCTGTAACTTTCCCTATCTCCCTTGCATTTAGCTTCCCTTCTCCTCTCTGCTATTTCAAAGGCCTCATTGGACAGCCACTTTGCTTTCTTGCATTTCCTTTTCTTTGGGATGGTTTTTGTTGCTGCCTCCTGGACAATGTTACGAGCCTCTATCCAAAGTTCTTCAGGCACTCTGTCCACCAAATCTAGTTCCTTAAATCTGTTCTTTACTTCCACTGTGTATTCATAAGGGATTTGGTTTAGATTATACCTGAGTGGCCCAGTGGTTTTTCCTACTCTCTTCAGTCTAACCTTGAATTTTGCTATTTATTTATTTATTTATTTATTTAAAATATTTTTAGCCACACCATTGCCAGTGGCTTCTGGGCAGTGTACAACATTAAAACTTAAAAACATTAAAAACATTTTAAGAGACAGTATAAAATAGCATATATTAAAATATTTCTTATAATTATTTATTTATTTATGAGAAGCTGATGATCAGAGCCGCAGTCAGCTCCAGGTCTTGTTTTTGCTGACTGTATAGAGCTTCTCCATCTTTGGCTGCAGAGATTAATCTGATTTTGATATTGCCCATCTGGTGATTTCCATGTATTGTGTTGTTGGAAAAGAGTGTTTGTGATCAGCATACTCTCTTGACAAAACCCTATTAGCCTTTGTCCTGCTTCGTTCTGAACTCCAAGGCCAAACTTCCCTGTTATTCCTTTTATCTCTTGGCTCCCTACTTTAGCATTCCAGTCCCCTAGAATGAGAAGAACATCTTTCTTTGGTGTCAGTTCTAGAAGGTGTTGTAAATCTTCATAAAATTGTTCAATTTCAGTCTCCTCAGCAATGGTGGTTGGTGCATAAACTTGGATTATTGTGATGTTGAAAGGTCTGCCTTGGATTCGTATTGACATCATTCTATCATTTTTGAGATTGTATCCCATTACAGCTTTTCCCACTCTTTTGTTGACTATGAAGGCTACTCCATTCGTTCTATGGGATTCTTGCCCACAATAGTAGATAATCATCTGAGCTGAATTTGCCCATTCCTGTCCATTTTAGTTCGCTGATGCCCAGGATATCGATGTTTATTCTTGCCATCTCCTGTTTGACCACCTCCAGCTTACCAAGGTTCATAGATCTTACATTCCAGGTTCCTATGCAGCATTTTTCTTTGCAGCATTGGACTTTCCTTTCACTTCCAGGCACATCCACAGCTGAGCGTCCTTTTGGCTTTGGCCCAACCACTTCATTAGCTCTGGAGCTACTTCTACTTGTCCTCCGCTCTTCCTCAGTAGCATGTTGGATGCCTTCCGACCTGAGGGTCCCATCTTCCAGCGTCATATCTTTTAGCCTTTTGTTTCTGATCATGGGGCATTCTTGGCAAAGATACTGGAGTGGCATTACCAGTTCCTACTCCAGGTGGATTGCGTTTAGTCGGAACTCTCCACTATGTCCTGTCTGTCTTGGGTGTCCCTGCACGGCATAGCCCATAGCTTCTTTGAGTTACTCAAGCCCCTTCACCACGACAAGGCAGCAATCCATGAAGGGGAAAAAGATGCCATACAACCCATCTATCAACACAGCAATGGGTTTTTCTCTTCTTATTTCACCATCCCCAAAAAGACAGAGGACTTCGCTCCATCTTAGACCTAAGAGAATTAAACAAATGCATCATTACCACAGCATTCTGTATGGTTACTTTGGAATCAGTTCTCCCTTTATTTATTTTTATTTATTTATTTGATTTATATCCCACCCATCTGATAAATCTATACCACTCTGAGCGGCTAACAGCAACATATATACAATTATAATAACATAAATCCAAAATATCAATTAACAAAACATAACATAAATCATTAAAAATAAATAGATAAGGAAAGAAAGATAAATTAAATTAGATTAAATGCTGGCAGGAGGGAAGGCCTTAACATAGAGCCATGTTTTTAATTGAGTTTTAAATGTACCCAGGGTAGAGGCCGTGCGAATCTCAGGAGGGAGATTGTTCCAAAGGTGAGGAGCCACCGCCGAGAAGGCCCAGTTTCGTGTCTTCTCCCTCCGGGCCTCCCTCGGCGTCAGGCTCCTCAGCCTCACCTCCTGGCTCGTGCGGGTGATCCGGGTAGAACTTGGTGGGTGAAGGCGTTCCGCCAAATATTGAGGTCCCAAACCATTTAGGGCCTTATATGTGAGCATTAAAACTTTGAAGTCGATACGGAAACGAATGGGCAGCCAATGCAGTCTAGCCAGGATAGGAGAAATGTGATGGTATTTTTTCCCTCCAGTGAGGAGTCTGGCTGCTGCATTCTGCACCATCTGAAGTTTCCGTATCAACCTCAAAGGTAGCCCCACGTAGAGCGCGTTTCAGTGATCTAATCTTGAGATTACGAGCGCATGCACTAAGGTGGTGAGCGCCCCCGTGTCGAGATAGGGCCGCAGCCTGGCAATCTGCCAAAGGTGGAAAAAGGCGGAGCGGACCACCGATGCCACCTGTGTTTCCATGGTAAGCGTCGGGTCCAGGTGTATGCCCAAGCTGCAGACCCCACTCACCGGAGTCAGGGTCGCCCCCCCAAACGAAAGAGAGCCGACCAAGTCACCAACCATGGGGGCCCCCACCCTCAGGACTTCCGTCTTGTCCGGGTTCAGCCTCAGGCCATTCTCCTGCATCCATTCCAGTACAGTCCCCAGGCAGCGCTGGAGGGACAGGACGGCAACACCTGCAGTTGGTAAAAAGGAGATGTAGAGCTGGGTGTCATCAGCATACTGGTGACACGACGCTCCACACCCCCTGATGACCCCAGCTAGCGGCCTCATGTAGATGTTAAGTAGCATTGGGGAGATAATCGACCCCTGTGGAACCCTACAGTTGGAGCTCCACGGGGCTGAGACACTCTCCCCAAGCTGAACTCTCTGGGGACAGTCCTCCAAGAAGGAACGGAGCCAGGCTAACGCCAGGCCACCGATTCCCAGCCCGGAGAGCCTCCCAAGGGGGATACCGTGGTCGACGGTATCAAAGGCCGCTGAAATATCGAGGAGGACCAACAGAGACGTTTTGCCCCTGTCAGCCTCCCTTAGCAGGTCATCATACAGGGCGACCAATGCCGTCTCTGTACCGTGACGTGGCCTGAAGCCCGACTGGAATGGATCCAGGGCATCTGTTTCATCCAGGAGAGCCTGAAGCTGGTCTGCCACCACCCTCTCCACCACTTTGCTCATGAGAGAAATATTGACGACGGGCCTATAATTGCCAATTTCGTCCACCGCCAAACTAGGTTTCTTTCGTATGGGCCTAATGAGTGTCTCCTTGAGGGCAGGCAGAAACCTGCCCTCCAAGAAAGACCCATTTATTATTGCTGTGGCCCATTTAGTTGTTTTCGGCCTGGCTGCTTTGATTAGCCAGGCCATGCAAGGGTCCAAGGAGGAGGTGGTGGCCCAACAGCAGTCAAGCACCCTGGCCACAGAGTCAGGTGGTACCGGCTGGAAAGAGTCAAAAATAACCGGGCAAGACGGAGTTCTGGACATCTCAGCTCAATTCACTGCATTCAAATAAGGGGAGAGCTCCCGGCGGATGGCCTCCACTTTAGATTTTAAAAATGCCGCAAATTGGTCTGGTGAAAAACTAGGGGGAGGCCCATCTCCTGGACCAACTCTGGATAGGTCGCGCACTATACGGAAGAGCTCCGCCTGCTGGCTGGATGCTTCGCTTATCCGGTTAGCGAAGAATGATCTACATGCAGCCTTCACCTTATTCAAGTAACGGTTAGTTGCGACCTTGACAGCTAGCCAGTTGTTATCCGTCGGATTCTTCCTCCATCTACGCTCTAGCCTTTTCCTTATTCGCTTCATCGCCCGGAGCTCCTGGTTGAACCAGGGCGCTGGACGAGTTCTGCGCCGGAGGGGGCGTTTGGGCGCGATCGTGTCTACTGCACTGGTTGCAGCGGTGGACCAGCTGTCCACCAGGACGTCGACAGGAGCGCTAGCCAGGTCAGCCGTAATCCCTCTCATGGCATCCTGGAAACCAATTGGATCCAGTAGTCTTCGAGGGTGGGCCATAGAAATAGGCCCCTGCTCCTTGCGGGGGGGGGGCACTGTGAGGTTACATTTAATCAGGTGGTGATCTGACCATGACAAGCGGACTGACACCAGGTCCGTCACCATCAGACCACTCTCGCCCCAATTGGAGGAAAAGACCAGGTCCAGAGTGTGACCACCCACGTGGGTGGGGCTGTTGACATGCTGGGACATGTTCAAGGAAGCCATGGTTTCCAAGAACTCAAAAGCTGGCCCGGTAACCTCTGCCTCCGCATGCACGTTGAAATCACCCAAGGCCAGAAGCCTCGGGGAACCCAACAGTGCCGCGGAGACAAAGTCGGCCAGCTCCGGAAGGGAAGTGGCTGGGCCACAGGGGGCACGGTAGCCCAGCAAAATCCCAATTCCATCCCTGGCCCCTATCGACACGTGGAGCGCCTCTAGACCGGCCTTACCACCGAGAAGCGCCTGGTAACCTCCAAGCTGGATTTATAAACAATGGCTACTCCCCCTCCCTGTCCTTCCAAGTCTACCCTGGTGCTGGACATCATAACCGGGCGGCAGATGAGGGCCAGGGGGGGAACCACCCTCCCCATTGAGCCACGTCTCGGTTATGCATGCCAGGTCTGCATCCTCCTCCAGGATAAGATCTTGAATCAACTGGGGCTTATTGGATACAGACCTGGCATTCAACAGCACCAGGGTTAGAGTGGAAGGCTGGCTGAACTGGTTTACTTTGAAAAAAATGACTGATTTACGGTCATAGACCTCAAAGATGCTTACTTTTTGTCCTTTTCAACAGATTGAGTGATTACGGTGATCAGCGTGTTTTTTGTTGTGGGTGTATTGTTGTGATAAGGGGGAGAGATGATCTGTCACTGTGATTGATGGGTGTCGTTCGCTGGTCCTTTGTGTGTAGTGATCACTGGTCCTTGTGGCTGGATAGAGTTTGTTGACCTTTTGCAGGCTGTGTTTTTCAGTGCTGGGAGACAGGCTTTGTTGAGTTTAGACTTTCTTCTTTTTTGTTGAAGCTCTACTGGTGTTTATGGATTTCAATGGCTTCCCTGTGCAGTCTAACTTAATGATTGCTGGTGTTGTCCAGTACTTCTGTCTTTTGACATAGAATTTCATGTCCACCTTGTTTCAGGACATGTTCAGCTACTGCCGATTTTTCCCTACAACATCCATCTTTCACAGTGACAGATCATCTCTCCCCCTTATCACAACAATACATCCACAACAAAAAACACGCTGATCATTGTAATCACCCAATCTCCTGAAAAGGACAAAAAGCTGATATCACAGCTATAAATACTCAACTATCCTACAAACTGAACCAGAATACAGAGTTCTGACTCCTGTCCTCTGAAGATGCCGGCCACAGAGAGTGGCGAAACGTTAGGAAGAAAAACCTCAAGAACACGGCCAGACAGCCAGAAAAACCTACAACAACCAGTGGGAATTGTAGCCACAAGAAAATGGAGACTGTCAGGTTCTGTGATATTAAAGGCAATGGAATGTGTTAGCCTGTGAGACAGTTTTCCAGACTGCTGGTACAGAGAGAGCCTGAGATAAGCAGAAGGCCACAGAGAGAGGCCTGAGAAGAGCAAACACACATACTGGCTAATTGGAAGCAAGATGTGGACCTGTGAACTTCATGAGAATTATGGGTCAAGAGTTGTGTTGAGCCTTCTTTTAATTAATTGGTTAGCAGCAGAAGAAATGTCATGGAGAAGGAGGGCCAAGACATGTAGAAAAATGGATGTTTTGCATATGTTCTTTATTAGTTCATGACATGTGATGGAATGTTTGCAGAATGTAGCAAGGGAAAACAGTTTGTCTTTATAAAACCAGAAGGAGGTGGGGGATTAGCCCAGGTTAGAAGCAAGAAGCAAGATGTTTTTAGTGTTTCTTATTTTAATAAGAAATGTCAGCTTTATTTAACCATTGTGACTTTTGGATATGTTTATGCTAACGCTTTTGCCAACAACTGTTTCTATGAAACTTTATTTTCTTAATAAAAACAAATATAATCTTATTTGGTCTCTTGAACAGCAAGGTTTACATCTAAATCTAGTGGTGATTTGATAACAGGTCCAACATTGCAGAGCGTTTGTGTTATCTAAGGAAACACAAAGTTCGTGCTTAAATGCTTTGAAAGTAAATAAAGATTTCTTTTAAGGTCAGGCTTGTCCATGGGGCTTATGCTATGTATTTCTGAGGCCTAGAGGACCAACCTGAGAGATAAAGGTGGTAGATTTGCGCCCACAGTGACTCCTTGTCCAAACCTCATACTCTCTTTAGGGAGAGGTGAGTGTGACAATTAAATTTTTCCTATCATTTATACTTGTTAGCTGCTTTGTTGTTACATGCCATCAAGTCAGAACCAAGAAAGAATCCTAATAGGGCTTTCAAATTAAATGAGTTATTTAAGGAGTGGTTTTACCAGTTCCACTCCCCCAGTGAGCTTCAGTGGCTGAGCAGGGATTCAAACGTAGGCCTCCTGAGCCCATCACTCTATCCACTACACCAGTGGTCCCCAACCTTTTTAATGCCAGGGACCAGTTTTGTTGAAGACCATTCTTCCAAGGACTAGGGGGGCTGCCGCCACCGCCGTCCATGAATGGGGGGGCATGGGGGTCGTCCGTGCATGGACTGTTGCAGTCTAAAATATTAACTGTCCCAAATTTTGCTCTCTTTGTCTGTCTGTCTCCCTCTCTCTGTATATCTCTCTCTATATACAGTGGACCCTTGACTTACAGACGGCTTGACTTACAGACTTTTTGAGTTACAGACTTCTCTGGCCGCAAAATTTAGGTTTGACTTGCAGCCTGAGAATTGACTTACAGACCAGAAAAAAACCAAAATGGAACAAAAACGGCCTGTTACGGGATTAATCGGTTTTCAACGCACTGTAGGTCAATGGAGACTTGACCTACAGACTTTTCGACTTGAGAACCGCCTTCCAATACGGATTAAGTTCTCAAGTCAAGACCCCACTGTATATCTCTCTATCATCCCTCCCCCCCTCTCTCACTATTGTATATATACATCTTTCTCTCTTTTTTCCCTCCCTCCCTTTCTCTCTATCTCTCTATCTGTCTATCTCTCTCTCTCTATCTCTCTCTCTCTCTCTCTCTATATATATATATATAACTCTCTCTCTATATATCTTTTTCTCTTTTTCTGTTTCTCTCTCTCCCCCATCTCTCTATCTCCATCTCTCTCTATCTCTCTCTTTCTCTCTATCTCTATCTTATCTATTCAAAGACCTTGAGAAAGGACAATTCCACAGCGGTTCCCAGAAGAAAATAAGAAAGCTAACTATCCTAAGCCTCTGTCCTTACATTCAAGCAGATCTTCATCATGCTTCCAGAACATATTCAGAGTACAAACCAGATAGCAAGACAGGAGGTGAGCATCGTGTTCTCTTTAGAGAGACTAGGCTAAGCTAAGCAAACTTTCTTTTCATTTTATACTCATCATTCCACTTTCTGGACTGTTTGAGGATCACTCCAAACCTTCTTGAAGAGGAGAGTAACTTTTGTGCTCTCTCCTCCTCTCTTCTCTTTGGCTGAAACCAGTCTTGTTAATTAGCTCATATCAGGAATGGATTGTGGCCTTGTAAACTCCTTCTCATAGAGATAAGACACGGCAATTAATGGACAATTTCTCTTCCCCCCCCCCCAATCTCATCCCAATCACAAGCTTACAGGCCTGTATTTCAAAGGACAACTGAAACCATCACCCTTTCCCCATTTTCTAGTTTCTTGACAACATGTGATTCAGGGAACATGTCAGCCCAGTCCCCTCTGGCCTCCTCTTCAACAAGCAAAACTCACATGGAGAGTCTCCTGTGTTCACATAGGCTCCCCTCAAAAGCCAGGGCATGGAAAAATCATATTCTGACTCTAAAAATTGGATTCTGTCTGTGTCACATGTGGAGAATGCATGGCTGAACAGAGGTCTTGTTTCTTTGTTCCTGGTAAGTTACTTAAACGAGGCATATCCTTTAATTGCTGCAATGAATTTTCTAAATCTATTATCACTCTATAGTAATATGAAAGCACACTATTTCTCTTTTTATCTTGAGATGAAGGAGATCCTGTTCTTATTTTTCAGGCCCAGCGCTGGGGGAGATCGGGGAAGCAATGAAGGAGCTTTCTGAGGTTAAAGATTCTTTGGATATTGAAGTTAAACAGAATTTCATTGACCCCCTTCAAAACCTCCATGACAAAGACCTGAGGGAAATACAGGTATCACTACCTTTGATCATGAACTGTTGTGTCTTTATGCCAGCATAATACAGTGGAATACATTTTAGTGACAAATTGACACAAGAACTTAGCATAGGCATTTTCTGTTGTACAGAGTTATACAACTCTCTGCACAATAGCAAACCCCTATCTGCATATAGTAATTCTCCACCAAGATTTTCACCAGTCATGTTAGACAGAGAAGTATAGTTGCTCTGGATCTTGTTGCCATCTTCTTTGAACTGCCTAACTAAAGAGGACTCACTACATCACTGGGCCCTTGCATTGCTTCTTTTCAGTAGCTAGTCATGTGAGCCTTAACAAAGTAAGACAAATTTAACTCAGTGATATACTTACTGAGACATTGCAAGACAAAAAACAGCAAATGGAGCAGCTGCAATGCTGTTATTACTTATAACAATAAAGACCTCTAAATTGAACCTTCTATTACTTTTTTTAAAAGAGTAAAGCTTCCATAAAACATAAAACATTATTACACTACTCTGGTTGACTCAGATTGCTTTTTGTTTTTTTCCAATAACATGAAAACAGTGGCAACATCAAAAGGTACCATAAAGAAGAAGAGCAATTATTATGACTGAACATAATATATTTATAATACTGAATATAGTACTTTTACAGGAATTCTCCCTAAAGGAACATCTGGGGTTATTTGGAATAAATGTCTCAGGAAATCATGCACTGTAAAAAAAAATGCTGGTAGGATTAGAGAAATAGCACAGTGTGGTAAGGAACTCCACACATCTCTTTTTCTACGTTCTCTCAGGATTTGACCTAAATTAAAACTCAAAGTGAATTTGGAGCTTCTGCCTCAGGGAACACATTTGAGGATTTTTTTTTAATTTTATTTTTTTATATAAGGGATGACAGAAAGAAAAAGGGAATTGGATGAGGATGAGGGGAGACAATATTTCCATCCATTCTGTACCTATTGCCATATCAAGATTTTAAGTTATTCTATTTACTCTTTTCTGCCTTCTAGATTGAGTTCTCATTTCAATATTTGCTATTCATAAGGTGCCTGTCATTTGAGGAATTTTGACAGAAGCTAAATAAAACATGAAATATCTTGAGGAGAGACGGCAATTCACAAATCCTTTTGTCTATTTATTATTTATTAAAAGTATGTTATCACTCACTTTGTTGTCTGCCAAGACCATCAAATATATGGATTAAACAATACCATAGTACAATAAAATAACAGAATAAAAGCTGGAAGAAACTGTTCTTTAAAACAACATTTATGGGAATCAGACAGTCAATGAGACAGTGCTGCTTCTACCACTTGTCTAAAAGCTGGTAGGATTAGAGTCCACCGATGGCTCTTAGTTCTAGTTGCAGTGCTCCTGAGGCAGAAGAGGCTTGGTCACATGGACTCTTAACAATATGTAATCTGTAGAACATATATTTTATGCACATACTGTATATACGGGAAGTATTAGTTAAAACTGTGGCTCTATATACAAAATTAATGATGTGTAATGCATTATTTTGTTGACCCCTTATGTATTTGACAAAATAATATGCTTTGTCATATTAAATAATCCACTCAGCTGTCACTGCTAAAGTTTTGCTGATTCAGATGTCTGACATATAGGTCTGACTGGGCTGGCTGAATATATGTGCTCAGCATGCATGCTGAGAAACATTTGGTTGCTTATTTTAAAAGACATGTATTCTGTTCCTTATCCGACGATAAGAACTATTCTCAATAGCCATTATTAGCAATTCCAGTAAAATTCATAACATGGCCTCCATTCTTTTTTAAAGCACCACCTTAAAAAACTGGAGGGCAGGCGCCTGGACTTTGATTACAAGAAGAAAAGACAAGGCAAGATCGCAGATGAGGAACTCCGTCAAGCTCTGGAGAAATTTGATGAGTCAAAGGAAATTGCTGAGTCAAGCATGTTTAATTTGCTAGAGATGGATGTGAGCAAACCCCTTCTTTATGTCCTTTGAATATGTTGTAAGACTGACAGCTTTCATATCAGTTTAATCTATTTTTAAAAGACTAACAAAAACATAAGAACTGGATTTTGTATTCATGTTTCTTGATAGACTTTCATGAGTATATGTTCCAAGGTCAGGTCTTACGTGGACTTTGAACATCCTGCTAGAAAAATGAATTTGAATTGCTAGACTCCCAAAGGCAAGATTTGGTAGGGTGGAGTGGAGCGCAAATAGAGAGAGGCTGACTGGCTTCCAACAGTAAATTGCTCTGTTTTCTGTCAGCCTTTATGCAAATAGCAGTGTAGGATAACACTCTCTGGTAATCCTTGGACAGAATGTTGAGGATGAATCTGAGAGACATTTTGACAAATAGACTTATAGTTCAGCTGTGATTTTTTAAAATATGCTTTGCACACCACAGCTAGTTGGCTTGAGATCTAAATCCATGCAATGTGTTTAACAGTGACTGAGTAGCCTGAGGAGGCTACTCAAAATGAATTCAATAAGGAGATATTCTTATATGTCCTGAAGCTTTAGGCTAGGATATGCAGTCAATCAAGTTTAAACAAAACTGAATTCACCTGCTGAAGTAAAACCATAGCACTTACTTCAAATTCTTATTGCCTTCTGAAGCAGAATGGGTTCAAATACTTTCTAGATCAGAGTTTATTCTGTGCAGTCTCACGTTTCTTTTTGGAATAACAGTGATAAATTGTTTATTTCCGACTGAAAATGCTTTCCCGGTTCCCATGGAATAAAGTGTCCCAGGCTATAGTGTTTAACTCTGTTAAATATAGGATAAAAAGTTGAAATGGAAGGTTGGGCTATCTGCAAGTAGATTTGCTTCTGATAAAGCAGAATTTCATCCAGCTCATTTAAGTATCAAGCTAAGATCATATGTTGAAAAGTTAGTACTATTTTAGAGGAGTACTGATTACCTGATACAAGCCCAGTCAAGGATTTCACTTCGAATAAAGTGAGGATTATGTCAGATGTTTGGAAAAATACATTATCTTGGGTTATATGGAGTGCTGGAAGCCAATATACGTACATGGAGACAAGTGGTTTGTCTTCATGTAAATTGGCACATAACTAGCAGACATCAAAGCTGAATTGGGACCCATAGTACTGATTATAAGGAAGTTTCTCCTTATACGTCAAAAGGAGATGTATGGACTTTAAATATTGTCTTTCAATGTTGTAAGCCACCTTGTGTCCTTTTCAAGGAGCAAGATGGGATAAAATATTTAAAATAAAAATGTTAAATGTTATCTCATAGACATCATCCTATGTGTATACTCTTGTTTAGAAGTAAAGCAGTAGGTTGCTAGACCAAAACAAAATCCATCTAAATCAGTGGTTCCAAACCTTGGGTAACTCAGATGTTCTTGGACTGCAACTCCCAGAAACCCCAATCAGCACAGCTGGTGGTGAAAGCTTCTGGTAATTGCAGTCCAAGAACACCTGGATTACCCAAGCTTGGAAACCACTGATCTAAATCATTACTCCAGCAACCATCTGGTTCTCAAAAGTCTAGCAAATAACTGATCAGTGGGTCGGAGTCCAGCCTTCTCTGCCTCCTGGTAGACAAGCAGGCCATAATCTGTATGGTGAGGAGGAGATTGTAACATGAGTCAGATCTTATTTATATTCACTTTGGATACCTAGTTTAAAGCGGAAAGTTATTACCCTCTTCAGTGTTGAGATAAACCTTTCTCTTGTCAGATCGAACAGGTTAGCCAGCTCTCTGCCCTTGTACAAGCCCAGCTGGAATACCACAAGCAAGCTACACAGATCCTTCAACGAGTTAGCTCCAGGTTGGAAGAGAGGTAAACATTTGCCGCAGTTGTCTCTGCTTATTTATTGGTGGTGTCAAGCTGTAAAAATGGGAGAAGCATTCCCCTTCTGCACCAACTCCTGTGCCAGAGTTTAGGAAAAGGTTCTTTTTGGAATACAACTCCCAGAACCCCCCATACAACATTTGCCTGCAGTGGCCATGCTGGTTTGGAGATTCTGAAGGGTTACAGTAACTATTCCAAGTTCTGGGTACAATAAGGGTCTACAAGGGCAATCTGACATAGGATTAAAGCTTCCTAATTTACGTAACTATAGAACAGGATTGCTTTTCAGAATCTCTGGTTTCTTTCTGAAGAAAAGGTCTTTTCACAACCATGCTTCAAGGGAGAACTCCAAAAAGTAAATGACTGTAACTCTAGGGGATTAGGGTATAAGGTGCCCAGGTCAAACCTGTAAAGCTGAGCACTAAACTCTTTGTATGAGAGAACTGGAGATCTGATCTCTGCTCCCTTTCAGGTGAACCACTGTAAGGGAATATAGGTATCCAAGCCCTGCAGGATCAGGTGACTTGAACAGCCAATAAGATCCAATCTGGTAGCTAGCCTCTAGAGCTTGGGAAATGAATTTTAATAACAATGGAAAAGTTACTTTTTTGGATTATCAGAAAGCCTTAGCCAAACTGGCCATCTGGAGGGAATCCACTGGACAAAACTGATTTACATACTGTAGACCAGTATGTAAAGTGTCTTGTCGAAACTGTAGCATACTGTGGTTAGCATGACCTGCCTTGCCTTCTGAGTTTGGCTGCTGTGGACCAGAAAGACTTTTTATATATTGATTTGACTGAGTGGGCAAGATTTACTGAATAATTCCTGTCTCAGATCATGAAAGGCATCACTCATCTTCTGGCAGGATAAAAGATGCTTCATCTCAGCCCAGGAGAGAATATCAGCCAAAGCCACGCATGAGCTTGGACTTTACTAGCGACAACCCTCAGCATAATGGTGGGATCAGTAATGCCACCACTCCAAAGCGCACAGGTGAGAGGGATGGGAGTGGGCTGCAAAGGGAATCTAAGAGAGCAACTGCTGTAAGATTTGCTTTGGATGTTATGATGGAAGGGCACATTGAACTTTTCTGGAGGTGCCGCTTGTGGCAACCCCAGACCTACTGGAGTATGCCACACTATAATTATGCTGCCACCAACCATTCCCTATAAGGAGTCACACAGACCAGGAATGGATTTTTAACAAACAAAAGAACAAGGTTTATTTAAATAACAAACAGGGTAAATAAAAAGATCAAGTAAATAAGATACTGTAACGTGGCTTAGTCTCAATCATACATACAACAGTTTGGTTCACACAGAACACAAAGTAAAGCACAGACCCTGAACCTATCAGTTCTGGCTACCTATATAGAAACCTGAACCTATCAGGTAGGTACTAACTGACACACAGTTGTACTCAGTCTGACACACAGACTCCCACTCCTCACTCCTCACACAAGCTCCAAATATATATACAGTACAGCTCCTCCTCCCTGATGTCCCGCCTTCCACTCCCCATAGGATGGAACTTTCCCTCCAAACCCATGACAGACAGGTACCATCAGTGCTGTATGTAACACCTCCCCTCTTTATAAGTTGTTTTGCAGGGGAAAAGCTAAAGTGCTTTTCTCCAAAAAAACAACCAGGATTAAAACACAAACAGTTATACATTTTAACACAATACCATACTTACACTCTAGGTTAAACATATCAACTAGGCATTTAAACATTAACATTTACAATACATTAAATTACCTTTATTAATACAAACCAAGCCTGTTCAATAAACAGGTACAATTAACTTTTGGTCAACAAACTATACATAGTCCATGGTTTCTTCGCCGTCTTCACTCTTCGGGTCTTCTTGACAAGGCGTCAGCAACACAGTTCATTGACCCTCTGACCACCTTCACTTCAAAGTCATAATCTTGCAGGTTTAAAGCCCACCTCATAAGTTTACTATTGTGGGTTTTCATTGTCTTTAACCACTGCAGTGGTGAGTGGTCAGTGCACAGAACAAAATGTCTTCCCCAGATGTAAGGCTTGGCCTTCTGGATCGCGTATACTATGGCCAGGCACTCCTTTTCCACGGTTGCCAAATGTCTCTCACCTTTCTGGAGTTTCCTACTCAGGTAGGACACTGGATGCTGGTCACCATTTTCATCCTCCTGGCAAAGAACTGCTCCTACCCCGCTGTTAGACGCATCGGTGTAGATGATGAACTCCCGGTCGAAGTCTGGAGCACGCAGCACTGGATAATGGATGAGCGCCTCCTTCAACCTCCGGAACGCCTCCTCACAGTCGCTGGTCCACGGGATGCGGTCATCAGTCTTCTTCTGCGTCAGATCGGTCAGCGGAGTCGCAATCTCGCTAAACCTCGGGATGAACTTTCTGTAGTAGCCCACCAACCCAAGAAATGATTTGACTTTTTTCTTGGTGTTGGGTCTGGGCCAATCACGAACGGCTTCTATCTTGGCCTCTAGGGGTTTGATCACTCCTCCCCCTACTATGTGACCCAAGTATTTTATTTCTGGGCTACCCAGCTGCAGTTTGTTCTCTTTGCAGGGCCTAGGCCAAAGCACTTCCTCCCCTGGCTTTCTGGTCATACCAGGTTTTCTGTCTAACCTTCTGAGCTTGCAGGTTCTCTGCTGCTAGCTCTAAGTTTCTCTTTAGGTCATTCATTAAAGAGTCTATATATGTCACAACATCTTGTGGGTCATCCTGGGTGATCTGTTCCCAATTTTGTTTGATTAAATCTAGTGGCCCTTTCACCCTTCTCCCAAACAAAAGTTCAAACGGACTGAACCCGGTACTGGCTTGTGGCACTGATCGATAAGCAAACAAAAGGGATTGCAGCTTCTGGTCCCAATTGTTTGGATTCTCTGCCAAGTAAGCCCTAATCATGCGCATCAGAGTCCCATTGAACTTCTCCGTTAACCCATTACTTTCGGGGTGATAGGCAGTGGTTTCCTTGTGTTTAATTCCACAGATTTGCCATAACCGTTTCATGAGCTTCGATGTAAACGATGCGCCCAAATCTGTGATTATTTCTGAGGCAAATCCCATCCTGGACATATACCCCACCAAGGCATCTGCCACTGTGTTAGTTTCAATGTTAGTCAAGGGAATGGCTTCGGGGTACCTTGTGGCATGGTCCACAATGGTGAGAATGAACCGGTTCCCCCTCTTTGTGGCCTTGGGCAAAGGTCCCACAATATCCACTCCTATACATTTAAACGGGGTGTCAATCACAGGCAAAGGGCACAACTTCGCTTTGGTCCTGTCACGGTTATTCCCCTGCCTCTGACACACATCACATTGTTTACAGAACTCCTTGATCTGCTTCCCTATTTCAGGCCAGTAAAAATTTTGTGTGATTCTCTGCTGTGTTTTGTTCACCCCTAAGTGCGCAGCAAACATGTCAGAGTGCCCCCTTTGTAAGATCATGGGGCGATACTTTTCAGGTACCACTAGCTGACTTCTGATCCCATCTCCCCCTTTTGAGACATTCCTCAGGGTCTCTCTATATAAAATTCCCTTTTCCTCGCGAAATCTCGCTGGGGTTTCAGGTGTTAGCTGGGTGTCTGTCACCTTTTCAAAACACTTTCGGAGAGTGGTGTCTGCCTTTTGCTCTTGGCCAAATTTGCTGTCTGTGGTTAAGGTTTCTACCACAGCTTCGGAACTACCCTCACCTGCTTCAGCCTCGGGCTCTCCAGTACCCCCCTGAACTGTCCCCGTGGTAGCTTGTGAGCGTGTAATCACTAGCACCCGTTTCACATGTTCAGCCAGGTCATTTCCCACGAGCACGGCTGCTGGCAGAGTCGATGAAATCGCTAGCCGCCACACTCCCCTCCAGCCTTGAAAGCTCACAGGTACCTCAGCTACTGGCAGTGAGATCACCTGCCCCTCAATCCCTGCCACCTTCAGGCTCTCTTTTGGGATTATATACTTCCCAGGAATAATGTCTGGATGGCACAGGGTCACCTGGGAACAAGTATCCCTTAGCCCCCTATACTGATGGTCAAGTATTCCTACGTCCACCCCTGCGGTCTCAAACAACTGCGAATCTGTCCTCACTAGTAAGCAGCGCTTGACCTCCACAAGAGGACCATTTTCCCTAGCCGGATCAGCAGATGTAACTGTTCCAGATTGAGTAGCCATGGCAACAGGCTCCCTCAGTGGCAAGGAGCTTTGCTCTTTCTGGACACAGAACACAGCTTTTGGCTTGGTTCCACTCAAATCATGAGGCAGATTTCCCTTTAGCTGCTTTAATTTCTCACACTCTGAGATTAGATGGCCCTTTCCTTGACAGAAATAACATTTTCTGCTGTACTTGGAGTCTTTCTCCTCTGGTTTGGGTTTTCCCTCCAAAATCTGAGGTCTTGGTGGTTTCATGTCTGAGGGCTTCCCTTCAACATGGGCCCCTCCCCCTTGCTGGTTTTTCCCTGGTCCCTGAGAGTACTTGCTGTAGGTTTCTTTGGGTTTACCTACAGATTTCCCCTCAGCACCTAAGGGCTTTCTTATTTGGTAAATAAAATCTGCGATCTCTGCCGCTTCCGTCACAGATTTCGGTTTCCTCTCCCTCACCTGGAACTTCAGTTCCCCATGCAGGACTGAATAAAACTGTTCCAGCGCTATCAGGTCTTTGAGCTGCTGGAAGGTCTCTGTCCCCTCCTGAGACAGCCATTTCTCTAGCAACCTCACCAGTTGGGCCCCCACGGGTAAAAGTCTGCTCTGGTTTCTTTGTGAGTGACCTGAATCTTTGCCTCAGCTGTTCCGCATTTATCCCATGTCTGGCAAACACCAGTTTTTTAAACTCAGCGAAATCTTTCAGTAGTTCCACTGGCATCTCTGCATAGACTTCTGCCAGGCTGCCACTGATTAAATATCGCATAATGGTCATCTTCTCAGTTTCCCTTACTGAGAAGTCCACAAACGCTCTTTCCACGAGGGAAAAGAACACCTCAGGGCAATCTCCCTTGTGGTACACAGGGAATTTCTTCAGGTCAGTTTTAGACAATTGGCCCACCTCAGAATCCCTATTGTTATTATTGTTCTGGTTCATCATTTCCAATTTTCTTAACTCAAACGCCATCCTTTCTTTTTCCAGAGCAATTTTCTCTCTCTCTAATCTTTCTTCTTTTTCCATTCTCTCTCTCTCTAATTCGAATTCTCTGTTTCTCCCTTTCCCCCATTCTTTCTCTCTCTAATCTTTCCTCCATTTCCCTCACCCTCAGTTCATGCTGTTGGGCTAGGCGCATTTTTCTGAGGTTCTGTTCTCCCGTGCTCTCATCCTGCACTGAGCCAAATTCCTCCTCAGAACCTTGGTCTACCTGTGGTTCCCTCACTTCACCCATTTCTGCCATTTGGCTTCGAGTCAAGGGCATAATCCCCCCCCAGAACAGGCTGCCTTCAAAAGTCAAGCCTCAAAATAAAGCGACGACTTTTTTTTCCTTTTTGCCTCAGAAACAGCCTTCTATAGATTTCTGCTGTTCCTTCAGCACTAACTTGCAACTGTTGCCAGGCAGAATCCACCCCCTCTGCTAGGCCTCTCAGCAGACAGGCTAGATCACTGTTACTTCACACAGCTTTGCCTCAGCTCTTTCCCGCCAAAACGGGTTGCCTCAGAGCTCCCTAATCTAGTCCCCAATCTGAGGTTACACGTTCTTCCACTAGCCTACCTCCCCGTGAGGTAAGCCTAGAAGATTACCTATGCGCTCTCAGATTTTCCCTGACTAGACCCCCCTTGCTCTGGGCACACTTGCCAAGGCTTTGCTGGACCACTGGACAACTGGACCAGTCGTATCCCACAAGCTGGACACCAATCAATGTGGCAACCCCAGACCTACTGGAGTATGCCACACTATAATTATGCTGCCACCAACCATTCCCTATAAGGAGTCACACAGACCAGGAATGGATTTTTAACAAACAAAAGAACAAGGTTTATTTAAATAACAAACAGGGTAAATAAAAAGATCAAGTAAATAAGATACTGTAACGTGGCTTAGTCTCAATCATACATACAACAGTTTGGTTCACACAGAACACTTTAAAGTAAAGCACAGACCCTGAACCTATCAGTTCTGGCTACCTATATAGAAACCTGAACCTATCAGGTAGGTACTAACTGACACACAGTTGTACTCAGTCTGACACACAGACTCCCACTCCTCACTCCTCACACAAGCTCCAAATATATATATAGTACAGCTCCTCCTCCCTGATGTCCCGCCTTCCACTCCCCATAGGATGGAACTTTCCCTCCAAACCCATGACAGACAGGTACCATCAGTGCTGTATGTAACACCGCTATGTTCACTTTGGACCAGAAAATGAAAGATAAGTTAAAATCATAGGTAGTTGATTTTTCACCATTGAATATAGGCAAATTGGCCAATAATCTCTTCAATTTATAGTTTCCTAGCTCATTTTTTGGCGGGGGGAAAGGCTCAATACTTATCAGCACCCCCTCTAATTACAAACAAACATGCATTGATTTCTGAATACCCTGTTTCCCTGAAAATAAGACCTAACCTGAAAATAAGCCCTAGTATGATTTTTCAGGATGCTTGTAATATAAGCCCTACCCACAAAATAAGACCTAGTTAAGTGAAACCCCGCCTTCTACCATTGTGCAGCAACAACAAGAAGATAACATGACTGTATTTGAATAAATGTAGATTGTTGTACATAAAAAAATAAAACATCCACTGAAAATAAGCCCTAATGCGTTTTTGGAGCAAAAATTAACATAAGACCCTGTCTTATTTTGGGGGAAACACAGTAATACCACATAGGAGGCACAGAACTACACATGAAGGCTTAGGGTAATAACTACAAAGAAGTAAAATGTTATCATAGAAGTGAAAAATCTGGTATGTAATGAATTAATTTTTGAAAGTAACATCCTAAGTGCTGGCATTGTGGGTATGTACAATGATATGTACAAGAGAATACAGCTTTGCCCAAATCCCTATATTTCTGTTTTCTTCTTTTCCTCTGTAGGTGCTCCAATGGACCAGCCATGCTGTCGAGCTCTGTATGACTTTGATCCAGAAAATGAAGGGGAGCTTGGCTTTAAAGAGGGTGATGTCATTACCCTCACCAACCAAATTGATGAAAATTGGTATGAGGGAATGCTGCATGGCCAGTCAGGGTTTTTCCCCATCAACTATGTAGAAATTCTTGTTCCTTTGCCTCGTTAGGACAGCTGAGTCACCACGTCTTGAACCCCCCACTCCCCTTACCAAAAAAGTCATGTGTTAATACCACTGCTTTTAACAATAAAGATATGAATCAATAAAATGGCTGCTTGCTCCACATCACAAGAACAAGCTGCAGTGGTTTAGCTAGTCATCAGGCCCCACGGACAATCTTTGGTTTTCGTGTTGTCAGATGCACAGTGGTGATTATGTGCTATCTTCCCAAAGTGATGGAGCCAGACATGTGGGTTCTTCCATTACCTCAGTGTTGCCTCAGAAAAGTACATACAGGAGAAGGGAAGTGGGTGGTAACTGTTGGTGTGACTCAGTCATAGTGTTGTGGAAGGGGGGAAATGGTAAAATATCTTCTTTGGTAAGATAAAGTATATCACCACTCTATTGCCATTTAGTTCTATAGAAAAAGAGGAGGAAAATATCTTTGATCATTTCTGAAAATATACTGTTTAAGCAGATCTAATAATGGCAAACCCGTTCTTTGTACTTTTTCTTGACCAAATGACCAAGGAATCCTCTCCTTGGGGAAACGGCAAAATACTGTATATTCCACTTTCCCTGCTGTTGGCTTTTATCTGTTAGATTGGAGTGGGCATAAAAATTAGGTTGGGATCTGAGGCCTCCGAGAATGATTTGAGGTAGTTTGCTAAGAGTTCCTAACTTTTAAGAGTTCAGACAAGAGCAACAATAGTGTTATTGCCACCTATATTAGGCTGCTGAAATGAAGAGAGCTGATGTTACCCAGAAAAGGTCTTTCATGTGAAAGGACTGTGAACTCAGCTCTTTTCTGGTACTTAAAAGAAATTCCAAGGCTCAGAATGCACCGAGAAGCATCCTGATCTTTTCAAAGGATACAGCCTCCTTCTCCTGGATCAGGTTGGTCTAGAGAAGTTCAAGAGCTTCTGGAAGGAGACCACCCTGGCTTTTTCAAGTTTCCAGGCTAAATTTTAAATGTACAGTCATGCCCCGCTGGACAATTACCCCGTTTAACAATGAATCTGCTTAACATTGATGTTTTTGCGATCGCAAAACAATGGTTTAAATGGATTTTTTCGCTGTGCGATGATCGGTTCCCTGGTTCAGGAACCGATTTTTGCTTTGCGATGATCAGCAAACAGCTGATCATCGGGTTTCAAAATGGCCACCGGCTGAAGAAAATGGCTCCCCTCTTTTTTTAGGACTGATTTTTCACACTACAGGCACCCTGTGGAGGATCTTCGCTGGACGAGCAGGTATTTAGCCCATTGGAACGCATTGAACGGTTTTCAATGCGTTTCAATGGGTTTTTTAATTTTGTTTGATGACGTTTTTGCTCTACAGTGATTTCGCTGGAACGAATTAACGTCGTCAAGCGACGCACCACTGTATTGGAAGGTCAAACCAGGACAACAAAGGACTAGGGTCACAGGTTCCATGTGGCTGCTCACAAATCTTGGACATAAAAACCTATAATTCTAGCAGCAAATATATGATGTTAGAAGATTAGGAAAATAATAAAATGTAGCAACTTTCACTCTAGGCACAAAAAAAGAAGTCTCTTATTTTAAAACAGGAAACCATATTTCTGCATATTCACTGAAAATAGTAAGTATGAAATGCTATTCACACCTATTTTTATTTTCATCTTCCTAGTGTTCTTTCAACATCATTTCTGTATATTTTGCCCTCAATGAGGACTAAAGTTTAAAAAAAAGATTGTGCTGAGCAATGAAAGCAACATGTGGCTATATATGCAAAAATCTTTGAGTTGTTTTTCTGTCCACCTATATATATTATGTTTTAATCCTACTTTTTGCATTGTGTCTGTGTGTGTGCACGTGTAGTGAACTGTCTAACTAATTCACTGTTCTTTTTGATAACTGCTGTAGGAGTTTAAGCTGTGTTCTCCAGAGTTCTATTTATCTATATATACTTGTACAGATCTTCTTGCGCTGCTTTGGATGTGCCACTTCAGTATTGAACCATGTGAAAAGAAGGCAATACCTTTTTTCGCTTTTAATGTGTAAGCTATATATTGGAAAGCATTGATATTTCAAATAAAAATGCTGACTGACTGGCTGAAATATGTGTAATTTTCTTTTTTCTTTTATCATCATTGATTTCTCATGCTATTACCACAATTTCCCTAGCCCCAGAGCTTGGGAAAATATGTGTGTTTCAGACTATACTTCCCGGGGCCTTTTAGCCACACCATGCCTGCTGATGGTTGCGAGGTGCTGGGAGTTGAAGTGTAAAAAAGTAACTTTTCCAGCCTCTAGGTCATATGCCAGATGCAACTTTGTATGTGTAGACTGTGAAAGGTGTTCAATTAAGTCATCCATTCTGGGTAATGGGTATGGATCTGGGACGGTGACACTGTTTAACTTTCTGCAATCAAAACAAAATCTCACTTCATCAAGAATTTCGCCTAACACATCGCGTTTCGGCACTAGGACCACCGGTGAAGCCCACGGAAGTTGCTGCTCACACAGGGCTGTTTAGCACGAGGCTACACATCACTTTTAAAGCATCTGTGTCCCTAAAAAAATAGTAAAAATCCATAAATCCAAGAAAACAAATAAAAACTAGTTAAAAAGGCAAATAGGCAGATGCCTCCCCTATAATCTATAAAGGTAATCCATTAGGAAAAGTAAAAAAGGTAAAGTCATTCTGAGAACCCTAAAGTCACAGCACTGACAATTAGCCAGACTGGGTGTAGGTATCCAAAAACAGAAGGCAAAGTCATCCTTGGATCCTGAAATCTCAGGTATGACACAGCCAAGCACCCAAAACAAAAGGAAATACAGCAATAGGATTCTGTGAGAGCGTTCCTTCACTACTATTCTGTAAAACCTTGAAAATGATCACTGGCCATTCCTGTGACAAACACGGTTCCCTGGAGAACGCGTGAATGCTCGGACAGAGAGTAATCAGGAGATTGGACACTCTAAAATTTGCTGAGTGAGTCCCAGAACCCAGCTAGACGTATACAACTCTCCATCTTACAAGTCTGCCCTAATATGACCACCATTGTCCCCTCAGATATTACTGTTAGAAAACCATGTGGGCTTTGTAGTCCTTAGACTTATCATGCACCACAGGCAGGACTCCTTAAGTATGCTAGGCTGAGGCAAGCACCATCAGATGACCTATGACAAGTTTACTGTTCAGGAAACCAATTGATTTTTTATAATCATTTTTTTATTAAAGAAAAAGTAAGTTCCTAAATGCCAAAAACAATCTAAGTCATAACAAGCAAATAAGCATTGTGCTGGTTATTTACAAAGCTGTAGTGAGGCAAAGAAAACATGGAAAATAGACAAGTGTTCAAAAACATTACAAGAATCCAAAAAGCTAAGAAAAATCATAAAAACAGTTCCAATAAGGTAATCCATTAGGAAAACAAAATAGTCCAATTAGGTAAGAAAAAGTCCATAGTCCTTAATAATCCTGTAAATGAAAAATACTGTACAAAAAGAAAAATCCTGTAAAAGAAAATGTCCCATTGTCCTGAGAATAATCCAAGAGAATAGTCTATAGGGGTAGTCCATAAGAATTGTCCATGAAAAGAATCAAGAATATTCCCTGAGTGCGTGTATGAATAATCCATGTGTGTAGGTCACGGGTAAGTCACGAATGACATTGTCCATAGGTCTTTTTTTCAAGAGTAACTGGTAAGTCCTTATCTGCCCTTCCCACGATGTCATCCAATCACAGTCCGTCGTTAGGTAAACAGTCCTGTTATACCACCTGACCTTCTCTGCCATAGGTAACAGATGTTATTTGGGTTTCTGTGGTTTTGCGAAGAGTCACAACAATACCCATCTATCTTATCACGAAGTTCTTTCTCATGCTCTCAGAATAGCATTCCCCTGGCTCTCACTAGCAAACAACCTGTCAGCATAGCAAAGATCCTTTATACAGAGAAACAAGATGGAACCTCTCTTGCACATTTCTTAATTACAAAACCCATGTCCCTTACAAGATTTTAACCACATATTTCATCTCATCACACCATTCACAATTGATCCTAAACAGTTTACCTGTCTTCCAGGGACCTTTCTTAAAAGAGCACCCCAGATTCTAGCACACAAAGCCACAGCCATAAGATCTAATCCTTGCAAACAGTGCTTCCTAAAAAGCTGCTGCTCACACAGGGCTGTTCAGCACGAGGCTACACATAAGTTTTAAAGCATCTGTGTCCCTCTGCCATTTCACTTCCACCAAAACTTAGCTTGTGGATCAGAACCACGCAAGCTGTAAGATAGAACAAAAATGGTCATCCTGAGGTACTACAAAATCCAGCACGCGGTTCATCCCACCGCTGCCACCATGTCACGACCAAGGGTCCCCTAGAGGACACCTGGACGGCGGACAGAGAGTAATTAGGAGTTTGCACACCCTTAAAAGTGCTGAGGGAGTCCTGGAACCCCAACAAGGCATGTACACAACCCCCTCTTACAAGTCTGCCCTAATAAGAACTCCACTGTACCTTAGGATATTTCTGATAGAAAACCATGTGGGTTTTGTAGTCCTTAGACTTACTATGCACCACAGGGCAGGACTCATTAAGCAAAACAGGCCGAGGCGATACCATCATGGATGACCTATGACCGTTTACTGTTCAAGAGACCAATTGATTTTTATAATTATTGTTTTATTAAAGAAAAAAATCCATAAAGTAATATGCTGTTATGCAAAAGCATGCAAATAATCATTTTGCTGGTTAACTACAAAACAGTAGTGAAGTAAAGAATTCATGAAAACTATACAAGTATTAAAAATAGTAAAAGATTCAAAAATCCAAGAAAACAAATAAAAACTGGTTAAGAAGGCAAATAGGAAGATGCCTCCCCTCTAATCCAACCAGGTAATCCATAAGGAAAAGCAAAATGAAGAAAATAGTCCAAATAAGTATAAAAGTCCAAAGTCCATCATTGTTCTGTACAAAGGAAAAATCCTGTAAAAGAAATATCCTATTCTATTAATTCTACTACTGCTATAAACTAAGCCATCTTGTTCCCAACTTCCTCATCATCATCCCTTTTTCAAGCTTAGCTGGCATATCTTTATCCTCCACTTCTCACGGTGACATCCAATCACGGTACGAGGTTGGGTAAACAGTCCTTCTTTACCTCCTGTCTTTCTTTCCCATGGGTAACAGATGTTGTTTGGATTTAGTGGTTTGCAGTGAGTCACAACAAAGTCCATCTATCTTATCATGGAATGTTTTTCTCAGGCTTATAGAAGAGCATTCTCCCATCCTCCTACCAGCAGATACTTTGTTAGCATTGCAAAAATCATCTATGCAGAAAACCAATATGGAATCCCTTTTACATTATTCCATACTACATAACCCATCTTCAGTACAAGATCTCAACCAAACAACCCATCTCATCACATGCCTCCCAAAAAGTTATACCAAAATCCAGAACAGTTAATGTTCTTATTTTGATAACTGACTACAATGAGATGCAGTAGGTAGTTATTTACAAGGTGTAGAAAAATGACTTATTCCTATACAGTAATATACTAAACTAATAAATTTCAAATCTGCCTCTAATCTAGCAAAGCAATTGAGGTAGGAAAAATATTCTAATAGCAGCATTTAAATACATAAGAGAGAATTGGGTTAAGCACTTCTACTAATCTGAAAAATAGAAAAATAAACATGTTAGCATGAATCATCTAAAATATATCACTCTGTATATGCTCAGATAACAATCCAATAGTAAAACAGTGAAATAATGAAACAATGGTTAACATAATATAGACTTGGTAAGCTAAATTACTATTAAGAAGAAAAAATGAAAAAAGACACTCTATGTATGCTCATGAATATCATAATACACCATTTCAGGAAATTGATACATCAGATCTTCACCACTCTAACCATCTTCAATCTCCGAATTTGCACAGAACATTCTTGACAAGCTGTGAGCAATTAAGGCCTTTCTGCCCGGCATGTGTTCGATAGCAAAATCATATTCTTGCAATTTAAAACTCCACAGCCTTAATCTTGGGCAATGATCTTTTTGTCTATGTAACCATGTCATAGCATTCTTGTTTGTTTGGAAAACAACTTTCTGAGTACATATGTAAGATTTAAAAACACGAGCAGACCACAAAATTGCATAAACAGTTCTTTCCTGACCACTATACTCTTTCTCTTTACGCTTCAGTGGTCTGGCAACATAGACAACTGGGTGTAAAAATTTTTCATCATTTTTCTGCAACAAAACAGAACCTAGGCCCAGTTCTGAAGACATACTGTAGTTTGTATCACAAAAGGTAAAAGTAAATGTAACCAATGTTGGTTACTCTGACTAGCAGTAGTTTTCCAGAATCTCAGAGAGGCATGTTTCCTGCTCTGCAGTGTTGGCCCAAAATATTTTGCTGCATGGACTAGACAGTGGTCCTGAACATTTTCCAAACCATAGACCGGTTGGGGAGGCCATGGGGGGGTTCTGAGTGGGGCACCCACACGTGCGTGGGTGGGTGGGCAGGGCACCAGTGGGTGGGCGGGCAGGACACCTGTGGGTGCATGTGCAGATGGGCGGGGCACTCATGAGCGCATGTGTGCATGGGTGGGGCACCAGTGTGCATGTGCATGGGTGGACGGGGCACTGTGCATGCATGCACCGGTGGGTGGGGCACTCGCACATGCATTTGGGGAGCCCGTGCATGTGTGGAGGGGGTGTGGGGGCTCCAGAGATCTGTCTCTGTGGCCCGGTCCTGCCAAGGCCACGGTCTGGTACCGGGCCGTGGACTGGCGGTTGGGGACCCCAGGACTGAAAGGTGCCTTTTCAATTTTCTTTGGGGAGGTTTTTCCTCCTGTCAACTTCCTGGTTTAAACAGTTCATTATCATTTTCAGCTGATTCCCATAGAGGTAATTTACAAAATATTTATATCCCCCCCCCCCAATTTCTTTGAATATCTTGAAGCCTAGCAATAATGCCTCTGTGTATTTCTTTCTTTTTTATGACTCATGCTTAAGACAGCAGTGTTAGCTATAGAGGGATCTCGAGTTCTATTTTAAAGAAGAGTTCCTCCACTACAGAAGAGTTCCTCCACTAGGATCTACTGCCTGTCTTCAACATTTTTGCTTCCAGATATAGTTCAAGCTTGATTTGTTATGGGACCTACTTGATCATCCTTCTGGCAATCCAGGTTATCTACAAAGTTCTCTTCCAGCACCATATATCAAATGAATCAATGTTTTTCCTTTAAGCTTTCTTCACTGTCTAGCTTTCATACCTGTAGATATTAATTGGGAGTACAATAATGTGGATGATCTTGGTATTGGGCTCCAGTGACACATCTTTACATTTGGTAATCTTTTTTAACTCCTTCATTGCTCTCATTCTGAGTTTCAGTCTCTTCTGGTTTCTTGGCTGCAGTCTCCGTATGGACTGATAATTGAACCAAAGTATAGGAAATCTTTGACAACTTTAATTTTTTAATTGTCAAACTAAAGTTGTGTAGTTTTTCTGTATGCTTGATTTCGGTTTTAATAATGTTCAACTGCCATCCTGCTTTGGCACTTTCTTTTTTGACTTTTGTCAAAAGTTGTTACGAGTCATTGCAGCTTTTTGCCAGTAAGATGGTGTCAGCTGCATATCTTAAAAATTAATGATGTTTCTTCCACCAATTTTAATTCCTCCTTCATTTGAATCTAGTTCAGCTTTCTATATATGTTCTGTGAATATGCTGAATAACTAAGGAGATAAAATGCACCCTTGACTGGCACCTTTACCTATAGGAAACTATTCTGCCTCTCCATATTCTGTCCTAACATTTGCTTCTGGTCCACAACACAGGTAATGCATTAGGACAATACAAGTTTTTACGGCCAGGATTATTTCACGAATGCTTTATGGCTCTCAACTATTCGCTTACACTAATCTATGACCTCTAGAGATTGTTCAGACCAAAATTGTGAGAGCCATTCTTGGAGTTCCACCTTGTACTTCCAGTGTGGCTCTTCGCTTAGAGGTTGGGTTAATATCCATTAAAGCACGGGCTAAAGTCCTTATAGTGAAATATTGGCTTAAACTGTTTTTTTCATTAGAAGGCTTGGCCCCATTGATCCTACTAGATTCCTTTCAGTCCGAGTGGAAGAAGCATATAACTGAAGAGATATGGAAAATTGGCTTTCCCCCCAGTATACTTATAGCAATGGGTCCCACGGATGCCATCAAAGCGGTGAAGTTAAGGGTATGGGACATTAAACTACAGGAACATGTTGGCCAATTAGGGAAGTCTAACTTTCTTTAAAAATCGGCTTTTATCACCTCCTCATATTTAGCCAGCACAATGTCATCTAAAGCCATAAGGGCTTTTATGCTAGCTAGGCTCAATGTATTTCCTTCTAAGCTTCTGGAGGGAAGATTTCAAGGTTTGCCTACATCAGATTGTCTCTGGCCTTGTAATAGTGATAAAGTTGAATCAGTTGGTCATGTTCTCCTTTTCTGTACTTGCTAACAGGATCTACCTATTATTTTACTACCTATTATCTGTAAATCTCCCGGGAGATCAGAGGAGGATTATGTCCAGTTGCTACTCTCTAACAATACCCCTTATATTACGAGACAAGTGGCCAAATTTTGTGCTGCAGCAACGGTTATTCGTGTTCAGTTATTTGGGTAGGTGATTTTAGATGCATAATATAATATAATATAACACTGGCTGAGGTTTTACTTATATTAAGGATATATGATGTTATTAATTGGAAAGAAGGGGTTGTTTTATCATGTTTTAATGGAATTATATTACCCTGCCCGACTTTACTAAACAATAATTATATGTATCTATTTTATATTGATTTGGTTTCACTGGTCTTTGACCATAATAAAGCATTCATTCATTCATTGATTAGGACAAGCAAACAAGCAGTACAGCAGACAGGAAATGAAAAACAGCTGCCAGAAAGCAGGGGGTTCAGGCCCCCAGCTACTGCTGTTTACAGCACATTGTGGGAATCAGTCTGGATAACATACTGAGATGATGCTATGGGGACATGGTATACCTCATACTGTATATGTAAATAGCACCGTGTGGACAAAGAGTCTATGGAATCCTGTGATTGTAGGAAATGTTTGCAACTGGCTCCTTGATTGCATTTCACATGATGATGATTGCCAGAATCGAAATACAGGCATTTACAACTGAGCAGGAAAAATGCTTCATTGGCTTTATGGATGACAGTTACCAGTCTTATAACTTTGAAACTGCCATGCCTATGGGGCTGCATCAGGGTGAACCAAGCATGACACCTATTGCTTTCATTAAGGGAGGCAACATAGCAATGTCATGGGGGAAGGTTACCACCTCCCATCATTTATTCAGTCTCTTAAGGCTTACATTTTTTAAAATGCAGCTCTGATGTTTAGCCCATCTACCAGAGCAATTAGAAGCAGGTTGGCATATGAGTGTTCTCAAGAAAGGAGACATTGGTTGTTCTGGGTTTTTCGGGCTCTTTGGCTGTGTTCTGAAGGTTGTTCTTCCTGACGTTTCGCCAGTCTCTGTGGCCAGCATCTTCAGAGGACAGCAAAGGAGACATTCTTAATATTAAAATATCAGCAGGAAGTACATAGCAAAATAATTCAATATGACAGTTTTTCAAACACAGAAGATACAGTCATATGAAAAATAAAGTACATTCTCTTTGAATTCTGTGGTCTTACGTATCAGGGCATAGAAAAAATGCTGTTAAGGTCAATATGCCAGCAAGTTTGGAAAACTCAGCAGCGGCCAGAGTATTGGAAAAGATCAGTCTACATCCCAATCCCAAAGAAGGGCAGTGCCAAAGAATGCTCCAACTACCATACAATTGCACTCATTTCACACGCTAGCAAGGTTATGCTCAAAATCCTACAAACTAGGCTTCAGCAGTATGTGGACCAAGAACTCCCAGAAGTACAAGCTGGATTTCGAAGGGGCAGAGGAACTAGAGACCAAATTGCCAACATGCACTGGATTATGGAGAAAGCCAGAGAATTCCAGAAAAACATCTAGTTCTGCTTCATTGACTATGCAAAAGCCTTTGACTGTGTGGACCACAGCAAACTATGGCAAGTTCTTAAAGAAATGGGAGTGCCTGACTACCTTATCTACCTCCTGAGAAACCTATACATTTGACAGAAGCAAGAGTTAGAACTGGATATGGAAACACTGATACTGCAAAGGTTGCATTGGATACGGCAAATGTTCATACAGCTATGAACTACTTAAAGAGAGAATATTATGAACATGGAAATAAAAACACTAAACTGCTATCACATGCAGTTAAAAAGAGGGCAGCAAAAAGAACAATTGTTTCATTAAAAACGAAGGAAGGAATGTTAAATTTGCAGCAACAAATACTCTCTACATTCATGGAATATTATAAAGATTTATATAAATCAGAAGTAACACCGGACATAAATACTAAAAAATTTATACAAACATTACCAATAAACCAAATTTTAGAGGAACATAAAGACTATTTAAATAGCCCAATAACAAAAACTGAGATAAATTCAGTTATCAAAAAACTTAAGAAAGGAAAAGCACCAGGCTGTGATGGATTCACAGCTGATTTCTATAAAGTATGGGAAGAAGATGTCCTAGAACATCTTCTAAAGCTATTTAACTCAATTTTGGGAGGTGACAAAATACCAGAGTCATGGCATACGGCCAGAATAATAACTATATTGAAACCAGAAAAAGACCCAATGTTTCCTTCATCTTACAGACCTATAACACTGCAAAATCAAGATCAAAATTTTTTTGCAAATATTGGCACAAAGATTAAGTAGTTTTGTAACTAAATATGTTCATACAGACCAATATGGGTTTATGCCGGAGAGTATTGAATATTATATACACAGCCAATAAAGAAAAAAAGAAGATGGCAATACTCTCACTGGATGCTCTTAAGGCCTTTGACCGGGTGGAATGGAAATTCATGTTTGATCTGTTGGAAAAAATGAATATGGGTAAAAACTTTATTAAAGTTTTAAAGGAATTATATATAGGAGCAGGTGCTACGGTACTTATTAACGGATTGGAATCTGAAAAATTTACATTATTTAGGGGAACTAGACAAGGCGATCCCTTGTCTCCAATCCTATTTGCATTAATAATAGAACCTCTTGCGACAAAAATAAGAGAAAGTGAAAACATTAGAGGACTGTCCACAAAAAATAGACAACACAAAATAAACTTATATGCAGATGATATGCTTCTTTTTTTGGAGGACCCATTAAAAAGAATAGAACATTTAAAAGAAATATTAGAGGAGTATAGTCAATATACAGGTTTAAAAGTTAATTTCCAAAAATCTAAATTATTATGTTTAAATATCCCTATTAGGGAACAAAATGAAATTACAGATGCATCTCATTTAGAGTTATGTTATTCAAGTTTTAAATACTTAGGAATATGGGTAACAAAAAATCTTAATCAATTAATCTACAGAAATTATAAAAATCTATTTAAATTTGCAAAAGAAAAAATGACAAAATGGGTCAATTTGAACTTATCAATGCTGGGGAGAATTGCTCTGATTAAACCTTATATATTACCAAAATTTCAATTTCTATTCCAAAATATCCCATTACAGCCAGATACAAAAAAAGTAAAACTATGGCAAGGAAAGCTAGAAAATTTTATTGCAGGAAAGGGAAAGAAGATAAGATTTATAAATAGCATCAAATATAGACAGGGTCAAAAGGGGGGATTAGGAATACCACAGCTCCTAAAATACTACGAAGCTTTGCAAATAAACCAAATTATTAAACTTATACAAATTGACGAGACTTGTAAAAATTCAGACTGGGTTAAAATGGAAAGTGAAATGAAAATGGACATAGGAAAGCGATGACAAACCTAGACAGCATCTTAAAAAGCAGAGACGTCACCTTGCCAACAAAAGTCCGAATAGTCAAAGCTATGGTTTTTCCTGTAGTGATGTATGGAAGTGAGAGCTGGACTATAAAGAAAGCTGGCCGCCAAAGAATTGATGCCTTTGAATTGTGGTGCTAGATGAGGCTCTTGAGAGTCCCCTGGACTGCAAGGAGAACAAACCTATCCATTCTAAAGGAAATCAATCCTGAGTGCTCACTGGATCCTGAAGCTGAGGCTCCAATACTTTGGCCATTTCATGAGAAGACTTCCTTGGAAAGACCCCGATGTTGGAAAGTGTGAAGGCAAGAGGAGAAGGGGATGGCAGAGGATGAGATGATTGGACAGTGTCATTGAAGCTACGAACATGAATCTGACCAAACTCCAGGAGGCAGTGGAAGACAAGAGGGCCTGCCGTGTTTTGATCCATGGGATCACAAAGAGTTGGACACGACTGAATGACTAAACAACAACTGTGTGGATTTGCTGGTGTGCTTGGGATCATTGTCCTATTGCATGATCCAATTTCAGCCAGATGTCAGACAGATGGCCTCACATTTGACCTTAGAATACTTTGGCATACAGAGGAGTTCATGGTCAGCTCAATGACTACAAGGTACCCAGGTCCTGTGGCTGCAAAACAAGCCCAAATCATCACCCGTCCACCACTGTGCCTGACAGTTGGTATGAGATGGTTGCACTGATGTGTTTTGCTTGGTTTTTGTCAAACATGGCACTGTGCGTTCTGGCCAAACATTTCCATTTTGATCTTGTCTCTTCAAGGGACATTGTTCCAGAAGTCTTGTGGTTTGTCTTGATGCAACGTTGCAAACCTAAGCCATGTGGCCATGATTTTTTTTTTAAGAGACAAGAGGCTTTCTCCTGGCAACCCTTCCAAACAAACCATACTTGATCAGTCTTTTTCTAATTATACTGTCATGAACTTTAACATTTAACATGCTAACTGAGGCAGATGTAAATTCTGGGTTTTTTGCAACTTATCTGAGCATTGCACTAACTAACCTTGGGGTGAATTTGCTTGGCTATCCATTCCTGGGAAGATATTCAAGCCAGTTGCCTGTTTTCCACATGAATAATCTTCCTCACTGTAGAATGATGGACTTTAAATTGTTTGGAAATGACTTCCTAACCCTTCCAAAATCAATGGGCAATAACAATTGCTTCTCTATGATCATTGCTGATGTATTTCCTCCTTAGCAACCCACACCTGAATGCTTCAGACCAGCAAACTGCTAAAGTTTCAGCTTTTATAGAAATGGTCACACTTGCTGACAATCAATTACTCAAGGGCACTTAGTTAGCAGCACCTGGCTGCTACTTAGCCTCTGAATTCCTATGTAAAATAGTATGTTGAAACCACTGAACACTACTAATTAGCTGAAGGAGCTGAAGCCCTCAGTACACTTCCTCTTCAGGTGGTAGGAAAACTTCCTCTGAAGTAAATCCAGAGGTGGGATCCAGCCTATTCGCCCCAGTTCCATAGAACCTATTCCTAAATCTCCTATTGGTTAGGAGATCCGGTAGCTGGCCTGAAATGAATGAAGGAGGAGGGCCAGGTGACCAGCGATGACTGGGGGGGGGGCTATGTTAAAGGCTGTTGTTCTGACAATTTGAGGAGACAAATGGCACACAGATTTCTCACTCAAAAACAGGAAGATAGCTATCAGTTTTTTAACACTAGTAAGATTTACCATCAGGCCAGGGTTGAAGAAAGCACAACATATCAAAGGGGAATTAAACTATCCAGACATTCAGGCTGGGGGTGGGGGTGGGGGCCAGAGGGACTGTGAGGAGGAGGAAGCGGAGGGACTAAACCATACTAATCAAGCATTTGTCTCTGTGAGGAGCATCTTCAGAGGACTGTTCAGATTGGCTTTCAAGCTTTCATTTTTGAGATTATTCAAGTAAGTAAGTATAATACATAAAACGCAAACTATGTCTGAGCATAAAGCCGGCTTTTTATTAAATATTTCCCTGCCTTAGCTGTTTGCCATGCAGTCTTGAGAAATGGAGGGAGGGTAATGAAATGGGGATTTTTTTTTAAATTTTTATCATGTAAAATATATTTTCAAAATTATTTCAACAGGATTCCCTTTAGGACCTTTTAGCATTTATGTATTTGTTATTGCATTTTTATGCTGCCTTATAATGGGATGTAAAAAAATATATTTATCATTGTATCAGTGTTTGTGAATGTGAGCCACTGGAGTTTGCCCTAAGTGCCAGAGTTTAGAAAAACCTATTTTTTGAAATAAATAAATACCTGAACTTTGGAGAAAAAAGGTCAGAAGCCTGTTGGTGATTAATTAGTTATGCAAAAGTAACTTACAGCAACTAAGTTTTCAAAGAAAGTATACGTTTTTAAAAGAGTGAATTTCCATGGCTGAGGATTTGAACCCTGGTCTCCAGAGTCCCTATATGCCAGACTATTCCTGTATTTGTGATTAACACATACTTAAGTTTAATTGTGTTCATCAGGTGCCCCAAGAAACATAACCAAATTTTGCCACCATGAGTTAATGCTTTTTAACATGAAGTTAATTTGCCTCCCTCCAGTGATGTCCTTTCAAGGGAAAATGCGGATTTATGATATAGGCCACTATATTTAGATTTTCAGAGAGGGAGGACATAACATGCCACTTTTTCCATTGGTATGCAGAAATCTAGTATTTAGGATCTATGGAAAAACTAATGGGGAACCAGGCTCGGTCAGGAGGAGGGATGCTATTATATTTTATTATGATGATGATAAAAAATTTAGGGCATTTATTTGCAAAGGCTTTTACCCAGGTTGTTGTGGGTTTTTCGGGAATATCAACGTTGCCCCTTTGTGCTGTCCTCAACAGCCCTGCACAGCTGCTGCAAACTCAACCATGTGGGTTCTCTGATGGTGTCAATCCATCTCACATTTGATTTTCCTCTTTTCCTGTTGCCTCCAACTTTTCTACAGAACCTGGAATGGGGAGGGATTAAATGTTGGTGAATTGGGGAGTGGTGGGGATGGTTGCTTGGCAGCCTAGTATTGAGTCAACATGTTTTTGCAATTCTTTTATAAGAAAAAGTGACGCATTCGAAAACAAGAGGAAAGGAGCAGATCCCACAAGCTGCAAAAAAGCATACATTTCATAAATAAATAACTGACCAATGGGTTTCTCTGCCCACTGTTTTGAGGGAGATCGTAACACTGTCTTTGTGGTTGGTGGAGGATTCGGGGAGTTGTAGTCCCCCCCCCATTAAGGGCTTTTATTTGCAAAGCTTTCACGGCTGGGGTCTGATGGGTTTTTCGGGCTCATTGGCCGTATTCTGAAGGTTGTTCTTCCTAACGTCTTGCCACAGAGACTGGTGAAATGTTAGGAAGAACAACCTTCAGAACACGGCCAAAGAGCCCAAAAAAACCACAACAACCAATTAAAGGAATAACCTTTCAACTTTTTGGAACTGGCAGTTAGATGCATACAAAACCTGTGGTTGCTGTTATTGTTATGTGTCGTCAAATTCCCCCCTACTTAGGGTGACCCTAGGAATCAGCAATCTCCAACATGGCCTGGCCTCAACAGCCCTGCCCATCTATTGCAAACTCAAGCTTGTGGTTTCCTTAGGGAGTAGGTCTATCTTGCATTTAGCCTTCCTCTTTCCCTGCTGCCTTCTATCTTTCCCAGTATTATGGTCTTTTTCAATCTATGCCTGCCTTCTCATGATGTGCCCGAAGTAGGACAGCCTCAGGTTTGTTGGTTTGTTTGCTTCTGGAGATAATTTACGCTTAATTGGATCTAGAACCCACTTACTCATCTTTTGTGGCAGTCCAGGGTATCTGCAAAGATTATCGTAATTTTGTTAATTGGGACAGTCCTTTTTGAAGAGACATGTGTCAGTAAGCTGTTTTAAGCTTCTGTTGTTGTTACATTACTATTACATTACATTACTATTACTATTACTGTTGCTCTGTGGTAAGAACTTTTTTTTCGAAAGGGGTCAGAGCATTTGAGAGTTATTCTCAAATTCATCTTCGCTTTACATGTGTGCTACGTGCCATTCAAGATGACCCTAATGGGCCTTTCAAGGCAAGTGAGGTTCTCCTTCCTCTTCCTTCTCTTCTTCCCACACAACTACCTTCCTTGTTTCCCCAGACCAGGGAATAGAGATTAAACCTGCACTGCATGGGGTTACACAGCACTCTCCCTGAAAACTAAGGCTTGTATTTTAGGACTCTTCCCTGAGGAGTTGTGTGGGGCTGAAGGTGAAAAGGGGCAGCAGAGGAGGACAGAGGAGATGAAAATGGAAGGTGGGAATTTGGGGAAGACAGTGGAGGAGGGGGAATCTTATGTTTTTGGTGAAACTGTGGCATGAAGGAAAAGTGGGAAATGAGAAGAGGAAGCAGTCGCCAGGGCTCTGAGGGAAGCCATCATCACTACCAGCGCCGCCAGCAACACCAACACCCCTCAAAGCAACTGGCAAGGAGAAGCGGTGGGTGCGGGGTGGAGGGGAAAGATGGAGGAGGAGGAGACCTTAGAGGAGTCAGTAACTGAAGGACCGATTGAGGTGGTGTTGAGGTGGAGTGGCTGAAAAGGGAACATACCTTCCAAGCCTGAAGGAAGCGGGGGGGAGAATAACTCCACAACAGGTGCACAAAGGTGGCCTCCAGGTAACAACAAACAGGGCTATCAGTCATTTCAGGAGCAGGAAAGGGGAGGGAAGCATTTTTTACTGGTGAGCTATAGGGCGAAATAGGAGGTAAAGGGAAGGAGAGATGTGTCAGTTCTCTGACAAACTTGGTCATAAGCACCCACTGTGAGGTGTGTGTTTGTGTGTGTTTTTGGCACATGCCCATGGTGAAGGTAACAGCAGCAGTATGCCCAAACAGATGTACTTATCCAGATGTCTTAATTATGTGAGAAGTAGTTGTGATAATAGGCAGTAGGGAGACCACTGTGGAAGAAATCCTCATCAGATCCCACTGTCCTGGGCATTTATTGATTGATTGATTGATTGATTGATTGATTGATTGATTGATTGATTGATTGATTGATTGATTTATTTATTTATTTATTTATTTATTTATTTATTTATCAATCATTAGGACATAAGCAGTCGTAAGATCGAATCCACGCGACGGAGTGAGCTCCCGTCGCTTGTCCCAGCTCCCGCCAACCTAGCGGTTCGAAAGCATGCAAATGCAAGTAGATAAATAGGGACCACTTCAGTGGGAAGGTAACAGCGTTCCATGTCTAAGTCGCACTGGCCATGTGACCACGGAAGATTGTCTTCGGACAAACGCTGGCTCTATGGCTTGGAAACGGGGATGAGCACCGCCTCCTAGAGTCGAACACGACTGGACAAAAATTGTCAAGGGGAACCTTTACCTTTACCTTTAGGACATAGAACCTGTTAATTTATTTGAATCCCACCACTGAGTAAATCCATAAGTAACTACAGGTTGTCTACAAGATGGTCAATAACATACACAGTTATCTTCTACTAAATCTGATCTTGGTGTTACTGCTCAACATTATTGGCAAGCATACTCAAAATCCTGAAGAGCAACCACTATCTATTGTTATGGCAGTTTGGTGCCACATTAACTGGTATTTGTAGCTGAGTGAAGGACTTACAAAGAAACCTCTAGTCCATCTTGAGCTTTCTAGAAGAATATCACACCAAACTACAAATTCCAGGATTCATAAGAGCCAAGACATTACAAGTGTTATGAGAGTGCTACACATGGTGCAGGTGTTTGAGACACTACCACTGAAACCACCCCTCTTTCTACCCTCTTTTGGATAAATGCTATGCAAGTATTTTGCATGGACTTCAACATTTTGCACAGAGTTCTCTACACTGAGTCAGCCTACAGAAATATTTGTTAGGTTATCAGGTCAGTTTGAGTAGCTACAGTCATGCGAAAAAAAAGTGAACACCTTCTTTGAATTTAATGGTTTTACATATCAGGGATATAATAAAAATTATCTGGTCCTTAGCAGGTCTGAAAATTAGGTAAATACAACCTCAGATGAAGAACAACACATGACATATTACACTGTGTCATGATTTATTTTACAAAAATAAATCCAAAATGAGAAGCCAATTGAAAAACTAAGTGCACCTTTGCTGCTTCCATAGGAATTACAGTGGTACCGCGTGTAAGCAGCCCCTTATCTCCAAAGAGATTTACAGGGGTGCCGGGGACTGGGATGAGTCCGAAATCCAGACAAACCTCTGACTGCTGAGCAGAGCCCTTAGGTCCTGTCTAAATCTGTTATCAAGTTTTGTGGCAGAATTATTTTGACTACGAAAGTCTCTGCTCTCTACTCATCTTAGCAACGAGATAATCAGAGAGCGAAGCTTCTCTGAAACAGCATGAAAAACTTTCCTACTACAGAACAGACTTTAAATCAAGATGGATGCTATTGGGACAATCTTAGGACTACATATCCCATTCTAATACACATAAAAACACAAATCATCACATGCCCCCCCCTGATAATCGTTAAAATTCAGAGCAGTAAATCTGATCTAATTTTAAGAAATCAAGCAAAAGTAACTAAAAAGTAATTCAAAGTAATTAACTGGTTATATCTCAAAATTCAACTATAGATTAACTATTACAATACTGAAACATAGCACACTGTTGAATACATTGTTTCAACGTTCAGGTTCATAAGAATCTTCACAGTACATTCTAGAAAGACCATCTGCCACAACATTCAATTTTCCAGGAATGTGTTGAACTTCAAAATCAAAATCTTGCAATGCTAGACTCCATCTCAACAATTTTTGGTTGTGAGATTTCATCTTCTGCAACCAAACTAAAGCTCTGTGATCTGTTTGGAGTGTAAACTTACGCCCCCATAGGTAAGGTCTAAGTAAATTTAGAGACCAAAATATAGAAAGAGCCTCTTTTTCAGGTACTGCGTAATTTCTCTCTCTATCCAAGAGTTTTCTAGAGAAGTATGAGATAGGGTAAAGGTTCCCATCTTCTCCTTGCTGTAACAATACTGCTCCAAGGCCTAATTCAGAGGCATCTGTTTGTAAAATGAATGGTTTGTCAAAATCAGGGGATTTCAGTATAGGTGCATCCATAATCTTAGCTTTTAAAGCATCAAAGGCACCTTGACACTCTGGTGTCCACTTTACCTTGACAGGCTGTCTCTTCTTAGTGAGCTCTGTCAGAGGTGAAGCCAAATGACTGAAATCAGGAATAAATTTTCTGTAGTAGCCAACTAGGCCCAAAAACGAGCGTACCTGTTTCTTAGTTTTTGGAATAGGCCAATCATTAATAGATTGTACTTTAGCTTGCAGAGTCTGAATTTCTCCTTGCCCAATCAAATGACCTAAGTACATGACTTTTCCTTGCATCCATTGACATTTGCTGGCTTTGACTGTCAGTCCTGCTTGCTGAAGTCTGGACAAAACAGTTTCAATGTGAGACATGTGAGAATCAAAATCAGAACTGAAAATGGCAACATCATCAAGATAAGCACTTGCAAAAGGTAAACCTTGTAAAAGTTTGTCTATCATTCTTTGAAATGACGCACCAGCGTTCTTCAAACCAAATGGCAATCTTCGGAAACGGAAAGTCCCCACGTGCGTGATGAAAGCGGTCTTATCTCGTGAATCTTCAGCCAAATCGAGCTGCCAATAAGCATTCTTTAGATCGAGAATGCTGATAAACTTAGCCTTTGAAAGATGTTCAATTAAATCATCCATTCTAGGCAATGGGTATGGATCTGGAACAGTAACACTATTTAACTTTCTGTAATCAACACAAAATCTTACTTCCTCGAGAATTTCACCCAGAGCGTTACGTTTTGGCACCAGAACCACCGGAGAAGCCCAAGGGGAGAATGACGGTTCAATCACCCCCAAAGATAACATCTTTTGTATCTCTTGTTCAATTTGGATAGCATGATTACCAATTGCTCTATATGGGCTAGACCGTATGGGCTGGGCATTGTTCTCAGTAGTTATCACATGACTGATCAATTTGGTGTAACCTGGTTTATCTGAAAACACATCTTGGTATTGTTCTAAAATTTGAAACAACCTTTCTTTCTGATCAACGGTACCTGTTAAAACAAGATTATCAGACCATGTACCTGCATCTTGCAATTCAGACAACATATCAATAGGTTCATTTGCAGCATGAAAATATTCAGCATGACATTGAAAAACCATTGCAGATCTATCTTTGTACAGTTTCAAACTATTGACATGGTAAAGAACAGGTTTCTTATTAGAATCCAACATTTTGACAAGATAATTGACATTTCCCAATTTTTGAACAATTTCACCTGGACCTTCCCAGACAACTTCTAACTTAGAAGGTCTGAGTGGGTTCAGAACAAGTACCAAATCACCCACAGAAAATTCCCTGTGTCTGGATCTCTTCTCGTGGAAGAACTTCTGACTTGCTTGAGCATCCAACAAATTGTCTCTGGCCAACTCCTGGACAGCCAAGAGTTTCTCTTGAAGTTTTCTGACAAAATCAGCAACTGGCACAGTACTACTTTTAACCACACCTTCCCAAACGGATTTCAGGAAGTCCAATGGTCCTTGTAGATTTCTTCCAAACACCACCTCACTTGGAGAAAAGCCACCTAGTGAAGAATGAGCTGAGCTACAGTAAGCAAACAAAGCAAAAGGCAAAAGTTCATCCCAAATGTTTCCATATTCTTGGGTCAAAGTTTTAATCATCCTAAGCAAAGTTTGTTGACCTCTTTCCACCATACCATGAGATTGAGGATGATGGGCCGTGCTAAAACTGATGGTTATTCCACTTATCTCGCATATCTTGCGCATAAGTTCACTTGTAAAGGCTCCTGCTTGATTACAAATTATTTTGGATGGTACCCCAATACGCGAGCACAAGTCCACGATGATTCTAGCTATGGTGGTAGCTGTAAGGTTGCTAATAGCATATGCTTCGATCCACCTACTGGCTGAACAGATGAAAGAAATGATGTATTTCTTCTTAGATTTAGTAGGAACAAAAGGTCCTAGCACATCCATTTGCAAACACTGGAACACTTGGTCAGGAATCTCCATAATCTGCATTTCGGCCTTTACCTTGTCAGTTTGATGGCCTGTGCGTTGGCAATAGTCACAAGAACTGACATAGTCCTTTACAGTTTTTGAAATACCAGGCCAGTAAAAATGTTGAGAAATCCTCTTTAGGGTTTTTTGTATTCCCTGGTGCCCACTACTCGGATGGTCATGAGCCATTTCTAGTATTCTCAGTCTATAGGCACGACTAACTGTTGAATAGGTTGGGCATCCAAGTTGGATTTGGGGAAATATTCTCTGTACAAAAGTCCATTTTCTCCCCACAAAAAGCTAACTTGCTGCTGTGCAGGACGTTCAACATAGTTGTCTGCTTGTGACCTCAAAGAAGCTAGAGAGGGATCATTAAGTTGCTTCAGTCTAAAGTCCTCTGATCCCTTAGGTATCACCTCCTCTATTGTAGTTTCAGTTTTAGCTGCATTATCAGGTTCGGTCACAAGAGGCTGCTGTTGGGTAAGGTCTCCATCTGAGCTATCCTCAGTGGATTCCTGCTCCCGTTCAGGATCATGCATCTCCCTACTTTGAGAACGGGTGACTACCAGCATCGAAGTTGCATTTTGACTTTGCATGTGATCCAAAAAGGCAAGATCATTTCCAAGCAGAAAATCAGGTTTTCCCTCATGGGTTAGGATATGTTTTGCATCTGACCAGGACTTGTAGGTAATTTTTACATATGCCAAAGGATCGAACTTCTGCTCAGTCTCTATAGATCCATAAGTTTTTATTGGACACCTCAGATTGTTCAGAATCAAGGTGGGGTCTAGAAAATGTCTGCTTATCGAAGAAATGTCGGCACCCGAGTCACGAAAAGCGCTCAAAGCCATATCGCCTGTTGGTGTGTGCAGGAAAACCACCTCAGTGAACGAGCGGGTAGCCCAGTCCCTCTGTGCATCTGGCACTATGCATTCAGGGTCCATAACAGAAAACCTCTCTCCTGATGCAGTCTCTTTTACAATTTCTGAGGAAATTGAAGCAATTTGTAAGTCCAAAATTCTAGGCACATATTGGTTTACTGCTGCCTGCATTCCACTGGCTTGCAAAGGGGTTACAGTTAGGTTAACTCCTTCCTGACTCTGTGAAGGCACAATGCTTGACTGGTGAGGCACAGAAACTGCATTACTGGCAGCTGGCACTTGCTGAGTTCCCGCTGGCATAGAACTTACATACGCCATCTTGGGAGTGCCTGCTTTAGATCTGCGTGGAGCTGGAACAGGTGTTTTTCTAGCTGGCTCCTTAACTTGGCTAACTGGCACATTCAACCTTGGGCAATCTCGTCGCAGATGAGAGCCACCACATTCAAAACATTTAAGAGGTGTTTTACTCTGGCTAGGAGCTAGGCTCCTGCGTTGTTCAAATGAACTTTGCCTGGGCTCTTGAGAAAAAGACTTTCTAAAATCAGGCTGACTCTGTCTCTTAGGGACTACTGGTGCAGTCTTTACCCTAACAGCTGGTTCAGGCCTTTTAAAGGAGAGAATTTAATCAGTTTTTAAAGCAAGGGTTTGCAAGTCTTTGTAGTCTCTCTCCAACAAAGTACTCCTTATTTCTGAAGGCACCAAATTAAGAAAATGCTCCATGTACAACGCAGTTCTTAAATCCTCAAAGGTACTGACGCCCAAGGAGCTCAACCACTGATCACCTAGATGTTCTATCTTGTCAGCTAGTGCAGAATAACACTCATTAGGCTGCTTTTCAGTTTTCTAAAGTTCTGCCTCAGTATTTCCGAAGTAAAACCAAATTTTACCACCTCTTTAAAAATAGGCCAGTCAGTGTCCTCACCAGATAATTTGGCTACAATGTTGGCAAGTTACCCAGAACACTGCGTACGCATTAACTGAAGGTACCAGGCCTCAGGTATCCTAAGATCTCTACACGCTTGTTCATATATAGATAAAAATGATAAGATATCATCGCCATCATGGTAGTAAGGTAGATTGCTTCTATCAACACTGGCTATTGAGTTCTTAAACTTCTCTTTTTCCTTCAGCTCATAAACCAAATGCTCCACCTTTTTCTCTCTGTACTGCTTCAATAACTGATCAGCAATGTTCTGATTATGAATAGATTGAGTGTGACAAGCAACAAAATCAGCAAACATAAGGGTTAACTTATCCACTGGTGATAGACTCTTGTTAGGATCAGGACCCTCAGCACCGGCTGCTGCTGCTGCCGCTCCTGCTGTTCCATCAGAAATGTCCCTGGCTGGCACTCCCCTCCCTACTGGAGTGCTGGCACCCGCCATTTCCTCTGCCTGATCCATCTGTTGCAACCTAGACCAAGTCTGATCTGGATCAGATCCAAGTAGGTCCTGGATGTCCTGTGCTGGGAGTTTAGCCATTATATTGCCCTTTTGTAATTCCCTTCTTAGTTGTGAAGAACCATAAGTAATCCTTTGCTTAGCTCCACTTTGAGTCAAGACGTCGTGCTCAACAGCCTCCAAAAGCTCTTGATGCAAGGCCTTCGTATCTTTACTAACCAAAGGCAGCCTAGCAGTCACAAACTGCTCTCCAGGCAACTCCAAAAATTCTTCTCCTTCTAAGTGTTGCTCCATGCAAGCTGCAACTAACGCAGACGCCAAGTTGACCCAAAAGGAAAAATCCTCTCCCTGCCCCTGTAGCCGAAACTGTAGGGCGAGGGCAAAGCCATAAAACACTCTGGCAGAAAACAGCCCTACCCTGGAGCCTCAGAAGGGTGACCGCTTACTTGCATGAAAATGCCCACTCATTAAACAGCCCAATTACATAACCAAAGCATTAGTTCTTAACAAACTTCGCTTGAAAGCTAAGTCTTTCTTAAAGACCCTTAGCTGAAAAGAAAAATGCAATATAGCTGATTTATAGCCCTTCAAAGTAAATAGCGTGGAAGAAATCCCTCTGCCAAGGCTTGGGATTTCCCAGCTGTGAAAAGCACATGCATCGAGATGCTTGCTGCTTTCAACTTAAGCCAAAGTAAACGCAATAAATCAAAGCCCGTGTTTCATCCCACCGCTGCCACCATGTAAGCAGCCCCTTATCGCCAAAGAGATTTACGGGGGTGCCGGAGACTGGGATGAGTCCGAAATCCAGAGAAACCTCTGACTGCTGAGCAGAGCCCTTAGGTCTCAGCAAGGTCCTGTCTAAATCTCTTCCTCAAAAGCCAATCTCCTTTATTAAGAAAGCAACACACACAGACAAATCCATGAGTTATACTCAGAATAATCTGGCTCTAAATCTTTGGTAGCAAACACACAAGGGCAATTAGACATTCAGCTAGTCTGTACAAGAACCAATGCATGCAGATTAAATCATTACTGCTTTATTGAAAAGAATTGCTTTAGAAAAGGTTTCAGTTGATGGTAAAATAGTTCAGTAGGTACATTTTCATATCAAGACAAACGGAATACTCCCCTCCCCACTCCAGCTATAAAAATAAAGAAATAGAATTATGCTAACTAATAAAAAGCATAATAAAAAGCAAAAAGATGGCCAGTACTTTGGCCATCTAATGAGAAGAAAAGACTCCCTGGAAAAGACCCTGATGTTGGGTAAGTGTGATGGCAAGAGGAGAAGGGGACGACCGAGGATGAGATGGCTGGACAGTGTCTGCGAAGCAACCAACATGAACCTGACACAACTCCGGGAGGCAGTAGAAGACAGGAGGGCCTGGCGTGCTCTGGTCCATGGGGTCACGAAGAGTCGGACACGACTAAACGACTAAACACACACACAATAAAAAGCATAACACCGTCCATCTCACGTGTCTTGGGTCTTCATAGGCTGATGCTAGATGAAATCCAGTTGACTTCCATCAGTCCATGGTAGGAAAAATAGTCCATAGCAAAGTTACAATCCATTATGGGAAAAAGCACATGTCTGACCTTTCTCAGTCCAACTCCATCTTTTTCCAACTCCTCACTAACTTCCTTCTTCTTCCCAGAATTCTTCATAAGGAACACCCCCTCCTGGGTCTTGTTCTCCTGCCTAACTTTCTCATGAGAGCTTGAGAGTTGTTATCAAGTTTTGTGGCAGAATTATTTTGACTACGAAAGTCTCTGCTCTCTACTCATCTTAGCAACGAGATAATCAGAGAGCGAAGCTTCTCTGAAACAGCATGAAAAACTTTCCTACTACAGACCAGACTTTAAATCAAGATGGATGCTATTGGGACAATCTTAGGACTACATATCCCATTCTAATACACATAAAAACACAAATCATCACACCGCGACTTACGGAATTAATCCATATTGGAACAGTGGCTGTAGGTCAAAATAAGTCGAAGCACCATTTCCCATAGGAATGCATTGAAAACCATTTAATCCATTCCAGCTGAAAAAAATACCCCCCCAAATAAAGCAACGGAAGCCCCTGGGCCTGCAAAAAATAATAATAATAATCTAAAAACATAACCCCATCAGCCCAATCCTACCCTGCAAAAGCCACCCAAAACAGTAAAAAGTTAAAAGCAGCACCTTACCTCCACTGCTTCTTTCTGGCCCAGGATGCACTGCAGCCGCAGCCGCCCAGAGGCTTGAGCCTGGCCGGGGTGCTTTGGCCGCTTGCCCGCAGCCATGGTTGCCCAGCACCGAGAGGCTTGAGCTGGCCGGGATGCTTCAGCCACTCACCTCCGGCCGCAGTTGCCCATCCCCGGGAGGCTTGAGCTGGTTGGGTCTCTTCGGTCACTTGCCTCCTGGCTTGCCTCCCGCTTGCTCCACGCTACCGGCCATGGGCCCATGGTAGGAAATTCAAATGGCAGAGGGCAGTGTGGAGCGAGTGGGAAGCAAGCCAGGAGACGAGCAGCCAAAGAAACCCAGCCAGCTCAAGCCACCCGGCACTGGGCAACTGCAGCAGTGAACCAGGATCCGGAGCAGCTGGCACTGGTGAGGTTGGGCATGACTGGAGGTGGATCCGGAGTGGGTCTGGAGGCAGCTCTATGCCCAGGATTCCACCTTCTGCCACCACTTCTTCCGACGCCACCACCAATGCTGCCCGTTGCCTGCTGGGTGTGTGGTTTTTCCCCACACATTCGGGGCTCAAAAAGGTTCACCATCACTGCACTAACGTAACTTTGCAACTTTGTGGTAGTTACTCAGGCTGGAACTCTAGCAGCACCACTTCAGCTGCAAGAGATCTATCTCCCTCTCTTTCAAGGTTGGGAATGGCTTGCAACTTGTAAGCTCATTATCCTGCAGAAAAAGTACAGTCAGCTGTTCCTTGTTTGCAGGGGTGGGCAAGTCAGTGACTGTTTAAATCTAACAGAGGGAGAGTTGACTGATTGACAGAAGTTTGGCAAAGAAAAGACAAGGAGATTATTTCTGGGATATTGTCTGGCATTTACAGAAATTTCTCAGAACTTCCACATGTCAATAATAAAATAGCATTAGGTGGTGAACCGGGTTTGCTAGCTGGATCTCCTCTGGCTTAGCTGTGTGTTTTGAAACCTTATTGTTTGCCCAGTTTCATTCTCAGCTTCCTGGGTTTTGTATTGCAGCAGAAAGTTTTGTCTTGCCATTGAGAAAATTGAAAACAGGAGAGGCTTCTGAAAAAAGTGAACAGAGAGAAAAGGGGAGGGTATGCTTATAACCTGAGGCTTCCATTGACAGCATGTCAAGAACTAAAAATCCAAAGTCTAGAAATCTACAGTTCTGAAAACTCAGCATGAAAGAATATCAGCATCTTAGATGGCAAGAAAGGGTTGTTGTGGCTGCAGCTCTTGTTGAAAGTGTGTTAATATTTTTGTAGGGAGGCTCATGTCTGCTTTCCCTAACCCAGCAACCTCCATGTGTATTTGTCTACAACTCCTAACATTATCAGATATCAGCATGCTAACTGTGGAAAATAGGAACTGTAGTTTAATGGAACTGCAAGGATCAAGGTGAGAAAGGCAAGCTTACATATGTTATGGAAACACATTAAAAAGCTCACTAGTAATGCACTCCCCACTTATTGAGCCTAACCTCTCACATGATCCCCCCTTCCATCTATTTTTCCTTGTGATTTGGTTTGGTATATAGAGATGGGAGCATTCGTATTTGTATTCAAATACAAATATCCCTGCCCAGTTGGACTTAACGAGGGGCTGGCCCCTGTGGCCACCCAGTCCACTCACATGTGCGGTGGTGGCGGCAGCCTCGCTCATCCTTCCCGTTGCTCCTGGAGCTCCACTCTCTTCCTGCTTGGCTAGTGACTCAGGGAGACATCCTCCCTCCCACTGCCTGGAGTGGCCAGGTGAGCAAGAAGAGAGCAGAGCTCCAGGAAAGATTGGAAGGATGAGCGAGGCCGCCGCCGCCGCCTCTGGGTACGTGAGTGGACAGGCCCATCATTAAGTCCAGCTGTGTGGGGATATTTGTATTCATATACAAATACCCCCATTTCTAGTTGGGAAAATCCATGGTCAAAGTACTACCACTTCCATCAGCTTCCAGGGCTTCCACCAGTCTGGATAAAAGTAAAGTTGCCTTCCCTTCTAAAAACTTAAAACCTCTTCCTATTTTCCACTCTCATTGATAGATGTAATGGGTGGGAAAAAGCAGTTGTTTTTAACATTTTGTACTGCAGCTCCCATAATCCATACCATTGGCCGAGAAAGGTCAAAAACAATGGGAGGGCTGCAGTTGCCCAACTTTGACTGAAGTACAATCTGCACCAGAGCTACAATATCTATTTGCCTTCACGGTGGGGCTTTGGTCTGGTGCAGTCACACCTGCCCCCACCCTGGCATTCCAATGGCACGGGGAACGGCAAAATGCAGCCCTCTGGCCATTTATGACCCCTCCTCCAAGTATATTTTTTAAATATTCCCAGACACACACACACCATAACAACAAGAGATGACAAAATTCAAGAAGACAGAGGAGGAGCATTGCCTCTCTGCTCGGGGGGCGGGGGGGGGATAGCATCTTAGAGCAGTGTATTTTCTTAAATCGCCCCTACTGCAGGAAGAACCAAAGATACAAAGCTGTAAGTAGATATGTAGTCATTTCCTGGCGTATTTATTTTTTTCCACGTTTATACTGTCCACGTTTATACTGTCCAATGAGTGCATACAAATAAAAAAAAAACACAATAAGAAAACAATAAGTAAAACTATTAAAAAAAACAATAAGCACAAGACAAATCAATAAACAACATGAGAAAATACATCAGGAGTATTAGGAATGGTCAGACGGGTAGCACAAATTTGGCAAATTCTCCTTCAGACTTCAGGGGCAATTTCAAGTCTAGGGCATCAAAGTTACTCACCTCTCTTATCAAACACCGAGAGGTGATAACAAAACAATGATGGCAGCATAACTTTCCACTGTTGCAACATGGTGGCCATCAGTGGAACCCCCCCAACACACATACCCTGGAGACACCAATCTACAAAATCCCCTCAGTTTAAGATTGCTCTTCTAATGAAACCTAACTTTAACAGCCTTGAACCAAACAATAGTGTATTTCAGCCTGGATGCAGTTCTACAGATCAACCTAACTTTTTAAAAATATTGCATCTACTAAATCAGTCAACCAAATCTGATTTAATACTATACTCACAGCATCAATGGAAGTGGCAGCGCTCTTGCTTACAGTATTTTAGACACTCTGGCATTTATGTTAGGTTTGCTTAACTTGCCATGGTTAATTGCCACTAACTGACTATGTGATGGACACATATCACTTATACAAAGATGCGAGAAGACATGCTTCAGCACCCCATCAATTGACCACAATTAACTGTGGCACATTTCACAGGCTTTACAGGAACACCAGCAGGATTCTGTCTTTATGTCTTAAAATGGCTGTGTTCTCAGTCAGAATCCGCAAAGAATAGTGTTCAGTGTAGATTTATCTGCATGTAAGAATAAACCTCTTTTGAACCATGAATTGTTTTGGGCTGTAATTCGGAGGATGTCTGAGGCTGTGTCAGTTGAAAGCCAAAGCATCTGGAGAGGCAAGATCCCCCCATTCCAGTTGTATAGGATTGTACTGTGAAATTAATTTTACTTCTTCACTACCCACCCACCACCTTGGCTTAGGCTCTGTCTTTAAGAGTTCTCCCATAACAGGCAAAAATACAGAATGGACAGCACTCCTTCACCATGGAATAGCACTGTACTTCAGACTGTTAAATTAAAAATATGTTCTGATGAATGACAGTGGCATATGGTTGGCAGGGAAGATGGGTTTGTGCTCTGCTAGCAGGCCAAGTCTTAAAAATACTTCCTCAAGTAATAATTATTCTGGGAGTCTTTAGCATTGCTGTCATTTGGGAGCCCAAATGGTGATTGCAGGGGGCTGTATATTATCTGACAGTAGATTTTAATCCATTCAAAGCCTATATTCCAAGGAGTCAGGGAAATCCTGACAATCTAGGTCATGGTGGCAAAACTCTCATTTTCCAAATGCTGTAAAGATTTGCATCACTCCGTTGGACAAGTGATGAGATGATGGACTTTACACAGGAACTTTGTGACCAAAATGCAATATGGAGAATTGCACCTCAGGAATGTAAACATATTTTCTTCCCACCCCCCTGCCACCATGACAACCAGCATTCTGGAGTCACTGAGCACATGGGGGTTATTTAGGGTGAGGTCTCGCTCTTTACCATTTGCTTCTAGCTTTTTGGAGTATAAATTGAAATCAGTCTCTTATGGTACAGAAAGGACTGGAAGCATGACCCATCTGTCTTGTTCTTTTTTGGAGTTCTGTTATGTGAAATTCTTTAATGAGTAGAACTAACTTTTATCCTCTGTTACTATCTCTGTCTTAAGCTTTGTCTAAAACATACCAAAAACTGTTGAAACTGCTCTCATGGTGTGAAGATAACTTGACCCTGAACATCAAGATGACCAAGGAGCTTATAGCAGACTATAGGCGAAATAAACCAGAAATTCAGCCCTTGGTTATAAGTGGAGAGCAAGTGGAATGGGTAGCCAGTTTTAAGTTTCTGCGTGTTATCATCAAGGAGGACTTGTCCTGGGGCGCTCATATTACAGCAGTGGTTAAGGGGGCCCAGCAGAGATTATATTACCTGAGACTTCTCAGGAGACAACAACTAAATGGGAAACTGCTGGTGACCTTCTACCGCTGTATCATAGAGAGTATTTTAACCTATTGCTCTGGCATATGGTTTGCCAACGGTACAATGGCAGGAAAATGCTCCAGAGGATTATTACAATGGCCCAGAGGATCATTGGCTGCCTTCTTACCTCTTTGGAAGATCTCTATAATTCCCGATGTCTTAAGAAAGCCCAAAATATTCTCAAAGATCCATCACATTCAGGCCATTCCCTCCTTCAATTGTTACCATCTGGTAGGAGGTATAAGAAAATTAAGCAATGACAAATAGGTTGAAAAACAGTTTCTATCCCAGAGCTGGAGCTATATTGAATTCCAATTGTATAGTGCAATATTAATGTGTTGTGCAATGGGAAATTGAATGTGAAGGATGTGGATGCGAATGAGAGGGATGTGTTTTATGTGTAATGTGCCATGGTTTCATGTTATGGATGCTATGTTTTTGTGTGTTTTATTATTATGTGTACTGGAGATGGCATTTAATTTTGTTGTATGGAAGTACAATGACAATAAAGTAAAGTAAATTCAATTCAATTCAAATACTGGAAAATGCTCCTTGGGCCCAACATACATATTTTGGCTCTGGTCTGACTGATATTCACAACCCAAGAGCAGGGATGGCCACTAAGGCACTTTCCTTGCCATCAGGGGCGAGAGCTGATGACAAAGAAGTCATATGTTGACCAATTAAATCTGTAGTACCCCTCTGATAAAATGCTCTGTACTTTGGGTCAGTACTCAAGCTGTTAGGAAGGCTAACTGAATCTGTTTGTTGCACTCTGTCAGCTAAAACTTATTGCAAAAGCAGCTGCAGGTGCCTGGAGAACAAAAGACAGCTCTCAGTCTGGACATGGTGCTTGTTTCTTTTTTTTAAAAAGGAGCAGAGTGTATATGCAGCCACTTGTTCTCTCATTGCAGGCAAGATTTTAATTTCACCCCACAGCAGGTATAATGAATGCAGGTGTCAGTGAAGTGGTAGGGTAGGAAGTTAAGCACTGTACCCTCTTTGAGACATTTGAGGCAAACACTCAATTCTTGCTCTCAGCCAAGCTACAGAAAAAGCATAGCCCTTTAAAGTCTGATATGACAAGCTTAAAATTATTCTGGTCTGGCTGGAGTACTTGTGCTTGCGCTTTACTTTACAAATTTAGAAACAAGAAGTTAGTCTCACATTACATCCAGTAGCTTCTCATGGCAAACATAATATAAATTCGAATCAAGAGGTAAAGCTGTCTTGTGCTGTGGGAAAAGATGGAATCTGTGAGGCAGGACCCCCAGCAGCTCAGTCCCTTTAGTTACATCGCATTTGACAGGAACTGTACCTTGGCTCACACTCTAGATGTCGAGCTAGATAAATGCATTGGCAAAGCAGCTACCATATTCTCTAGACTCACAAAGAGAGTATGGCTCAATAAGCTGACGACACATACCAAGATCCAGGTCTATAGAGCCTGTGTCCTGAGCACACTCCTGTACTGCAGTGAGCCCTGGACCCTTTGTGCACGGCAGGAGAGGAAGCTGAACACATTCTGTATGCGTTGTCTCCAATGCATTTTTGGTATCACCTGGCCGGACAAAGTTACAAATAGAGTAGTCCCAGAACGAGCTGGAATTTTTGGCATGTATACAGTACTGGGACAGTGATGTCTACATTGGCTTGGGCATGTTGTGAGAATGACTGATGGTCGGATTCCAAAGGATCTACTGTATGGAGAATTAGTGCAGGGAAATCGCCCTAGAGGGAGACCACAGCTGTGATACAAGGACATCTGCAAGCGGGATCTGAAGGCCTTAGGAATGGCCCTCAACGGATGGGAAACCATGACATCTGAGCATTCAGCCTGGAGGCCTCTCCCAATTTGAAGAGACCCTTGCCCAGCAGGCTGAGGCAAAGAGGAAGTCACAATAGCAGCAAAATCAGGGAGATGGACAGATTGTATTTCTCTTCAGTGTGGAAGGGATTGTCACTCTCGAATCGGCCTCCTCAGCCACACTAGATGCTGTTCCAAGTCCTCCATACAGAGCACATTACCATAGTCTTTCGAGACTGAAGGATGCATCATTATTAGATCTTTTTAAAAAATCAAAATCCTATGCTTGCTTTTCCATCATCATACCTCTAGAACCAGTAGATGAGGAAGGAGGGACACACATAGTTTTATGCACATTCACCACGTGTTGTAAAATCTGTTGTCTGATCTGTATCCAGATATTTGCCATAAAAATTGGAACCAACCTAACTTAACCTGAAAGGGAGAAGGGTAGGCTTGAACTGATTGTTTGACTTGCTTTCTTTAGATATTTGAATCTATATATTTGATATTTCTGGATTGGGAGAGAAAATAACTGAAAATGGGCTTAACTTGTGATGCGGGGAGGACTGTGCACCACCATCAACTTTAAGAATGTGGTGGACTTTCCATTTATACGCAGAGTCCCTGCCAACTTGCATCTTTCCACCTCACCAGAAGCTGTGCTAGTCTGCTTAAACCAAATCACTGTGCTGCACGTTTCGTTTTAGTTGCTAAGTAAGCCAGTGACGGCGAACTTATGGCACGCATGCCACAGCTGGCATGCAGAGCCCTCTCTGCAGGCATGCGAGCCATAAGTCGCCAGATTGCTACTCCCCCCCCCCGCAGCCAAACCTGAGGAAGCGGCTGCAGCTGCAGTGCTGGGGCCTGGCAAGTGGCGGACCAGGATCCAGAGCAGCTGGCACTGGCGGCGGATCTGGAGTGGGGTCTTGAGTCACCTCCATGTCTGGGATTTCCCCGTCCACTGCCACTTCCGGTTCTGCTGCCACTGCCCACCATCCACCGTCCCCCAGTTTGGGCACTCGGGCCCAAAAAGGTTCGCTGTCACTGCCCTAAACTCTCCAAATATCTACCTTTCCACCCATGAAGCTACAACAAAGTATCTACTTTTGCAAATTCTTGCTGGTAAGCCTGTTTCATGCATGCTCAGTGTTATAAGAAATCACTCTTTCTCTCTTTTGAAAGGCTTCTTTGAGGATCAGTATTTCAGCTTGTACAGCCTGGATTCTTTTCCAATAAAAAGAAGTAGTGGGACTAACCATTCTCTTTTAAGACAAGCAAGATTGGTCTTTTCAATTTATATGATCTCTTTTAAATCAGGGGACATTTAAAGAGTCACCTCTTTCTGAATGAGGGTGTGTGTAAAACAGTTTTAATTAAAAAAAAAAACTAAAAAAACCCTTTGCCCAAATCTCTCACTTTATCTGCTCTGAGTACATAAAATTAATCCCATGCTTTCTTGCTTGGACTCTTTCCTTCTGAAACCAGTGCACATCCCTAGTTATAAATATGCTAAAACATGGTTGATCTTTGACTACCATAAACTGTGCAGAATGCTCTAAGGCAGTAGAGGGCACTGTCGCATTTTTAAAGAGAATTAGCAGTCTACAGGAAAGATTCAGTTTCCTTTTGGCAATATTACACACCAGGATGATGACAAAAGAACTGGTCTGTGCTGATATTTCTGCTTGAGTCTGCTGTATAATATCAAAAAGAAACGAACTGAATCTGTTGCACTCTATCAGCAAAAAATTAAGAACTGAAATCACGGAGGAAACTGAAAAAAACTAAATAGGTAATGCAATATTGCTTGTTAATCTGACATTTGTACTTGTATAAGGGCCATTCCTGATTTCAAACTACTCTGGCTTGCATGTTTGTTTCTGAAGTATATCACATAAATGAATACTTTTCAACATTTCTCAGCCATTACATCTTACAGACAGCACCTCAAATCTTGAGATGTGGATGGATTCACAAAAGGAATGTTTTAATTTATTTGTTAATATTATTTTTGCATTGATCTGGAGCAGTGTTTTCTCATATTTACCTAGAAGAAATCTTTCTTAGCTCTCCCAAAATCATTTTGGCATCATTTTGGACTAGTCTGAGAAGTAATTTCAGGAGTTCCACCAGAACCTCAGTAACTTGCACCTGACCTTCAGCTTGAGCCTAGACTTGTCCATGAGACAAGTCCACTTTCTTATATCACCATGACACTATGCATTATACATTTAACAACCATTTTGTATCAGAACCTTACTGACATACGTGTTGCCTACTTACGGCTCCTATCTAGAAGACACCACAAAAAATTCATTGTCTGCTGATAAATTCTACAAAACAAGGAGCTCACTTCAAACCCAATAGACAACAATTTACAGTTTAGAAAAGTGCATCAGGCATTTTTCACTGCAAAACCAACACAATAAAATGGGGGGGGGGAGAGAGAATGACAAGATCAGGAATAATTTACCACATGACAGACAAAGAAGACGAAATCACTTATGACAAAATCATACAAAATACTGCAACTGTATCATCAGTGTCACAACATGTCCTGCACACTCATCTCTCACAGGCCTTGGGTAGCACGCATATTTTTCTTCATTGACAGTCCCTATAATCTTAGGGGGAGAAATGCTCAGATGCTAATGCCATCCTCCTTCTATCTTGGCAACACAGGACCACTATAGATTTTGCATATGAATAGGGGTTGTGCAGCCCTGTACTGAGTGGGAGGTGCAGCCAGGGGGTCACCATGACTTGGGGGGTTATGGGACAGAATGGGGTAGGAGATTCAAGGGCCATTCTAACTTTTGCCTTGCAGGGGAAATACCATGTCATAAAATTGGTTTTCCCGGGGGAGGCTCATCCATTGTGCTTTGGGTGTGCTGCTGATCCCTGTGATTTCCCTAAATGTGGGGAACTCAGCTGCATAATTTAGGTAAATAGGGGGATTATATTCATTGTTTCCCTGTTTTTCTACAACCTGTTTATCCTTTGGTTTCTGGTTATTTTCACCACTCTCTATCATTTAAATTTGCAACCATAGCCCTATTGGTAATGCTTTGCAAGATGGTTCCCCCCCCCCATTGGAACAAACTAATTACATGACCTACTTTTTTCATCCCAAAAAAGTGGGGGAGAAATAAAGCCAGCAACATACACTTTCATCCTAACAGCCGATATACTTTTTTGGGATAAAATAGTAGGACTTACCTAATTATATGTGTTTGTATATTGTATTTTTTTTCAGTGTGGAAGGGATTGTCCCTCTCGAATTGGCCTTCTTAGCCACACTAGATGCTCTTCCAAGACCTCTAATTCAGAGCACGTTACCATAGTCTCTCGAGACTGTAGGATGCCTACATTCATGTGGGAGCATACACAAATGTCATTCTTAACCCATCCAATATTTTACAGCTTGTTCTAAACTATTTTAAATCTAATCACTAGTTCTAACTACACCATATCCATGGAAACAATAGCTGAATAGTTTGCCAACACTTAAGTAAATTATTTTATTCAGTGTGTCTTCTCTTTAGAACTATCAATAGGATTCAGGCCTTTGATCTCAAATTAAATTAAACTTCCATATGTTCTCTAAGCCTTCCATTCTTACCTCCTCCAGTTTGAAGACGGCTCCTATATGAGGTTGGATTCGTCCCTCCTGGCAGTATGAAAGAGCAGAAGAAAGTGCAGAAGAATGCAAAAGACTGGGAAATCCTGGTCCCGATACCTGCCCCAATACAGGCCCAGGGCAGAGATGTTTTTCGGGAGGAGCAGATTGGCTGGAATGGATGGGATGGTTCCTCCAGCAAACCCAACCACTACAATTCTGCCTTCCCAAGCCAGGCTAAGTTGATGATAAAGAGATTGAGAGGCCATCAGAATGATCAGAATGTGTATAAATCAAGAAGCCTAATAATTTGGCACCATCTGGGACACCTACAAAGTTTACCCTTGGATGGAAATGGTGCCACAAAAGTGAACAATAGATCGTTGTTGTGGGTTTTTTGGGCTGTTCGGCCATGCTCTGGAGTTTTTTTTCCTAATGTTTCACAAGTCTCTGTGGCTCAACAATTCCACACACTACACCAGAACACAGACAGAATTCTACCTCCTGTCCTCTGAAGATGCTGGCCACAGAGGCTGGCAAAACCTCCAGAACATGGCCAAACAGCCCGAAAAACCCACGACCATCAGATTGCAGCTGTGAAAGCCTTCAAGAACACACTGAACAATAGATTGGTTGTTCCAAAGTAAGTGAGATATTTAAGGGGTGGTTTTACCAGTTCCACTCCCTCAGCCAATTTCCATGGCCAAGCAGGGATTTGAACCAGATGTACCGATTCCTAGTCCATCACTCTACCTACAATACACCACACTAGGTAGTACTTGTACCAACGTATTAAAAAAAACTTGTACAACTATCAGCTTTGGTGATCAATTCACAAAAGTGAATACCACAATTTTCCATCTTTTTATTCATCTGCTCTCAATCTGGAAATTATTATTCAATGACACTTTTTGGCCGGATACTGTCACCTTTGCCTTCAAAATTTTAGCTACCAAAGGTCGATAATTTGATCTGGAACCTGTGCTTGTAAACTATCACCATGCTCAAAGAGAATAATGGCTCCATTATGACAGGAAAGTACCACATTTGCAGGCTCTAAAAAAAGTGAGAACTGATTTTTCTACTTGTGGAAATCAGAATGACCACCCATCTGTACACTCATCGTATTGGAGCATGTGTTTAACAAATTGAAAAGGAGATAAATCTCTCATGCTCAAAACTGGCATAGCCCCTAGCCAAAGGGCTTGGTCTGGCCCTGTCATGCTCATACCAACAAAGACCAAGAAATTCAGGCTGTAATTAGATTTTGTGTGGGCTGGAAAAACTGACAGAAATTGATAATTATCCAATGCCAATAACTGATTTTATTCAAACCTGAAAAAGCTATTTTTATAGGTATCTGTAGTCATGTATATTGGCAGTTGTCCTTAAGTCGAGAAGTTTCTGAAAAAAAATGGGTTGTCTGGGCGAGTTCTGAAGAATACCTCTCGGAAAGTGGCTACATTTCAGCAATTAATGGACATTGGACTGTTAGCTGGTTTACCTTTTGCTACAGCATCTTGGTGATGTTTTAGCTATGATTTTGATGTCATTTGGCTCACCATGAAATTGTGCTTTGCACAACTGAAATTTGGTTTGACTGTTACAGCTTCAAAATGTCAGTGGGTTACTTGCGTGAGCCATCTAGTGGGATGTGGAGAAATAGAGCCTAAGAAGCTAACGAATGACTTTTTGTAAGGACCTCTCCTTTGGTCATGTCCTTAGCCATACCAAATTTCAGCAATAATGCTACTTACTGAACTAACAAGAAGCCTCTTAAAGTTGTTTGTTCCAGTATCAAAAATGAAACCCTGAAATGTTAGCTGAAGCCTCTTAATGCCTCTAGGTTTTCAAAAGCCTTTTGAGGTCAACAAAATTTGGTATTAAACCATTAAGTTTTACGTCCTATATCAGGAAGTTGCCCACAGGTTATTGTATGGGAAATGGGTGTTTGGAGTTTGTTTGGACCCTGAATAATAAATTATGGTCATATCCGGGAGAAAATTTTTGCTTCAAACTGACGATTCACCGTTAAATTCTTCGTAGAGAACATCAACGTCTTTGTGGCTGTTCTGATCATTCCACCCTCTGAAAACTGTAATTCTGCTCAATATTTTTAGGTAATACACGAGGAAAGCTCGCTGGGTTTTGGAAGATTAAGAACTGAATACTTTGACGTAGATTGCAAGAACAACATCTAAGGAACTGCATCCATTATTTCCCTGGATTGCAGCATTTTGATGAGTTTGCTAATTGGTTTTCATCAATTTTTCAAGAAAATCTGTTTCTAGTATACACTGGTGAGTTAATGTGAATATGCGAAACAACAGAGATCCAATTTGGAAAAGGAAGGCGAGATCATAGGATTGTACCTCTGATCAAAGCATAGAACGTGTTTTGATTACTCAGAATCTGAAATATATCCTGATTTGCAATGGAGACGGAGACAACACACATGTCGCTTCTTTCTATTCTTTCTTAATTTACTTCATTCTAGCCTTAATACACGGAAATGTGATCTCTACAAGCTTACTTTAGATTGCTTCTTTATTGACTTCATTCTAGAAGTAATACTTTTAAACGATCTCTTTCGCTACTTTCTGTTGTTCTTTCCTGAATTCCTTCGTTATAGCCTTTAAACACTCGAACAAGCTGTCAGGATGTTTCTGTTCTTCCTTGATTTACATCATTCTAGCCATAATACTTAACATGACGTCGTTCGCTTTTTTCTGTTCTTTCTTGATATCCTTCTTTCTAGCCTTAATACACTGAAAAATCGATTCTGTTCATTATTTACTTCATCCTAGCCTTAATACACTAGAACAAGCTGTCTTTAGGTTGTTTCTTAATTCTAGCCTGAAACATATTTTCGCTTCTTTCTCGTTCATTCTTGATATCCTTCACTCTAGCCTTAATGCACACACGATCGCCTTCGCTTCTTTTGTTCCTTCTGGATTTCCCTCATTCTAGCCTTAAAACTCTTCAACATGATTTTTCATTTCCTTCTGTTGTTTTCTTCATTTACTTCATTCTAGCCCTTATACACTGAAATATGATCTTTCAATTCTTTCTGTTGTTCTTTCATGATTTCATTCTAGCCTTAATAAACTAGAATAAGCTTACGTTAGGTTGTTTCTGTCTTTCGCTGCTTCGTATTTTCATTCTAGCTTTAATACAAGGAAACGTAATCTGATTTCTGTTGTTCTTTCTTGATTTTCTTCATACAAGCCTTAGTACGTTAGAACAATCTTTCTTTAGGTTGTTTCATCTTGATATTTCGCCTTAATACATTGAAATTATCTCTTTCGGTTCTTTCTGTTGTTCTTTCTAGACTTTATAAAACGAAACGTGATTTCATATGTTCTTTCTTAATTTCCATTTTAGCCTCAGCACTTTTAAACATGATCTCGCTTCTTTGTTCCATCTTAGTTTCAATCTAGCCTTAACCCAATTATGATCTTTCGCTTCACTGTTGTTCTTTCTTCCTTAACATCATTCTAGCCTTTATACAATGAAATATGATCTCTTTCTTTACTTTCTGTTTACTTCATTTCATTCTAGAAATACACTGGAACAGGCGGTCTTTAGGTTCTTTTTCTTGATATCACTCTAAATACCCTGATACATCACATTTTCGCGTCTCTCTCTTCTTCCTTGATTTCCTTCACCAGTGAAGTATGGTCTTTCGCTTCAGTCTGGTTTTTCTTCATTTACTTCCTTCTATACACTGAAACATGATCTCTTTCGTTTCTTTCTTGATTTACTTTATTCTAGCCTTTATTCAGTGAAACAATCGCATTCGTTTCTTTCTTTTGTTCTTTAATAATATCCTTCAGTCTAGCCTTAAATATGATCTTTCACTTCATTCTGTTGCTCTTTCTTAATTTTCTTCATTCTAGGCTTAATACACTATAACAAATCCTTTAGGTTGTTTCTGTTGTTTCTTCTTGATTTACAACATTTAGGCTTAATACATTGAAACATGATCTCTTTCGATCTTTCTGTTGTTCTTTCTTGCTTTCTCTCGTTCTTTCTTGCTTTCCTTCATTCTAGTCAATACACTAGAATAAGCTTTAGGGTTCTTGATTTAAACCTAGCCTAATACCCTGAAACATTATATTTTCGCTTCTTTCTCTTGTTCTTCCTTGATTTCCATCATTCTAGCCTTAATACACAAATACGATTTGTTGCTGCCTTCTTTCTTCATTTACTTCATTCTATATAAACTGAAATATGATCGCTTTCAGGTCTTTCTGTTCATTCATGTTTTACTTCATTCTAGACTTAAAATGAAGAAAAACTCTTTCGATTCTTCCTGTTTTTTCTTGATTTTCATTCTAGCCTTGAGAAAGTAGCGAATGAGATCATATTTCAGTCTATTAAGGCTAGAATGAAGAAAATGAACGAACAGTGCAGCGAAATGAAGTAAATCAAGAAAGAACAACAGAAAGAACCGAAAGAGATCAGGTTTTTAAAGCCTAAATTATGTAATTCCAGAGGAAACAACTTAACCCCCAAAAAAGATTGTTCTAGTGTATTAAGGCTAGAATGAAAAACCAAGAAAACCAACAGAAAAAATCAAAAGAGATTACGTCTCATTGTATTAAGCCTAGAAAGAAAATGAAATGAAGAAAGAACCGAATGCAGCGAAAGATCATTTGTGTATTAAGGCTAGTATGAAGGAAATAAAAAAAGAGAAAATATGTTTCAGGGTACTGCTAGAATGAAGTAAATCAAGAAGGAAAAACGGAGGGAAGCGAAAGTGATCATGTTTCAGTGTCTTAAGGCTACATAATGTAAATCAAGAAACATCCGAAAGAAATTGTCTTTATTAAGGCTAGAAAGAAGAAAATAAAGAAAGAACAAAAAAAGTGTTGAAAGAGATCATATTTCGGTGTATAAAAGCTAGAATGAAGTGAAGAACAGAAGGAAGCGAAATATATTTAAGAGTGCTAAGAATGAAGAAAGAAAAAGAAAAGCGAAAATATTTCAGGGAATTAAAGCTAGATATAAATCAAGAAACAGAAACCTAAAGAGCTTTTCCTAGTATGTTAAGGCTAGAATGAAGGAAATCAAGAAAGTAGCGAAAATGTTTCACGTTAATGGCTATATTCAAATCAAGAAACAGAAACAAACTAGACGGCTTGTTCTAGTGTTACGAGGCTTGAATGAAGTAAATCAAGAAAGATCAAAAAGAATCGAAAGAGATCAGGTTTAAGTGTATTGTCTAAATGATGTAAATCAAGAAACAGAAAACGTAGAGAAACTGTTCTAGTGTACTAACGCTAGAATGAAGAAAATCAAGAAAAAAACAGCGGAATCACGTTGCATTAAGGCTAGAAAACATGAAAGAAAAACAGAATTGAAAAAGATCATACTTCAGAAAGAGGAGAAAACCATCTTTCAGTGCATAAAGGCTCGAATGAAGTAAATCAAGAAAGAACAAAAAACTGAAAGAGATCATTTCAATGATCAGCCTAAATGATGTAAATCAAGAACCAAGAAAACTTCCTAAAGATTTTTCTAGTGTATTGACTAGAATGAAGAAAATCAAGAAAGAAGAACACAAAATATCAAGAGATTATATTTCATTGTATTGCTAGAATGAAGAAAATTCTAGATTCTTGATTTCCTTCATTCTAGCTTTAATACACGAATAACCTGTTTCTAGGTTGTTTCTGTTTCTTGATTTAAATGTAGCCAATGCCCTCAAACGATTCTTTAGCTTTTTCTTGTTCTTCCTTTATTTCCTTCATTCTAGCCTTAATACACTTTCAAATCATTCTGTTTTACTTTCATGTTTTCCTTCATTCTGGCCTTAATAAACATACTCGATTTTTTTTTTCGTTCTAGCTTTGCAACACTAAAACACTAAAACAAGCTGTCTTTACTTTTTCTTTTTTGTTTTGAATCTAGCCTTAATAACCTGAAAGACTTTCGCTTTCATTCTTGATTTCCTTCTTTCCAACCTGAACACAAACGACTTTCTGTTGTTCATTTGCTTCATTTTAGCCTCTTTCAATACTTTCTGTTATTTCTCGATTTACTTTATCCTATCTTTAATAGACTAGAACAAGCTTACGTTTGTTTCTATTCTAGCTAGTACACTGAAATATGATCTTTCGCTTCGTTCTCGTTATTTCTTGATTACCATTGTAGCTTTAATACACTGAAACGTAACCTATTTTGCTTCTTTCTCTTCTTCCTTGATTTAAATCATTCTAGCCTTAATACTCTGAAAAAAGTCTTTCGGTTCTTTCTGTCGTTTTCCTGGTTTACTTCATTCTAACATGATTTAAGTGTAAAATAGATCGTGATTCAATGTATTAAGGCTACATGATGTAAATCAAGAAGAAAAAAAAGAAACAACCTGAAGAAATTCTTTCTGTTGTTCTTTCTTGATTTCATTCCAGCCTTTAAACACTGAAATATGATTTTCAATTCATTCTGTTTACATCTTTTGGTTCATTCTAGCGTTAACACAATGAAAGGTAATCTCTTTTGATTCTTTCTAGTGCTTTTTCTTGATTTCTTCATTCTAGCCAACCTAGAACAATCTTTCTTAGGTTGTTTTATTCTTCATTTACATCATTTAGGCTTAACACGTTGAAACATGATCTCTTTCGGGGTTTTTTTGTTGTTCTTTCTCGATTTACTTCGTCCCAGCCTTTAATACACTAGAACAAGCTTTGGTTGTTTCTGTTCTAGCTTTAGTACAGTGAAATATGATCTTCCGCTTCTTGTTATTTCTTGATTTCCTTCATTCTAGCCTTAATTCACTGAAACATGATTTAAGTGTAAAATAGATCGTGTTTCAATATATTAAGGCTACATGAAGAAACAACAGAAACAACATAAATAAGTTATAGTATATTAACAGCCTATCCTCCATATTGCCTTACCCGGGCTTCATGCTCTGGAGAGGACACTCCTCCATTCAGAGCATGTTACCATAGTCTCTCGAGACTGAAGGATGCCTATGCTATTAAGGCTAGAATGAAGGAAATCAAGAAAGAACAGAATGAAGCGAAAGATCATATTTAAGTGTTAAGGATATCCAGAACCTGAGAAAGAAAAGAAAATGTGTTTCAGGGTATTAAGGCTAGATTTAAAATCAAGAAACAGAAACAACCTAAAGACCGCTTGAAGTAAATCAAGCAAGAACAACAGAAAGAACCGAAAGAGGTCATAATTCAGTGTATAAAGGCTAGAATGACTTAAATGAAGACAAGCTACAGAATGAAGCAAAAGATCATATTTAAGGTTAGACTGAAGGAAATCACGAAAGAACACAAAAAAGAAGCGAAAGTGTATAAAGTCTAGAAAGTAAATGAAGAAAGAACGGAAGAGATAATGTTTCAATTTCTTAAGGCTACATGATGTAAATCAAGAAGAAACAACAGAAACAACCTAAAGGAATTGTTATATATTTAGAATGAAGAAAATCAAGAAAGAACAACAGAAAGTGTTGAAATATATTTCAGTGTATAAAGGCTAGAATGACTGAAATCAAGACAAGCAACAGAATGAATCGAAAGATCATATTTGTTAGAGTGAAGGAAATCACGAAAACAAAAAGCGAAAGCGATCAATGTATAAAGGCTAGAAAGTAGAAAAAAAACCAGACTGAAGCGAAAGGTCATATTTGTTAATATTAGTGTAGGAAGTAAAGGAAGAACAAGAAGCGAAAGCATCATGCTTCACGGTTTTTAACCTAAAGACTGCTTGTTCTATATTGGCTAGAACGAAGTAAATCGAAGGAATAACAAAGTTTTGAAAGAGATCATATTTCAGTGTACAGCTACAATAAAGTTAAGGAAGAAACAACAAGAGAATGAAGCGAAAGATCATATTTAACAGTGTTAAGGCTAGAATGGATAAAGAAAGAACAAACAAGCGAATGCGAGCATTAATAATATTGAGGCTAGAATGAAAGAAATAAGGAGAGAACAAAAATAGAAGCGAAAGTGATCATGTTTAAGAGAAGGCTACAATGAAGAATAGCGAAAGATCAGAAATCATCTTTCAGTGTATAAAGGCTAGAATGACGTATATCAAGAAAGAACAGTAGGGAGCGAAAGACATCATATATTAAGAACAACAGAAATAACATAAGTTGTTCTGGTGTAATAAGGCGAGAAGGTATATCGAAAGAACAACAGAATGGAAAATCATATTTCAACTGAAGCGAAAGATCATGTTTATGTCTTAAGGATATCAAGAAAGAACAAGAAAAAGAAGCGAAAATATCATGTTTCAGGGTATTAAGGCTAGATTCAGATAAAGAAGCAACCTAAAAGCTTGTTTTAGTGTTACAAAGCTAGAATGAAATTAGTAAAACAACAGAGAGAATCGGAAGAGATCAGGTTTAAGTGTATTAAGACTAGAATAGATATCAAATAAGAATCAGAAAGAATCAAAAGAGGTCATGTTTGTTAAGGCTAGAAAAAAAGTAAAAAAAGAACCGAAAGAGAAAACCGTTTAAAAGTAGAATGAAGTAAACCAAGAAAGAACGACAGAAAGAACGGAAAGAGCATTTCTCAGTGAATTGTTAGAATTTTGTAAATCAATGAATAGAAGCAAAATATATAATATTTCAGTGTATTGCTAGAAGGAAGTCAAGAAATAACGAAGAAGCGAACGAGATCATGTTTCAGTGTACTAAAGCTAGAACGTAAGCTCGTTCTAGAGTAGTAAGGCTAGACTGAAGTAAAGGGAAAAAAGCCATTATTGAAAGAGATCACATTTCAGTGTAAGGGTGATCAAGAAAACAAAAGAATGAAGCGAACTCATACTTAATTGTTACAATTTGAATGAAGGAAATTGAAAAAGAACAGAGAACCGAAAGATATCATATTTCAATGTAAACCAAAATGATGTAAACAAGAACCAACAAAAACAACCTAATGACATCTTATTGTAGTGTATTAAAGCTAGAATGAATGAAATCAAGAAAGAAAGCGAGAAAGAAGCGCATCTATATATCATGGTTTTGGCTGGGAAGCAAGAGGAAGGTAGGCCTTTTGTGGAGAAGTCTGTTTTTTCCTGTCTCTTTGTTCTGGCTCATCACATGGCCTAGTGGGAGGGCCTGGTAGTTTGAATCCTGATTTTACTGGAGCCTGTGTTCATTTTCCTTAAGGGTTTTGGCTGGGAAGCAAGAGGAAGGAAGGCCTTTTGTGGAGAGGTCTGTTTTTTCCTGTCTCTTTGTTCTGGCTCATCACATGGCCTAGTGGGAGGGCCTGGTAGTTTGAATCCTGATTTTACTGGAGCCTGTGTTCATTTTCCTTAAGGGTTTTGGCTGGGAAGCAAGAGGAAGGTAGGCCTTTTGTGGAGAAGCCTGTTTTTTCCTGTCTCTTTGTTCCGGCTCATCACGTGGCCTAGTGGGAGGGCCTGGTAGTTTGAATCCTGATTTTACTGGAGCCTGTGTTCATGTTCCTTAAGGGTTTTGGCTGGGAAGCAAGAGGAAGGTAGGCCTTTTGTGGAGAAGCCTGTTTTTTCCTGTCTCTTTGTTCCGGCTCATCACGTGGCCTAGTGGGAGGGCCTGGTAGTTTGAATCCTGATTTTACTGGAGCCTGTGTTCATGTTCCTTAAGGGTTTTGGCTGGGAAGCAAGAGGAAGGTAGGCCTTTTGTGGAGAAGCCTGTTTTTTCCTGTCTCTTTGTTCCGGCTCATCACATGGCCTAGTGGGAGGGCCTGGTAGTTTGAATCCTGATTTTACTGGAGCCTGTGTTCATGTTCCTTAAGGGTTTTGGCTGGGAAGCAAGAGGAAGGTAGGCCTTTTGTGGAGAAGTCTGTTTTTTCCTGTCTCTTTGTTCCGGCTCATCACATGGCCTAGTGGGAGGGCCTGGTAGTTTGAATCCTGATTTTACTGGAGCCTGTGTTCATGTTCCTTAAGGGTTTTGGCTGGGAAGCAAGAGGAAGGTAGGCCTTTTGTGGAGAAGTCTGTTTTTTCCTGTCTCTTTGTTCCGGCTCATCACATGGCCTAGTGGGAGGGCCTGGTAGTTTGAATCCTGATTTTACTGGAGCCTGTGTTCATGTTCCTTAAGGGTTTTGGCTGGGAAGCAAGAGGAAGGTAGGCCTTTTGTGGAGAAGTCTGTTTTTTCCTGTCTCATTGTTCCGGCTCATCACATGGCCTAGTGGGAGGGCCTGGTAGTTTGAATCCTGATTTTACTGGAGCCTGTGTTCATGTTCCTTAAGGGTTTTGGCTGGGAAGCAAGAGGAAGGTAGGCCTTTTGTGGAGAAGTCTGTTTTTTCCTGTCTCTTTGTTCTGGCTCATCACATGGCCTAGTGGGAGGGCCTGGTAGTTTGAATCCTGATTTTACTGGAGCCTGTGTTCATTTTCCTTAAGGGTTTTGGCTGGGAAGCAAGAGGAAGGTAGGCCTTTTGTGGAGAAGTCTGTTTTTTCCTGTCTCTTTGTTCTGGCTCATCACGTGGCCTAGTGGGAGGGCCTGCTAGTTTGAATCCTGATTTTACTGGAGCCTGTGTTCATGTTCCTTAAGGGTTTTGGCTGGGAAGCAAGAGAAAGGTAGGCCTTTTGTGGAGAAGTCTGTTTTTTCCTGTCTCTTTGTTCTGGCTCATCCCGTGGCCTAGTGGGAGGGCCTGGTAGTTTGAATCCTGATTTTACTGGAGCCTGTGTTCATGTTCCTTAAGGGTTTTGGCTGGGAAGCAAGAGGAAGGTAGGCCTTTTGTGGAGAAGTCTGTTTTTTCCTGTCTCTTTGTTCTGGCTCATCACGTGGCCTAGTGGGAGGGCCTGGTAGTTTGAATCCTGATTTTACTGGAGCCTGTGTTCATGTTCCTTAAGGGTTTTGGCTGGGAAGCAAGAGGAAGGTAGGCCTTTTGTGGAGAAGCCTGTTTTTTCCTGTCTCTTTGTTCCGGCTCATCACGTGGCCTAGTGGGAGGGCCTGGTAGTTTGAATCCTGATTTTACTGGAGCCTGTGTTCATGTTCCTTAAGGGTTTTGGCTGGGAAGCAAGAGGAAGGTAGGCCTTTTGTGGAGAAGTCTGTTTTTTCCTGTCTCTTTGTTCCGGCTCATCACATGGCCTAGTGGGAGGGCCTGGTAGTTTGAATCCTGATTTTACTGGAGCCTGTGTTCATTTTCCTTAAGGGTTTTGGCTGGGAAGCAAGAGGAAGGTAGGCCTTTTGTGGAGAAGTCTGTTTTTTCCTGTCTCTTTGTTCTGGCTCATCACATGGCCTAGTGGGAGGGCCTGGTAGTTTGAATCCTGATTTTACTGGAGCCTGTGTTCATGTTCCTTAAGGGTTTTGGCTGGGAAGCAAGAGGAAGGTAGGCCTTTTGTGGAGAAGTCTGTTTTTTCCTGTCTCATTGTTCTGGCTCATCACATGGCCTAGTGGGAGGGCCTGGTAGTTTGAATCCTGATTTTACTGGAGCCTGTGTTCATGTTCCTTAAGGGTTTTGGCTGGGAAGCAAGAGGAAGGTAGGCCTTTTGTGGAGAAGTCTGTTTTTTCCTGTCTCTTTGTTCCGGCTCATCACGTGGCCTAGTGGGAGGGCCTGGTAGTTTGAATCCTGATTTTACTGGAGCCTGTGTTCATTTTCCTTAAGGGTTTTGGCTGGGAAGCAAGAGGAAGGTAGGCCTTTTGTGGAGAAGTCTGTTTTTTCCTGTCTCTTTGTTCTGGCTCATCACGTGGCCTAGTGGGAGGGCCTGCTAGTTTGAATCCTGATTTTACTGGAGCCTGTGTTCATGTTCCTTAAGGGTTTTGGCTGGGAAGCAAGAGGAAGGTAGGCCTTTTGTGGAAAGTCTGTTTTTTCCTGTCTCTTTGTTCCGGCTCATCACGTGGCCTAGTGGGAGGGCCTGGTAGTTTGAATCCTGATTTTACTGGAGCCTGTGTTCATGTTCCTTAAGGGTTTTGGCTGGGAAGCAAGAGGAAGGTAGGCCTTTTGTGGAGAAGTCTGTTTTTTCCTGTCTCTTTGTTCCGGCTCATCACGTGGCCTAGTGGGAGGGCCTGGTAGTTTGAATCCTGATTTTACTGGAGCCTGTGTTCATTTTCCTTAAGGGTTTTGGCTGGGAAGCAAGAGGAAGGTAGGCCTTTTGTGGAGAAGTCTGTTTTTTCCTGTCTCTTTGTTCCGGCTCATCACGTGGCCTAGTGGGAGGGCCTGGTAGTTTGAATCCTGATTTTACTGGAGCCTGTGTTCATGTTCCTTAAGGGTTTTGGCTGGGAAGCAAGAGGAAGGTAGGCCTTTTGTGGAGAAGTCTGTTTTTTCCTGTCTCTTTGTTCTGGCTCATCACGTGGCCTAGTGGGAGGGCCTGGTAGTTTGAATCCTGATTTTACTGGAGCCTGTGTTCATGTTCCTTAAGCGTTTTGGCTGGGAAGCAAGAGGAAGGTAGGCCTTTTGTGGAGAAGTCTGTTTTTTCCTGTCTCTTTGTTCCGGCTCATCACGTGGCCTAGTGGGAGGGCCTGGTAGTTTGAATCCTGATTTTACTGGAGCCTGTGTTCATGTTCCTTAAGGGTTTTGGCTGGGAAGCAAGAGGAAGGTAGGCCTTTTGTGGAGAAGTCTGTTTTTTCCTGTCTCTTTGTTCCGGCTCATCACGTGGCCTAGTGGGAGGGCCTGGTAGTTTGAATCCTGATTTTACTGGAGCCTGTGTTCATTTTCCTTAAGGGTTTTGGCTGGGAAGCAAGAGGAAGGTAGGCCTTTTGTGGAGAAGTCTGTTTTTTCCTGTCTCTTTGTTCCGGCTCATCACGTGGCCTAGTGGGAGGGCCTGGTAGTTTGAATCCTGATTTTACTGGAGCCTGTGTTCATGTTCCTTAAGGGTTTTGGCTGGGAAGCAAGAGGAAGGTAGGCCTTTTGTGGAGAAGTCTGTTTTTTCCTGTCTCTTTGTTCTGGCTCATCACGTGGCCTAGTGGGAGGGCCTGGTAGTTTGAATCCTGATTTTACTGGAGCCTGTGTTCATGTTCCTTAAGCGTTTTGGCTGGGAAGCAAGAGGAAGGTAGGCCTTTTGTGGAGAAGTCTGTTTTTTCCTGTCTCTTTGTTCCGGCTCATCACGTGGCCTAGTGGGAGGGCCTGGTAGTTTGAATCCTGATTTTACTGGAGCCTGTGTTCATGTTCCTTAAGGGTTTTGGCTGGGAAGCAAGAGGAAGGTAGGCCTTTTGTGGAGAAGTCTGTTTTTTCCTGTCTCTTTGTTCCGGCTCATCACGTGGCCTAGTGGGAGGGCCTGGTAGTTTGAATCCTGATTTTACTGGAGCCTGTGTTCATGTTCCTTAAGGGTTTTGGCTGGGAAGCAAGAGGAAGGTAGGCCTTTTGTGGAGAAGTCTGTTTTTTCCTGTCTCTTTGTTCCGGCTCATCACGTGGCCTAGTGGGAGGGCCTGGTAGTTTGAATCCTGATTTTACTGGACCGCGCGCCGAAATACTCTAACTCTATCTCCAACCCCAATATGCTGAATATGGATGTCCTGAAGGAGGGCAGAATTTCAGCTTTAAAAAGAGAATGAGGAGGAGAGTGTGTCACATGAAATTCCCTAATCCTATCTCTTACTTAATTTGGTAAAAGAGAGCAGGCCGGGTAGGTGGGACTCGTCAGCCCTGGAAGGCAGCCCATCTAGGAGAAGGAAAACTCCAAATTTAAACCTCCACTGCCCTGTGGCTATATCCACTTATGGAAAGGGCTTCAGGAGATAACCTCGAGGCAAAATCGGGAGCCGGAGTCCCGGAGGCATTTTCTTTCATTCTGCCAACTCCTGCGACGTTGCTGGAACCAGTTGTATTGGCTCTTGCCTTTCCACTGAACCATTTCAGCGATGTGGAGAGGGGGGATTTGCTGCTTGGGTAACAGCCTATCCTCCATACTATTTTACCCAGGCTTCGTGCTCTGGAGAGGACACTCCAGCTTCGCATACAGCGTCGAAACAACATGGGAAGTAGCAGTTACCGGTTATAAGTCTCTGCTCAATTGGCGTAGAGCAGGACGCCAGGGGCTACTTCTGATGGTGGGAGAGGTCATTGCACCTCACTAGGTAGATACCGCCCGCCTTAAGCTGGGCAGCCCCCAGCCAGTAAGGTGCTACCTCGCCACGGTCTGTTAACCTCACGGGGTGCGTGGGGTTTAGGGTGAAACCCGACAAGCAGATCGACAACCGTGCACCATGCAACAATCATAAGAAAACTTCTGCCCTAAAGCTGGGCACCTGGAATGTACGGACAATGACCCCTGGCTTTCCTGACTACGGCTTTCCTAACGACCTGCAAGAAATAGACGATGTGCGCAAGACAGCTGTCATTGACATGGAACTGAATAGACTGCAGATGGACATCGTTGCCCTGCAAGAGAGAAGACTGCCAGACTCGGGATCTGTCAAAGAAAAAAACTTCTCATTCTTCTGGCAGGGAAAACCATCGAATGAGACCAGGGAGTATGGTGTTGGCTTTGCAGTCAGAAATAATCTGCTGAGATCCATTGTTCCACCTACTACGGGGAGTGAAAGAAAAATGTCTCTGCAGCTCCACTCATCAGCAGGACCAGTCACCCTCATTAGTGCATATGCACCAACACTGTCATCCACTACAGAAGTGAAAGACAAATTCTACGACGATCTGGCAGCTACTATCAAAAAAGTCCCTGAAAGAGAGTCACTGTTCATTCTTGGAGACTTTAATGCTAGAGTTGGTGCTGATCACAATTCTTGGCCCACTTGTCTAGGCTGTTTTGGCATTGGAAAGATGAACGAAAATGGCCAACGCTTACTGGAGTTTTGCTGTTACTATGGTCTCTGTGTCAGCAACACATTCTTTAATACGAAGCTGCAACACAGAGTTTCCTGGAGATATCCAAAATCCAAGCATTGGTATCAGCTCGATTTGATCCTCACTAGACGTTCTAGCCTTCCTAGTGTTACGATCACACGCAGCTACCAGAGTGCTGATTGCGATACTGATCACTCCCTGGTGTGTAGTAGAGTAAAACTGCGAACAAAGAAATTGTATCACATGAAAAAGGAAGGAAGACCACGTATTGACATCAACAAGACTCGCGATCAAAGAAAAGTGAAGGAATTTGCCCAAGCACTCGAGGAAACCCTTCCAGGTCCAGCTAATGTAAATGCACCTGAACGATGGGAACACTTCAAGAACACTGTCTACAACACCGCCTTGTCCACCTTCGGCAAGAAAACCAGAAAGATGGCTGACTGGTTCGAAGCCCATTCGGAGGAGTTAATGCCAGCCATTGAGGATAAGAGAAGAGCTCTAGCAGCATACAAAGCCTGTCCTAGCGAGTACAACCTGCAAGCTCTTCGAGCCGCTCGTAGCCAAGTCCAACAGGCTGCCAGGAGATGCTCCAATGACTATTGGCTTCAGCATTCCTCTCAGATACAGATAGCAGCGGACACAGGTAACATCAAAGGAATGTATGATGGTATCAAGCAGGCCTTAGGTCCATTACAGAAGAAATCTGCTCCCTTGAAGTCCACTACAGGTGTGATCATCCAGGACCGAGCACAGCAGATGGAACGCTGGGTGCAGCACTACTCCGAGCTATATTCCAGAAAGAATGTAGTAACCGAAGAAGCATTAGATAACATTGAGTGCCTGCGTGTCTTGGAAGAGCTGGACAGAGAACCAACCCTAGCAGAAATAAATGCGGCCTTGGATTCCCTCACCTCTGGCAAGGCACCTGGAAGGGACAACATCCCTGTTGAAGTGCTGAAATGCGGTAAGGAGATCATCATCACCGAACTGTATGAAATCTTTTGTCTCTGCTGGAGGGAAGGTGGAGTACCACAGGACATGAAGGATGCAAACATTGTCACGTTGTACAAGAACAAAGGTGACAGGGGTGACTGCAATAACTACCGTGGTATCTCTCAGCGTTGTAGGGAAGCTGCTTGCCCGTGTTGTTCTGAAGAGGCTCCAGGTGCTTGCAGACAGAGTCTATCCGGAATCACAGTGTGGATTTCGAGCAAATAGATCCACCACTGACATGGTATTCTCCCTCCGACAGTTGCAGGAGAAATGCAGGGAACAACAACAGCCACTCTTAGTGGCCTTCATAGACCTTACAAAAGCATTTGACTTGGTTAGCAGGGATGGCCTTTTCAAAATACTTCCCAAGATTGGATGTCCACCTCGTCTCCTTAACATCATCAGGTCCTTCCAGGATGGAATGAAAGGCACTGTAGTTTTTGACGGCTCAACATCAGATCCCTTTGACATCCGAAGCGGAGTGAAACAGGGCTGTGTCCTCGCACCAACACTTTTTGGGATCTTTTTTGCTGTCATGCTGAAGCATGCCTTTGGAACTGCAACAGAAGGTGTCTATCTCCGGACTAGATCAGATGGAAAGCTCTTTAATCTCTAGATTGAGAGCGAAGACCAAAGTCCAACTGAAATGCATGCGGGACTTCTTCTTTGCAGACGATGCAGCCATTGTTGCCCACTCTGCTGAAGACCTCCAACAACTCATGAATCGTTTCAGCAAGGCCTGCCAAGACTTTGGACTAACAATCAGCCTGAAGAAAACACAAGTCATGGGCCAGGGTGTGGACTCACCTCCCTCTATTACCATCTCCACACAAGAACTGGAGGTTGTTCATGACTTTGTGTACCTTGGCTCAACCATCTCTGACACCCTCTCTCTAGATGTCGAGCTGGATAAACGCATTGGGAAAGCAGCCACCATGTTCTCTAGACTCACAAAGAGAGTATGGCTCAATAAGAAACTGACAACACATACCAAGATCCAGGTCTATAGAGCCTGTGTCCTGAGCACACTCCTGTACTGCAGCGAGTCCTGGACCCTTTGTGCCCGGCAGGAGAGGAAGCTGAACACCTTCCATATGCGTTGCCTACGACGGATTTTTGGTATCACCTGGCAGGACAGAGTTCCAAATAGAGTAGTCCTAGAACGAGCTGGAATTTTCAGCATGCATACATTACTGAAACAGCGACGTCTACGCTGGCTTGGGCACGTTGTGAGAATGGCTGATGGTCGGATTCCAAAGGATCTCCTATATGGAGAATTAGTGCAGGGAAATCGCCCCAGAGGGAGACCACAGCTGCGATACAAGGATATCTGCAAGCGGGATCTGAAGGCCTTAGGAATAGACCTCAACAGATGGGAAACTCTGACATCTGATCGTTCAGCCTGGAGGCAGGCAGTACATCACGGCCTCTCCCAATTTGAAGAGACCCTTGTCCAGCAGGCTGAGGCAAAGAGGAAGTCACAAAGGAAGCAAAACCAGGGAGCTGGACAGGGGACAGATTGGATTTGTCTCCAGTGTGGAAGGGATTGTCACTCTCGAATTGGCCTCCTCAGCCACACTAGACGCTGTTCCAAGTCCTCCATACAGAGCACGCTACCATAGTCTTTCGAGACTGAAGGATGCCTACTATGATACATATGTTGTTTCCTTATTTCATACTAGCCTTAATTCTTTTAATTGACCGCATTCGCTTCTCTTTTGTTCTTTTTCCTTCATTCTACCCTTAACACAACACTTTCAATTCTTTCCGTTGTTTTCATGTTTTACTTCATTCCAGCCTTAATACAATGAAACGCTTTTGATTCTCTTTTTTTTCATTCCAGGCTTTAGAATCTTCAGGTTGTTTCTTGATTTACATCATTTAGGCTTAATACATTGAAATATGATATCTTTCGGATCTTTCTGTTGTTCTTTTAAAATTTCCTTCACGCTCTTAAATATCCTTTCGCTTTTGTTCTTTTGTTGTTTCTTGGTCAACCATTCTAGCCTCTTTCAATTGTTTTTCTGGATTTACATATGATCTCTTTCGCTTCTTTCTGTTCTTCCTCGATATACCTCATTCTACCAAGTCATTGAAAAATGATCCTTCGTTTCTTTCTGTCGTTCTTGCTTTACTTCATTCTAGCCTTTTTACACAGTGGTTTTCTCGTCTTTCTGATGTTCTTTTTTACTAAATGATGTAAATCAAGAACCAACAAAAACAACCTATATTCTAGCTAGGATGAAGGAAATCAAGAACTAACGCGAGAAAGAAGAAGGGTATTGGCTAGGATATTAATCAAGAGAGAACAACAGAAAAAAACGAAAGATGTTTTTTCAATGTATTAAGGCTAAAAGATGTAAATGAATGTAAATGATGTAAATAAAACAAACATGATCACTCGCTTCCTCACGTTACCCCTATTAAATGATCGCTTCATTCTGGTTCATTCTTCATTAACTTCATTCTAGCCTTTATAGGTTTTCTGTGCTAACCTTAGTACACTGAAATATGATCATTCGCTTTTTGATTTCATTCTAGCAATACTGAAAAATGATCTCTTTCGGTTTATCTCTTTTTTTATTTGTATACATCCTAGCCTTTTTACACAATTTCTTACTGTTGTTCTTTTAAAATTTCCTTTATTCTAGCCTTAGTACTTAAATATTACCTTTCGATTCTTTCTGTGGTTCTTTCTTGATTCTAGCCTTAGTCTTAAACATGACCTCTTTCGCTTCTTTCTGTACTTTCTTGATATCCTTCATTTTAGCCTTTACACGGAAACCTGATCTCTTTGGATTATTTCTGTTGGTCTTTCACGTTTTACTTTATTCTAGCCTTAATGAAACGTAATCTCTTTTGATTGTTTCTGTTGTTTTTTTTCTTGATTTCTTCATTCTAGCCAAACTAGAACAATCTTTCTTAGATTGCGATCATGTTTAAAAGTATTGAAGCTAGGATGAAAGAAACGAAAGAACAATAAAAGTGATCATATTTGAGAGAAGGCTACAATGAAGGAAATCAAGATCCTCAGATATCATGTTTCAGTGTATAAAGGCTAGAATGAAGTAAATCAAGAAAGAAGAGAAAAAACCGAAAGAGATATAAAGAACAACAACCTAATATAAACTTGTGTATTAAGGCTAGAATGAAGTAAATCGAAGGAACAAAATGTCATGTTTCAGGGTATTAAGGCTAGATTCATATAAAGAAGCAGAGACAACCCTAAAGACAACTAGTGTTACAAAGCTAGAATGAAATAAAAAAAAACAAAGAATCGAAAGAGATCAGGTTTCAGTGTATTAATGCTGGATAAAGGAAGTAAAAAGGAACATCAGAAAGAAGAGAAAACCATTGTGTAAAACAAATATGATCTTTCGATTCATTCTGTTGCTTGTCTTGATTTCAGTCATTCTAGCCTTTATACACTGAAATATATTTCAACACTGTTGTTCTTTTTTGATTTTCTTCATTCTAAATATATAACAATTCCTTTAGGTTCTGTTCTTGATTTACATCATGTAGCCTTAATACAGTGAATCACGATCTATTTTACACTTAAATCATGTTGGAATGAAGTAAACCAAGAAAACGACAGAAAGAACCGAAAGACATTTTTTAGAGTATTAAGGCTAGAATGATTTATATCAAGGAAGAAGAGAAAGAAGCAAAATAGGTTACGTTTCAGTGTATTAAAGCTACAATGGTAATCAAGAAATAACGAGAACGAAGCGCAAGATCATATTTCAGTGTACTAGCTAGAATAGAAACAATCAAACGTAAGCTTGTTCTAGTCTATTAAAGATAGGATAAAGTAAATCGAGAAATAACAGAAAGTATTGAAAGAGATCATAATTCAGTGCATAAAGGCTAAAATGAAGCAAATGAACAACAGAAAGTCGTTTGTGTTCAGGTTAGAATGAAGGAAATCAAGAATGAAAGCGAAAGTCAAAAAAGAAAAAGTAAAGACAGCTTGTTTTAGTGTTTTAGTGTTGCAAAGCTAGAACGAAAAAAAAAAATCAAGAGTATGTTTCATTGTATTAAGGCCAGAATGAAGGAAAACATGAAAGTAAAACAGAATGATTTGAAAGTGTATTAAGGCTAGAATGAAGGAAATAAAGGAAGAACAAGAAAAAGCTAAAGAATCGTTTGAGGGCATTGGCTACATTTAAATCAAGAAACAGAAACAACCTAGAAACAGGTTATTCGTGTATTAAAGCTAGAATGAAGGAAATCAAGAATCTAGAATTTTCTTCATTCTAGCAATACAATGAAATATAATCTCTTGATATTTTGTGTTCTTCTTTCTTGATTTTCTTCATTCTAGTCAATACACTAAAAAAATCTTTAGGAAGTTTTCTTGGTTCTTGATTTACATCATTTAGGCTGATCATTGAAATGATCTCTTTCAGTTTTTTATTCTTTCTTGATTTACTTCTTTCGAGCCTTTATGCACTGAAAGATGGTTTTCTCCTCTTTCTGAAGTATGATCTTTTTCAATTCTGTTTTTCTTTCATGTTTTCTAGCCTTAATGCAACGTGATTCCGCTGTTTTTTTCTTGATTTTCTTCATTCTAGCGTTAGTACACTAGAACAGTTTCTCTACGTTTTCTGTTTCTTGATTTACATCATTTAGACAATACACTTAAACCTGATCTCTTTCGATTCTTTTTGATCTTTCTTGATTTACTTCATTCTAGCCTTAATACACGGAAATGTGATCTCTACAAGCTTACTTTAGATTGCTTCTTTATTGACTTCATTCTAGAAGTAATACTTTTAAACGATCTCTTTCGCTACTTTCTGTTGTTCTTTCCTGAATTCCTTCGTTATAGCCTTTAAACACTCGAACAAGCTGTCAGGATGTTTCTGTTCTTCCTTGATTTACATCATTCTAGCCATAATACTTAACATGACGTCGTTCGCTTTTTTCTGTTCTTTCTTGATATCCTTCTTTCTAGCCTTAATACACTGAAAAATCGATTCTGTTCATTATTTACTTCATCCTAGCCTTAATACACTAGAACAAGCTGTCTTTAGGTTGTTTCTTAATTCTAGCCTGAAACATATTTTCGCTTCTTTCTCGTTCATTCTTGATATCCTTCACTCTAGCCTTAATGCACACACGATCGCCTTCGCTTCTTTTGTTCCTTCTGGATTTCCCTCATTCTAGCCTTAAAACTCTTCAACATGATTTTTCATTTCCTTCTGTTGTTTTCTTCATTTACTTCATTCTAGCCCTTATACACTGAAATATGATCTTTCAATTCTTTCTGTTGTTCTTTCATGATTTCATTCTAGCCTTAATAAACTAGAATAAGCTTACGTTAGGTTGTTTCTGTCTTTCGCTGCTTCGTATTTTCATTCTAGCTTTAATACAAGGAAACGTAATCTGATTTCTGTTGTTCTTTCTTGATTTTCTTCATACAAGCCTTAGTACGTTAGAACAATCTTTCTTTAGGTTGTTTCATCTTGATATTTCGCCTTAATACATTGAAATTATCTCTTTCGGTTCTTTCTGTTGTTCTTTCTAGACTTTATAAAACGAAACGTGATTTCATATGTTCTTTCTTAATTTCCATTTTAGCCTCAGCACTTTTAAACATGATCTCGCTTCTTTGTTCCATCTTAGTTTCAATCTAGCCTTAACCCAATTATGATCTTTCGCTTCACTGTTGTTCTTTCTTCCTTAACATCATTCTAGCCTTTATACAATGAAATATGATCTCTTTCTTTACTTTCTGTTTACTTCATTTCATTCTAGAAATACACTGGAACAGGCGGTCTTTAGGTTCTTTTTCTTGATATCACTCTAAATACCCTGATACATCACATTTTCGCGTCTCTCTCTTCTTCCTTGATTTCCTTCACCAGTGAAGTATGGTCTTTCGCTTCAGTCTGGTTTTTCTTCATTTACTTCCTTCTATACACTGAAACATGATCTCTTTCGTTTCTTTCTTGATTTACTTTATTCTAGCCTTTATTCAGTGAAACAATCGCATTCGTTTCTTTCTTTTGTTCTTTAATAATATCCTTCAGTCTAGCCTTAAATATGATCTTTCACTTCATTCTGTTGCTCTTTCTTAATTTTCTTCATTCTAGGCTTAATACACTATAACAAATCCTTTAGGTTGTTTCTGTTGTTTCTTCTTGATTTACAACATTTAGGCTTAATACATTGAAACATGATCTCTTTCGATCTTTCTGTTGTTCTTTCTTGCTTTCTCTCGTTCTTTCTTGCTTTCCTTCATTCTAGTCAATACACTAGAATAAGCTTTAGGGTTCTTGATTTAAACCTAGCCTAATACCCTGAAACATTATATTTTCGCTTCTTTCTCTTGTTCTTCCTTGATTTCCATCATTCTAGCCTTAATACACAAATACGATTTGTTGCTGCCTTCTTTCTTCATTTACTTCATTCTATATAAACTGAAATATGATCGCTTTCAGGTCTTTCTGTTCATTCATGTTTTACTTCATTCTAGACTTAAAATGAAGAAAAACTCTTTCGATTCTTCCTGTTTTTTCTTGATTTTCATTCTAGCCTTGAGAAAGTAGCGAATGAGATCATATTTCAGTCTATTAAGGCTAGAATGAAGAAAATGAACGAACAGTGCAGCGAAATGAAGTAAATCAAGAAAGAACAACAGAAAGAACCGAAAGAGATCAGGTTTTTAAAGCCTAAATTATGTAATTCCAGAGGAAACAACTTAACCCCCAAAAAAGATTGTTCTAGTGTATTAAGGCTAGAATGAAAAACCAAGAAAACCAACAGAAAAAATCAAAAGAGATTACGTCTCATTGTATTAAGCCTAGAAAGAAAATGAAATGAAGAAAGAACCGAATGCAGCGAAAGATCATTTGTGTATTAAGGCTAGTATGAAGGAAATAAAAAAAGAGAAAATATGTTTCAGGGTACTGCTAGAATGAAGTAAATCAAGAAGGAAAAACGGAGGGAAGCGAAAGTGATCATGTTTCAGTGTCTTAAGGCTACATAATGTAAATCAAGAAACATCCGAAAGAAATTGTCTTTATTAAGGCTAGAAAGAAGAAAATAAAGAAAGAACAAAAAAAGTGTTGAAAGAGATCATATTTCGGTGTATAAAAGCTAGAATGAAGTGAAGAACAGAAGGAAGCGAAATATATTTAAGAGTGCTAAGAATGAAGAAAGAAAAAGAAAAGCGAAAATATTTCAGGGAATTAAAGCTAGATATAAATCAAGAAACAGAAACCTAAAGAGCTTTTCCTAGTATGTTAAGGCTAGAATGAAGGAAATCAAGAAAGTAGCGAAAATGTTTCACGTTAATGGCTATATTCAAATCAAGAAACAGAAACAAACTAGACGGCTTGTTCTAGTGTTACGAGGCTTGAATGAAGTAAATCAAGAAAGATCAAAAAGAATCGAAAGAGATCAGGTTTAAGTGTATTGTCTAAATGATGTAAATCAAGAAACAGAAAACGTAGAGAAACTGTTCTAGTGTACTAACGCTAGAATGAAGAAAATCAAGAAAAAAACAGCGGAATCACGTTGCATTAAGGCTAGAAAACATGAAAGAAAAACAGAATTGAAAAAGATCATACTTCAGAAAGAGGAGAAAACCATCTTTCAGTGCATAAAGGCTCGAATGAAGTAAATCAAGAAAGAACAAAAAACTGAAAGAGATCATTTCAATGATCAGCCTAAATGATGTAAATCAAGAACCAAGAAAACTTCCTAAAGATTTTTCTAGTGTATTGACTAGAATGAAGAAAATCAAGAAAGAAGAACACAAAATATCAAGAGATTATATTTCATTGTATTGCTAGAATGAAGAAAATTCTAGATTCTTGATTTCCTTCATTCTAGCTTTAATACACGAATAACCTGTTTCTAGGTTGTTTCTGTTTCTTGATTTAAATGTAGCCAATGCCCTCAAACGATTCTTTAGCTTTTTCTTGTTCTTCCTTTATTTCCTTCATTCTAGCCTTAATACACTTTCAAATCATTCTGTTTTACTTTCATGTTTTCCTTCATTCTGGCCTTAATAAACATACTCGATTTTTTTTTTCGTTCTAGCTTTGCAACACTAAAACACTAAAACAAGCTGTCTTTACTTTTTCTTTTTTGTTTTGAATCTAGCCTTAATAACCTGAAAGACTTTCGCTTTCATTCTTGATTTCCTTCTTTCCAACCTGAACACAAACGACTTTCTGTTGTTCATTTGCTTCATTTTAGCCTCTTTCAATACTTTCTGTTATTTCTCGATTTACTTTATCCTATCTTTAATAGACTAGAACAAGCTTACGTTTGTTTCTATTCTAGCTAGTACACTGAAATATGATCTTTCGCTTCGTTCTCGTTATTTCTTGATTACCATTGTAGCTTTAATACACTGAAACGTAACCTATTTTGCTTCTTTCTCTTCTTCCTTGATTTAAATCATTCTAGCCTTAATACTCTGAAAAAAGTCTTTCGGTTCTTTCTGTCGTTTTCCTGGTTTACTTCATTCTAACATGATTTAAGTGTAAAATAGATCGTGATTCAATGTATTAAGGCTACATGATGTAAATCAAGAAGAAAAAAAAGAAACAACCTGAAGAAATTCTTTCTGTTGTTCTTTCTTGATTTCATTCCAGCCTTTAAACACTGAAATATGATTTTCAATTCATTCTGTTTACATCTTTTGGTTCATTCTAGCGTTAACACAATGAAAGGTAATCTCTTTTGATTCTTTCTAGTGCTTTTTCTTGATTTCTTCATTCTAGCCAACCGAGAACAATCTTTCTTAGGTTGTTTTATTCTTCATTTACATCATTTAGGCTTAACACGTTGAAACATGATCTCTTTCGGGGTTTTTTTGTTGTTCTTTCTCGATTTACTTCGTCCCAGCCTTTAATACACTAGAACAAGCTTTGGTTGTTTCTGTTCTAGCTTTAGTACAGTGAAATATGATCTTCCGCTTCTTGTTATTTCTTGATTTCCTTCATTCTAGCCTTAATTCACTGAAACATGATTTAAGTGTAAAATAGATCGTGTTTCAATATATTAAGGCTACATGAAGAAACAACAGAAACAACATAAATAAGTTATAGTATATTAACAGCCTATCCTCCATATTGCCTTACCCGGGCTTCATGCTCTGGAGAGGACACTCCTCCATTCAGAGCATGTTACCATAGTCTCTCGAGACTGAAGGATGCCTATGCTATTAAGGCTAGAATGAAGGAAATCAAGAAAGAACAGAATGAAGCGAAAGATCATATTTAAGTGTTAAGGATATCCAGAACCTGAGAAAGAAAAGAAAATGTGTTTCAGGGTATTAAGGCTAGATTTAAAATCAAGAAACAGAAACAACCTAAAGACCGCTTGAAGTAAATCAAGCAAGAACAACAGAAAGAACCGAAAGAGGTCATAATTCAGTGTATAAAGGCTAGAATGACTTAAATGAAGACAAGCTACAGAATGAAGCAAAAGATCATATTTAAGGTTAGACTGAAGGAAATCACGAAAGAACACAAAAAAGAAGCGAAAGTGTATAAAGTCTAGAAAGTAAATGAAGAAAGAACGGAAGAGATAATGTTTCAATTTCTTAAGGCTACATGATGTAAATCAAGAAGAAACAACAGAAACAACCTAAAGGAATTGTTATATATTTAGAATGAAGAAAATCAAGAAAGAACAACAGAAAGTGTTGAAATATATTTCAGTGTATAAAGGCTAGAATGACTGAAATCAAGACAAGCAACAGAATGAATCGAAAGATCATATTTGTTAGAGTGAAGGAAATCACGAAAACAAAAAGCGAAAGCGATCAATGTATAAAGGCTAGAAAGTAGAAAAAAAACCAGACTGAAGCGAAAGGTCATATTTGTTAATATTAGTGTAGGAAGTAAAGGAAGAACAAGAAGCGAAAGCATCATGCTTCACGGTTTTTAACCTAAAGACTGCTTGTTCTATATTGGCTAGAACGAAGTAAATCGAAGGAATAACAAAGTTTTGAAAGAGATCATATTTCAGTGTACAGCTACAATAAAGTTAAGGAAGAAACAACAAGAGAATGAAGCGAAAGATCATATTTAACAGTGTTAAGGCTAGAATGGATAAAGAAAGAACAAACAAGCGAATGCGAGCATTAATAATATTGAGGCTAGAATGAAAGAAATAAGGAGAGAACAAAAATAGAAGCGAAAGTGATCATGTTTAAGAGAAGGCTACAATGAAGAATAGCGAAAGATCAGAAATCATCTTTCAGTGTATAAAGGCTAGAATGACGTATATCAAGAAAGAACAGTAGGGAGCGAAAGACATCATATATTAAGAACAACAGAAATAACATAAGTTGTTCTGGTGTAATAAGGCGAGAAGGTATATCGAAAGAACAACAGAATGGAAAATCATATTTCAACTGAAGCGAAAGATCATGTTTATGTCTTAAGGATATCAAGAAAGAACAAGAAAAAGAAGCGAAAATATCATGTTTCAGGGTATTAAGGCTAGATTCAGATAAAGAAGCAACCTAAAAGCTTGTTTTAGTGTTACAAAGCTAGAATGAAATTAGTAAAACAACAGAGAGAATCGGAAGAGATCAGGTTTAAGTGTATTAAGACTAGAATAGATATCAAATAAGAATCAGAAAGAATCAAAAGAGGTCATGTTTGTTAAGGCTAGAAAAAAAGTAAAAAAAGAACCGAAAGAGAAAACCGTTTAAAAGTAGAATGAAGTAAACCAAGAAAGAACGACAGAAAGAACGGAAAGAGCATTTCTCAGTGAATTGTTAGAATTTTGTAAATCAATGAATAGAAGCAAAATATATAATATTTCAGTGTATTGCTAGAAGGAAGTCAAGAAATAACGAAGAAGCGAACGAGATCATGTTTCAGTGTACTAAAGCTAGAACGTAAGCTCGTTCTAGAGTAGTAAGGCTAGACTGAAGTAAAGGGAAAAAAGCCATTATTGAAAGAGATCACATTTCAGTGTAAGGGTGATCAAGAAAACAAAAGAATGAAGCGAACTCATACTTAATTGTTACAATTTGAATGAAGGAAATTGAAAAAGAACAGAGAACCGAAAGATATCATATTTCAATGTAAACCAAAATGATGTAAACAAGAACCAACAAAAACAACCTAATGACATCTTATTGTAGTGTATTAAAGCTAGAATGAATGAAATCAAGAAAGAAAGCGAGAAAGAAGCGCATCTATATATCATGGTTTTGGCTGGGAAGCAAGAGGAAGGTAGGCCTTTTGTGGAGAAGTCTGTTTTTTCCTGTCTCTTTGTTCTGGCTCATCACATGGCCTAGTGGGAGGGCCTGGTAGTTTGAATCCTGATTTTACTGGAGCCTGTGTTCATTTTCCTTAAGGGTTTTGGCTGGGAAGCAAGAGGAAGGAAGGCCTTTTGTGGAGAGGTCTGTTTTTTCCTGTCTCTTTGTTCTGGCTCATCACATGGCCTAGTGGGAGGGCCTGGTAGTTTGAATCCTGATTTTACTGGAGCCTGTGTTCATTTTCCTTAAGGGTTTTGGCTGGGAAGCAAGAGGAAGGTAGGCCTTTTGTGGAGAGGTCTGTTTTTTCCTGTCTCTTTGTTCTGGCTCATCACGTGGCCTAGTGGGAGGGCCTGGTAGTTTGAATCCTGATTTTACTGGAGCCTGTGTTCATGTTCCTTAAGGGTTTTGGCTGGGAAGCAAGAGGAAGGTAGGCCTTTTGTGGAGAAGCCTGTTTTTTCCTGTCTCTTTGTTCTGGCTCATCCCGTGGCCTAGTGGGAGGGCCTGGTAGTTTGAATCCTGATTTTACTGGAGCCTGTGTTCATGTTCCTTAAGGGTTTTGGCTGGGAAGCAAGAGGAAGGTAGGCCTTTTGTGGAGAAGCCTGTTTTTTCCTGTCTCTTTGTTCCGGCTCATCACGTGGCCTAGTGGGAGGGCCTGGTAGTTTGAATCCTGATTTTACTGGAGCCTGTGTTCATGTTCCTTAAGGGTTTTGGCTGGGAAGCAAGAGGAAGGTAGGCCTTTTGTGGAGAAGTCTGTTTTTTCCTGTCTCTTTGTTCCGGCTCATCACCTGGCCTAGTGGGAGGGCCTGGTAGTTTGAATCCTGATTTTACTGGAGCCTGTGTTCATGTTCCTTAAGGGTTTTGGCTGGGAAGCAAGAGGAAGGTAGGCCTTTTGTGGAGAAGTCTGTTTTTTCCTGTCTCTTTGTTCCGGCTCATCACATGGCCTAGTGGGAGGGCCTGGTAGTTTGAATCCTGATTTTACTGGAGCCTGTGTTCATGTTCCTTAAGGGTTTTGGCTGGGAAGCAAGAGGAAGGTAGGCCTTTTGTGGAGAAGTCTGTTTTTTCCTGTCTCTTTGTTCCGGCTCATCACATGGCCTAGTGGGAGGGCCTGGTAGTTTGAATCCTGATTTTACTGGAGCCTGTGTTCATTTTCCTTAAGGGTTTTGGCTGGGAAGCAAGAGGAAGGTAGGCCTTTTGTGGAGAAGTCTGTTTTTTCCTGTCTCTTTGTTCTGGCTCATCACATGGCCTAGTGGGAGGGCCTGGTAGTTTGAATCCTGATTTTACTGGAGCCTGTGTTCATGTTCCTTAAGGGTTTTGGCTGGGAAGCAAGAGGAAGGTAGGCCTTTTGTGGAGAAGTCTGTTTTTTCCTGTCTCATTGTTCTGGCTCATCACATGGCCTAGTGGGAGGGCCTGGTAGTTTGAATCCTGATTTTACTGGAGCCTGTGTTCATGTTCCTTAAGGGTTTTGGCTGGGAAGCAAGAGGAAGGTAGGCCTTTTGTGGAGAAGTCTGTTTTTTCCTGTCTCTTTGTTCCGGCTCATCACGTGGCCTAGTGGGAGGGCCTGGTAGTTTGAATCCTGATTTTACTGGAGCCTGTGTTCATTTTCCTTAAGGGTTTTGGCTGGGAAGCAAGAGGAAGGTAGGCCTTTTGTGGAGAAGTCTGTTTTTTCCTGTCTCTTTGTTCTGGCTCATCACGTGGCCTAGTGGGAGGGCCTGCTAGTTTGAATCCTGATTTTACTGGAGCCTGTGTTCATGTTCCTTAAGGGTTTTGGCTGGGAAGCAAGAGGAAGGTAGGCCTTTTGTGGAGAAGTCTGTTTTTTCCTGTCTCTTTGTTCCGGCTCATCACGTGGCCTAGTGGGAGGGCCTGGTAGTTTGAATCCTGATTTTACTGGAGCCTGTGTTCATGTTCCTTAAGGGTTTTGGCTGGGAAGCAAGAGGAAGGTAGGCCTTTTGTGGAGAAGTCTGTTTTTTCCTGTCTCTTTGTTCCGGCTCATCACGTGGCCTAGTGGGAGGGCCTGGTAGTTTGAATCCTGATTTTACTGGAGCCTGTGTTCATGTTCCTTAAGGGTTTTGGCTGGGAAGCAAGAGGAAGGTAGGCCTTTTGTGGAGAAGTCTGTTTTTTCCTGTCTCTTTGTTCTGGCTCATCACGTGGCCTAGTGGGAGGGCCTGCTAGTTTGAATCCTGATTTTACTGGAGCCTGTGTTCATGTTCCTTAAGGGTTTTGGCTGGGAAGCAAGAGGAAGGTAGGCCTTTTGTGGAGAAGTCTGTTTTTTCCTGTCTCTTTGTTCCGGCTCATCACGTGGCCTAGTGGGAGGGCCTGGTAGTTTGAATCCTGATTTTACTGGAGCCTGTGTTCATGTTCCTTAAGGGTTTTGGCTGGGAAGCAAGAGGAAGGTAGGCCTTTTGTGGAGAAGTCTGTTTTTTCCTGTCTCTTTGTTCCGGCTCATCACGTGGCCTAGTGGGAGGGCCTGGTAGTTTGAATCCTGATTTTACTGGAGCCTGTGTTCATGTTCCTTAAGGGTTTTGGCTGGGAAGCAAGAGGAAGGTAGGCCTTTTGTGGAGAAGTCTGTTTTTTCCTGTCTCTTTGTTCCGGCTCATCACGTGGCCTAGTGGGAGGGCCTGGTAGTTTGAATCCTGATTTTACTGGAGCCTGTGTTCATGTTCCTTAAGGGTTTTGGCTGGGAAGCAAGAGGAAGGTAGGCCTTTTGTGGAGAAGTCTGTTTTTTCCTGTCTCTTTGTTCTGGCTCATCACGTGGCCTAGTGGGAGGGCCTGGTAGTTTGAATCCTGATTTTACTGGAGCCTGTGTTCATGTTCCTTAAGGGTTTTGGCTGGGAAGCAAGAGGAAGGTAGGCCTTTTGTGGAGAAGTCTGTTTTTTCCTGTCTCTTTGTTCCGGCTCATCACGTGGCCTAGTGGGAGGGCCTGGTAGTTTGAATCCTGATTTTACTGGAGCCTGTGTTCATGTTCCTTAAGGGTTTTGGCTGGGAAGCAAGAGGAAGGTAGGCCTTTTGTGGAGAAGTCTGTTTTTTCCTGTCTCTTTGTTCCGGCTCATCACGTGGCCTAGTGGGAGGGCCTGGTAGTTTGAATCCTGATTTTACTGGAGCCTGTGTTCATGTTCCTTAAGGGTTTTGGCTGGGAAGCAAGAGGAAGGTAGGCCTTTTGTGGAGAAGTCTGTTTTTTCCTGTCTCTTTGTTCCGGCTCATCACGTGGCCTAGTGGGAGGGCCTGGTAGTTTGAATCCTGATTTTACTGGACCGCGCGCCGAAATACTCTAACTCTATCTCCAACCCCAATATGCTGAATATGGATGTCCTGAAGGAGGGCAGAATTTCAGCTTTAAAAAGAGAATGAGGAGGAGAGTGTGTCACATGAAATTCCCTAATCCTATCTCTTACTTAATTTGGTAAAAGAGAGCAGGCCGGGTAGGTGGGACTCGTCAGCCCTGGAAGGCAGCCCATCTAGGAGAAGGAAAACTCCAAATTTAAACCTCCACTGCCCTGTGGCTATATCCACTTATGGAAAGGGCTTCAGGAGATAACCTCGAGGCAAAATCGGGAGCCGGAGTCCCGGAGGCATTTTCTTTCATTCTGCCAACTCCTGCGACGTTGCTGGAACCAGTTGTATTGGCTCTTGCCTTTCCACTGAACCATTTCAGCGATGTGGAGAGGGGGGATTTGCTGCTTGGGTAACAGCCTATCCTCCATACTATTTTACCCAGGCTTCGTGCTCTGGAGAGGACACTCCAGCTTCGCATACAGCGTCGAAACAACATGGGAAGTAGCAGTTACCGGTTATAAGTCTCTGCTCAATTGGCGTAGAGCAGGACGCCAGGGGCTACTTCTGATGGTGGGAGAGGTCATTGCACCTCACTAGGTAGATACTGCCCGCCTTAAGCTGGGCAGCCCCCAGCCAGTAAGGTGCTACCTCGCCACGGTCTGTTAACCTCACGGGGTGCGTGGGGTTTAGGGTGAAACCCGACAAGCAGATCGACAACCGTGCACCATGCAACAATCATAAGAAAACTTCTGCCCTAAAGCTGGGCACCTGGAATGTACGGACAATGACCCCTGGCTTTCCTGACTACGGCTTTCCTAACGACCTGCAAGAAATAGACGATGTGCGCAAGACAGCTGTCATTGACATGGAACTGAATAGACTGCAGATGGACATCGTTGCCCTGCAAGAGAGAAGACTGCCAGACTCGGGATCTGTCAAAGAAAAAAACTTCTCATTCTTCTGGCAGGGAAAACCATCGAATGAGACCAGGGAGTATGGTGTTGGCTTTGCAGTCAGAAATAATCTGCTGAGATCCATTGTTCCACCTACTACGGGGAGTGAAAGAAAAATGTCTCTGCAGCTCCACTCATCAGCAGGACCAGTCACCCTCATTAGTGCATATGCACCAACACTGTCATCCACTACAGAAGTGAAAGACAAATTCTACGACGATCTGGCAGCTACTATCAAAAAAGTCCCTGAAAGAGAGTCACTGTTCATTCTTGGAGACTTTAATGCTAGAGTTGGTGCTGATCACAATTCTTGGCCCACTTGTCTAGGCCGTTTTGGCATTGGAAAGATGAACGAAAATGGCCAACGCTTACTGGAGTTTTGCTGTTACTATGGTCTCTGTGTCAGCAACACATTCTTTAATACGAAGCTGCAACACAGAGTTTCCTGGAGATATCCAAAATCCAAGCATTGGTATCAGCTCGATTTGATCCTCACTAGACGTTCTAGCCTTCCTAGTGTTACGATCACACGCAGCTACCAGAGTGCTGATTGCGATACTGATCACTCCCTGGTGTGTAGTAGAGTAAAACTGCGAACAAAGAAATTGTATCACATGAAAAAGGAAGGAAGACCACGTATTGACATCAACAAGACTCGCGATCAAAGAAAAGTGAAGGAATTTGCCCAAGCACTCGAGGAAACCCTTCCAGGTCCAGCTAATGTAAATGCACCTGAACGATGGGAACACTTCAAGAACACTGTCTACAACACCGCCTTGTCCACCTTCGGCAAGAAAACCAGAAAGATGGCTGACTGGTTCGAAGCCCATTCGGAGGAGTTAATGCCAGCCATTGAGGATAAGAGAAGAGCTCTAGCAGCATACAAAGCCTGTCCTAGCGAGTACAACCTGCAAGCTCTTCGAGCCGCTCGTAGCCAAGTCCAACAGGCTGCCAGGAGATGCTCCAATGACTATTGGCTTCAGCATTCCTCTCAGATACAGATAGCAGCGGACACAGGTAACATCAAAGGAATGTATGATGGTATCAAGCAGGCCTTAGGTCCATTACAGAAGAAATCTGCTCCCTTGAAGTCCACTACAGGTGTGATCATCCAGGACCGAGCACAGCAGATGGAACGCTGGGTGCAGCACTACTCCGAGCTATATTCCAGAAAGAATGTAGTAACCGAAGAAGCATTAGATAACATTGAGTGCCTGCGTGTCTTGGAAGAGCTGGACAGAGAACCAACCCTAGCAGAAATAAATGCGGCCTTGGATTCCCTCACCTCTGGCAAGGCACCTGGAAGGGACAACATCCCTGTTGAAGTGCTGAAATGCGGTAAGGAGATCATCATCACCGAACTGTATGAAATCTTTTGTCTCTGCTGGAGGGAAGGTGGAGTACCACAGGACATGAAGGATGCAAACATTGTCACGTTGTACAAGAACAAAGGTGACAGGGGTGACTGCAATAACTACCGTGGTATCTCTCAGCGTTGTAGGGAAGCTGCTTGCCCGTGTTGTTCTGAAGAGGCTCCAGGTGCTTGCAGACAGAGTCTATCCGGAATCACAGTGTGGATTTCGAGCAAATAGATCCACCACTGACATGGTATTCTCCCTCCGACAGTTGCAGGAGAAATGCAGGGAACAACAACAGCCACTCTTAGTGGCCTTCATAGACCTTACAAAAGCATTTGACTTGGTTAGCAGGGATGGCCTTTTCAAAATACTTCCCAAGATTGGATGTCCACCTCGTCTCCTTAACATCATCAGGTCCTTCCAGGATGGAATGAAAGGCACTGTAGTTTTTGACGGCTCAACATCAGATCCCTTTGACATCCGAAGCGGAGTGAAACAGGGCTGTGTCCTCGCACCAACACTTTTTGGGATCTTTTTTGCTGTCATGCTGAAGCATGCCTTTGGAACTGCAACAGAAGGTGTCTATCTCCGGACTAGATCAGATGGAAAGCTCTTTAATCTCTAGATTGAGAGCGAAGACCAAAGTCCAACTGAAATGCATGCGGGACTTCTTCTTTGCAGACGATGCAGCCATTGTTGCCCACTCTGCTGAAGACCTCCAACAACTCATGAATCGTTTCAGCAAGGCCTGCCAAGACTTTGGACTAACAATCAGCCTGAAGAAAACACAAGTCATGGGCCAGGGTGTGGACTCACCTCCCTCTATTACCATCTCCACACAAGAACTGGAGGTTGTTCATGACTTTGTGTACCTTGGCTCAACCATCTCTGACACCCTCTCTCTAGATGTCGAGCTGGATAAACGCATTGGGAAAGCAGCCACCATGTTCTCTAGACTCACAAAGAGAGTATGGCTCAATAAGAAACTGACAACACATACCAAGATCCAGGTCTATAGAGCCTGTGTCCTGAGCACACTCCTGTACTGCAGCGAGTCCTGGACCCTTTGTGCCCGGCAGGAGAGGAAGCTGAACACCTTCCATATGCGTTGCCTACGACGGATTTTTGGTATCACCTGGCAGGACAGAGTTCCAAATAGAGTAGTCCTAGAACGAGCTGGAATTTTCAGCATGCATACATTACTGAAACAGCGACGTCTACGCTGGCTTGGGCACGTTGTGAGAATGGCTGATGGTCGGATTCCAAAGGATCTCCTATATGGAGAATTAGTGCAGGGAAATCGCCCCAGAGGGAGACCACAGCTGCGATACAAGGATATCTGCAAGCGGGATCTGAAGGCCTTAGGAATAGACCTCAACAGATGGGAAACTCTGACATCTGATCGTTCAGCCTGGAGGCAGGCAGTACATCACGGCCTCTCCCAATTTGAAGAGACCCTTGTCCAGCAGGCTGAGGCAAAGAGGAAGTCACAAAGGAAGCAAAACCAGGGAGCTGGACAGGGGACAGATTGGATTTGTCTCCAGTGTGGAAGGGATTGTCACTCTCGAATTGGCCTCCTCAGCCACACTAGACGCTGTTCCAAGTCCTCCATACAGAGCACGCTACCATAGTCTTTCGAGACTGAAGGATGCCTACTATGATACATATGTTGTTTCCTTATTTCATACTAGCCTTAATTCTTTTAATTGACCGCATTCGCTTCTCTTTTGTTCTTTTTCCTTCATTCTACCCTTAACACAACACTTTCAATTCTTTCCGTTGTTTTCATGTTTTACTTCATTCCAGCCTTAATACAATGAAACGCTTTTGATTCTCTTTTTTTTCATTCCAGGCTTTAGAATCTTCAGGTTGTTTCTTGATTTACATCATTTAGGCTTAATACATTGAAATATGATATCTTTCGGATCTTTCTGTTGTTCTTTTAAAATTTCCTTCACGCTCTTAAATATCCTTTCGCTTTTGTTCTTTTGTTGTTTCTTGGTCAACCATTCTAGCCTCTTTCAATTGTTTTTCTGGATTTACATATGATCTCTTTCGCTTCTTTCTGTTCTTCCTCGATATACCTCATTCTACCAAGTCATTGAAAAATGATCCTTCGTTTCTTTCTGTCGTTCTTGCTTTACTTCATTCTAGCCTTTTTACACAGTGGTTTTCTCGTCTTTCTGATGTTCTTTTTTACTAAATGATGTAAATCAAGAACCAACAAAAACAACCTATATTCTAGCTAGGATGAAGGAAATCAAGAACTAACGCGAGAAAGAAGAAGGGTATTGGCTAGGATATTAATCAAGAGAGAACAACAGAAAAAAACGAAAGATGTTTTTTCAATATATTAAGGCTAAAAGATGTAAATGAATGTAAATGATGTAAATAAAACAAACATGATCACTCGCTTCCTCACGTTACCCCTATTAAATGATCGCTTCATTCTGGTTCATTCTTCATTAACTTCATTCTAGCCTTTATAGGTTTTCTGTGCTAACCTTAGTACACTGAAATATGATCATTCGCTTTTTGATTTCATTCTAGCAATATTGAAAAATGATCTCTTTCGGTTTATCTCTTTTTTTATTTGTATACATCCTAGCCTTTTTACACAATTTCTTACTGTTGTTCTTTTAAAATTTCCTTTATTCTAGCCTTAGTACTTAAATATTACCTTTCGATTCTTTCTGTGGTTCTTTCTTGATTCTAGCCTTAGTCTTAAACATGACCTCTTTCGCTTCTTTCTGTACTTTCTTGATATCCTTCATTTTAGCCTTTACACGGAAACCTGATCTCTTTGGATTATTTCTGTTGGTCTTTCACGTTTTACTTTATTCTAGCCTTAATGAAACGTAATCTCTTTTGATTGTTTCTGTTGTTTTTTTTCTTGATTTCTTCATTCTAGCCAAACTAGAACAATCTTTCTTAGATTGCGATCATGTTTAAAAGTATTGAAGCTAGGATGAAAGAAACAAAAGAACAATAAAAGTGATCATATTTGAGAGAAGGCTACAATGAAGGAAATCAAGATCCTCAGATATCATGTTTCAGTGTATAAAGGCTAGAATGAAGTAAATCAAGAAAGAAGAGAAAAAACCGAAAGAGATATAAAGAACAACAACCTAATATAAACTTGTGTATTAAGGCTAGAATGAAGTAAATCGAAGGAACAAAATGTCATGTTTCAGGGTATTAAGGCTAGATTCATATAAAGAAGCAGAGACAACCCTAAAGACAACTAGCGTTACAAAGCTAGAATGAAATAAAAAAAAACAAAGAATCGAAAGAGATCAGGTTTCAGTGTATTAATGCTGGATAAAGGAAGTAAAAAGGAACATCAGAAAGAAGAGAAAACCATTGTGTAAAACAAATATGATCTTTCGATTCATTCTGTTGCTTGTCTTGATTTCAGTCATTCTAGCCTTTATACACTGAAATATATTTCAACACTCTGTTGTTCTTTTTTGATTTTCTTCATTCTAAATATATAACAATTCCTTTAGGTTCTGTTCTTGATTTACATCATGTAGCCTTAATACAGTGAATCACGATCTATTTTACACTTAAATCATGTTGGAATGAAGTAAACCAAGAAAACGACAGAAAGAACCGAAAGACATTTTTTAGAGTATTAAGGCTAGAATGATTTATATCAAGGAAGAAGAGAAAGAAGCAAAATAGGTTACGTTTCAGTGTATTAAAGCTACAATGGTAATCAAGAAATAACGAGAACGAAGCGCAAGATCATATTTCAGTGTACTAGCTAGAATAGAAACAATCAAACGTAAGCTTGTTCTAGTCTATTAAAGATAGGATAAAGTAAATCGAGAAATAACAGAAAGTATTGAAAGAGATCATAATTCAGTGCATAAAGGCTAAAATGAAGCAAATGAACAACAGAAAGTCGTTTGTGTTCAGGTTAGAATGAAGGAAATCAAGAATGAAAGCGAAAGTCAAAAAAGAAAAAGTAAAGACAGCTTGTTTTAGTGTTTTAGTGTTGCAAAGCTAGAACGAAAAAAAAAATCAAGAGTATGTTTCATTGTATTAAGGCCAGAATGAAGGAAAACATGAAAAACAGAATGATTTGAAAGTGTATTAAGGCTAGAATGAAGGAAATAAAGGAAGAACAAGAAAAAGCTAAAGAATCGTTTGAGGGCATTGGCTACATTTAAATCAAGAAACAGAAACAACCTAGAAACAGGTTATTCGTGTATTAAAGCTAGAATGAAGGAAATCAAGAATCTAGAATTTTCTTCATTCTAGCAATACAATGAAATATAATCTCTTGATATTTTGTGTTCTTCTTTCTTGATTTTCTTCATTCTAGTCAATACACTAGAAAAATCTTTAGGAAGTTTTCTTGGTTCTTGATTTACATCATTTAGGCTGATCATTGAAATGATCTCTTTCAGTTTTTTGTTCTTTCTTGATTTACTTCATTCGAGCCTTTATGCACTGAAAGATGGTTTTCTCCTCTTTCTGAAGTATGATCTTTTTCAATTCTGTTTTTCTTTCATGTTTTCTAGCCTTAATGCAACGTGATTCCGCTGTTTTTTTCTTGATTTTCTTCATTCTAGCGTTAGTACACTAGAACAGTTTCTCTACGTTTTCTGTTTCTTGATTTACATCATTTAGACAATACACTTAAACCTGATCTCTTTCGATTCTTTTTGATCTTTCTTGATTTACTTCATTCTAGCCTTAATACACGGAAATGTGATCTCTACAAGCTTACTTTAGATTTCTTCTTTATTGACTTCATTCTAGAAGTAATACTTTTAAACGATCTCTTTCGCTACTTTCTGTTGTTCTTTCCTGAATTCCTTCGTTATAGCCTTTAAACACTCGAACAAGCTGTCAGGATGTTTCTGTTCTTCCTTGATTTACCTCATTCTAGCCATAATACTTAACATGACGTCGTTCGCTTTTTTCTGTTCTTTCTTGATATCCTTCTTTCTAGCCTTAATACACTGAAAAATCGATTCTGTTCATTATTTACTTCATCCTAGCCTTAATACACTAGAACAAGCTGTCTTTAGGTTGTTTCTTAATTCTAGCCTGAAACATATTTTCGCTTCTTTCTCGTTCATTCTTGATATCCTTCACTCTAGCCTTAATGCACACACGATCGCCTTCGCTTCTTTTGTTCCTTCTGGATTTCCCTCATTCTAGCCTTAAAACTCTTCAACATGATTTTTCATTTCCTTCTGTTGTTTTCTTCATTTACTTCATTCTAGCCCTTATACACTGAAATATGATCTTTCAATTCTTTCTGTTGTTCTTTCATGATTTCATTCTAGCCTTAATAAACTAGAATAAGCTTACGTTAGGTTGTTTCTGTCTTTCGCTGCTTCGTATTTTCATTCTAGCTTTAATACAAGGAAACGTAATCTGATTTCTGTTGTTCTTTCTTGATTTTCTTCATACAAGCCTTAGTACGTTAGAACAATCTTTCTTTAGGTTGTTTCATCTTGATATTTCGCCTTAATACATTGAAATTATCTCTTTCGGTTCTTTCTGTTGTTCTTTCTAGACTTTATAAAACGAAACGTGATTTCATATGTTCTTTCTTAATTTCCATTTTAGCCTCAGCACTTTTAAACATGATCTCGCTTCTTTGTTCCATCTTAGTTTCAATCTAGCCTTAACCCAATTATGATCTTTCGCTTCACTGTTGTTCTTTCTTCCTTAACATCATTCTAGCCTTTATACAATGAAATATGATCTCTTTCTTTACTTTCTGTTTACTTCATTTCATTCTAGAAATACACTGGAACAGGCGGTCTTTAGGTTCTTTTTCTTGATATCACTCTAAATACCCTGATACATCACATTTTCGCGTCTCTCTCTTCTTCCTTGATTTCCTTCACCAGTGAAGTATGGTCTTTCGCTTCAGTCTGGTTTTTCTTCATTTACTTCCTTCTATACACTGAAACATGATCTCTTTCGTTTCTTTCTTGATTTACTTTATTCTAGCCTTTATTCAGTGAAACAATCGCATTCGTTTCTTTCTTTTGTTCTTTAATAATATCCTTCAGTCTAGCCTTAAATATGATCTTTCACTTCATTCTGTTGCTCTTTCTTAATTTTCTTCATTCTAGGCTTAATACACTATAACAAATCCTTTAGGTTGTTTCTGTTGTTTCTTCTTGATTTACAACATTTAGGCTTAATACATTGAAACATGATCTCTTTCGATCTTTCTGTTGTTCTTTCTTGCTTTCTCTCGTTCTTTCTTGCTTTCCTTCATTCTAGTCAATACACTAGAATAAGCTTTAGGGTTCTTGATTTAAACCTAGCCTAATACCCTGAAACATTATATTTTCGCTTCTTTCTCTTGTTCTTCCTTGATTTCCATCATTCTAGCCTTAATACACAAATACGATTTGTTGCTGCCTTCTTTCTTCATTTACTTCATTCTATATAAACTGAAATATGATCGCTTTCAGGTCTTTCTGTTCATTCATGTTTTACTTCATTCTAGACTTAAAATGAAGAAAAACTCTTTCGATTCTTCCTGTTTTTTCTTGATTTTCATTCTAGCCTTGAGAAAGTAGCGAATGAGATCATATTTCAGTCTATTAAGGCTAGAATGAAGAAAATGAACGAACAGTGCAGCGAAATGAAGTAAATCAAGAAAGAACAACAGAAAGAACCGAAAGAGATCAGGTTTTTAAAGCCTAAATTATGTAATTCCAGAGGAAACAACTTAACCCCCAAAAAAGATTGTTCTAGTGTATTAAGGCTAGAATGAAAAACCAAGAAAACCAACAGAAAAAATCAAAAGAGATTACGTCTCATTGTATTAAGCCTAGAAAGAAAATGAAATGAAGAAAGAACCGAATGCAGCGAAAGATCATTTGTGTATTAAGGCTAGTATGAAGGAAATAAAAAAAGAGAAAATATGTTTCAGGGTACTGCTAGAATGAAGTAAATCAAGAAGGAAAAACGGAGGGAAGCGAAAGTGATCATGTTTCAGTGTCTTAAGGCTACATAATGTAAATCAAGAAACATCCGAAAGAAATTGTCTTTATTAAGGCTAGAAAGAAGAAAATAAAGAAAGAACAAAAAAAGTGTTGAAAGAGATCATATTTCGGTGTATAAAAGCTAGAATGAAGTGAAGAACAGAAGGAAGCGAAATATATTTAAGAGTGCTAAGAATGAAGAAAGAAAAAGAAAAGCGAAAATATTTCAGGGAATTAAAGCTAGATATAAATCAAGAAACAGAAACCTAAAGAGCTTTTCCTAGTATGTTAAGGCTAGAATGAAGGAAATCAAGAAAGTAGCGAAAATGTTTCACGTTAATGGCTATATTCAAATCAAGAAACAGAAACAAACTAGACGGCTTGTTCTAGTGTTACGAGGCTTGAATGAAGTAAATCAAGAAAGATCAAAAAGAATCGAAAGAGATCAGGTTTAAGTGTATTGTCTAAATGATGTAAATCAAGAAACAGAAAACGTAGAGAAACTGTTCTAGTGTACTAACGCTAGAATGAAGAAAATCAAGAAAAAAACAGCGGAATCACGTTGCATTAAGGCTAGAAAACATGAAAGAAAAACAGAATTGAAAAAGATCATACTTCAGAAAGAGGAGAAAACCATCTTTCAGTGCATAAAGGCTCGAATGAAGTAAATCAAGAAAGAACAAAAAACTGAAAGAGATCATTTCAATGATCAGCCTAAATGATGTAAATCAAGAACCAAGAAAACTTCCTAAAGATTTTTCTAGTGTATTGACTAGAATGAAGAAAATCAAGAAAGAAGAACACAAAATATCAAGAGATTATATTTCATTGTATTGCTAGAATGAAGAAAATTCTAGATTCTTGATTTCCTTCATTCTAGCTTTAATACACGAATAACCTGTTTCTAGGTTGTTTCTGTTTCTTGATTTAAATGTAGCCAATGCCCTCAAACGATTCTTTAGCTTTTTCTTGTTCTTCCTTTATTTCCTTCATTCTAGCCTTAATACACTTTCAAATCATTCTGTTTTACTTTCATGTTTTCCTTCATTCTGGCCTTAATAAACATACTCGATTTTTTTTTTCGTTCTAGCTTTGCAACACTAAAACACTAAAACAAGCTGTCTTTACTTTTTCTTTTTTGTTTTGAATCTAGCCTTAATAACCTGAAAGACTTTCGCTTTCATTCTTGATTTCCTTCTTTCCAACCTGAACACAAACGACTTTCTGTTGTTCATTTGCTTCATTTTAGCCTCTTTCAATACTTTCTGTTATTTCTCGATTTACTTTATCCTATCTTTAATAGACTAGAACAAGCTTACGTTTGTTTCTATTCTAGCTAGTACACTGAAATATGATCTTTCGCTTCGTTGTCGTTATTTCTTGATTACCATTGTAGCTTTAATACACTGAAACGTAACCTATTTTGCTTCTTTCTCTTCTTCCTTGATTTAAATCATTCTAGCCTTAATACTCTGAAAAAAGTCTTTCGGTTCTTTCTGTCGTTTTCCTGGTTTACTTCATTCTAACATGATTTAAGTGTAAAATAGATCGTGATTCAATGTATTAAGGCTACATGATGTAAATCAAGAAGAAAAAAAAGAAACAACCTGAAGAAATTCTTTCTGTTGTTCTTTCTTGATTTCATTCCAGCCTTTAAACACTGAAATATGATTTTCAATTCATTCTGTTTACATCTTTTGGTTCATTCTAGCGTTAACACAATGAAAGGTAATCTCTTTTGATTCTTTCTAGTGCTTTTTCTTGATTTCTTCATTCTAGCCAACCTAGAACAATCTTTCTTAGGTTGTTTTATTCTTCATTTACATCATTTAGGCTTAACACGTTGAAACATGATCTCTTTCGGGGTTTTTTTGTTGTTCTTTCTCGATTTACTTCGTCCCAGCCTTTAATACACTAGAACAAGCTTTGGTTGTTTCTGTTCTAGCTTTAGTACAGTGAAATATGATCTTCCGCTTCTTGTTATTTCTTGATTTCCTTCATTCTAGCCTTAATTCACTGAAACATGATTTAAGTGTAAAATAGATCGTGTTTCAATATATTAAGGCTACATGAAGAAACAACAGAAACAACATAAATAAGTTATAGTATATTAACAGCCTATCCTCCATATTGCCTTACCCGGGCTTCATGCTCTGGAGAGGACACTCCTCCATTCAGAGCATGTTACCATAGTCTCTCGAGACTGAAGGATGCCTATGCTATTAAGGCTAGAATGAAGGAAATCAAGAAAGAACAGAATGAAGCGAAAGATCATATTTAAGTGTTAAGGATATCCAGAACCTGAGAAAGAAAAGAAAATGTGTTTCAGGGTATTAAGGCTAGATTTAAAATCAAGAAACAGAAACAACCTAAAGACCGCTTGAAGTAAATCAAGCAAGAACAACAGAAAGAACCGAAAGAGGTCATAATTCAGTGTATAAAGGCTAGAATGACTTAAATGAAGACAAGCTACAGAATGAAGCAAAAGATCATATTTAAGGTTAGACTGAAGGAAATCACGAAAGAACACAAAAAAGAAGCGAAAGTGTATAAAGTCTAGAAAGTAAATGAAGAAAGAACGGAAGAGATAATGTTTCAATTTCTTAAGGCTACATGATGTAAATCAAGAAGAAACAACAGAAACAACCTAAAGGAATTGTTATATATTTAGAATGAAGAAAATCAAGAAAGAACAACAGAAAGTGTTGAAATATATTTCAGTGTATAAAGGCTAGAATGACTGAAATCAAGACAAGCAACAGAATGAATCGAAAGATCATATTTGTTAGAGTGAAGGAAATCACGAAAACAAAAAGCGAAAGCGATCAATGTATAAAGGCTAGAAAGTAGAAAAAAAACCAGACTGAAGCGAAAGGTCATATTTGTTAATATTAGTGTAGGAAGTAAAGGAAGAACAAGAAGCGAAAGCATCATGCTTCACGGTTTTTAACCTAAAGACTGCTTGTTCTATATTGGCTAGAACGAAGTAAATCGAAGGAATAACAAAGTTTTGAAAGAGATCATATTTCAGTGTACAGCTACAATAAAGTTAAGGAAGAAACAACAAGAGAATGAAGCGAAAGATCATATTTAACAGTGTTAAGGCTAGAATGGATAAAGAAAGAACAAACAAGCGAATGCGAGCATTAATAATATTGAGGCTAGAATGAAAGAAATAAGGAGAGAACAAAAATAGAAGCGAAAGTGATCATGTTTAAGAGAAGGCTACAATGAAGAATAGCGAAAGATCAGAAATCATCTTTCAGTGTATAAAGGCTAGAATGACGTATATCAAGAAAGAACAGTAGGGAGCGAAAGACATCATATATTAAGAACAACAGAAATAACATAAGTTGTTCTGGTGTAATAAGGCGAGAAGGTATATCGAAAGAACAACAGAATGGAAAATCATATTTCAACTGAAGCGAAAGATCATGTTTATGTCTTAAGGATATCAAGAAAGAACAAGAAAAAGAAGCGAAAATATCATGTTTCAGGGTATTAAGGCTAGATTCAGATAAAGAAGCAACCTAAAAGCTTGTTTTAGTGTTACAAAGCTAGAATGAAATTAGTAAAACAACAGAGAGAATCGGAAGAGATCAGGTTTAAGTGTATTAAGACTAGAATAGATATCAAATAAGAATCAGAAAGAATCAAAAGAGGTCATGTTTGTTAAGGCTAGAAAAAAAGTAAAAAAAGAACCGAAAGAGAAAACCGTTTAAAAGTAGAATGAAGTAAACCAAGAAAGAACGACAGAAAGAACGGAAAGAGCATTTCTCAGTGAATTGTTAGAATTTTGTAAATCAATGAATAGAAGCAAAATATATAATATTTCAGTGTATTGCTAGAAGGAAGTCAAGAAATAACGAAGAAGCGAACGAGATCATGTTTCAGTGTACTAAAGCTAGAACGTAAGCTCGTTCTAGAGTAGTAAGGCTAGACTGAAGTAAAGGGAAAAAAGCCATTATTGAAAGAGATCACATTTCAGTGTAAGGGTGATCAAGAAAACAAAAGAATGAAGCGAACTCATACTTAATTGTTACAATTTGAATGAAGGAAATTGAAAAAGAACAGAGAACCGAAAGATATCATATTTCAATGTAAACCAAAATGATGTAAACAAGAACCAACAAAAACAACCTAATGACATCTTATTGTAGTGTATTAAAGCTAGAATGAATGAAATCAAGAAAGAAAGCGAGAAAGAAGCGCATCTATATATCATGGTTTTGGCTGGGAAGCAAGAGGAAGGTAGGCCTTTTGTGGAGAAGTCTGTTTTTTCCTGTCTCTTTGTTCTGGCTCATCACATGGCCTAGTGGGAGGGCCTGGTAGTTTGAATCCTGATTTTACTGGAGCCTGTGTTCATTTTCCTTAAGGATTTTGGCTGGGAAGCAAGAGGAAGGTAGGCCTTTTGTGGACAGGTCTGTTTTTTCCTGTCTCTTTGTTCTGGCTCATCACATGGCCTAGTGGGAGGGCCTGGTAGTTTGAATCCTGATTTTACTGGAGCCTGTGTTCATGTTCCTTAAGGGTTTTGGCTGGGAAGCAAGAGGAAGGTAGGCCTTTTGTGGAGAAGTCTGTTTTTTCCTGTCTCTTTGTTCCGGCTCTTCACAATGCCTAGTGGGAGGGCCTGGTAGTTTGAATCCTGATTTTACTGGAGCCTGTGTTCATGTTCCTTAAGGGTTTTGGCTGGGAAGCAAGAGGAAGGTAGGCCTTTTGTGGAGAAGTCTGTTTTTTCCTGTCTCTTTGTTCCGGCTCATCACATGGCCTAGTGGGAGGGCCTGGTAGTTTGAATCCTGATTTTACTGGAGCCTGTGTTCATGTTCCTTAAGGGTTTTGGCTGGGAAGCAAGAGGAAGGTAGGCCTTTTGTGGAGAAGTCTGTTTTTTCCTGTCTCTTTGTTCCGGCTCATCACATGGCCTAGTGGGAGGGCCTGGTAGTTTGAATCCTGATTTTACTGGAGCCTGTGTTCATTTTCCTTAAGGGTTTTGGCTGGGAAGCAAGAGGAAGGTAGGCCTTTTGTGGAGAAGTCTGTTTTTTCCTGTCTCTTTGTTCCGGCTCATCACATGGCCTAGTGGGAGGGCCTGGTAGTTTGAATCCTGATTTTACTGGAGCCTGTGTTCATTTTCCTTAAGGGTTTTGGCTGGGAAGCAAGAGGAAGGTAGGCCTTTTGTGGAGAAGTCTGTTTTTTCCTGTCTCTTTGTTCCGGCTCATCACATGGCCTAGTGGGAGGGCCTGGTAGTTTGAATCCTGATTTTACTGGAGCCTGTGTTCATTTTCCTTAAGGGTTTTGGCTGGGAAGCAAGAGGAAGGTAGGCCTTTTGTGGAGAAGTCTGTTTTTTCCTGTCTCTTTGTTCCGGCTCATCACATGGCCTAGTGGGAGGGCCTGGTAGTTTGAATCCTGATTTTACTGGAGCCTGTGTTCATTTTCCTTAAGGGTTTTGGCTGGGAAGCAAGAGGAAGGTAGGCCTTTTGTGGAGAAGTCTGTTTTTTCCTGTCTCTTTGTTCCGGCTCATCACATGGCCTAGTGGGAGGGCCTGGTAGTTTGAATCCTGATTTTACTGGAGCCTGTGTTCATGTTCCTTAAGGGTTTTGGCTGGGAAGCAAGAGGAAGGTAGGCCTTTTGTGGAGAAGTCTGTTTTTTCCTGTCTCTTTGTTCCGGCTCATCACATGGCCTAGTGGGAGGGCCTGGTAGTTTGAATCCTGATTTTACTGGAGCCTGTGTTCATTTTCCTTAAGGGTTTTGGCTGGGAAGCAAGAGGAAGGTAGGCCTTTTGTGGAGAAGTCTGTTTTTTCCTGTCTCTTTGTTCCGGCTCATCACGTGGCCTAGTGGGAGGGCCTGGTAGTTTGAATCCTGATTTTACTGGAGCCTGTGTTCATTTTCCTTAAGGGTTTTGGCTGGGAAGCAAGAGGAAGGTAGGCCTTTTGTGGAGAAGTCTGTTTTTTCCTGTCTCTTTGTTCCGGCTCATCACATGGCCTAGTGGGAGGGCCTGGTAGTTTGAATCCTGATTTTACTGGAGCCTGTGTTCATTTTCCTTAAGGGTTTTGGCTGGGAAGCAAGAGGAAGGTAGGCCTTTTGTGGAGAAGTCTGTTTTTTCCTGTCTCTTTGTTCCGGCTCATCACATGGCCTAGTGGGAGGGCCTGGTAGTTTGAATCCTGATTTTACTGGAGCCTGTGTTCATTTTCCTTAAGGGTTTTGGCTGGGAAGCAAGAGGAAGGTAGGCCTTTTGTGGAGAAGTCTGTTTTTTCCTGTCTCTTTGTTCCGGCTCATCACGTGGCCTAGTGGGAGGGCCTGGTAGTTTGAATCCTGATTTTACTGGAGCCTGTGTTCATTTTCCTTAAGGGTTTTGGCTGGGAAGCAAGAGGAAGGTAGGCCTTTTGTGGAGAAGTCTGTTTTTTCCTGTCTCTTTGTTCTGGCTCATCACGTGGCCTAGTGGGAGGGCCTGGTAGTTTGAATCCTGATTTTACTGGAGCCTGTGTTCATGTTCCTTAAGGGTTTTGGCTGGGAAGCAAGAGGAAGGTAGGCCTTTTGTGGAGAAGTCTGTTTTTTCCTGTCTCTTTGTTCTGGCTCATCACGTGGCCTAGTGGGAGGGCCTGGTAGTTTGAATCCTGATTTTACTGGAGCCTGTGTTCATTTTCCTTAAGGGTTTTGGCTGGGAAGCAAGAGGAAGGTAGGCCTTTTGTGGAGAAGTCTGTTTTTTCCTGTCTCTTTGTTCTGGCTCATCACGTGGCCTAGTGGGAGGGCCTGCTAGTTTGAATCCTGATTTTACTGGAGCCTGTGTTCATGTTCCTTAAGGGTTTTGGCTGGGAAGCAAGAGGAAGGTAGGCCTTTTGTGGAGAAGTCTGTTTTTTCCTGTCTCTTTGTTCCGGCTCATCACGTGGCCTAGTGGGAGGGCCTGGTAGTTTGAATCCTGATTTTACTGGAGCCTGTGTTCATTTTCCTTAAGGGTTTTGGCTGGGAAGCAAGAGGAAGGTAGGCCTTTTGTGGAGAAGTCTGTTTTTTCCTGTCTCTTTGTTCCGGCTCATCACGTGGCCTAGTGGGAGGGCCTGGTAGTTTGAATCCTGATTTTACTGGAGCCTGTGTTCATGTTCCTTAAGGGTTTTGGCTGGGAAGCAAGAGGAAGGTAGGCCTTTTGTGGAGAAGTCTGTTTTTTCCTGTCTCTTTGTTCCGGCTCATCACATGGCCTAGTGGGAGGTCCTGGTAGTTTGAATCCTGATTTTACTGGAGCCTGTGTTCATGTTCCTTAAGGGTTTTGGCTGGGAAGCAAGAGGAAGGTAGGCCTTTTGTGGAGAAGTCTGTTTTTTCCTGTCTCTTTGTTCTGGCTCATCACGTGGCCTAGTGGGAGGGCCTGGTAGTTTGAATCCTGATTTTACTGGAGCCTGTGTTCATGTTCCTTAAGGGTTTTGGCTGGGAAGCAAGAGGAAGGTAGGCCTTTTGTGGAGAAGTCTGTTTTTTCCTGTCTCTTTGTTCTGGCTCATCACGTGGCCTAGTGGGAGGGCCTGGTAGTTTGAATCCTGATTTTACTGGAGCCTGTGTTCATGTTCCTTAAGGGTTTTGGCTGGGAAGCAAGAGGAAGGTAGGCCTTTTGTGGAGAAGTCTGTTTTTTCCTGTCTCTTTGTTCTGGCTCATCACGTGGCCTAGTGGGAGGGCCTGCTAGTTTGAATCCTGATTTTACTGGAGCCTGTGTTCATGTTCCTTAAGGGTTTTGGCTGGGAAGCAAGAGGAAGGTAGGCCTTTTGTGGAGAAGTCTGTTTTTTCCTGTCTCTTTGTTCTGGCTCATCACGTGGCCTAGTGGGAGGGCCTGGTAGTTTGAATCCTGATTTTACTGGAGCCTGTGTTCATGTTCCTTAAGGGTTTTGGCTGGGAAGCAAGAGGAAGGTAGGCCTTTTGTGGAGAAGTCTGTTTTTTCCTGTCTCTTTGTTCCGGCTCATCACGTGGCCTAGTGGGAGGGCCTGGTAGTTTGAATCCTGATTTTACTGGAGCCTGTGTTCATGTTCCTTAAGGGTTTTGGCTGGGAAGCAAGAGGAAGGTAGGCCTTTTGTGGAGAAGTCTGTTTTTTCCTGTCTCTTTGTTCCGGCTCATCACGTGGCCTAGTGGGAGGGCCTGGTAGTTTGAATCCTGATTTTACTGGAGCCTGTGTTCATGTTCCTTAAGGGTTTTGGCTGGGAAGCAAGAGGAAGGTAGGCCTTTTGTGGAGAAGTCTGTTTTTTCCTGTCTCTTTGTTCCGGCTCATCACATGGCCTAGTGGGAGGGCCTGGTAGTTTGAATCCTGATTTTACTGGAGCCTGTGTTCATGTTCCTTAAGGGTTTTGGCTGGGAAGCAAGAGGAAGGTAGGCCTTTTGTGGAGAAGTCTGTTTTTTCCTGTCTCTTTGTTCCGGCTCATCACATGGCCTAGTGGGAGGGCCTGGTAGTTTGAATCCTGATTTTACTGGAGCCTGTGTTCATGTTCCTTAAGGGTTTTGGCTGGGAAGCAAGAGGAAGGTAGGCCTTTTGTGGAGAAGTCTGTTTTTTCCTGTCTCTTTGTTCCGGCTCATCACATGGCCTAGTGGGAGGGCCTGGTAGTTTGAATCCTGATTTTACTGGAGCCTGTGTTCATTTTCCTTAAGGGTTTTGGCTGGGAAGCAAGAGGAAGGTAGGCCTTTTGTGGAGAAGTCTGTTTTTTCCTGTCTCTTTGTTCCGGCTCATCACATGGCCTAGTGGGAGGGCCTGGTAGTTTGAATCCTGATTTTACTGGAGCCTGTGTTCATGTTCCTTAAGGGTTTTGGCTGGGAAGCAAGAGGAAGGTAGGCCTTTTGTGGAGAAGTCTGTTTTTTCCTGTCTCTTTGTTCCGGCTCATCACATGGCCTAGTGGGAGGGCCTGGTAGTTTGAATCCTGATTTTACTGGAGCCTGTGTTCATTTTCCTTAAGGGTTTTGGCTGGGAAGCAAGAGGAAGGTAGGCCTTTTGTGGAGAAGTCTGTTTTTTCCTGTCTCATTGTTCTGGCTCATCACATGGCCTAGTGGGAGGGCCTGGTAGTTTGAATCCTGATTTTACTGGAGCCTGTGTTCATGTTCCTTAAGGGTTTTGGCTGGGAAGCAAGAGGAAGGTAGGCCTTTTGTGGAGAAGTCTGTTTTTTCCTGTCTCTTTGTTCTGGCTCATCACATGGCCTAGTGGGAGGGCCTGGTAGTTTGAATCCTGATTTTACTGGAGCCTGTGTTCATGTTCCTTAAGGGTTTTGGCTGGGAAGCAAGAGGAAGGTAGGCCTTTTGTGGAGAAGTCTGTTTTTTCCTGTCTCTTTGTTCTGGCTCATCACGTGGCCTAGTGGGAGGGCCTGGTAGTTTGAATCCTGATTTTACTGGAGCCTGTGTTCATGTTCCTTAAGGGTTTTGGCTGGGAAGCAAGAGGAAGGTAGGCCTTTTGTGGAGAAGTCTGTTTTTTCCTGTCTCTTTGTTCCGGCTCATCACGTGGCCTAGTGGGAGGGCCTGGTAGTTTGAATCCTGATTTTACTGGAGCCTGTGTTCATGTTCCTTAAGGGTTTTGGCTGGGAAGCAAGAGGAAGGTAGGCCTTTTGTGGAGAAGTCTGTTTTTTCCTGTCTCTTTGTTCTGGCTCATCACATGGCCTAGTGGGAGGGCCTGGTAGTTTGAATCCTGATTTTACTGGAGCCTGTGTTCATTTTCCTTAAGGGTTTTGGCTGGGAAGCAAGAGGAAGGTAGGCCTTTTGTGGAGAAGTCTGTTTTTTCCTGTCTCTTTGTTCTGGCTCATCACGTGGCCTAGTGGAAGGGCCTGGTAGTTTGAATCCTGATTTTACTGGAGCCTGTGTTCATTTTCCTTAAGGGTTTTGGCTGGGAAGCAAGAGGAAGGTAGGCCTTTTGTGGAGAAGTCTGTTTTTTCCTGTCTCTTTGTTCCGGCTCATCACGTGGCCTAGTGGGAGGGCCTGGTAGTTTGAATCCTGATTTTACTGGAGCCTGTGTTCATGTTCCTTAAGGGTTTTGGCTGGGAAGCAAGAGGAAGGTAGGCCTTTTGTGGAGAAGTCTGTTTTTTCCTGTCTCTTTGTTCCGGCTCATCACATGGCCTAGTGGGAGGGCCTGGTAGTTTGAATCCTGATTTTACTGGAGCCTGTGTTCATTTTCCTTAAGGGTTTTGGCTGGGAAGCAAGAGGAAGGTAGGCCTTTTGTGGAGAAGTCTGTTTTTTCCTGTCTCTTTGTTCTGGCTCATCACATGGCCTAGTGGGAGGGCCTGGTAGTTTGAATCCTGATTTTACTGGAGCCTGTGTTCATTTTCCTTAAGGGTTTTGGCTGGGAAGCAAGAGGAAGGTAGGCCTTTTGTGGAGAAGTCTGTTTTTTCCTATCTCTTTGTTCTGGCTCATCACGTGGCCTAGTGGGAGGGCCTGCTAGTTTGAATCCTGATTTTACTGGAGCCTGTGTTCATGTTCCTTAAGGGTTTTGGCTGGGAAGCAAGAGGAAGGTAGGCCTTTTGTGGAGAAGTCTGTTTTTTCCTGTCTCTTTGTTCCGGCTCATCACATGGCCTAGTGGGAGGGCCTGGTAGTTTGAATCCTGATTTTACTGGAGCCTGTGTTCATGTTCCTTAAGGGTTTTGGCTGGGAAGCAAGAGGAAGGTAGGCCTTTTGTGGAGAAGTCTGTTTTTTCCTGTCTCTTTGTTCCGGCTCATCACGTGGCCTAGTGGGAGGGCCTGGTAGTTTGAATCCTGATTTTACTGGAGCCTGTGTTCATGTTCCTTAAGGGTTTTGGCTGGGAAGCAAGAGGAAGGTAGGCCTTTTGTGGAGAAGTCTGTTTTTTCCTGTCTCTTTGTTCCGGCTCATCACGTGGCCTAGTGGGAGGGCCTGGTAGTTTGAATCCTGATTTTACTGGAGCCTGTGTTCATTTTCCTTAAGGGTTTTGGCTGGTAAGCAAGAGGAAGGTAGGCCTTTTGTGGAGAAGTCTGTTTTTTCCTGTCTCTTTGTTCTGGCTCATCACGTGGCCTAGTGGGAGGGCCTGCTAGTTTGAATCCTGATTTTACTGGAGCCTGTGTTCATGTTCCTTAAGGGTTTTGGCTGGGAAGCAAGAGGAAGGTAGGCCTTTTGTGGAGAAGTCTGTTTTTTCCTGTCTCTTTGTTCCGGCTCATCACGTGGCCTAGTGGGAGGGCCTGGTAGTTTGAATCCTGATTTTACTGGAGCCTGTGTTCATTTTCCTTAAGGGTTTTGGCTGGGAAGCAAGAGGAAGGTAGGCCTTTTGTGGAGAAGTCTGTTTTTTCCTGTCTCTTTGTTCCGGCTCATCACGTGGCCTAGTGGGAGGGCCTGGTAGTTTGAATCCTGATTTTACTGGAGCCTGTGTTCATGTTCCTTAAGGGTTTTGGCTGGGAAGCAAGAGGAAGGTAGGCCTTTTGTGGAGAAGTCTGTTTTTTCCTGTCTCTTTGTTCCGGCTCATCACGTGGCCTAGTGGGAGGGCCTGGTAGTTTGAATCCTGATTTTACTGGAGCCTGTGTTCATGTTCCTTAAGGGTTTTGGCTGGGAAGCAAGAGGAAGGTAGGCCTTTTGTGGAGAAGTCTGTTTTTTCCTGTCTCTTTGTTCCGGCTCATCACGTGGCCTAGTGGGAGGGCCTGGTAGTTTGAATCCTGATTTTACTGGAGCCTGTGTTCATGTTCCTTAAGGGTTTTGGCTGGGAAGCAAGAGGAAGGTAGGCCTTTTGTGGAGAAGTCTGTTTTTTCCTGTCTCTTTGTTCTGGCTCATCACGTGGCCTAGTGGGAGGGCCTGGTAGTTTGAATCCTGATTTTACTGGAGCCTGTGTTCATGTTCCTTAAGGGTTTTGGCTGGGAAGCAAGAGGAAGGTAGGCCTTTTGTGGAGAAGTCTGTTTTTTCCTGTCTCTTTGTTCTGGCTCATCACGTGGCCTAGTGGGAGGGCCTGCTAGTTTGAATCCTGATTTTACTGGAGCCTGTGTTCATGTTCCTTAAGGGTTTTGGCTGGGAAGCAAGAGGAAGGTAGGCCTTTTGTGGAGAAGTCTGTTTTTTCCTGTCTCTTTGTTCTGGCTCATCACGTGGCCTAGTGGGAGGGCCTGGTAGTTTGAATCCTGATTTTACTGGAGCCTGTGTTCATGTTCCTTAAGGGTTTTGGCTGGGAAGCAAGAGGAAGGTAGGCCTTTTGTGGAGAAGTCTGTTTTTTCCTGTCTCTTTGTTCCGGCTCATCACGTGGCCTAGTGGGAGGGCCTGGTAGTTTGAATCCTGATTTTACTGGAGCCTGTGTTCATGTTCCTTAAGGGTTTTGGCTGGGAAGCAAGAGGAAGGTAGGCCTTTTGTGGAGAAGTCTGTTTTTTCCTGTCTCTTTGTTCCGGCTCATCACGTGGCCTAGTGGGAGGGCCTGGTAGTTTGAATCCTGATTTTACTGGAGCCTGTGTTCATTTTCCTTAAGGGTTTTGGCTGGGAAGCAAGAGGAAGGTAGGCCTTTTGTGGAGAAGTCTGTTTTTTCCTGTCTCTTTGTTCCGGCTCATCACATGGCCTAGTGGGAGGGCCTGCTAGTTTGAATCCTGATTTTACTGGAGCCTGTGTTCATGTTCCTTAAGGGTTTTGGCTGGGAAGCAAGAGGAAGGTAGGCCTTTTGTGGAGAAGTCTGTTTTTTCCTGTCTCTTTGTTCCGGCTCATCACGTGGCCTAGTGGGAGGGCCTGGTAGTTTGAATCCTGATTTTACTGGAGCCTGTGTTCATGTTCCTTAAGGGTTTTGGCTGGGAAGCAAGAGGAAGGTAGGCCTTTTGTGGAGAAGTCTGTTTTTTCCTGTCTCTTTGTTCCGGCTCATCACGTGGCCTAGTGGGAGGGCCTGGTAGTTTGAATCCTGATTTTACTGGAGCCTGTGTTCATGTTCCTTAAGGGTTTTGGCTGGGAAGCAAGAGGAAGGTAGGCCTTTTGTGGAGAAGTCTGTTTTTTCCTGTCTCTTTGTTCCGGCTCATCACGTGGCCTAGTGGGAGGGCCTGGTAGTTTGAATCCTGATTTTACTGGAGCCTGTGTTCATTTTCCTTAAGGGTTTTGGCTGGGAAGCAAGAGGAAGGTAGGCCTTTTGTGGAGAAGTCTGTTTTTTCCTGTCTCTTTGTTCCGGCTCATCACGTGGCCTAGTGGGAGGGCCTGGTAGTTTGAATCCTGATTTTACTGGAGCCTGTGTTCATGTTCCTTAAGGGTTTTGGCTGGGAAGCAAGAGGAAGGTAGGCCTTTTGTGGAGAAGTCTGTTTTTTCCTGTCTCTTTGTTCCGGCTCATCACGTGGCCTAGTGGGAGGGCCTGGTAGTTTGAATCCTGATTTTACTGGACCGCGCGCCGAAATACTCTAACTCTATCTCCAACCCCAATATGCTGAATATGGATGTCCTGAAGGAGGGCAGAATTTCAGCTTTAAAAAGAGAATGAGGAGGAGAGTGTGTCACATGAAATTCCCTAATCCTATCTCTTACTTAATTTGGTAAAAGAGAGCAGGCCGGGTAGGTGGGACTCGTCAGCCCTGGAAGGCAGCCCATCTAGGAGAAGGAAAACTCCAAATTTAAACCTCCACTGCCCTGTGGCTATATCCACTTATGGAAAGGGCTTCAGGAGATAACCTCGAGGCAAAATCGGGAGCCGGAGTCCCGGAGGCATTTTCTTTCATTCTGCCAACTCCTGCGACGTTGCTGGAACCAGTTGTATTGGCTCTTGCCTTTCCACTGAACCATTTCAGCGATGTGGAGAGGGGGGATTTGCTGCTTGGGTAACAGCCTATCCTCCATACTATTTTACCCAGGCTTCGTGCTCTGGAGAGGACACTCCAGCTTCGCATACAGCGTCGAAACAACATGGGAAGTAGCAGTTACCGGTTATAAGTCTCTGCTCAATTGGCGTAGAGCAGGACGCCAGGGGCTACTTCTGATGGTGGGAGAGGTCATTGCACCTCACTAGGTAGATACCGCCCGCCTTAAGCTGGGCAGCCCCCAGCCAGTAAGGTGCTACCTCGCCACGGTCTGTTAACCTCACGGGGTGCGTGGGGTTTAGGGTGAAACCCGACAAGCAGATCGACAACCGTGCACCATGCAACAATCATAAGAAAACTTCTGCCCTAAAGCTGGGCACCTGGAATGTACGGACAATGACCCCTGGCTTTCCTGACTACGGCTTTCCTAACGACCTGCAAGAAATAGACGATGTGCGCAAGACAGCTGTCATTGACATGGAACTGAATAGACTGCAGATGGACATCGTTGCCCTGCAAGAGAGAAGACTGCCAGACTCGGGATCTGTCAAAGAAAAAAACTTCTCATTCTTCTGGCAGGGAAAACCATCGAATGAGACCAGGGAGTATGGTGTTGGCTTTGCAGTCAGAAATAATCTGCTGAGATCCATTGTTCCACCTACTACGGGGAGTGAAAGAAAAATGTCTCTGCAGCTCCACTCATCAGCAGGACCAGTCACCCTCATTAGTGCATATGCACCAACACTGTCATCCACTACAGAAGTGAAAGACAAATTCTACGACGATCTGGCAGCTACTATCAAAAAAGTCCCTGAAAGAGAGTCACTGTTCATTCTTGGAGACTTTAATGCTAGAGTTGGTGCTGATCACAATTCTTGGCCCACTTGTCTAGGCCGTTTTGGCATTGGAAAGATGAACGAAAATGGCCAACGCTTACTGGAGTTTTGCTGTTACTATGGTCTCTGTGTCAGCAACACATTCTTTAATACGAAGCTGCAACACAGAGTTTCCTGGAGATATCCAAAATCCAAGCATTGGTATCAGCTCGATTTGATCCTCACTAGACGTTCTAGCCTTCCTAGTGTTACGATCACACGCAGCTACCAGAGTGCTGATTGCGATACTGATCACTCCCTGGTGTGTAGTAGAGTAAAACTGCGAACAAAGAAATTGTATCACATGAAAAAGGAAGGAAGACCACGTATTGACATCAACAAGACTCGCGATCAAAGAAAAGTGAAGGAATTTGCCCAAGCACTCGAGGAAACCCTTCCAGGTCCAGCTAATGTAAATGCACCTGAACGATGGGAACACTTCAAGAACACTGTCTACAACACCGCCTTGTCCACCTTCGGCAAGAAAACCAGAAAGATGGCTGACTGGTTCGAAGCCCATTCGGAGGAGTTAATGCCAGCCATTGAGGATAAGAGAAGAGCTCTAGCAGCATACAAAGCCTGTCCTAGCGAGTACAACCTGCAAGCTCTTCGAGCCGCTCGTAGCCAAGTCCAACAGGCTGCCAGGAGATGCTCCAATGACTATTGGCTTCAGCATTCCTCTCAGATACAGATAGCAGCGGACACAGGTAACATCAAAGGAATGTATGATGGTATCAAGCAGGCCTTAGGTCCATTACAGAAGAAATCTGCTCCCTTGAAGTCCACTACAGGTGTGATCATCCAGGACCGAGCACAGCAGATGGAACGCTGGGTGCAGCACTACTCCGAGCTATATTCCAGAAAGAATGTAGTAACCGAAGAAGCATTAGATAACATTGAGTGCCTGCGTGTCTTGGAAGAGCTGGACAGAGAACCAACCCTAGCAGAAATAAATGCGGCCTTGGATTCCCTCACCTCTGGCAAGGCACCTGGAAGGGACAACATCCCTGTTGAAGTGCTGAAATGCGGTAAGGAGATCATCATCACCGAACTGTATGAAATCTTTTGTCTCTGCTGGAGGGAAGGTGGAGTACCACAGGACATGAAGGATGCAAACATTGTCACGTTGTACAAGAACAAAGGTGACAGGGGTGACTGCAATAACTACCGTGGTATCTCTCAGCGTTGTAGGGAAGCTGCTTGCCCGTGTTGTTCTGAAGAGGCTCCAGGTGCTTGCAGACAGAGTCTATCCGGAATCACAGTGTGGATTTCGAGCAAATAGATCCACCACTGACATGGTATTCTCCCTCCGACAGTTGCAGGAGAAATGCAGGGAACAACAACAGCCACTCTTAGTGGCCTTCATAGACCTTACAAAAGCATTTGACTTGGTTAGCAGGGATGGCCTTTTCAAAATACTTCCCAAGATTGGATGTCCACCTCGTCTCCTTAACATCATCAGGTCCTTCCAGGATGGAATGAAAGGCACTGTAGTTTTTGACGGCTCAACATCAGATCCCTTTGACATCCGAAGCGGAGTGAAACAGGGCTGTGTCCTCGCACCAACACTTTTTGGGATCTTTTTTGCTGTCATGCTGAAGCATGCCTTTGGAACTGCAACAGAAGGTGTCTATCTCCGGACTAGATCAGATGGAAAGCTCTTTAATCTCTAGATTGAGAGCGAAGACCAAAGTCCAACTGAAATGCATGCGGGACTTCTTCTTTGCAGACGATGCAGCCATTGTTGCCCACTCTGCTGAAGACCTCCAACAACTCATGAATCGTTTCAGCAAGGCCTGCCAAGACTTTGGACTAACAATCAGCCTGAAGAAAACACAAGTCATGGGCCAGGGTGTGGACTCACCTCCCTCTATTACCATCTCCACACAAGAACTGGAGGTTGTTCATGACTTTGTGTACCTTGGCTCAACCATCTCTGACACCCTCTCTCTAGATGTCGAGCTGGATAAACGCATTGGGAAAGCAGCCACCATGTTCTCTAGACTCACAAAGAGAGTATGGCTCAATAAGAAACTGACAACACATACCAAGATCCAGGTCTATAGAGCCTGTGTCCTGAGCACACTCCTGTACTGCAGCGAGTCCTGGACCCTTTGTGCCCGGCAGGAGAGGAAGCTGAACACCTTCCATATGCGTTGCCTACGACGGATTTTTGGTATCACCTGGCAGGACAGAGTTCCAAATAGAGTAGTCCTAGAACGAGCTGGAATTTTCAGCATGCATACATTACTGAAACAGCGACGTCTACGCTGGCTTGGGCACGTTGTGAGAATGGCTGATGGTCGGATTCCAAAGGATCTCCTATATGGAGAATTAGTGCAGGGAAATCGCCCCAGAGGGAGACCACAGCTGCGATACAAGGATATCTGCAAGCGGGATCTGAAGGCCTTAGGAATAGACCTCAACAGATGGGAAACTCTGACATCTGATCGTTCAGCCTGGAGGCAGGCAGTACATCACGGCCTCTCCCAATTTGAAGAGACCCTTGTCCAGCAGGCTGAGGCAAAGAGGAAGTCACAAAGGAAGCAAAACCAGGGAGCTGGACAGGGGACAGATTGGATTTGTCTCCAGTGTGGAAGGGATTGTCACTCTCGAATTGGCCTCCTCAGCCACACTAGACGCTGTTCCAAGTCCTCCATACAGAGCACGCTACCATAGTCTTTCGAGACTGAAGGATGCCTACTATGATACATATGTTGTTTCCTTATTTCATACTAGCCTTAATTCTTTTAATTGACCGCATTCGCTTCTCTTTTGTTCTTTTTCCTTCATTCTACCCTTAACACAACACTTTCAATTCTTTCCGTTGTTTTCATGTTTTACTTCATTCCAGCCTTAATACAATGAAACGCTTTTGATTCTCTTTTTTTTCATTCCAGGCTTTAGAATCTTCAGGTTGTTTCTTGATTTACATCATTTAGGCTTAATACATTGAAATATGATATCTTTCGGATCTTTCTGTTGTTCTTTTAAAATTTCCTTCACGCTCTTAAATATCCTTTCGCTTTTGTTCTTTTGTTGTTTCTTGGTCAACCATTCTAGCCTCTTTCAATTGTTTTTCTGGATTTACATATGATCTCTTTCGCTTCTTTCTGTTCTTCCTCGATATACCTCATTCTACCAAGTCATTGAAAAATGATCCTTCGTTTCTTTCTGTCGTTCTTGCTTTACTTCATTCTAGCCTTTTTACACAGTGGTTTTCTCGTCTTTCTGATGTTCTTTTTTACTAAATGATGTAAATCAAGAACCAACAAAAACAACCTATATTCTAGCTAGGATGAAGGAAATCAAGAACTAACGCGAGAAAGAAGAAGGGTATTGGCTAGGATATTAATCAAGAGAGAACAACAGAAAAAAACGAAAGATGTTTTTTCAATATATTAAGGCTAAAAGATGTAAATGAATGTAAATGATGTAAATAAAACAAACATGATCACTCGCTTCCTCACGTTACCCCTATTAAATGATCGCTTCATTCTGGTTCATTCTTCATTAACTTCATTCTAGCCTTTATAGGTTTTCTGTGCTAACCTTAGTACACTGAAATATGATCATTCGCTTTTTGATTTCATTCTAGCAATACTGAAAAATGATCTCTTTCGGTTTATCTCTTTTTTTATTTGTATACATCCTAGCCTTTTTACACAATTTCTTACTGTTGTTCTTTTAAAATTTCCTTTATTCTAGCCTTAGTACTTAAATATTACCTTTCGATTCTTTCTGTGGTTCTTTCTTGATTCTAGCCTTAGTCTTAAACATGACCTCTTTCGCTTCTTTCTGTACTTTCTTGATATCCTTCATTTTAGCCTTTACACGGAAACCTGATCTCTTTGGATTATTTCTGTTGGTCTTTCACGTTTTACTTTATTCTAGCCTTAATGAAACGTAATCTCTTTTGATTGTTTCTGTTGTTTTTTTTCTTGATTTCTTCATTCTAGCCAAACTAGAACAATCTTTCTTAGATTGCGATCATGTTTAAAAGTATTGAAGCTAGGATGAAAGAAACAAAAGAACAATAAAAGTGATCATATTTGAGAGAAGGCTACAATGAAGGAAATCAAGATCCTCAGATATCATGTTTCAGTGTATAAAGGCTAGAATGAAGTAAATCAAGAAAGAAGAGAAAAAACCGAAAGAGATATAAAGAACAACAACCTAATATAAACTTGTGTATTAAGGCTAGAATGAAGTAAATCGAAGGAACAAAATGTCATGTTTCAGGGTATTAAGGCTAGATTCATATAAAGAAGCAGAGACAACCCTAAAGACAACTAGCGTTACAAAGCTAGAATGAAATAAAAAAAAACAAAGAATCGAAAGAGATCAGGTTTCAGTGTATTAATGCTGGATAAAGGAAGTAAAAAGGAACATCAGAAAGAAGAGAAAACCATTGTGTAAAACAAATATGATCTTTCGATTCATTCTGTTGCTTGTCTTGATTTCAGTCATTCTAGCCTTTATACACTGAAATATATTTCAACACTCTGTTGTTCTTTTTTGATTTTCTTCATTCTAAATATATAACAATTCCTTTAGGTTCTGTTCTTGATTTACATCATGTAGCCTTAATACAGTGAATCACGATCTATTTTACACTTAAATCATGTTGGAATGAAGTAAACCAAGAAAACGACAGAAAGAACCGAAAGACATTTTTTAGAGTATTAAGGCTAGAATGATTTATATCAAGGAAGAAGAGAAAGAAGCAAAATAGGTTACGTTTCAGTGTATTAGAGCTACAATGGTAATCAAGAAATAACGAGAACGAAGCGCAAGATCATATTTCAGTGTACTAGCTAGAATAGAAACAATCAAACGTAAGCTTGTTCTAGTCTATTAAAGATAGGATAAAGTAAATCGAGAAATAACAGAAAGTATTGAAAGAGATCATAATTCAGTGCATAAAGGCTAAAATGAAGCAAATGAACAACAGAAAGTCGTTTGTGTTCAGGTTAGAATGAAGGAAATCAAGAATGAAAGCGAAAGTCAAAAAAGAAAAAGTAAAGACAGCTTGTTTTAGTGTTTTAGTGTTGCAAAGCTAGAACGAAAAAAAAAAATCAAGAGTATGTTTCATTGTATTAAGGCCAGAATGAAGGAAAACATGAAAAACAGAATGATTTGAAAGTGTATTAAGGCTAGAATGAAGGAAATAAAGGAAGAACAAGAAAAAGCTAAAGAATCGTTTGAGGGCATTGGCTACATTTAAATCAAGAAACAGAAACAACCTAGAAACAGGTTATTCGTGTATTAAAGCTAGAATGAAGGAAATCAAGAATCTAGAATTTTCTTCATTCTAGCAATACAATGAAATATAATCTCTTGATATTTTGTGTTCTTCTTTCTTGATTTTCTTCATTCTAGTCAATACACTAGAAAAATCTTTAGGAAGTTTTCTTGGTTCTTGATTTACATCATTTAGGCTGATCATTGAAATGATCTCTTTCAGTTTTTTGTTCTTTCTTGATTTACTTCATTCGAGCCTTTATGCACTGAAAGATGGTTTTCTCCTCTTTCTGAAGTATGATCTTTTTCAATTCTGTTTTTCTTTCATGTTTTCTAGCCTTAATGCAACGTGATTCCGCTGTTTTTTTCTTGATTTTCTTCATTCTAGCGTTAGTACACTAGAACAGTTTCTCTACGTTTTCTGTTTCTTGATTTACATCATTTAGACAATACACTTAAACCTGATCTCTTTCGATTCTTTTTGATCTTTCTTGATTTACTTCATTCTAGCCTTAATACACGGAAATGTGATCTCTACAAGCTTACTTTAGATTGCTTCTTTATTGACTTCATTCTAGAAGTAATACTTTTAAACGATCTCTTTCGCTACTTTCTGTTGTTCTTTCCTGAATTCCTTCGTTATAGCCTTTAAACACTCGAACAAGCTGTCAGGATGTTTCTGTTCTTCCTTGATTTACCTCATTCTAGCCATAATACTTAACATGACGTCGTTCGCTTTTTTCTGTTCTTTCTTGATATCCTTCTTTCTAGCCTTAATACACTGAAAAATCGATTCTGTTCATTATTTACTTCATCCTAGCCTTAATACACTAGAACAAGCTGTCTTTAGGTTGTTTCTTAATTCTAGCCTGAAACATATTTTCGCTTCTTTCTCGTTCATTCTTGATATCCTTCACTCTAGCCTTAATGCACACACGATCGCCTTCGCTTCTTTTGTTCCTTCTGGATTTCCCTCATTCTAGCCTTAAAACTCTTCAACATGATTTTTCATTTCCTTCTGTTGTTTTCTTCATTTACTTCATTCTAGCCCTTATACACTGAAATATGATCTTTCAATTCTTTCTGTTGTTCTTTCATGATTTCATTCTAGCCTTAATAAACTAGAATAAGCTTACGTTAGGTTGTTTCTGTCTTTCGCTGCTTCGTATTTTCATTCTAGCTTTAATACAAGGAAACGTAATCTGATTTCTGTTGTTCTTTCTTGATTTTCTTCATACAAGCCTTAGTACGTTAGAACAATCTTTCTTTAGGTTGTTTCATCTTGATATTTCGCCTTAATACATTGAAATTATCTCTTTCGGTTCTTTCTGTTGTTCTTTCTAGACTTTATAAAACGAAACGTGATTTCATATGTTCTTTCTTAATTTCCATTTTAGCCTCAGCACTTTTAAACATGATCTCGCTTCTTTGTTCCATCTTAGTTTCAATCTAGCCTTAACCCAATTATGATCTTTCGCTTCACTGTTGTTCTTTCTTCCTTAACATCATTCTAGCCTTTATACAATGAAATATGATCTCTTTCTTTACTTTCTGTTTACTTCATTTCATTCTAGAAATACACTGGAACAGGCGGTCTTTAGGTTCTTTTTCTTGATATCACTCTAAATACCCTGATACATCACATTTTCGCGTCTCTCTCTTCTTCCTTGATTTCCTTCACCAGTGAAGTATGGTCTTTCGCTTCAGTCTGGTTTTTCTTCATTTACTTCCTTCTATACACTGAAACATGATCTCTTTCGTTTCTTTCTTGATTTACTTTATTCTAGCCTTTATTCAGTGAAACAATCGCATTCGTTTCTTTCTTTTGTTCTTTAATAATATCCTTCAGTCTAGCCTTAAATATGATCTTTCACTTCATTCTGTTGCTCTTTCTTAATTTTCTTCATTCTAGGCTTAATACACTATAACAAATCCTTTAGGTTGTTTCTGTTGTTTCTTCTTGATTTACAACATTTAGGCTTAATACATTGAAACATGATCTCTTTCGATCTTTCTGTTGTTCTTTCTTGCTTTCTCTCGTTCTTTCTTGCTTTCCTTCATTCTAGTCAATACACTAGAATAAGCTTTAGGGTTCTTGATTTAAACCTAGCCTAATACCCTGAAACATTATATTTTCGCTTCTTTCTCTTGTTCTTCCTTGATTTCCATCATTCTAGCCTTAATACACAAATACGATTTGTTGCTGCCTTCTTTCTTCATTTACTTCATTCTATATAAACTGAAATATGATCGCTTTCAGGTCTTTCTGTTCATTCATGTTTTACTTCATTCTAGACTTAAAATGAAGAAAAACTCTTTCGATTCTTCCTGTTTTTTCTTGATTTTCATTCTAGCCTTGAGAAAGTAGCGAATGAGATCATATTTCAGTCTATTAAGGCTAGAATGAAGAAAATGAACGAACAGTGCAGCGAAATGAAGTAAATCAAGAAAGAACAACAGAAAGAACCGAAAGAGATCAGGTTTTTAAAGCCTAAATTATGTAATTCCAGAGGAAACAACTTAACCCCCAAAAAAGATTGTTCTAGTGTATTAAGGCTAGAATGAAAAACCAAGAAAACCAACAGAAAAAATCAAAAGAGATTACGTCTCATTGTATTAAGCCTAGAAAGAAAATGAAATGAAGAAAGAACCGAATGCAGCGAAAGATCATTTGTGTATTAAGGCTAGTATGAAGGAAATAAAAAAAGAGAAAATATGTTTCAGGGTACTGCTAGAATGAAGTAAATCAAGAAGGAAAAACGGAGGGAAGCGAAAGTGATCATGTTTCAGTGTCTTAAGGCTACATAATGTAAATCAAGAAACATCCGAAAGAAATTGTCTTTATTAAGGCTAGAAAGAAGAAAATAAAGAAAGAACAAAAAAAGTGTTGAAAGAGATCATATTTCGGTGTATAAAAGCTAGAATGAAGTGAAGAACAGAAGGAAGCGAAATATATTTAAGAGTGCTAAGAATGAAGAAAGAAAAAGAAAAGCGAAAATATTTCAGGGAATTAAAGCTAGATATAAATCAAGAAACAGAAACCTAAAGAGCTTTTCCTAGTATGTTAAGGCTAGAATGAAGGAAATCAAGAAAGTAGCGAAAATGTTTCACGTTAATGGCTATATTCAAATCAAGAAACAGAAACAAACTAGACGGCTTGTTCTAGTGTTACGAGGCTTGAATGAAGTAAATCAAGAAAGATCAAAAAGAATCGAAAGAGATCAGGTTTAAGTGTATTGTCTAAATGATGTAAATCAAGAAACAGAAAACGTAGAGAAACTGTTCGTGTACTAACGCTAGAATGAAGAAAATCAAGAAAAAAACAGCGGAATCACGTTGCATTAAGGCTAGAAAACATGAAAGAAAAACAGAATTGAAAAAGATCATACTTCAGAAAGAGGAGAAAACCATCTTTCAGTGCATAAAGGCTCGAATGAAGTAAATCAAGAAAGAACAAAAAACTGAAAGAGATCATTTCAATGATCAGCCTAAATGATGTAAATCAAGAACCAAGAAAACTTCCTAAAGATTTTTCTAGTGTATTGACTAGAATGAAGAAAATCAAGAAAGAAGAACACAAAATATCAAGAGATTATATTTCATTGTATTGCTAGAATGAAGAAAATTCTAGATTCTTGATTTCCTTCATTCTAGCTTTAATACACGAATAACCTGTTTCTAGGTTGTTTCTGTTTCTTGATTTAAATGTAGCCAATGCCCTCAAACGATTCTTTAGCTTTTTCTTGTTCTTCCTTTATTTCCTTCATTCTAGCCTTAATACACTTTCAAATCATTCTGTTTTACTTTCATGTTTTCCTTCATTCTGGCCTTAATAAACATACTCGATTTTTTTTTTCGTTCTAGCTTTGCAACACTAAAACACTAAAACAAGCTGTCTTTACTTTTTCTTTTTTGTTTTGAATCTAGCCTTAATAACCTGAAAGACTTTCGCTTTCATTCTTGATTTCCTTCTTTCCAACCTGAACACAAACGACTTTCTGTTGTTCATTTGCTTCATTTTAGCCTCTTTCAATACTTTCTGTTATTTCTCGATTTACTTTATCCTATCTTTAATAGACTAGAACAAGCTTACGTTTGTTTCTATTCTAGCTAGTACACTGAAATATGATCTTTCGCTTCGTTCTCGTTATTTCTTGATTACCATTGTAGCTTTAATACACTGAAACGTAACCTATTTTGCTTCTTTCTCTTCTTCCTTGATTTAAATCATTCTAGCCTTAATACTCTGAAAAAAGTCTTTCGGTTCTTTCTGTCGTTTTCCTGGTTTACTTCATTCTAACATGATTTAAGTGTAAAATAGATCGTGATTCAATGTATTAAGGCTACATGATGTAAATCAAGAAGAAAAAAAAGAAACAACCTGAAGAAATTCTTTCTGTTGTTCTTTCTTGATTTCATTCCAGCCTTTAAACACTGAAATATGATTTTCAATTCATTCTGTTTACATCTTTTGGTTCATTCTAGCGTTAACACAATGAAAGGTAATCTCTTTTGATTCTTTCTAGTGCTTTTTCTTGATTTCTTCATTCTAGCCAACCGAGAACAATCTTTCTTAGGTTGTTTTATTCTTCATTTACATCATTTAGGCTTAACACGTTGAAACATGATCTCTTTCGGGGTTTTTTTGTTGTTCTTTCTCGATTTACTTCGTCCCAGCCTTTAATACACTAGAACAAGCTTTGGTTGTTTCTGTTCTAGCTTTAGTACAGTGAAATATGATCTTCCGCTTCTTGTTATTTCTTGATTTCCTTCATTCTAGCCTTAATTCACTGAAACATGATTTAAGTGTAAAATAGATCGTGTTTCAATATATTAAGGCTACATGAAGAAACAACAGAAACAACATAAATAAGTTATAGTATATTAACAGCCTATCCTCCATATTGCCTTACCCGGGCTTCATGCTCTGGAGAGGACACTCCTCCATTCAGAGCATGTTACCATAGTCTCTCGAGACTGAAGGATGCCTATGCTATTAAGGCTAGAATGAAGGAAATCAAGAAAGAACAGAATGAAGCGAAAGATCATATTTAAGTGTTAAGGATATCCAGAACCTGAGAAAGAAAAGAAAATGTGTTTCAGGGTATTAAGGCTAGATTTAAAATCAAGAAACAGAAACAACCTAAAGACCGCTTGAAGTAAATCAAGCAAGAACAACAGAAAGAACCGAAAGAGGTCATAATTCAGTGTATAAAGGCTAGAATGACTTAAATGAAGACAAGCTACAGAATGAAGCAAAAGATCATATTTAAGGTTAGACTGAAGGAAATCACGAAAGAACACAAAAAAGAAGCGAAAGTGTATAAAGTCTAGAAAGTAAATGAAGAAAGAACGGAAGAGATAATGTTTCAATTTCTTAAGGCTACATGATGTAAATCAAGAAGAAACAACAGAAACAACCTAAAGGAATTGTTATATATTTAGAATGAAGAAAATCAAGAAAGAACAACAGAAAGTGTTGAAATATATTTCAGTGTATAAAGGCTAGAATGACTGAAATCAAGACAAGCAACAGAATGAATCGAAAGATCATATTTGTTAGAGTGAAGGAAATCACGAAAACAAAAAGCGAAAGCGATCAATGTATAAAGGCTAGAAAGTAGAAAAAAAACCAGACTGAAGCGAAAGGTCATATTTGTTAATATTAGTGTAGGAAGTAAAGGAAGAACAAGAAGCGAAAGCATCATGCTTCACGGTTTTTAACCTAAAGACTGCTTGTTCTATATTGGCTAGAACGAAGTAAATCGAAGGAATAACAAAGTTTTGAAAGAGATCATATTTCAGTGTACAGCTACAATAAAGTTAAGGAAGAAACAACAAGAGAATGAAGCGAAAGATCATATTTAACAGTGTTAAGGCTAGAATGGATAAAGAAAGAACAAACAAGCGAATGCGAGCATTAATAATATTGAGGCTAGAATGAAAGAAATAAGGAGAGAACAAAAATAGAAGCGAAAGTGATCATGTTTAAGAGAAGGCTACAATGAAGAATAGCGAAAGATCAGAAATCATCTTTCAGTGTATAAAGGCTAGAATGACGTATATCAAGAAAGAACAGTAGGGAGCGAAAGACATCATATATTAAGAACAACAGAAATAACATAAGTTGTTCTGGTGTAATAAGGCGAGAAGGTATATCGAAAGAACAACAGAATGGAAAATCATATTTCAACTGAAGCGAAAGATCATGTTTATGTCTTAAGGATATCAAGAAAGAACAAGAAAAAGAAGCGAAAATATCATGTTTCAGGGTATTAAGGCTAGATTCAGATAAAGAAGCAACCTAAAAGCTTGTTTTAGTGTTACAAAGCTAGAATGAAATTAGTAAAACAACAGAGAGAATCGGAAGAGATCAGGTTTAAGTGTATTAAGACTAGAATAGATATCAAATAAGAATCAGAAAGAATCAAAAGAGGTCATGTTTGTTAAGGCTAGAAAAAAAGTAAAAAAAGAACCGAAAGAGAAAACCGTTTAAAAGTAGAATGAAGTAAACCAAGAAAGAACGACAGAAAGAACGGAAAGAGCATTTCTCAGTGAATTGTTAGAATTTTGTAAATCAATGAATAGAAGCAAAATATATAATATTTCAGTGTATTGCTAGAAGGAAGTCAAGAAATAACGAAGAAGCGAACGAGATCATGTTTCAGTGTACTAAAGCTAGAACGTAAGCTTGTTCTAGAGTAGTAAGGCTAGACTGAAGTAAAGGGAAAAAAGCCATTATTGAAAGAGATCACATTTCAGTGTAAGGGTGATCAAGAAAACAAAAGAATGAAGCGAACTCATACTTAATTGTTACAATTTGAATGAAGGAAATTGAAAAAGAACAGAGAACCGAAAGATATCATATTTCAATGTAAACCAAAATGATGTAAACAAGAACCAACAAAAACAACCTAATGACATCTTATTGTAGTGTATTAAAGCTAGAATGAATGAAATCAAGAAAGAAAGCGAGAAAGAAGCGCATCTATATATCATGGTTTTGGCTGGGAAGCAAGAGGAAGGTAGGCCTTTTGTGGAGAAGCCTGTTTTTTCCTGTCTCTTTGTTCTGGCTCATCACGTGGCCTAGTGGGAGGGCCTGGTAGTTTGAATCCTGATTTTACTGGAGCCTGTGTTCATGTTCCTTAAGGGTTTTGGCTGGGAAGCAAGAGGAAGGTAGGCCTTTTGTGGAGAAGCCTGTTTTTTCCTGTCTCTTTGTTCCGGCTCATCACATGGCCTAGTGGGAGGGCCTGGTAGTTTGAATCCTGATTTTACTGGAGCCTGTGTTCATGTTCCTTAAGGGTTTTGGCTGGGAAGCAAGAGGAAGGTAGGCCTTTTGTGGAGAAGTCTGTTTTTTCCTGTCTCTTTGTTCCGGCTCATCACGTGGCCTAGTGGGAGGGCCTGGTAGTTTGAATCCTGATTTTACTGGAGCCTGTGTTCATGTTCCTTAAGGGTTTTGGCTGGGAAGCAAGAGGAAGGTAGGCCTTTTGTGGAGAAGTCTGTTTTTTCCTGTCTCTTTGTTCTGGCTCATCACGTGGCCTAGTGGGAGGGCCTGGTAGTTTGAATCCTGATTTTACTGGAGCCTGTGTTCATGTTCCTTAAGGGTTTTGGCTGGGAAGCAAGAGGAAGGTAGGCCTTTTGTGGAGAAGCCTGTTTTTTCCTGTCTCTTTGTTCCGGCTCATCACGTGGCCTAGTGGGAGGGCCTGGTAGTTTGAATCCTGATTTTACTGGAGCCTGTGTTCATGTTCCTTAAGGGTTTTGGCTGGGAAGCAAGAGGAAGGTAGGCCTTTTGTGGAGAAGTCTGTTTTTTCCTGTCTCTTTGTTCCGGCTCATCACATGGCCTAGTGGGAGGGCCTGGTAGTTTGAATCCTGATTTTACTGGAGCCTGTGTTCATGTTCCTTAAGGGTTTTGGCTGGGAAGCAAGAGGAAGGTAGGCCTTTTGTGGAGAAGTCTGTTTTTTCCTGTCTCTTTGTTCCGGCTCATCACATGGCCTAGTGGGAGGGCCTGGTAGTTTGAATCCTGATTTTACTGGAGCCTGTGTTCATGTTCCTTAAGGGTTTTGGCTGGGAAGCAAGAGGAAGGTAGGCCTTTTGTGGAGAAGTCTGTTTTTTCCTGTCTCTTTGTTCCGGCTCATCACATGGCCTAGTGGGAGGGCCTGGTAGTTTGAATCCTGATTTTACTGGAGCCTGTGTTCATTTTCCTTAAGGGTTTTGGCTGGGAAGCAAGAGGAAGGTAGGCCTTTTGTGGAGAAGTCTGTTTTTTCCTGTCTCTTTGTTCTGGCTCATCACGTGGCCTAGTGGGAGGGCCTGGTAGTTTGAATCCTGATTTTACTGGAGCCTGTGTTCATGTTCCTTAAGGGTTTTGGCTGGAAGCAAGAGGAAGGTAGGCCTTTTGTGGAGAAGTCTGTTTTTTCCTGTCTCATTGTTCTGGCTCATCACGTGGCCTAGTGGGAGGGCCTGGTAGTTTGAATCCTGATTTTACTGGAGCCTGTGTTCATGTTCCTTAAGGGTTTTGGCTGGGAAGCAAGAGGAAGGTAGGCCTTTTGTGGAGAAGTCTGTTTTTTCCTGTCTCATTGTTCTGGCTCATCACGTGGCCTAGTGGGAGGGCCTGGTAGTTTGAATCCTGATTTTACTGGAGCCTGTGTTCATGTTCCTTAAGGGTTTTGGCTGGGAAGCAAGAGGAAGGTAGGCCTTTTGTGGAGAAGTCTGTTTTTTCCTGTCTCTTTGTTCCGGCTCATCACGTGGCCTAGTGGGAGGGCCTGGTAGTTTGAATCCTGATTTTACTGGAGCCTGTGTTCATTTTCCTTAAGGGTTTTGGCTGGGAAGCAAGAGGAAGGTAGGCCTTTTGTGGAGAAGTCTGTTTTTTCCTGTCTCTTTGTTCTGGCTCATCACGTGGCCTAGTGGGAGGGCCTGCTAGTTTGAATCCTGATTTTACTGGAGCCTGTGTTCATGTTCCTTAAGGGTTTTGGCTGGGAAGCAAGAGGAAGGTAGGCCTTTTGTGGAAAGTCTGTTTTTTCCTGTCTCTTTGTTCCGGCTCATCATGTGGCCTAGTGGGAGGGCCTGGTAGTTTGAATCCTGATTTTACTGGAGCCTGTGTTCATGTTCCTTAAGGGTTTTGGCTGGGAAGCAAGAGGAAGGTAGGCCTTTTGTGGAGAAGTCTGTTTTTTCCTGTCTCTTTGTTCCGGCTCATCACGTGGCCTAGTGGGAGGGCCTGGTAGTTTGAATCCTGATTTTACTGGAGCCTGTGTTCATGTTCCTTAAGGGTTTTGGCTGGGAAGCAAGAGGAAGGTAGGCCTTTTGTGGAGAAGTCTGTTTTTTCCTCTCTCTTTGTTCCGGCTCATCACGTGGCCTAGTGGGAGGGCCTGGTAGTTTGAATCCTGATTTTACTGGAGCCTGTGTTCATGTTCCTTAAGGGTTTTGGCTGGGAAGCAAGAGGAAGGTAGGCCTTTTGTGGAGAAGTCTGTTTTTTCCTGTCTCTTTGTTCCGGCTCATCACGTGGCCTAGTGGGAGGGCCTGGTAGTTTGAATCCTGATTTTACTGGAGCCTGTGTTCATGTTCCTTAAGGGTTTTGGCTGGGAAGCAAGAGGAAGGTAGGCCTTTTGTGGAGAAGTCTGTTTTTTCCTGTCTCTTTGTTCCGGCTCATCACGTGGCCTAGTGGGAGGGCCTGGTAGTTTGAATCCTGATTTTACTGGAGCCTGTGTTCATGTTCCTTAAGGGTTTTGGCTGGGAAGCAAGAGGAAGGTAGGCCTTTTGTGGAGAAGTCTGTTTTTTCCTGTCTCTTTGTTCCGGCTCATCACATGGCCTAGTGGGAGGGCCTGGTAGTTTGAATCCTGATTTTACTGGAGCCTGTGTTCATGTTCCTTAAGGGTTTTGGCTGGGAAGCAAGAGGAAGGTAGGCCTTTTGTGGAGAAGTCTGTTTTTTCCTGTCTCTTTGTTCCGGCTCATCACGTGGCCTAGTGGGAGGGCCTGGTAGTTTGAATCCTGATTTTACTGGAGCCTGTGTTCATGTTCCTTAAGGGTTTTGGCTGGGAAGCAAGAGGAAGGTAGGCCTTTTGTGGAGAAGTCTGTTTTTTCCTGTCTCTTTGTTCTGGCTCATCACGTGGCCTAGTGGGAGGGCCTGGTAGTTTGAATCCTGATTTTACTGGAGCCTGTGTTCATGTTCCTTAAGGGTTTTGGCTGGGAAGCAAGAGGAAGGTAGGCCTTTTGTGGAGAAGCCTGTTTTTTCCTGTCTCTTTGTTCTGGCTCATCACGTGGCCTAGTGGGAGGGCCTGGTAGTTTGAATCCTGATTTTACTGGAGCCTGTGTTCATGTTCCTTAAGGGTTTTGGCTGGGAAGCAAGAGGAAGGTAGGCCTTTTGTGGAGAAGTCTGTTTTTTCCTGTCTCTTTGTTCCGGCTCATCACATGGCCTAGTGGGAGGGCCTGGTAGTTTGAATCCTGATTTTACTGGAGCCTGTGTTCATGTTCCTTAAGGGTTTTGGCTGGGAAGCAAGAGGAAGGTAGGCCTTTTGTGGAGAAGTCTGTTTTTTCCTGTCTCTTTGTTCCGGCTCATCACATGGCCTAGTGGGAGGGCCTGGTAGTTTGAATCCTGATTTTACTGGAGCCTGTGTTCATGTTCCTTAAGGGTTTTGGCTGGGAAGCAAGAGGAAGGTAGGCCTTTTGTGGAGAAGTCTGTTTTTTCCTGTCTCTTTGTTCCGGCTCATCACGTGGCCTAGTGGGAGGGCCTGGTAGTTTGAATCCTGATTTTACTGGAGCCTGTGTTCATTTTCCTTAAGGGTTTTGGCTGGGAAGCAAGAGGAAGGTAGGCCTTTTGTGGAGAAGTCTGTTTTTTCCTGTCTCTTTGTTCTGGCTCATCACGTGGCCTAGTGGGAGGGCCTGGTAGTTTGAATCCTGATTTTACTGGAGCCTGTGTTCATGTTCCTTAAGGGTTTTGGCTGGAAGCAAGAGGAAGGTAGGCCTTTTGTGGAGAAGTCTGTTTTTTCCTGTCTCATTGTTCTGGCTCATCACGTGGCCTAGTGGGAGGGCCTGGTAGTTTGAATCCTGATTTTACTGGAGCCTGTGTTCATGTTCCTTAAGGGTTTTGGCTGGGAAGCAAGAGGAAGGTAGGCCTTTTGTGGAGAAGTCTGTTTTTTCCTGTCTCTTTGTTCCGGCTCATCACGTGGCCTAGTGGGAGGGCCTGGTAGTTTGAATCCTGATTTTACTGGAGCCTGTGTTCATTTTCCTTAAGGGTTTTGGCTGGGAAGCAAGAGGAAGGTAGGCCTTTTGTGGAGAAGTCTGTTTTTTCCTGTCTCTTTGTTCTGGCTCATCACGTGGCCTAGTGGGAGGGCCTGCTAGTTTGAATCCTGATTTTACTGGAGCCTGTGTTCATGTTCCTTAAGGGTTTTGGCTGGGAAGCAAGAGGAAGGTAGGCCTTTTGTGGAAAGTCTGTTTTTTCCTGTCTCTTTGTTCCGGCTCATCACGTGGCCTAGTGGGAGGGCCTGGTAGTTTGAATCCTGATTTTACTGGAGCCTGTGTTCATGTTCCTTAAGGGTTTTGGCTGGGAAGCAAGAGGAAGGTAGGCCTTTTGTGGAGAAGTCTGTTTTTTCCTGTCTCTTTGTTCCGGCTCATCACGTGGCCTAGTGGGAGGGCCTGGTAGTTTGAATCCTGATTTTACTGGAGCCTGTGTTCATGTTCCTTAAGGGTTTTGGCTGGGAAGCAAGAGGAAGGTAGGCCTTTTGTGGAGAAGTCTGTTTTTTCCTGTCTCTTTGTTCCGGCTCATCACGTGGCCTAGTGGGAGGGCCTGGTAGTTTGAATCCTGATTTTACTGGAGCCTGTGGTCATGTTCCTTAAGGGTTTTGGCTGGGAAGCAAGAGGAAGGTAGGCCTTTTGTGGAGAAGTCTGTTTTTTCCTGTCTCTTTGTTCCGGCTCATCACGTGGCCTAGTGGGAGGGCCTGGTAGTTTGAATCCTGATTTTACTGGAGCCTGTGTTCATGTTCCTTAAGGGTTTTGGCTGGGAAGCAAGAGGAAGGTAGGCCTTTTGTGGAGAAGTCTGTTTTTTCCTGTCTCTTTGTTCCGGCTCATCACGTGGCCTAGTGGGAGGGCCTGGTAGTTTGAATCCTGATTTTACTGGAGCCTGTGTTCATGTTCCTTAAGGGTTTTGGCTGGGAAGCAAGAGGAAGGTAGGCCTTTTGTGGAGAAGTCTGTTTTTTCCTGTCTCTTTGTTCCGGCTCATCACGTGGCCTAGTGGGAGGGCCTGGTAGTTTGAATCCTGATTTTACTGGAGCCTGTGTTCATGTTCCTTAAGGGTTTTGGCTGGGAAGCAAGAGGAAGGTAGGCCTTTTGTGGAGAAGTCTGTTTTTTCCTGTCTCTTTGTTCCGGCTCATCACGTGGCCTAGTGGGAGGGCCTGGTAGTTTGAATCCTGATTTTACTGGAGCCTGTGTTCATGTTCCTTAAGGGTTTTGGCTGGGAAGCAAGAGGAAGGTAGGCCTTTTGTGGAGAAGTCTGTTTTTTCCTGTCTCTTTGTTCCGGCTCATCACGTGGCCTAGTGGGAGGGCCTGGTAGTTTGAATCCTGATTTTACTGGACCGCGCGCCGAAATACTCTAACTCTATCTCCAACCCCAATATGCTGAATATGGATGTCCTGAAGGAGGGCAGAATTTCAGCTTTAAAAAGAGAATGAGGAGGAGAGTGTGTCACATGAAATTCCCTAATCCTATCTCTTACTTAATTTGGTAAAAGAGAGCAGGCCGGGTAGGTGGGACTCGTCAGCCCTGGAAGGCAGCCCATCTAGGAGAAGGAAAACTCCAAATTTAAACCTCCACTGCCCTGTGGCTATATCCACTTATGGAAAGGGCTTCAGGAGATAACCTCGAGGCAAAATCGGGAGCCGGAGTCCCGGAGGCATTTTCTTTCATTCTGCCAACTCCTGCGACGTTGCTGGAACCAGTTGTATTGGCTCTTGCCTTTCCACTGAACCATTTCAGCGATGTGGAGAGGGGGGATTTGCTGCTTGGGTAACAGCCTATCCTCCATACTATTTTACCCAGGCTTCGTGCTCTGGAGAGGACACTCCAGCTTCGCATACAGCGTCGAAACAACATGGGAAGTAGCAGTTACCGGTTATAAGTCTCTGCTCAATTGGCGTAGAGCAGGACGCCAGGGGCTACTTCTGATGGTGGGAGAGGTCATTGCACCTCACTAGGTAGATACCGCCCGCCTTAAGCTGGGCAGCCCCCAGCCAGTAAGGTGCTACCTCGCCACGGTCTGTTAACCTCACGGGGTGCGTGGGGTTTAGGGTGAAACCCGACAAGCAGATCGACAACCGTGCACCATGCAACAATCATAAGAAAACTTCTGCCCTAAAGCTGGGCACCTGGAATGTACGGACAATGACCCCTGGCTTTCCTGACTACGGCTTTCCTAACGACCTGCAAGAAATAGACGATGTGCGCAAGACAGCTGTCATTGACATGGAACTGAATAGACTGCAGATGGACATCGTTGCCCTGCAAGAGAGAAGACTGCCAGACTCGGGATCTGTCAAAGAAAAAAACTTCTCATTCTTCTGGCAGGGAAAACCATCGAATGAGACCAGGGAGTATGGTGTTGGCTTTGCAGTCAGAAATAATCTGCTGAGATCCATTGTTCCACCTACTACGGGGAGTGAAAGAAAAATGTCTCTGCAGCTCCACTCATCAGCAGGACCAGTCACCCTCATTAGTGCATATGCACCAACACTGTCATCCACTACAGAAGTGAAAGACAAATTCTACGACGATCTGGCAGCTACTATCAAAAAAGTCCCTGAAAGAGAGTCACTGTTCATTCTTGGAGACTTTAATGCTAGAGTTGGTGCTGATCACAATTCTTGGCCCACTTGTCTAGGCCGTTTTGGCATTGGAAAGATGAACGAAAATGGCCAACGCTTACTGGAGTTTTGCTGTTACTATGGTCTCTGTGTCAGCAACACATTCTTTAATACGAAGCTGCAACACAGAGTTTCCTGGAGATATCCAAAATCCAAGCATTGGTATCAGCTCGATTTGATCCTCACTAGACGTTCTAGCCTTCCTAGTGTTACGATCACACGCAGCTACCAGAGTGCTGATTGCGATACTGATCACTCCCTGGTGTGTAGTAGAGTAAAACTGCGAACAAAGAAATTGTATCACATGAAAAAGGAAGGAAGACCACGTATTGACATCAACAAGACTCGCGATCAAAGAAAAGTGAAGGAATTTGCCCAAGCACTCGAGGAAACCCTTCCAGGTCCAGCTAATGTAAATGCACCTGAACGATGGGAACACTTCAAGAACACTGTCTACAACACCGCCTTGTCCACCTTCGGCAAGAAAACCAGAAAGATGGCTGACTGGTTCGAAGCCCATTCGGAGGAGTTAATGCCAGCCATTGAGGATAAGAGAAGAGCTCTAGCAGCATACAAAGCCTGTCCTAGCGAGTACAACCTGCAAGCTCTTCGAGCCGCTCGTAGCCAAGTCCAACAGGCTGCCAGGAGATGCTCCAATGACTATTGGCTTCAGCATTCCTCTCAGATACAGATAGCAGCGGACACAGGTAACATCAAAGGAATGTATGATGGTATCAAGCAGGCCTTAGGTCCATTACAGAAGAAATCTGCTCCCTTGAAGTCCACTACAGGTGTGATCATCCAGGACCGAGCACAGCAGATGGAACGCTGGGTGCAGCACTACTCCGAGCTATATTCCAGAAAGAATGTAGTAACCGAAGAAGCATTAGATAACATTGAGTGCCTGCGTGTCTTGGAAGAGCTGGACAGAGAACCAACCCTAGCAGAAATAAATGCGGCCTTGGATTCCCTCACCTCTGGCAAGGCACCTGGAAGGGACAACATCCCTGTTGAAGTGCTGAAATGCGGTAAGGAGATCATCATCACCGAACTGTATGAAATCTTTTGTCTCTGCTGGAGGGAAGGTGGAGTACCACAGGACATGAAGGATGCAAACATTGTCACGTTGTACAAGAACAAAGGTGACAGGGGTGACTGCAATAACTACCGTGGTATCTCTCAGCGTTGTAGGGAAGCTGCTTGCCCGTGTTGTTCTGAAGAGGCTCCAGGTGCTTGCAGACAGAGTCTATCCGGAATCACAGTGTGGATTTCGAGCAAATAGATCCACCACTGACATGGTATTCTCCCTCCGACAGTTGCAGGAGAAATGCAGGGAACAACAACAGCCACTCTTAGTGGCCTTCATAGACCTTACAAAAGCATTTGACTTGGTTAGCAGGGATGGCCTTTTCAAAATACTTCCCAAGATTGGATGTCCACCTCGTCTCCTTAACATCATCAGGTCCTTCCAGGATGGAATGAAAGGCACTGTAGTTTTTGACGGCTCAACATCAGATCCCTTTGACATCCGAAGCGGAGTGAAACAGGGCTGTGTCCTCGCACCAACACTTTTTGGGATCTTTTTTGCTGTCATGCTGAAGCATGCCTTTGGAACTGCAACAGAAGGTGTCTATCTCCGGACTAGATCAGATGGAAAGCTCTTTAATCTCTAGATTGAGAGCGAAGACCAAAGTCCAACTGAAATGCATGCGGGACTTCTTCTTTGCAGACGATGCAGCCATTGTTGCCCACTCTGCTGAAGACCTCCAACAACTCATGAATCGTTTCAGCAAGGCCTGCCAAGACTTTGGACTAACAATCAGCCTGAAGAAAACACAAGTCATGGGCCAGGGTGTGGACTCACCTCCCTCTATTACCATCTCCACACAAGAACTGGAGGTTGTTCATGACTTTGTGTACCTTGGCTCAACCATCTCTGACACCCTCTCTCTAGATGTCGAGCTGGATAAACGCATTGGGAAAGCAGCCACCATGTTCTCTAGACTCACAAAGAGAGTATGGCTCAATAAGAAACTGACAACACATACCAAGATCCAGGTCTATAGAGCCTGTGTCCTGAGCACACTCCTGTACTGCAGCGAGTCCTGGACCCTTTGTGCCCGGCAGGAGAGGAAGCTGAACACCTTCCATATGCGTTGCCTACGACGGATTTTTGGTATCACCTGGCAGGACAGAGTTCCAAATAGAGTAGTCCTAGAACGAGCTGGAATTTTCAGCATGCATACATTACTGAAACAGCGACGTCTACGCTGGCTTGGGCACGTTGTGAGAATGGCTGATGGTCGGATTCCAAAGGATCTCCTATATGGAGAATTAGTGCAGGGAAATCGCCCCAGAGGGAGACCACAGCTGCGATACAAGGATATCTGCAAGCGGGATCTGAAGGCCTTAGGAATAGACCTCAACAGATGGGAAACTCTGACATCTGATCGTTCAGCCTGGAGGCAGGCAGTACATCACGGCCTCTCCCAATTTGAAGAGACCCTTGTCCAGCAGGCTGAGGCAAAGAGGAAGTCACAAAGGAAGCAAAACCAGGGAGCTGGACAGGGGACAGATTGGATTTGTCTCCAGTGTGGAAGGGATTGTCACTCTCGAATTGGCCTCCTCAGCCACACTAGACGCTGTTCCAAGTCCTCCATACAGAGCACGCTACCATAGTCTTTCGAGACTGAAGGATGCCTACTATGATACATATGTTGTTTCCTTATTTCATACTAGCCTTAATTCTTTTAATTGACCGCATTCGCTTCTCTTTTGTTCTTTTTCCTTCATTCTACCCTTAACACAACACTTTCAATTCTTTCCGTTGTTTTCATGTTTTACTTCATTCCAGCCTTAATACAATGAAACGCTTTTGATTCTCTTTTTTTTCATTCCAGGCTTTAGAATCTTCAGGTTGTTTCTTGATTTACATCATTTAGGCTTAATACATTGAAATATGATATCTTTCGGATCTTTCTGTTGTTCTTTTAAAATTTCCTTCACGCTCTTAAATATCCTTTCGCTTTTGTTCTTTTGTTGTTTCTTGGTCAACCATTCTAGCCTCTTTCAATTGTTTTTCTGGATTTACATATGATCTCTTTCGCTTCTTTCTGTTCTTCCTCGATATACCTCATTCTACCAAGTCATTGAAAAATGATCCTTCGTTTCTTTCTGTCGTTCTTGCTTTACTTCATTCTAGCCTTTTTACACAGTGGTTTTCTCGTCTTTCTGATGTTCTTTTTTACTAAATGATGTAAATCAAGAACCAACAAAAACAACCTATATTCTAGCTAGGATGAAGGAAATCAAGAACTAACGCGAGAAAGAAGAAGGGTATTGGCTAGGATATTAATCAAGAGAGAACAACAGAAAAAAACGAAAGATGTTTTTTCAATATATTAAGGCTAAAAGATGTAAATGAATGTAAATGATGTAAATAAAACAAACATGATCACTCGCTTCCTCACGTTACCCCTATTAAATGATCGCTTCATTCTGGTTCATTCTTCATTAACTTCATTCTAGCCTTTATAGGTTTTCTGTGCTAACCTTAGTACACTGAAATATGATCATTCGCTTTTTGATTTCATTCTAGCAATACTGAAAAATGATCTCTTTCGGTTTATCTCTTTTTTTATTTGTATACATCCTAGCCTTTTTACACAATTTCTTACTGTTGTTCTTTTAAAATTTCCTTTATTCTAGCCTTAGTACTTAAATATTACCTTTCGATTCTTTCTGTGGTTCTTTCTTGATTCTAGCCTTAGTCTTAAACATGACCTCTTTCGCTTCTTTCTGTACTTTCTTGATATCCTTCATTTTAGCCTTTACACGGAAACCTGATCTCTTTGGATTATTTCTGTTGGTCTTTCACGTTTTACTTTATTCTAGCCTTAATGAAACGTAATCTCTTTTGATTGTTTCTGTTGTTTTTTTTCTTGATTTCTTCATTCTAGCCAAACTAGAACAATCTTTCTTAGATTGCGATCATGTTTAAAAGTATTGAAGCTAGGATGAAAGAAACAAAAGAACAATAAAAGTGATCATATTTGAGAGAAGGCTACAATGAAGGAAATCAAGATCCTCAGATATCATGTTTCAGTGTATAAAGGCTAGAATGAAGTAAATCAAGAAAGAAGAGAAAAAACCGAAAGAGATATAAAGAACAACAACCTAATATAAACTTGTGTATTAAGGCTAGAATGAAGTAAATCGAAGGAACAAAATGTCATGTTTCAGGGTATTAAGGCTAGATTCATATAAAGAAGCAGAGACAACCCTAAAGACAACTAGCGTTACAAAGCTAGAATGAAATAAAAAAAAACAAAGAATCGAAAGAGATCAGGTTTCAGTGTATTAATGCTGGATAAAGGAAGTAAAAAGGAACATCAGAAAGAAGAGAAAACCATTGTGTAAAACAAATATGATCTTTCGATTCATTCTGTTGCTTGTCTTGATTTCAGTCATTCTAGCCTTTATACACTGAAATATATTTCAACACTCTGTTGTTCTTTTTTGATTTTCTTCATTCTAAATATATAACAATTCCTTTAGGTTCTGTTCTTGATTTACATCATGTAGCCTTAATACAGTGAATCACGATCTATTTTACACTTAAATCATGTTGGAATGAAGTAAACCAAGAAAACGACAGAAAGAACCGAAAGACATTTTTTAGAGTATTAAGGCTAGAATGATTTATATCAAGGAAGAAGAGAAAGAAGCAAAATAGGTTACGTTTCAGTGTATTAGAGCTACAATGGTAATCAAGAAATAACGAGAACGAAGCGCAAGATCATATTTCAGTGTACTAGCTAGAATAGAAACAATCAAACGTAAGCTTGTTCTAGTCTATTAAAGATAGGATAAAGTAAATCGAGAAATAACAGAAAGTATTGAAAGAGATCATAATTCAGTGCATAAAGGCTAAAATGAAGCAAATGAACAACAGAAAGTCGTTTGTGTTCAGGTTAGAATGAAGGAAATCAAGAATGAAAGCGAAAGTCAAAAAAGAAAAAGTAAAGACAGCTTGTTTTAGTGTTTTAGTGTTGCAAAGCTAGAACGAAAAAAAAAAATCAAGAGTATGTTTCATTGTATTAAGGCCAGAATGAAGGAAAACATGAAAAACAGAATGATTTGAAAGTGTATTAAGGCTAGAATGAAGGAAATAAAGGAAGAACAAGAAAAAGCTAAAGAATCGTTTGAGGGCATTGGCTACATTTAAATCAAGAAACAGAAACAACCTAGAAACAGGTTATTCGTGTATTAAAGCTAGAATGAAGGAAATCAAGAATCTAGAATTTTCTTCATTCTAGCAATACAATGAAATATAATCTCTTGATATTTTGTGTTCTTCTTTCTTGATTTTCTTCATTCTAGTCAATACACTAGAAAAATCTTTAGGAAGTTTTCTTGGTTCTTGATTTACATCATTTAGGCTGATCATTGAAATGATCTCTTTCAGTTTTTTGTTCTTTCTTGATTTACTTCATTCGAGCCTTTATGCACTGAAAGATGGTTTTCTCCTCTTTCTGAAGTATGATCTTTTTCAATTCTGTTTTTCTTTCATGTTTTCTAGCCTTAATGCAACGTGATTCCGCTGTTTTTTTCTTGATTTTCTTCATTCTAGCGTTAGTACACTAGAACAGTTTCTCTACGTTTTCTGTTTCTTGATTTACATCATTTAGACAATACACTTAAACCTGATCTCTTTCGATTCTTTTTGATCTTTCTTGATTTACTTCATTCTAGCCTTAATACACGGAAATGTGATCTCTACAAGCTTACTTTAGATTGCTTCTTTATTGACTTCATTCTAGAAGTAATACTTTTAAACGATCTCTTTCGCTACTTTCTGTTGTTCTTTCCTGAATTCCTTCGTTATAGCCTTTAAACACTCGAACAAGCTGTCAGGATGTTTCTGTTCTTCCTTGATTTACCTCATTCTAGCCATAATACTTAACATGACGTCGTTCGCTTTTTTCTGTTCTTTCTTGATATCCTTCTTTCTAGCCTTAATACACTGAAAAATCGATTCTGTTCATTATTTACTTCATCCTAGCCTTAATACACTAGAACAAGCTGTCTTTAGGTTGTTTCTTAATTCTAGCCTGAAACATATTTTCGCTTCTTTCTCGTTCATTCTTGATATCCTTCACTCTAGCCTTAATGCACACACGATCGCCTTCGCTTCTTTTGTTCCTTCTGGATTTCCCTCATTCTAGCCTTAAAACTCTTCAACATGATTTTTCATTTCCTTCTGTTGTTTTCTTCATTTACTTCATTCTAGCCCTTATACACTGAAATATGATCTTTCAATTCTTTCTGTTGTTCTTTCATGATTTCATTCTAGCCTTAATAAACTAGAATAAGCTTACGTTAGGTTGTTTCTGTCTTTCGCTGCTTCGTATTTTCATTCTAGCTTTAATACAAGGAAACGTAATCTGATTTCTGTTGTTCTTTCTTGATTTTCTTCATACAAGCCTTAGTACGTTAGAACAATCTTTCTTTAGGTTGTTTCATCTTGATATTTCGCCTTAATACATTGAAATTATCTCTTTCGGTTCTTTCTGTTGTTCTTTCTAGACTTTATAAAACGAAACGTGATTTCATATGTTCTTTCTTAATTTCCATTTTAGCCTCAGCACTTTTAAACATGATCTCGCTTCTTTGTTCCATCTTAGTTTCAATCTAGCCTTAACCCAATTATGATCTTTCGCTTCACTGTTGTTCTTTCTTCCTTAACATCATTCTAGCCTTTATACAATGAAATATGATCTCTTTCTTTACTTTCTGTTTACTTCATTTCATTCTAGAAATACACTGGAACAGGCGGTCTTTAGGTTCTTTTTCTTGATATCACTCTAAATACCCTGATACATCACATTTTCGCGTCTCTCTCTTCTTCCTTGATTTCCTTCACCAGTGAAGTATGGTCTTTCGCTTCAGTCTGGTTTTTCTTCATTTACTTCCTTCTATACACTGAAACATGATCTCTTTCGTTTCTTTCTTGATTTACTTTATTCTAGCCTTTATTCAGTGAAACAATCGCATTCGTTTCTTTCTTTTGTTCTTTAATAATATCCTTCAGTCTAGCCTTAAATATGATCTTTCACTTCATTCTGTTGCTCTTTCTTAATTTTCTTCATTCTAGGCTTAATACACTATAACAAATCCTTTAGGTTGTTTCTGTTGTTTCTTCTTGATTTACAACATTTAGGCTTAATACATTGAAACATGATCTCTTTCGATCTTTCTGTTGTTCTTTCTTGCTTTCTCTCGTTCTTTCTTGCTTTCCTTCATTCTAGTCAATACACTAGAATAAGCTTTAGGGTTCTTGATTTAAACCTAGCCTAATACCCTGAAACATTATATTTTCGCTTCTTTCTCTTGTTCTTCCTTGATTTCCATCATTCTAGCCTTAATACACAAATACGATTTGTTGCTGCCTTCTTTCTTCATTTACTTCATTCTATATAAACTGAAATATGATCGCTTTCAGGTCTTTCTGTTCATTCATGTTTTACTTCATTCTAGACTTAAAATGAAGAAAAACTCTTTCGATTCTTCCTGTTTTTTCTTGATTTTCATTCTAGCCTTGAGAAAGTAGCGAATGAGATCATATTTCAGTCTATTAAGGCTAGAATGAAGAAAATGAACGAACAGTGCAGCGAAATGAAGTAAATCAAGAAAGAACAACAGAAAGAACCGAAAGAGATCAGGTTTTTAAAGCCTAAATTATGTAATTCCAGAGGAAACAACTTAACCCCCAAAAAAGATTGTTCTAGTGTATTAAGGCTAGAATGAAAAACCAAGAAAACCAACAGAAAAAATCAAAAGAGATTACGTCTCATTGTATTAAGCCTAGAAAGAAAATGAAATGAAGAAAGAACCGAATGCAGCGAAAGATCATTTGTGTATTAAGGCTAGTATGAAGGAAATAAAAAAAGAGAAAATATGTTTCAGGGTACTGCTAGAATGAAGTAAATCAAGAAGGAAAAACGGAGGGAAGCGAAAGTGATCATGTTTCAGTGTCTTAAGGCTACATAATGTAAATCAAGAAACATCCGAAAGAAATTGTCTTTATTAAGGCTAGAAAGAAGAAAATAAAGAAAGAACAAAAAAAGTGTTGAAAGAGATCATATTTCGGTGTATAAAAGCTAGAATGAAGTGAAGAACAGAAGGAAGCGAAATATATTTAAGAGTGCTAAGAATGAAGAAAGAAAAAGAAAAGCGAAAATATTTCAGGGAATTAAAGCTAGATATAAATCAAGAAACAGAAACCTAAAGAGCTTTTCCTAGTATGTTAAGGCTAGAATGAAGGAAATCAAGAAAGTAGCGAAAATGTTTCACGTTAATGGCTATATTCAAATCAAGAAACAGAAACAAACTAGACGGCTTGTTCTAGTGTTACGAGGCTTGAATGAAGTAAATCAAGAAAGATCAAAAAGAATCGAAAGAGATCAGGTTTAAGTGTATTGTCTAAATGATGTAAATCAAGAAACAGAAAACGTAGAGAAACTGTTCTAGTGTACTAACGCTAGAATGAAGAAAATCAAGAAAAAAACAGCGGAATCACGTTGCATTAAGGCTAGAAAACATGAAAGAAAAACAGAATTGAAAAAGATCATACTTCAGAAAGAGGAGAAAACCATCTTTCAGTGCATAAAGGCTCGAATGAAGTAAATCAAGAAAGAACAAAAAACTGAAAGAGATCATTTCAATGATCAGCCTAAATGATGTAAATCAAGAACCAAGAAAACTTCCTAAAGATTTTTCTAGTGTATTGACTAGAATGAAGAAAATCAAGAAAGAAGAACACAAAATATCAAGAGATTATATTTCATTGTATTGCTAGAATGAAGAAAATTCTAGATTCTTGATTTCCTTCATTCTAGCTTTAATACACGAATAACCTGTTTCTAGGTTGTTTCTGTTTCTTGATTTAAATGTAGCCAATGCCCTCAAACGATTCTTTAGCTTTTTCTTGTTCTTCCTTTATTTCCTTCATTCTAGCCTTAATACACTTTCAAATCATTCTGTTTTACTTTCATGTTTTCCTTCATTCTGGCCTTAATAAACATACTCGATTTTTTTTTTCGTTCTAGCTTTGCAACACTAAAACACTAAAACAAGCTGTCTTTACTTTTTCTTTTTTGTTTTGAATCTAGCCTTAATAACCTGAAAGACTTTCGCTTTCATTCTTGATTTCCTTTCCAACCTGAACACAAACGACTTTCTGTTGTTCATTTGCTTCATTTTAGCCTCTTTCAATACTTTCTGTTATTTCTCGATTTACTTTATCCTATCTTTAATAGACTAGAACAAGCTTACGTTTGTTTCTATTCTAGCTAGTACACTGAAATATGATCTTGCGCTTCGTTCTCGTTATTTCTTGATTACCATTGTAGCTTTAATACACTGAAACGTAACCTATTTTGCTTCTTTCTCTTCTTCCTTGATTTAAATCATTCTAGCCTTAATACTCTGAAAAAAGTCTTTCGGTTCTTTCTGTCGTTTTCCTGGTTTACTTCATTCTAACATGATTTAAGTGTAAAATAGATCGTGATTCAATGTATTAAGGCTACATGATGTAAATCAAGAAGAAAAAAAAGAAACAACCTGAAGAAATTCTTTCTGTTGTTCTTTCTTGATTTCATTCCAGCCTTTAAACACTGAAATATGATTTTCAATTCATTCTGTTTACATCTTTTGGTTCATTCTAGCGTTAACACAATGAAAGGTAATCTCTTTTGATTCTTTCTAGTGCTTTTTCTTGATTTCTTCATTCTAGCCAACCTAGAACAATCTTTCTTAGGTTGTTTTATTCTTCATTTACATCATTTAGGCTTAACACGTTGAAACATGATCTCTTTCGGGGTTTTTTTGTTGTTCTTTCTCGATTTACTTCGTCCCAGCCTTTAATACACTAGAACAAGCTTTGGTTGTTTCTGTTCTAGCTTTAGTACAGTGAAATATGATCTTCCGCTTCTTGTTATTTCTTGATTTCCTTCATTCTAGCCTTAATTCACTGAAACATGATTTAAGTGTAAAATAGATCGTGTTTCAATATATTAAGGCTACATGAAGAAACAACAGAAACAACATAAATAAGTTATAGTATATTAACAGCCTATCCTCCATATTGCCTTACCCGGGCTTCATGCTCTGGAGAGGACACTCCTCCATTCAGAGCATGTTACCATAGTCTCTCGAGACTGAAGGATGCCTATGCTATTAAGGCTAGAATGAAGGAAATCAAGAAAGAACAGAATGAAGCGAAAGATCATATTTAAGTGTTAAGGATATCCAGAACCTGAGAAAGAAAAGAAAATGTGTTTCAGGGTATTAAGGCTAGATTTAAAATCAAGAAACAGAAACAACCTAAAGACCGCTTGAAGTAAATCAAGCAAGAACAACAGAAAGAACCGAAAGAGGTCATAATTCAGTGTATAAAGGCTAGAATGACTTAAATGAAGACAAGCTACAGAATGAAGCAAAAGATCATATTTAAGGTTAGACTGAAGGAAATCACGAAAGAACACAAAAAAGAAGCGAAAGTGTATAAAGTCTAGAAAGTAAATGAAGAAAGAACGGAAGAGATAATGTTTCAATTTCTTAAGGCTACATGATGTAAATCAAGAAGAAACAACAGAAACAACCTAAAGGAATTGTTATATATTTAGAATGAAGAAAATCAAGAAAGAACAACAGAAAGTGTTGAAATATATTTCAGTGTATAAAGGCTAGAATGACTGAAATCAAGACAAGCAACAGAATGAATCGAAAGATCATATTTGTTAGAGTGAAGGAAATCACGAAAACAAAAAGCGAAAGCGATCAATGTATAAAGGCTAGAAAGTAGAAAAAAAACCAGACTGAAGCGAAAGGTCATATTTGTTAATATTAGTGTAGGAAGTAAAGGAAGAACAAGAAGCGAAAGCATCATGCTTCACGGTTTTTAACCTAAAGACTGCTTGTTCTATATTGGCTAGAACGAAGTAAATCGAAGGAATAACAAAGTTTTGAAAGAGATCATATTTCAGTGTACAGCTACAATAAGGAAGAAACAACAAGAGAATGAAGCGAAAGATCATATTTAACAGTGTTAAGGCTAGAATGGATAAAGAAAGAACAAACAAGCGAATGCGAGCATTAATAATATTGAGGCTAGAATGAAAGAAATAAGGAGAGAACAAAAATAGAAGCGAAAGTGATCATGTTTAAGAGAAGGCTACAATGAAGAATAGCGAAAGATCAGAAATCATCTTTCAGTGTATAAAGGCTAGAATGACGTATATCAAGAAAGAACAGTAGGGAGCGAAAGACATCATATATTAAGAACAACAGAAATAACATAAGTTGTTCTGGTGTAATAAGGCGAGAAGGTATATCGAAAGAACAACAGAATGGAAAATCATATTTCAACTGAAGCGAAAGATCATGTTTATGTCTTAAGGATATCAAGAAAGAACAAGAAAAAGAAGCGAAAATATCATGTTTCAGGGTATTAAGGCTAGATTCAGATAAAGAAGCAACCTAAAAGCTTGTTTTAGTGTTACAAAGCTAGAATGAAATTAGTAAAACAACAGAGAGAATCGGAAGAGATCAGGTTTAAGTGTATTAAGACTAGAATAGATATCAAATAAGAATCAGAAAGAATCAAAAGAGGTCATGTTTGTTAAGGCTAGAAAAAAAGTAAAAAAAGAACCGAAAGAGAAAACCGTTTAAAAGTAGAATGAAGTAAACCAAGAAAGAACGACAGAAAGAACGGAAAGAGCATTTCTCAGTGAATTGTTAGAATTTTGTAAATCAATGAATAGAAGCAAAATATATAATATTTCAGTGTATTGCTAGAAGGAAGTCAAGAAATAACGAAGAAGCGAACGAGATCATGTTTCAGTGTACTAAAGCTAGAACGTAAGCTCGTTCTAGAGTAGTAAGGCTAGACTGAAGTAAAGGGAAAAAAGCCATTATTGAAAGAGATCACATTTCAGTGTAAGGGTGATCAAGAAAACAAAAGAATGAAGCGAACTCATACTTAATTGTTACAATTTGAATGAAGGAAATTGAAAAAGAACAGAGAACCGAAAGATATCATATTTCAATGTAAACCAAAATGATGTAAACAAGAACCAACAAAAACAACCTAATGACATCTTATTGTAGTGTATTAAAGCTAGAATGAATGAAATCAAGAAAGAAAGCGAGAAAGAAGCGCATCTATATATCATGGTTTTGGCTGGGAAGCAAGAGGAAGGTAGGCCTTTTGTGGAGAAGTCTGTTTTTTCCTGTCTCTTTGTTCTGGCTCATCACATGGCCTAGTGGGAGGGCCTGGTAGTTTGAATCCTGATTTTACTGGAGCCTGTGTTCATTTTCCTTAAGGGTTTTGGCTGGGAAGCAAGAGGAAGGAAGGCCTTTTGTGGAGAGGTCTGTTTTTTCCTGTCTCTTTGTTCTGGCTCATCACATGGCCTAGTGGGAGGGCCTGGTAGTTTGAATCCTGATTTTACTGGAGCCTGTGTTCATGTTCCTTAAGGGTTTTGGCTGGGAAGCAAGAGGAAGGTAGGCCTTTTGTGGAGAAGTCTGTTTTTTCCTGTCTCTTTGTTCCGGCTCATCACATGGCCTAGTGGGAGGGCCTGGTAGTTTGAATCCTGATTTTACTGGAGCCTGTGTTCATTTTCCTTAAGGGTTTTGGCTGGGAAGCAAGAGGAAGGTAGGCCTTTTGTGGAGAAGTCTGTTTTTTCCTGTCTCTTTGTTCTGGCTCATCACGTGGCCTAGTGGGAGGGCCTGGTAGTTTGAATCCTGATTTTACTGGAGCCTGTGTTCATGTTCCTTAAGGGTTTTGGCTGGAAGCAAGAGGAAGGTAGGCCTTTTGTGGAGAAGTCTGTTTTTTCCTGTCTCATTGTTCTGGCTCATCACGTGGCCTAGTGGGAGGGCCTGGTAGTTTGAATCCTGATTTTACTGGAGCCTGTGTTCATGTTCCTTAAGGGTTTTGGCTGGGAAGCAAGAGGAAGGTAGGCCTTTTGTGGAGAAGTCTGTTTTTTCCTGTCTCTTTGTTCCGGCTCATCACGTGGCCTAGTGGGAGGGCCTGGTAGTTTGAATCCTGATTTTACTGGAGCCTGTGTTCATTTTCCTTAAGGGTTTTGGCTGGGAAGCAAGAGGAAGGTAGGCCTTTTGTGGAGAAGTCTGTTTTTTCCTGTCTCTTTGTTCTGGCTCATCACGTGGCCTAGTGGGAGGGCCTGCTAGTTTGAATCCTGATTTTACTGGAGCCTGTGTTCATGTTCCTTAAGGGTTTTGGCTGGGAAGCAAGAGGAAGGTAGGCCTTTTGTGGAAAGTCTGTTTTTTCCTGTCTCTTTGTTCCGGCTCATCATGTGGCCTAGTGGGAGGGCCTGGTAGTTTGAATCCTGATTTTACTGGAGCCTGTGTTCATGTTCCTTAAGGGTTTTGGCTGGGAAGCAAGAGGAAGGTAGGCCTTTTGTGGAGAAGTCTGTTTTTTCCTGTCTCTTTGTTCCGGCTCATCACGTGGCCTAGTGGGAGGGCCTGGTAGTTTGAATCCTGATTTTACTGGAGCCTGTGTTCATGTTCCTTAAGGGTTTTGGCTGGGAAGCAAGAGGAAGGTAGGCCTTTTGTGGAGAAGTCTGTTTTTTCCTCTCTCTTTGTTCCGGCTCATCACGTGGCCTAGTGGGAGGGCCTGGTAGTTTGAATCCTGATTTTACTGGAGCCTGTGTTCATGTTCCTTAAGGGTTTTGGCTGGGAAGCAAGAGGAAGGTAGGCCTTTTGTGGAGAAGTCTGTTTTTTCCTGTCTCTTTGTTCCGGCTCATCACGTGGCCTAGTGGGAGGGCCTGGTAGTTTGAATCCTGATTTTACTGGAGCCTGTGTTCATGTTCCTTAAGGGTTTTGGCTGGGAAGCAAGAGGAAGGTAGGCCTTTTGTGGAGAAGTCTGTTTTTTCCTGTCTCTTTGTTCCGGCTCATCACGTGGCCTAGTGGGAGGGCCTGGTAGTTTGAATCCTGATTTTACTGGAGCCTGTGTTCATGTTCCTTAAGGGTTTTGGCTGGGAAGCAAGAGGAAGGTAGGCCTTTTGTGGAGAAGTCTGTTTTTTCCTGTCTCTTTGTTCCGGCTCATCACATGGCCTAGTGGGAGGGCCTGGTAGTTTGAATCCTGATTTTACTGGAGCCTGTGTTCATGTTCCTTAAGGGTTTTGGCTGGGAAGCAAGAGGAAGGTAGGCCTTTTGTGGAGAAGTCTGTTTTTTCCTGTCTCTTTGTTCCGGCTCATCACGTGGCCTAGTGGGAGGGCCTGGTAGTTTGAATCCTGATTTTACTGGAGCCTGTGTTCATGTTCCTTAAGGGTTTTGGCTGGGAAGCAAGAGGAAGGTAGGCCTTTTGTGGAGAAGTCTGTTTTTTCCTGTCTCATTGTTCTGGCTCATCACGTGGCCTAGTGGGAGGGCCTGGTAGTTTGAATCCTGATTTTACTGGAGCCTGTGTTCATGTTCCTTAAGGGTTTTGGCTGGGAAGCAAGAGGAAGGTAGGCCTTTTGTGGAGAAGTCTGTTTTTTCCTGTCTCTTTGTTCCGGCTCATCACGTGGCCTAGTGTGAGGGCCTGGTAGTTTGAATCCTGATTTTACTGGAGCCTGTGTTCATTTTCCTTAAGGGTTTTGGCTGGGAAGCAAGAGGAAGGTAGGCCTTTTGTGGAGAAGTCTGTTTTTTCCTGTCTCTTTGTTCCGGCTCATCACATGGCCTAGTGGGAGGGCCTGGTAGTTTGAATCCTGATTTTACTGGAGCCTGTGTTCATGTTCCTTAAGGGTTTTGGCTGGGAAGCAAGAGGAAGGTAGGCCTTTTGTGGAGAAGTCTGTTTTTTCCTGTCTCTTTGTTCCGGCTCATCACGTGGCCTAGTGGGAGGGCCTGGTAGTTTGAATCCTGATTTTACTGGAGCCTGTGTTCATGTTCCTTAAGGGTTTTGGCTGGAAGCAAGAGGAAGGTAGGCCTTTTGTGGAGAAGTCTGTTTTTTCCTGTCTCATTGTTCTGGCTCATCACGTGGCCTAGTGGGAGGGCCTGGTAGTTTGAATCCTGATTTTACTGGAGCCTGTGTTCATGTTCCTTAAGGGTTTTGGCTGGGAAGCAAGAGGAAGGTAGGCCTTTTGTGGAGAAGTCTGTTTTTTCCTGTCTCTTTGTTCCGGCTCATCACGTGGCCTAGTGGGAGGGCCTGGTAGTTTGAATCCTGATTTTACTGGAGCCTGTGTTCATGTTCCTTAAGGGTTTTGGCTGGGAAGCAAGAGGAAGGTAGGCCTTTTGTGGAGAAGTCTGTTTTTTCCTGTCTCTTTGTTCCGGCTCATCACATGGCCTAGTGGGAGGGCCTGGTAGTTTGAATCCTGATTTTACTGGAGCCTGTGTTCATGTTCCTTAAGGGTTTTGGCTGGGAAGCAAGAGGAAGGTAGGCCTTTTGTGGAGAAGTCTGTTTTTTCCTGTCTCTTTGTTCCGGCTCATCATGTGGCCTAGTGGGAGGGCCTGGTAGTTTGAATCCTGATTTTACTGGAGCCTGTGTTCATGTTCCTTAAGGGTTTTGGCTGGGAAGCAAGAGGAAGGTAGGCCTTTTGTGGAGAAGTCTGTTTTTTCCTGTCTCTTTGTTCCGGCTCATCACGTGGCCTAGTGGGAGGGCCTGGTAGTTTGAATCCTGATTTTACTGGAGCCTGTGTTCATGTTCCTTAAGGGTTTTGGCTGGGAAGCAAGAGGAAGGTAGGCCTTTTGTGGAGAAGTCTGTTTTTTCCTCTCTCTTTGTTCCGGCTCATCACGTGGCCTAGTGGGAGGGCCTGGTAGTTTGAATCCTGATTTTACTGGAGCCTGTGTTCATGTTCCTTAAGGGTTTTGGCTGGGAAGCAAGAGGAAGGTAGGCCTTTTGTGGAGAAGTCTGTTTTTTCCTGTCTCTTTGTTCCGGCTCATCACGTGGCCTAGTGGGAGGGCCTGGTAGTTTGAATCCTGATTTTACTGGAGCCTGTGTTCATGTTCCTTAAGGGTTTTGGCTGGGAAGCAAGAGGAAGGTAGGCCTTTTGTGGAGAAGTCTGTTTTTTCCTGTCTCTTTGTTCCGGCTCATCACGTGGCCTAGTGGGAGGGCCTGGTAGTTTGAATCCTGATTTTACTGGAGCCTGTGTTCATGTTCCTTAAGGGTTTTGGCTGGGAAGCAAGAGGAAGGTAGGCCTTTTGTGGAGAAGTCTGTTTTTTCCTGTCTCTTTGTTCCGGCTCATCACATGGCCTAGTGGGAGGGCCTGGTAGTTTGAATCCTGATTTTACTGGAGCCTGTGTTCATGTTCCTTAAGGGTTTTGGCTGGGAAGCAAGAGGAAGGTAGGCCTTTTGTGGAGAAGTCTGTTTTTTCCTGTCTCTTTGTTCCGGCTCATCACGTGGCCTAGTGGGAGGGCCTGGTAGTTTGAATCCTGATTTTACTGGAGCCTGTGTTCATGTTCCTTAAGGGTTTTGGCTGGGAAGCAAGAGGAAGGTAGGCCTTTTGTGGAGAAGTCTGTTTTTTCCTGTCTCTTTGTTCTGGCTCATCACGTGGCCTAGTGGGAGGGCCTGGTAGTTTGAATCCTGATTTTACTGGAGCCTGTGTTCATGTTCCTTAAGGGTTTTGGCTGGGAAGCAAGAGGAAGGTAGGCCTTTTGTGGAGAAGCCTGTTTTTTCCTGTCTCTTTGTTCTGGCTCATCACGTGGCCTAGTGGGAGGGCCTGGTAGTTTGAATCCTGATTTTACTGGAGCCTGTGTTCATGTTCCTTAAGGGTTTTGGCTGGGAAGCAAGAGGAAGGTAGGCCTTTTGTGGAGAAGTCTGTTTTTTCCTGTCTCTTTGTTCCGGCTCATCACATGGCCTAGTGGGAGGGCCTGGTAGTTTGAATCCTGATTTTACTGGAGCCTGTGTTCATGTTCCTTAAGGGTTTTGGCTGGGAAGCAAGAGGAAGGTAGGCCTTTTGTGGAGAAGTCTGTTTTTTCCTGTCTCTTTGTTCCGGCTCATCACATGGCCTAGTGGGAGGGCCTGGTAGTTTGAATCCTGATTTTACTGGAGCCTGTGTTCATGTTCCTTAAGGGTTTTGGCTGGGAAGCAAGAGGAAGGTAGGCCTTTTGTGGAGAAGTCTGTTTTTTCCTGTCTCTTTGTTCCGGCTCATCACATGGCCTAGTGGGAGGGCCTGGTAGTTTGAATCCTGATTTTACTGGAGCCTGTGTTCATTTTCCTTAAGGGTTTTGGCTGGGAAGCAAGAGGAAGGTAGGCCTTTTGTGGAGAAGTCTGTTTTTTCCTGTCTCTTTGTTCTGGCTCATCACGTGGCCTAGTGGGAGGGCCTGGTAGTTTGAATCCTGATTTTACTGGAGCCTGTGTTCATGTTCCTTAAGGGTTTTGGCTGGAAGCAAGAGGAAGGTAGGCCTTTTGTGGAGAAGTCTGTTTTTTCCTGTCTCATTGTTCTGGCTCATCACGTGGCCTAGTGGGAGGGCCTGGTAGTTTGAATCCTGATTTTACTGGAGCCTGTGTTCATGTTCCTTAAGGGTTTTGGCTGGGAAGCAAGAGGAAGGTAGGCCTTTTGTGGAGAAGTCTGTTTTTTCCTGTCTCTTTGTTCCGGCTCATCACGTGGCCTAGTGGGAGGGCCTGGTAGTTTGAATCCTGATTTTACTGGAGCCTGTGTTCATTTTCCTTAAGGGTTTTGGCTGGGAAGCAAGAGGAAGGTAGGCCTTTTGTGGAGAAGTCTGTTTTTTCCTGTCTCTTTGTTCTGGCTCATCACGTGGCCTAGTGGGAGGGCCTGCTAGTTTGAATCCTGATTTTACTGGAGCCTGTGTTCATGTTCCTTAAGGGTTTTGGCTGGGAAGCAAGAGGAAGGTAGGCCTTTTGTGGAAAGTCTGTTTTTTCCTGTCTCTTTGTTCCGGCTCATCACGTGGCCTAGTGGGAGGGCCTGGTAGTTTGAATCCTGATTTTACTGGAGCCTGTGTTCATGTTCCTTAAGGGTTTTGGCTGGGAAGCAAGAGGAAGGTAGGCCTTTTGTGGAGAAGTCTGTTTTTTCCTGTCTCTTTGTTCCGGCTCATCACGTGGCCTAGTGGGAGGGCCTGGTAGTTTGAATCCTGATTTTACTGGAGCCTGTGTTCATGTTCCTTAAGGGTTTTGGCTGGGAAGCAAGAGGAAGGTAGGCCTTTTGTGGAGAAGTCTGTTTTTTCCTGTCTCTTTGTTCCGGCTCATCACGTGGCCTAGTGGGAGGGCCTGGTAGTTTGAATCCTGATTTTACTGGAGCCTGTGTTCATGTTCCTTAAGGGTTTTGGCTGGGAAGCAAGAGGAAGGTAGGCCTTTTGTGGAGAAGTCTGTTTTTTCCTGTCTCTTTGTTCCGGCTCATCACGTGGCCTAGTGGGAGGGCCTGGTAGTTTGAATCCTGATTTTACTGGAGCCTGTGTTCATGTTCCTTAAGGGTTTTGGCTGGGAAGCAAGAGGAAGGTAGGCCTTTTGTGGAGAAGTCTGTTTTTTCCTGTCTCTTTGTTCCGGCTCATCACGTGGCCTAGTGGGAGGGCCTGGTAGTTTGAATCCTGATTTTACTGGAGCCTGTGTTCATGTTCCTTAAGGGTTTTGGCTGGGAAGCAAGAGGAAGGTAGGCCTTTTGTGGAGAAGTCTGTTTTTTCCTGTCTCTTTGTTCCGGCTCATCACGTGGCCTAGTGGGAGGGCCTGGTAGTTTGAATCCTGATTTTACTGGAGCCTGTGTTCATGTTCCTTAAGGGTTTTGGCTGGGAAGCAAGAGGAAGGTAGGCCTTTTGTGGAGAAGTCTGTTTTTTCCTGTCTCTTTGTTCCGGCTCATCACGTGGCCTAGTGGGAGGGCCTGGTAGTTTGAATCCTGATTTTACTGGAGCCTGTGTTCATGTTCCTTAAGGGTTTTGGCTGGGAAGCAAGAGGAAGGTAGGCCTTTTGTGGAGAAGTCTGTTTTTTCCTGTCTCTTTGTTCCGGCTCATCACGTGGCCTAGTGGGAGGGCCTGGTAGTTTGAATCCTGATTTTACTGGACCGCGCGCCGAAATACTCTAACTCTATCTCCAACCCCAATATGCTGAATATGGATGTCCTGAAGGAGGGCAGAATTTCAGCTTTAAAAAGAGAATGAGGAGGAGAGTGTGTCACATGAAATTCCCTAATCCTATCTCTTACTTAATTTGGTAAAAGAGAGCAGGCCGGGTAGGTGGGACTCGTCAGCCCTGGAAGGCAGCCCATCTAGGAGAAGGAAAACTCCAAATTTAAACCTCCACTGCCCTGTGGCTATATCCACTTATGGAAAGGGCTTCAGGAGATAACCTCGAGGCAAAATCGGGAGCCGGAGTCCCGGAGGCATTTTCTTTCATTCTGCCAACTCCTGCGACGTTGCTGGAACCAGTTGTATTGGCTCTTGCCTTTCCACTGAACCATTTCAGCGATGTGGAGAGGGGGGATTTGCTGCTTGGGTAACAGCCTATCCTCCATACTATTTTACCCAGGCTTCGTGCTCTGGAGAGGACACTCCAGCTTCGCATACAGCGTCGAAACAACATGGGAAGTAGCAGTTACCGGTTATAAGTCTCTGCTCAATTGGCGTAGAGCAGGACGCCAGGGGCTACTTCTGATGGTGGGAGAGGTCATTGCACCTCACTAGGTAGATACCGCCCGCCTTAAGCTGGGCAGCCCCCAGCCAGTAAGGTGCTACCTCGCCACGGTCTGTTAACCTCACGGGGTGCGTGGGGTTTAGGGTGAAACCCGACAAGCAGATCGACAACCGTGCACCATGCAACAATCATAAGAAAACTTCTGCCCTAAAGCTGGGCACCTGGAATGTACGGACAATGACCCCTGGCTTTCCTGACTACGGCTTTCCTAACGACCTGCAAGAAATAGACGATGTGCGCAAGACAGCTGTCATTGACATGGAACTGAATAGACTGCAGATGGACATCGTTGCCCTGCAAGAGAGAAGACTGCCAGACTCGGGATCTGTCAAAGAAAAAAACTTCTCATTCTTCTGGCAGGGAAAACCATCGAATGAGACCAGGGAGTATGGTGTTGGCTTTGCAGTCAGAAATAATCTGCTGAGATCCATTGTTCCACCTACTACGGGGAGTGAAAGAAAAATGTCTCTGCAGCTCCACTCATCAGCAGGACCAGTCACCCTCATTAGTGCATATGCACCAACACTGTCATCCACTACAGAAGTGAAAGACAAATTCTACGACGATCTGGCAGCTACTATCAAAAAAGTCCCTGAAAGAGAGTCACTGTTCATTCTTGGAGACTTTAATGCTAGAGTTGGTGCTGATCACAATTCTTGGCCCACTTGTCTAGGCCGTTTTGGCATTGGAAAGATGAACGAAAATGGCCAACGCTTACTGGAGTTTTGCTGTTACTATGGTCTCTGTGTCAGCAACACATTCTTTAATACGAAGCTGCAACACAGAGTTTCCTGGAGATATCCAAAATCCAAGCATTGGTATCAGCTCGATTTGATCCTCACTAGACGTTCTAGCCTTCCTAGTGTTACGATCACACGCAGCTACCAGAGTGCTGATTGCGATACTGATCACTCCCTGGTGTGTAGTAGAGTAAAACTGCGAACAAAGAAATTGTATCACATGAAAAAGGAAGGAAGACCACGTATTGACATCAACAAGACTCGCGATCAAAGAAAAGTGAAGGAATTTGCCCAAGCACTCGAGGAAACCCTTCCAGGTCCAGCTAATGTAAATGCACCTGAACGATGGGAACACTTCAAGAACACTGTCTACAACACCGCCTTGTCCACCTTCGGCAAGAAAACCAGAAAGATGGCTGACTGGTTCGAAGCCCATTCGGAGGAGTTAATGCCAGCCATTGAGGATAAGAGAAGAGCTCTAGCAGCATACAAAGCCTGTCCTAGCGAGTACAACCTGCAAGCTCTTCGAGCCGCTCGTAGCCAAGTCCAACAGGCTGCCAGGAGATGCTCCAATGACTATTGGCTTCAGCATTCCTCTCAGATACAGATAGCAGCGGACACAGGTAACATCAAAGGAATGTATGATGGTATCAAGCAGGCCTTAGGTCCATTACAGAAGAAATCTGCTCCCTTGAAGTCCACTACAGGTGTGATCATCCAGGACCGAGCACAGCAGATGGAACGCTGGGTGCAGCACTACTCCGAGCTATATTCCAGAAAGAATGTAGTAACCGAAGAAGCATTAGATAACATTGAGTGCCTGCGTGTCTTGGAAGAGCTGGACAGAGAACCAACCCTAGCAGAAATAAATGCGGCCTTGGATTCCCTCACCTCTGGCAAGGCACCTGGAAGGGACAACATCCCTGTTGAAGTGCTGAAATGCGGTAAGGAGATCATCATCACCGAACTGTATGAAATCTTTTGTCTCTGCTGGAGGGAAGGTGGAGTACCACAGGACATGAAGGATGCAAACATTGTCACGTTGTACAAGAACAAAGGTGACAGGGGTGACTGCAATAACTACCGTGGTATCTCTCAGCGTTGTAGGGAAGCTGCTTGCCCGTGTTGTTCTGAAGAGGCTCCAGGTGCTTGCAGACAGAGTCTATCCGGAATCACAGTGTGGATTTCGAGCAAATAGATCCACCACTGACATGGTATTCTCCCTCCGACAGTTGCAGGAGAAATGCAGGGAACAACAACAGCCACTCTTAGTGGCCTTCATAGACCTTACAAAAGCATTTGACTTGGTTAGCAGGGATGGCCTTTTCAAAATACTTCCCAAGATTGGATGTCCACCTCGTCTCCTTAACATCATCAGGTCCTTCCAGGATGGAATGAAAGGCACTGTAGTTTTTGACGGCTCAACATCAGATCCCTTTGACATCCGAAGCGGAGTGAAACAGGGCTGTGTCCTCGCACCAACACTTTTTGGGATCTTTTTTGCTGTCATGCTGAAGCATGCCTTTGGAACTGCAACAGAAGGTGTCTATCTCCGGACTAGATCAGATGGAAAGCTCTTTAATCTCTAGATTGAGAGCGAAGACCAAAGTCCAACTGAAATGCATGCGGGACTTCTTCTTTGCAGACGATGCAGCCATTGTTGCCCACTCTGCTGAAGACCTCCAACAACTCATGAATCGTTTCAGCAAGGCCTGCCAAGACTTTGGACTAACAATCAGCCTGAAGAAAACACAAGTCATGGGCCAGGGTGTGGACTCACCTCCCTCTATTACCATCTCCACACAAGAACTGGAGGTTGTTCATGACTTTGTGTACCTTGGCTCAACCATCTCTGACACCCTCTCTCTAGATGTCGAGCTGGATAAACGCATTGGGAAAGCAGCCACCATGTTCTCTAGACTCACAAAGAGAGTATGGCTCAATAAGAAACTGACAACACATACCAAGATCCAGGTCTATAGAGCCTGTGTCCTGAGCACACTCCTGTACTGCAGCGAGTCCTGGACCCTTTGTGCCCGGCAGGAGAGGAAGCTGAACACCTTCCATATGCGTTGCCTACGACGGATTTTTGGTATCACCTGGCAGGACAGAGTTCCAAATAGAGTAGTCCTAGAACGAGCTGGAATTTTCAGCATGCATACATTACTGAAACAGCGACGTCTACGCTGGCTTGGGCACGTTGTGAGAATGGCTGATGGTCGGATTCCAAAGGATCTCCTATATGGAGAATTAGTGCAGGGAAATCGCCCCAGAGGGAGACCACAGCTGCGATACAAGGATATCTGCAAGCGGGATCTGAAGGCCTTAGGAATAGACCTCAACAGATGGGAAACTCTGACATCTGATCGTTCAGCCTGGAGGCAGGCAGTACATCACGGCCTCTCTCAATTTGAAGAGACCCTTGTCCAGCAGGCTGAGGCAAAGAGGAAGTCACAAAGGAAGCAAAACCAGGGAGCTGGACAGGGGACAGATTGGATTTGTCTCCAGTGTGGAAGGGATTGTCACTCTCGAATTGGCCTCCTCAGCCACACTAGACGCTGTTCCAAGTCCTCCATACAGAGCACGCTACCATAGTCTTTCGAGACTGAAGGATGCCTACTATGATACATATGTTGTTTCCTTATTTCATACTAGCCTTAATTCTTTTAATTGACCGCATTCGCTTCTCTTTTGTTCTTTTTCCTTCATTCTACCCTTAACACAACACTTTCAATTCTTTCCGTTGTTTTCATGTTTTACTTCATTCCAGCCTTAATACAATGAAACGCTTTTGATTCTCTTTTTTTTCATTCCAGGCTTTAGAATCTTCAGGTTGTTTCTTGATTTACATCATTTAGGCTTAATACATTGAAATATGATATCTTTCGGATCTTTCTGTTGTTCTTTTAAAATTTCCTTCACGCTCTTAAATATCCTTTCGCTTTTGTTCTTTTGTTGTTTCTTGGTCAACCATTCTAGCCTCTTTCAATTGTTTTTCTGGATTTACATATGATCTCTTTCGCTTCTTTCTGTTCTTCCTCGATATACCTCATTCTACCAAGTCATTGAAAAATGATCCTTCGTTTCTTTCTGTCGTTCTTGCTTTACTTCATTCTAGCCTTTTTACACAGTGGTTTTCTCGTCTTTCTGATGTTCTTTTTTACTAAATGATGTAAATCAAGAACCAACAAAAACAACCTATATTCTAGCTAGGATGAAGGAAATCAAGAACTAACGCGAGAAAGAAGAAGGGTATTGGCTAGGATATTAATCAAGAGAGAACAACAGAAAAAAACGAAAGATGTTTTTTCAATATATTAAGGCTAAAAGATGTAAATGAATGTAAATGATGTAAATAAAACAAACATGATCACTCGCTTCCTCACGTTACCCCTATTAAATGATCGCTTCATTCTGGTTCATTCTTCATTAACTTCATTCTAGCCTTTATAGGTTTTCTGTGCTAACCTTAGTACACTGAAATATGATCATTCGCTTTTTGATTTCATTCTAGCAATACTGAAAAATGATCTCTTTCGGTTTATCTCTTTTTTTATTTGTATACATCCTAGCCTTTTTACACAATTTCTTACTGTTGTTCTTTTAAAATTTCCTTTATTCTAGCCTTAGTACTTAAATATTACCTTTCGATTCTTTCTGTGGTTCTTTCTTGATTCTAGCCTTAGTCTTAAACATGACCTCTTTCGCTTCTTTCTGTACTTTCTTGATATCCTTCATTTTAGCCTTTACACGGAAACCTGATCTCTTTGGATTATTTCTGTTGGTCTTTCACGTTTTACTTTATTCTAGCCTTAATGAAACGTAATCTCTTTTGATTGTTTCTGTTGTTTTTTTTCTTGATTTCTTCATTCTAGCCAAACTAGAACAATCTTTCTTAGATTGCGATCATGTTTAAAAGTATTGAAGCTAGGATGAAAGAAACAAAAGAACAATAAAAGTGATCATATTTGAGAGAAGGCTACAATGAAGGAAATCAAGATCCTCAGATATCATGTTTCAGTGTATAAAGGCTAGAATGAAGTAAATCAAGAAAGAAGAGAAAAAACCGAAAGAGATATAAAGAACAACAACCTAATATAAACTTGTGTATTAAGGCTAGAATGAAGTAAATCGAAGGAACAAAATGTCATGTTTCAGGGTATTAAGGCTAGATTCATATAAAGAAGCAGAGACAACCCTAAAGACAACTAGCGTTACAAAGCTAGAATGAAATAAAAAAAAACAAAGAATCGAAAGAGATCAGGTTTCAGTGTATTAATGCTGGATAAAGGAAGTAAAAAGGAACATCAGAAAGAAGAGAAAACCATTGTGTAAAACAAATATGATCTTTCGATTCATTCTGTTGCTTGTCTTGATTTCAGTCATTCTAGCCTTTATACACTGAAATATATTTCAACACTCTGTTGTTCTTTTTTGATTTTCTTCATTCTAAATATATAACAATTCCTTTAGGTTCTGTTCTTGATTTACATCATGTAGCCTTAATACAGTGAATCACGATCTATTTTACACTTAAATCATGTTGGAATGAAGTAAACCAAGAAAACGACAGAAAGAACCGAAAGACATTTTTTAGAGTATTAAGGCTAGAATGATTTATATCAAGGAAGAAGAGAAAGAAGCAAAATAGGTTACGTTTCAGTGTATTAGAGCTACAATGGTAATCAAGAAATAACGAGAACGAAGCGCAAGATCATATTTCAGTGTACTAGCTAGAATAGAAACAATCAAACGTAAGCTTGTTCTAGTCTATTAAAGATAGGATAAAGTAAATCGAGAAATAACAGAAAGTATTGAAAGAGATCATAATTCAGTGCATAAAGGCTAAAATGAAGCAAATGAACAACAGAAAGTCGTTTGTGTTCAGGTTAGAATGAAGGAAATCAAGAATGAAAGCGAAAGTCAAAAAAGAAAAAGTAAAGACAGCTTGTTTTAGTGTTTTAGTGTTGCAAAGCTAGAACGAAAAAAAAAATCAAGAGTATGTTTCATTGTATTAAGGCCAGAATGAAGGAAAACATGAAAAACAGAATGATTTGAAAGTGTATTAAGGCTAGAATGAAGGAAATAAAGGAAGAACAAGAAAAAGCTAAAGAATCGTTTGAGGGCATTGGCTACATTTAAATCAAGAAACAGAAACAACCTAGAAACAGGTTATTCGTGTATTAAAGCTAGAATGAAGGAAATCAAGAATCTAGAATTTTCTTCATTCTAGCAATACAATGAAATATAATCTCTTGATATTTTGTGTTCTTCTTTCTTGATTTTCTTCATTCTAGTCAATACACTAGAAAAATCTTTAGGAAGTTTTCTTGGTTCTTGATTTACATCATTTAGGCTGATCATTGAAATGATCTCTTTCAGTTTTTTGTTCTTTCTTGATTTACTTCATTCGAGCCTTTATGCACTGAAAGATGGTTTTCTCCTCTTTCTGAAGTATGATCTTTTTCAATTCTGTTTTTCTTTCATGTTTTCTAGCCTTAATGCAACGTGATTCCGCTGTTTTTTTCTTGATTTTCTTCATTCTAGCGTTAGTACACTAGAACAGTTTCTCTACGTTTTCTGTTTCTTGATTTACATCATTTAGACAATACACTTAAACCTGATCTCTTTCGATTCTTTTTGATCTTTCTTGATTTACTTCATTCTAGCCTTAATACACGGAAATGTGATCTCTACAAGCTTACTTTAGATTTCTTCTTTATTGACTTCATTCTAGAAGTAATACTTTTAAACGATCTCTTTCGCTACTTTCTGTTGTTCTTTCCTGAATTCCTTCGTTATAGCCTTTAAACACTCGAACAAGCTGTCAGGATGTTTCTGTTCTTCCTTGATTTACCTCATTCTAGCCATAATACTTAACATGACGTCGTTCGCTTTTTTCTGTTCTTTCTTGATATCCTTCTTTCTAGCCTTAATACACTGAAAAATCGATTCTGTTCATTATTTACTTCATCCTAGCCTTAATACACTAGAACAAGCTGTCTTTAGGTTGTTTCTTAATTCTAGCCTGAAACATATTTTCGCTTCTTTCTCGTTCATTCTTGATATCCTTCACTCTAGCCTTAATGCACACACGATCGCCTTCGCTTCTTTTGTTCCTTCTGGATTTCCCTCATTCTAGCCTTAAAACTCTTCAACATGATTTTTCATTTCCTTCTGTTGTTTTCTTCATTTACTTCATTCTAGCCCTTATACACTGAAATATGATCTTTCAATTCTTTCTGTTGTTCTTTCATGATTTCATTCTAGCCTTAATAAACTAGAATAAGCTTACGTTAGGTTGTTTCTGTCTTTCGCTGCTTCGTATTTTCATTCTAGCTTTAATACAAGGAAACGTAATCTGATTTCTGTTGTTCTTTCTTGATTTTCTTCATACAAGCCTTAGTACGTTAGAACAATCTTTCTTTAGGTTGTTTCATCTTGATATTTCGCCTTAATACATTGAAATTATCTCTTTCGGTTCTTTCTGTTGTTCTTTCTAGACTTTATAAAACGAAACGTGATTTCATATGTTCTTTCTTAATTTCCATTTTAGCCTCAGCACTTTTAAACATGATCTCGCTTCTTTGTTCCATCTTAGTTTCAATCTAGCCTTAACCCAATTATGATCTTTCGCTTCACTGTTGTTCTTTCTTCCTTAACATCATTCTAGCCTTTATACAATGAAATATGATCTCTTTCTTTACTTTCTGTTTACTTCATTTCATTCTAGAAATACACTGGAACAGGCGGTCTTTAGGTTCTTTTTCTTGATATCACTCTAAATACCCTGATACATCACATTTTCGCGTCTCTCTCTTCTTCCTTGATTTCCTTCACCAGTGAAGTATGGTCTTTCGCTTCAGTCTGGTTTTTCTTCATTTACTTCCTTCTATACACTGAAACATGATCTCTTTCGTTTCTTTCTTGATTTACTTTATTCTAGCCTTTATTCAGTGAAACAATCGCATTCGTTTCTTTCTTTTGTTCTTTAATAATATCCTTCAGTCTAGCCTTAAATATGATCTTTCACTTCATTCTGTTGCTCTTTCTTAATTTTCTTCATTCTAGGCTTAATACACTATAACAAATCCTTTAGGTTGTTTCTGTTGTTTCTTCTTGATTTACAACATTTAGGCTTAATACATTGAAACATGATCTCTTTCGATCTTTCTGTTGTTCTTTCTTGCTTTCTCTCGTTCTTTCTTGCTTTCCTTCATTCTAGTCAATACACTAGAATAAGCTTTAGGGTTCTTGATTTAAACCTAGCCTAATACCCTGAAACATTATATTTTCGCTTCTTTCTCTTGTTCTTCCTTGATTTCCATCATTCTAGCCTTAATACACAAATACGATTTGTTGCTGCCTTCTTTCTTCATTTACTTCATTCTATATAAACTGAAATATGATCGCTTTCAGGTCTTTCTGTTCATTCATGTTTTACTTCATTCTAGACTTAAAATGAAGAAAAACTCTTTCGATTCTTCCTGTTTTTTCTTGATTTTCATTCTAGCCTTGAGAAAGTAGCGAATGAGATCATATTTCAGTCTATTAAGGCTAGAATGAAGAAAATGAACGAACAGTGCAGCGAAATGAAGTAAATCAAGAAAGAACAACAGAAAGAACCGAAAGAGATCAGGTTTTTAAAGCCTAAATTATGTAATTCCAGAGGAAACAACTTAACCCCCAAAAAAGATTGTTCTAGTGTATTAAGGCTAGAATGAAAAACCAAGAAAACCAACAGAAAAAATCAAAAGAGATTACGTCTCATTGTATTAAGCCTAGAAAGAAAATGAAATGAAGAAAGAACCGAATGCAGCGAAAGATCATTTGTGTATTAAGGCTAGTATGAAGGAAATAAAAAAAGAGAAAATATGTTTCAGGGTACTGCTAGAATGAAGTAAATCAAGAAGGAAAAACGGAGGGAAGCGAAAGTGATCATGTTTCAGTGTCTTAAGGCTACATAATGTAAATCAAGAAACATCCGAAAGAAATTGTCTTTATTAAGGCTAGAAAGAAGAAAATAAAGAAAGAACAAAAAAAGTGTTGAAAGAGATCATATTTCGGTGTATAAAAGCTAGAATGAAGTGAAGAACAGAAGGAAGCGAAATATATTTAAGAGTGCTAAGAATGAAGAAAGAAAAAGAAAAGCGAAAATATTTCAGGGAATTAAAGCTAGATATAAATCAAGAAACAGAAACCTAAAGAGCTTTTCCTAGTATGTTAAGGCTAGAATGAAGGAAATCAAGAAAGTAGCGAAAATGTTTCACGTTAATGGCTATATTCAAATCAAGAAACAGAAACAAACTAGACGGCTTGTTCTAGTGTTACGAGGCTTGAATGAAGTAAATCAAGAAAGATCAAAAAGAATCGAAAGAGATCAGGTTTAAGTGTATTGTCTAAATGATGTAAATCAAGAAACAGAAAACGTAGAGAAACTGTTCTAGTGTACTAACGCTAGAATGAAGAAAATCAAGAAAAAAACAGCGGAATCACGTTGCATTAAGGCTAGAAAACATGAAAGAAAAACAGAATTGAAAAAGATCATACTTCAGAAAGAGGAGAAAACCATCTTTCAGTGCATAAAGGCTCGAATGAAGTAAATCAAGAAAGAACAAAAAACTGAAAGAGATCATTTCAATGATCAGCCTAAATGATGTAAATCAAGAACCAAGAAAACTTCCTAAAGATTTTTCTAGTGTATTGACTAGAATGAAGAAAATCAAGAAAGAAGAACACAAAATATCAAGAGATTATATTTCATTGTATTGCTAGAATGAAGAAAATTCTAGATTCTTGATTTCCTTCATTCTAGCTTTAATACACGAATAACCTGTTTCTAGGTTGTTTCTGTTTCTTGATTTAAATGTAGCCAATGCCCTCAAACGATTCTTTAGCTTTTTCTTGTTCTTCCTTTATTTCCTTCATTCTAGCCTTAATACACTTTCAAATCATTCTGTTTTACTTTCATGTTTTCCTTCATTCTGGCCTTAATAAACATACTCGATTTTTTTTTTCGTTCTAGCTTTGCAACACTAAAACACTAAAACAAGCTGTCTTTACTTTTTCTTTTTTGTTTTGAATCTAGCCTTAATAACCTGAAAGACTTTCGCTTTCATTCTTGATTTCCTTCTTTCCAACCTGAACACAAACGACTTTCTGTTGTTCATTTGCTTCATTTTAGCCTCTTTCAATACTTTCTGTTATTTCTCGATTTACTTTATCCTATCTTTAATAGACTAGAACAAGCTTACGTTTGTTTCTATTCTAGCTAGTACACTGAAATATGATCTTTCGCTTCGTTGTCGTTATTTCTTGATTACCATTGTAGCTTTAATACACTGAAACGTAACCTATTTTGCTTCTTTCTCTTCTTCCTTGATTTAAATCATTCTAGCCTTAATACTCTGAAAAAAGTCTTTCGGTTCTTTCTGTCGTTTTCCTGGTTTACTTCATTCTAACATGATTTAAGTGTAAAATAGATCGTGATTCAATGTATTAAGGCTACATGATGTAAATCAAGAAGAAAAAAAAGAAACAACCTGAAGAAATTCTTTCTGTTGTTCTTTCTTGATTTCATTCCAGCCTTTAAACACTGAAATATGATTTTCAATTCATTCTGTTTACATCTTTTGGTTCATTCTAGCGTTAACACAATGAAAGGTAATCTCTTTTGATTCTTTCTAGTGCTTTTTCTTGATTTCTTCATTCTAGCCAACCTAGAACAATCTTTCTTAGGTTGTTTTATTCTTCATTTACATCATTTAGGCTTAACACGTTGAAACATGATCTCTTTCGGGGTTTTTTTGTTGTTCTTTCTCGATTTACTTCGTCCCAGCCTTTAATACACTAGAACAAGCTTTGGTTGTTTCTGTTCTAGCTTTAGTACAGTGAAATATGATCTTCCGCTTCTTGTTATTTCTTGATTTCCTTCATTCTAGCCTTAATTCACTGAAACATGATTTAAGTGTAAAATAGATCGTGTTTCAATATATTAAGGCTACATGAAGAAACAACAGAAACAACATAAATAAGTTATAGTATATTAACAGCCTATCCTCCATATTGCCTTACCCGGGCTTCATGCTCTGGAGAGGACACTCCTCCATTCAGAGCATGTTACCATAGTCTCTCGAGACTGAAGGATGCCTATGCTATTAAGGCTAGAATGAAGGAAATCAAGAAAGAACAGAATGAAGCGAAAGATCATATTTAAGTGTTAAGGATATCCAGAACCTGAGAAAGAAAAGAAAATGTGTTTCAGGGTATTAAGGCTAGATTTAAAATCAAGAAACAGAAACAACCTAAAGACCGCTTGAAGTAAATCAAGCAAGAACAACAGAAAGAACCGAAAGAGGTCATAATTCAGTGTATAAAGGCTAGAATGACTTAAATGAAGACAAGCTACAGAATGAAGCAAAAGATCATATTTAAGGTTAGACTGAAGGAAATCACGAAAGAACACAAAAAAGAAGCGAAAGTGTATAAAGTCTAGAAAGTAAATGAAGAAAGAACGGAAGAGATAATGTTTCAATTTCTTAAGGCTACATGATGTAAATCAAGAAGAAACAACAGAAACAACCTAAAGGAATTGTTATATATTTAGAATGAAGAAAATCAAGAAAGAACAACAGAAAGTGTTGAAATATATTTCAGTGTATAAAGGCTAGAATGACTGAAATCAAGACAAGCAACAGAATGAATCGAAAGATCATATTTGTTAGAGTGAAGGAAATCACGAAAACAAAAAGCGAAAGCGATCAATGTATAAAGGCTAGAAAGTAGAAAAAAAACCAGACTGAAGCGAAAGGTCATATTTGTTAATATTAGTGTAGGAAGTAAAGGAAGAACAAGAAGCGAAAGCATCATGCTTCACGGTTTTTAACCTAAAGACTGCTTGTTCTATATTGGCTAGAACGAAGTAAATCGAAGGAATAACAAAGTTTTGAAAGAGATCATATTTCAGTGTACAGCTACAATAAAGTTAAGGAAGAAACAACAAGAGAATGAAGCGAAAGATCATATTTAACAGTGTTAAGGCTAGAATGGATAAAGAAAGAACAAACAAGCGAATGCGAGCATTAATAATATTGAGGCTAGAATGAAAGAAATAAGGAGAGAACAAAAATAGAAGCGAAAGTGATCATGTTTAAGAGAAGGCTACAATGAAGAATAGCGAAAGATCAGAAATCATCTTTCAGTGTATAAAGGCTAGAATGACGTATATCAAGAAAGAACAGTAGGGAGCGAAAGACATCATATATTAAGAACAACAGAAATAACATAAGTTGTTCTGGTGTAATAAGGCGAGAAGGTATATCGAAAGAACAACAGAATGGAAAATCATATTTCAACTGAAGCGAAAGATCATGTTTATGTCTTAAGGATATCAAGAAAGAACAAGAAAAAGAAGCGAAAATATCATGTTTCAGGGTATTAAGGCTAGATTCAGATAAAGAAGCAACCTAAAAGCTTGTTTTAGTGTTACAAAGCTAGAATGAAATTAGTAAAACAACAGAGAGAATCGGAAGAGATCAGGTTTAAGTGTATTAAGACTAGAATAGATATCAAATAAGAATCAGAAAGAATCAAAAGAGGTCATGTTTGTTAAGGCTAGAAAAAAAGTAAAAAAAGAACCGAAAGAGAAAACCGTTTAAAAGTAGAATGAAGTAAACCAAGAAAGAACGACAGAAAGAACGGAAAGAGCATTTCTCAGTGAATTGTTAGAATTTTGTAAATCAATGAATAGAAGCAAAATATATAATATTTCAGTGTATTGCTAGAAGGAAGTCAAGAAATAACGAAGAAGCGAACGAGATCATGTTTCAGTGTACTAAAGCTAGAACGTAAGCTCGTTCTAGAGTAGTAAGGCTAGACTGAAGTAAAGGGAAAAAAGCCATTATTGAAAGAGATCACATTTCAGTGTAAGGGTGATCAAGAAAACAAAAGAATGAAGCGAACTCATACTTAATTGTTAGAATTTGAATGAAGGAAATTGAAAAAGAACAGAGAACCGAAAGATATCATATTTCAATGTAAACCAAAATGATGTAAACAAGAACCAACAAAAACAACCTAATGACATCTTATTGTAGTGTATTAAAGCTAGAATGAATGAAATCAAGAAAGAAAGCGAGAAAGAAGCGCATCTATATATCATGGTTTTGGCTGGGAAGCAAGAGGAAGGTAGGCCTTTTGTGGAGAAGTCTGTTTTTTCCTGTCTCTTTGTTCTGGCTCATCACATGGCCTAGTGGGAGGGCCTGGTAGTTTGAATCCTGATTTTACTGGAGCCTGTGTTCATTTTCCTTAAGGGTTTTGGCTGGGAAGCAAGAGGAAGGAAGGCCTTTTGTGGAGAGGTCTGTTTTTTCCTGTCTCTTTGTTCTGGCTCATCACATGGCCTAGTGGGAGGGCCTGGTAGTTTGAATCCTGATTTTACTGGAGCCTGTGTTCATTTTCCTTAAGGGTTTTGGCTGGGAAGCAAGAGGAAGGTAGGCCTTTTGTGGAGAGGTCTGTTTTTTCCTGTCTCTTTGTTCTGGCTCATCACGTGGCCTAGTGGGAGGGCCTGGTAGTTTGAATCCTGATTTTACTGGAGCCTGTGTTCATGTTCCTTAAGGGTTTTGGCTGGGAAGCAAGAGGAAGGTAGGCCTTTTGTGGAGAAGCCTGTTTTTTCCTGTCTCTTTGTTCTGGCTCATCCCGTGGCCTAGTGGGAGGGCCTGGTAGTTTGAATCCTGATTTTACTGGAGCCTGTGTTCATGTTCCTTAAGGGTTTTGGCTGGGAAGCAAGAGGAAGGTAGGCCTTTTGTGGAGAAGCCTGTTTTTTCCTGTCTCTTTGTTCCGGCTCATCACGTGGCCTAGTGGGAGGGCCTGGTAGTTTGAATCCTGATTTTACTGGAGCCTGTGTTCATGTTCCTTAAGGGTTTTGGCTGGGAAGCAAGAGGAAGGTAGGCCTTTTGTGGAGAAGTCTGTTTTTTCCTGTCTCTTTGTTCCGGCTCATCACCTGGCCTAGTGGGAGGGCCTGGTAGTTTGAATCCTGATTTTACTGGAGCCTGTGTTCATGTTCCTTAAGGGTTTTGGCTGGGAAGCAAGAGGAAGGTAGGCCTTTTGTGGAGAAGTCTGTTTTTTCCTGTCTCTTTGTTCCGGCTCATCACATGGCCTAGTGGGAGGGCCTGGTAGTTTGAATCCTGATTTTACTGGAGCCTGTGTTCATGTTCCTTAAGGGTTTTGGCTGGGAAGCAAGAGGAAGGTAGGCCTTTTGTGGAGAAGTCTGTTTTTTCCTGTCTCTTTGTTCCGGCTCATCACATGGCCTAGTGGGAGGGCCTGGTAGTTTGAATCCTGATTTTACTGGAGCCTGTGTTCATTTTCCTTAAGGGTTTTGGCTGGGAAGCAAGAGGAAGGTAGGCCTTTTGTGGAGAAGTCTGTTTTTTCCTGTCTCTTTGTTCTGGCTCATCACATGGCCTAGTGGGAGGGCCTGGTAGTTTGAATCCTGATTTTACTGGAGCCTGTGTTCATGTTCCTTAAGGGTTTTGGCTGGGAAGCAAGAGGAAGGTAGGCCTTTTGTGGAGAAGTCTGTTTTTTCCTGTCTCATTGTTCTGGCTCATCACATGGCCTAGTGGGAGGGCCTGGTAGTTTGAATCCTGATTTTACTGGAGCCTGTGTTCATGTTCCTTAAGGGTTTTGGCTGGGAAGCAAGAGGAAGGTAGGCCTTTTGTGGAGAAGTCTGTTTTTTCCTGTCTCTTTGTTCCGGCTCATCACGTGGCCTAGTGGGAGGGCCTGGTAGTTTGAATCCTGATTTTACTGGAGCCTGTGTTCATTTTCCTTAAGGGTTTTGGCTGGGAAGCAAGAGGAAGGTAGGCCTTTTGTGGAGAAGTCTGTTTTTTCCTGTCTCTTTGTTCTGGCTCATCACGTGGCCTAGTGGGAGGGCCTGCTAGTTTGAATCCTGATTTTACTGGAGCCTGTGTTCATGTTCCTTAAGGGTTTTGGCTGGGAAGCAAGAGGAAGGTAGGCCTTTTGTGGAGAAGTCTGTTTTTTCCTGTCTCTTTGTTCCGGCTCATCACGTGGCCTAGTGGGAGGGCCTGGTAGTTTGAATCCTGATTTTACTGGAGCCTGTGTTCATGTTCCTTAAGGGTTTTGGCTGGGAAGCAAGAGGAAGGTAGGCCTTTTGTGGAGAAGTCTGTTTTTTCCTGTCTCTTTGTTCCGGCTCATCACGTGGCCTAGTGGGAGGGCCTGGTAGTTTGAATCCTGATTTTACTGGAGCCTGTGTTCATGTTCCTTAAGGGTTTTGGCTGGGAAGCAAGAGGAAGGTAGGCCTTTTGTGGAGAAGTCTGTTTTTTCCTGTCTCTTTGTTCTGGCTCATCACGTGGCCTAGTGGGAGGGCCTGCTAGTTTGAATCCTGATTTTACTGGAGCCTGTGTTCATGTTCCTTAAGGGTTTTGGCTGGGAAGCAAGAGGAAGGTAGGCCTTTTGTGGAGAAGTCTGTTTTTTCCTGTCTCTTTGTTCCGGCTCATCACGTGGCCTAGTGGGAGGGCCTGGTAGTTTGAATCCTGATTTTACTGGAGCCTGTGTTCATGTTCCTTAAGGGTTTTGGCTGGGAAGCAAGAGGAAGGTAGGCCTTTTGTGGAGAAGTCTGTTTTTTCCTGTCTCTTTGTTCCGGCTCATCACGTGGCCTAGTGGGAGGGCCTGGTAGTTTGAATCCTGATTTTACTGGAGCCTGTGTTCATGTTCCTTAAGGGTTTTGGCTGGGAAGCAAGAGGAAGGTAGGCCTTTTGTGGAGAAGTCTGTTTTTTCCTGTCTCTTTGTTCCGGCTCATCACGTGGCCTAGTGGGAGGGCCTGGTAGTTTGAATCCTGATTTTACTGGAGCCTGTGTTCATGTTCCTTAAGGGTTTTGGCTGGGAAGCAAGAGGAAGGTAGGCCTTTTGTGGAGAAGTCTGTTTTTTCCTGTCTCTTTGTTCTGGCTCATCACGTGGCCTAGTGGGAGGGCCTGGTAGTTTGAATCCTGATTTTACTGGAGCCTGTGTTCATGTTCCTTAAGGGTTTTGGCTGGGAAGCAAGAGGAAGGTAGGCCTTTTGTGGAGAAGTCTGTTTTTTCCTGTCTCTTTGTTCCGGCTCATCACGTGGCCTAGTGGGAGGGCCTGGTAGTTTGAATCCTGATTTTACTGGAGCCTGTGTTCATGTTCCTTAAGGGTTTTGGCTGGGAAGCAAGAGGAAGGTAGGCCTTTTGTGGAGAAGTCTGTTTTTTCCTGTCTCTTTGTTCCGGCTCATCACGTGGCCTAGTGGGAGGGCCTGGTAGTTTGAATCCTGATTTTACTGGAGCCTGTGTTCATGTTCCTTAAGGGTTTTGGCTGGGAAGCAAGAGGAAGGTAGGCCTTTTGTGGAGAAGTCTGTTTTTTCCTGTCTCTTTGTTCCGGCTCATCACGTGGCCTAGTGGGAGGGCCTGGTAGTTTGAATCCTGATTTTACTGGACCGCGCGCCGAAATACTCTAACTCTATCTCCAACCCCAATATGCTGAATATGGATGTCCTGAAGGAGGGCAGAATTTCAGCTTTAAAAAGAGAATGAGGAGGAGAGTGTGTCACATGAAATTCCCTAATCCTATCTCTTACTTAATTTGGTAAAAGAGAGCAGGCCGGGTAGGTGGGACTCGTCAGCCCTGGAAGGCAGCCCATCTAGGAGAAGGAAAACTCCAAATTTAAACCTCCACTGCCCTGTGGCTATATCCACTTATGGAAAGGGCTTCAGGAGATAACCTCGAGGCAAAATCGGGAGCCGGAGTCCCGGAGGCATTTTCTTTCATTCTGCCAACTCCTGCGACGTTGCTGGAACCAGTTGTATTGGCTCTTGCCTTTCCACTGAACCATTTCAGCGATGTGGAGAGGGGGGATTTGCTGCTTGGGTAACAGCCTATCCTCCATACTATTTTACCCAGGCTTCGTGCTCTGGAGAGGACACTCCAGCTTCGCATACAGCGTCGAAACAACATGGGAAGTAGCAGTTACCGGTTATAAGTCTCTGCTCAATTGGCGTAGAGCAGGACGCCAGGGGCTACTTCTGATGGTGGGAGAGGTCATTGCACCTCACTAGGTAGATACTGCCCGCCTTAAGCTGGGCAGCCCCCAGCCAGTAAGGTGCTACCTCGCCACGGTCTGTTAACCTCACGGGGTGCGTGGGGTTTAGGGTGAAACCCGACAAGCAGATCGACAACCGTGCACCATGCAACAATCATAAGAAAACTTCTGCCCTAAAGCTGGGCACCTGGAATGTACGGACAATGACCCCTGGCTTTCCTGACTACGGCTTTCCTAACGACCTGCAAGAAATAGACGATGTGCGCAAGACAGCTGTCATTGACATGGAACTGAATAGACTGCAGATGGACATCGTTGCCCTGCAAGAGAGAAGACTGCCAGACTCGGGATCTGTCAAAGAAAAAAACTTCTCATTCTTCTGGCAGGGAAAACCATCGAATGAGACCAGGGAGTATGGTGTTGGCTTTGCAGTCAGAAATAATCTGCTGAGATCCATTGTTCCACCTACTACGGGGAGTGAAAGAAAAATGTCTCTGCAGCTCCACTCATCAGCAGGACCAGTCACCCTCATTAGTGCATATGCACCAACACTGTCATCCACTACAGAAGTGAAAGACAAATTCTACGACGATCTGGCAGCTACTATCAAAAAAGTCCCTGAAAGAGAGTCACTGTTCATTCTTGGAGACTTTAATGCTAGAGTTGGTGCTGATCACAATTCTTGGCCCACTTGTCTAGGCCGTTTTGGCATTGGAAAGATGAACGAAAATGGCCAACGCTTACTGGAGTTTTGCTGTTACTATGGTCTCTGTGTCAGCAACACATTCTTTAATACGAAGCTGCAACACAGAGTTTCCTGGAGATATCCAAAATCCAAGCATTGGTATCAGCTCGATTTGATCCTCACTAGACGTTCTAGCCTTCCTAGTGTTACGATCACACGCAGCTACCAGAGTGCTGATTGCGATACTGATCACTCCCTGGTGTGTAGTAGAGTAAAACTGCGAACAAAGAAATTGTATCACATGAAAAAGGAAGGAAGACCACGTATTGACATCAACAAGACTCGCGATCAAAGAAAAGTGAAGGAATTTGCCCAAGCACTCGAGGAAACCCTTCCAGGTCCAGCTAATGTAAATGCACCTGAACGATGGGAACACTTCAAGAACACTGTCTACAACACCGCCTTGTCCACCTTCGGCAAGAAAACCAGAAAGATGGCTGACTGGTTCGAAGCCCATTCGGAGGAGTTAATGCCAGCCATTGAGGATAAGAGAAGAGCTCTAGCAGCATACAAAGCCTGTCCTAGCGAGTACAACCTGCAAGCTCTTCGAGCCGCTCGTAGCCAAGTCCAACAGGCTGCCAGGAGATGCTCCAATGACTATTGGCTTCAGCATTCCTCTCAGATACAGATAGCAGCGGACACAGGTAACATCAAAGGAATGTATGATGGTATCAAGCAGGCCTTAGGTCCATTACAGAAGAAATCTGCTCCCTTGAAGTCCACTACAGGTGTGATCATCCAGGACCGAGCACAGCAGATGGAACGCTGGGTGCAGCACTACTCCGAGCTATATTCCAGAAAGAATGTAGTAACCGAAGAAGCATTAGATAACATTGAGTGCCTGCGTGTCTTGGAAGAGCTGGACAGAGAACCAACCCTAGCAGAAATAAATGCGGCCTTGGATTCCCTCACCTCTGGCAAGGCACCTGGAAGGGACAACATCCCTGTTGAAGTGCTGAAATGCGGTAAGGAGATCATCATCACCGAACTGTATGAAATCTTTTGTCTCTGCTGGAGGGAAGGTGGAGTACCACAGGACATGAAGGATGCAAACATTGTCACGTTGTACAAGAACAAAGGTGACAGGGGTGACTGCAATAACTACCGTGGTATCTCTCAGCGTTGTAGGGAAGCTGCTTGCCCGTGTTGTTCTGAAGAGGCTCCAGGTGCTTGCAGACAGAGTCTATCCGGAATCACAGTGTGGATTTCGAGCAAATAGATCCACCACTGACATGGTATTCTCCCTCCGACAGTTGCAGGAGAAATGCAGGGAACAACAACAGCCACTCTTAGTGGCCTTCATAGACCTTACAAAAGCATTTGACTTGGTTAGCAGGGATGGCCTTTTCAAAATACTTCCCAAGATTGGATGTCCACCTCGTCTCCTTAACATCATCAGGTCCTTCCAGGATGGAATGAAAGGCACTGTAGTTTTTGACGGCTCAACATCAGATCCCTTTGACATCCGAAGCGGAGTGAAACAGGGCTGTGTCCTCGCACCAACACTTTTTGGGATCTTTTTTGCTGTCATGCTGAAGCATGCCTTTGGAACTGCAACAGAAGGTGTCTATCTCCGGACTAGATCAGATGGAAAGCTCTTTAATCTCTAGATTGAGAGCGAAGACCAAAGTCCAACTGAAATGCATGCGGGACTTCTTCTTTGCAGACGATGCAGCCATTGTTGCCCACTCTGCTGAAGACCTCCAACAACTCATGAATCGTTTCAGCAAGGCCTGCCAAGACTTTGGACTAACAATCAGCCTGAAGAAAACACAAGTCATGGGCCAGGGTGTGGACTCACCTCCCTCTATTACCATCTCCACACAAGAACTGGAGGTTGTTCATGACTTTGTGTACCTTGGCTCAACCATCTCTGACACCCTCTCTCTAGATGTCGAGCTGGATAAACGCATTGGGAAAGCAGCCACCATGTTCTCTAGACTCACAAAGAGAGTATGGCTCAATAAGAAACTGACAACACATACCAAGATCCAGGTCTATAGAGCCTGTGTCCTGAGCACACTCCTGTACTGCAGCGAGTCCTGGACCCTTTGTGCCCGGCAGGAGAGGAAGCTGAACACCTTCCATATGCGTTGCCTACGACGGATTTTTGGTATCACCTGGCAGGACAGAGTTCCAAATAGAGTAGTCCTAGAACGAGCTGGAATTTTCAGCATGCATACATTACTGAAACAGCGACGTCTACGCTGGCTTGGGCACGTTGTGAGAATGGCTGATGGTCGGATTCCAAAGGATCTCCTATATGGAGAATTAGTGCAGGGAAATTGCCCCAGAGGGAGACCACAGCTGCGATACAAGGATATCTGCAAGCGGGATCTGAAGGCCTTAGGAATAGACCTCAACAGATGGGAAACTCTGACATCTGATCGTTCAGCCTGGAGGCAGGCAGTACATCACGGCCTCTCCCAATTTGAAGAGACCCTTGTCCAGCAGGCTGAGGCAAAGAGGAAGTCACAAAGGAAGCAAAACCAGGGAGCTGGACAGGGGACAGATTGGATTTGTCTCCAGTGTGGAAGGGATTGTCACTCTCGAATTGGCCTCCTCAGCCACACTAGACGCTGTTCCAAGTCCTCCATACAGAGCACGCTACCATAGTCTTTCGAGACTGAAGGATGCCTACTATGATACATATGTTGTTTCCTTATTTCATACTAGCCTTAATTCTTTTAATTGACCGCATTCGCTTCTCTTTTGTTCTTTTTCCTTCATTCTACCCTTAACACAACACTTTCAATTCTTTCCGTTGTTTTCATGTTTTACTTCATTCCAGCCTTAATACAATGAAACGCTTTTGATTCTCTTTTTTTTCATTCCAGGCTTTAGAATCTTCAGGTTGTTTCTTGATTTACATCATTTAGGCTTAATACATTGAAATATGATATCTTTCGGATCTTTCTGTTGTTCTTTTAAAATTTCCTTCACGCTCTTAAATATCCTTTCGCTTTTGTTCTTTTGTTGTTTCTTGGTCAACCATTCTAGCCTCTTTCAATTGTTTTTCTGGATTTACATATGATCTCTTTCGCTTCTTTCTGTTCTTCCTCGATATACCTCATTCTACCAAGTCATTGAAAAATGATCCTTCGTTTCTTTCTGTCGTTCTTGCTTTACTTCATTCTAGCCTTTTTACACAGTGGTTTTCTCGTCTTTCTGATGTTCTTTTTTACTAAATGATGTAAATCAAGAACCAACAAAAACAACCTATATTCTAGCTAGGATGAAGGAAATCAAGAACTAACGCGAGAAAGAAGAAGGGTATTGGCTAGGATATTAATCAAGAGAGAACAACAGAAAAAAACGAAAGATGTTTTTTCAATATATTAAGGCTAAAAGATGTAAATGAATGTAAATGATGTAAATAAAACAAACATGATCACTCGCTTCCTCACGTTACCCCTATTAAATGATCGCTTCATTCTGGTTCATTCTTCATTAACTTCATTCTAGCCTTTATAGGTTTTCTGTGCTAACCTTAGTACACTGAAATATGATCATTCGCTTTTTGATTTCATTCTAGCAATACTGAAAAATGATCTCTTTCGGTTTATCTCTTTTTTTATTTGTATACATCCTAGCCTTTTTACACAATTTCTTACTGTTGTTCTTTTAAAATTTCCTTTATTCTAGCCTTAGTACTTAAATATTACCTTTCGATTCTTTCTGTGGTTCTTTCTTGATTCTAGCCTTAGTCTTAAACATGACCTCTTTCGCTTCTTTCTGTACTTTCTTGATATCCTTCATTTTAGCCTTTACACGGAAACCTGATCTCTTTGGATTATTTCTGTTGGTCTTTCACGTTTTACTTTATTCTAGCCTTAATGAAACGTAATCTCTTTTGATTGTTTCTGTTGTTTTTTTTCTTGATTTCTTCATTCTAGCCAAACTAGAACAATCTTTCTTAGATTGCGATCATGTTTAAAAGTATTGAAGCTAGGATGAAAGAAACAAAAGAACAATAAAAGTGATCATATTTGAGAGAAGGCTACAATGAAGGAAATCAAGATCCTCAGATATCATGTTTCAGTGTATAAAGGCTAGAATGAAGTAAATCAAGAAAGAAGAGAAAAAACCGAAAGAGATATAAAGAACAACAACCTAATATAAACTTGTGTATTAAGGCTAGAATGAAGTAAATCGAAGGAACAAAATGTCATGTTTCAGGGTATTAAGGCTAGATTCATATAAAGAAGCAGAGACAACCCTAAAGACAACTAGCGTTACAAAGCTAGAATGAAATAAAAAAAAACAAAGAATCGAAAGAGATCAGGTTTCAGTGTATTAATGCTGGATAAAGGAAGTAAAAAGGAACATCAGAAAGAAGAGAAAACCATTGTGTAAAACAAATATGATCTTTCGATTCATTCTGTTGCTTGTCTTGATTTCAGTCATTCTAGCCTTTATACACTGAAATATATTTCAACACTCTGTTGTTCTTTTTTGATTTTCTTCATTCTAAATATATAACAATTCCTTTAGGTTCTGTTCTTGATTTACATCATGTAGCCTTAATACAGTGAATCACGATCTATTTTACACTTAAATCATGTTGGAATGAAGTAAACCAAGAAAACGACAGAAAGAACCGAAAGACATTTTTTAGAGTATTAAGGCTAGAATGATTTATATCAAGGAAGAAGAGAAAGAAGCAAAATAGGTTACGTTTCAGTGTATTAAAGCTACAATGGTAATCAAGAAATAACGAGAACGAAGCGCAAGATCATATTTCAGTGTACTAGCTAGAATAGAAACAATCAAACGTAAGCTTGTTCTAGTCTATTAAAGATAGGATAAAGTAAATCGAGAAATAACAGAAAGTATTGAAAGAGATCATAATTCAGTGCATAAAGGCTAAAATGAAGCAAATGAACAACAGAAAGTCGTTTGTGTTCAGGTTAGAATGAAGGAAATCAAGAATGAAAGCGAAAGTCAAAAAAGAAAAAGTAAAGACAGCTTGTTTTAGTGTTTTAGTGTTGCAAAGCTAGAACGAAAAAAAAAATCAAGAGTATGTTTCATTGTATTAAGGCCAGAATGAAGGAAAACATGAAAAACAGAATGATTTGAAAGTGTATTAAGGCTAGAATGAAGGAAATAAAGGAAGAACAAGAAAAAGCTAAAGAATCGTTTGAGGGCATTGGCTACATTTAAATCAAGAAACAGAAACAACCTAGAAACAGGTTATTCGTGTATTAAAGCTAGAATGAAGGAAATCAAGAATCTAGAATTTTCTTCATTCTAGCAATACAATGAAATATAATCTCTTGATATTTTGTGTTCTTCTTTCTTGATTTTCTTCATTCTAGTCAATACACTAGAAAAATCTTTAGGAAGTTTTCTTGGTTCTTGATTTACATCATTTAGGCTGATCATTGAAATGATCTCTTTCAGTTTTTTGTTCTTTCTTGATTTACTTCATTCGAGCCTTTATGCACTGAAAGATGGTTTTCTCCTCTTTCTGAAGTATGATCTTTTTCAATTCTGTTTTTCTTTCATGTTTTCTAGCCTTAATGCAACGTGATTCCGCTGTTTTTTTCTTGATTTTCTTCATTCTAGCGTTAGTACACTAGAACAGTTTCTCTACGTTTTCTGTTTCTTGATTTACATCATTTAGACAATACACTTAAACCTGATCTCTTTCGATTCTTTTTGATCTTTCTTGATTTACTTCATTCTAGCCTTAATACACGGAAATGTGATCTCTACAAGCTTACTTTAGATTTCTTCTTTATTGACTTCATTCTAGAAGTAATACTTTTAAACGATCTCTTTCGCTACTTTCTGTTGTTCTTTCCTGAATTCCTTCGTTATAGCCTTTAAACACTCGAACAAGCTGTCAGGATGTTTCTGTTCTTCCTTGATTTACCTCATTCTAGCCATAATACTTAACATGACGTCGTTCGCTTTTTTCTGTTCTTTCTTGATATCCTTCTTTCTAGCCTTAATACACTGAAAAATCGATTCTGTTCATTATTTACTTCATCCTAGCCTTAATACACTAGAACAAGCTGTCTTTAGGTTGTTTCTTAATTCTAGCCTGAAACATATTTTCGCTTCTTTCTCGTTCATTCTTGATATCCTTCACTCTAGCCTTAATGCACACACGATCGCCTTCGCTTCTTTTGTTCCTTCTGGATTTCCCTCATTCTAGCCTTAAAACTCTTCAACATGATTTTTCATTTCCTTCTGTTGTTTTCTTCATTTACTTCATTCTAGCCCTTATACACTGAAATATGATCTTTCAATTCTTTCTGTTGTTCTTTCATGATTTCATTCTAGCCTTAATAAACTAGAATAAGCTTACGTTAGGTTGTTTCTGTCTTTCGCTGCTTCGTATTTTCATTCTAGCTTTAATACAAGGAAACGTAATCTGATTTCTGTTGTTCTTTCTTGATTTTCTTCATACAAGCCTTAGTACGTTAGAACAATCTTTCTTTAGGTTGTTTCATCTTGATATTTCGCCTTAATACATTGAAATTATCTCTTTCGGTTCTTTCTGTTGTTCTTTCTAGACTTTATAAAACGAAACGTGATTTCATATGTTCTTTCTTAATTTCCATTTTAGCCTCAGCACTTTTAAACATGATCTCGCTTCTTTGTTCCATCTTAGTTTCAATCTAGCCTTAACCCAATTATGATCTTTCGCTTCACTGTTGTTCTTTCTTCCTTAACATCATTCTAGCCTTTATACAATGAAATATGATCTCTTTCTTTACTTTCTGTTTACTTCATTTCATTCTAGAAATACACTGGAACAGGCGGTCTTTAGGTTCTTTTTCTTGATATCACTCTAAATACCCTGATACATCACATTTTCGCGTCTCTCTCTTCTTCCTTGATTTCCTTCACCAGTGAAGTATGGTCTTTCGCTTCAGTCTGGTTTTTCTTCATTTACTTCCTTCTATACACTGAAACATGATCTCTTTCGTTTCTTTCTTGATTTACTTTATTCTAGCCTTTATTCAGTGAAACAATCGCATTCGTTTCTTTCTTTTGTTCTTTAATAATATCCTTCAGTCTAGCCTTAAATATGATCTTTCACTTCATTCTGTTGCTCTTTCTTAATTTTCTTCATTCTAGGCTTAATACACTATAACAAATCCTTTAGGTTGTTTCTGTTGTTTCTTCTTGATTTACAACATTTAGGCTTAATACATTGAAACATGATCTCTTTCGATCTTTCTGTTGTTCTTTCTTGCTTTCTCTCGTTCTTTCTTGCTTTCCTTCATTCTAGTCAATACACTAGAATAAGCTTTAGGGTTCTTGATTTAAACCTAGCCTAATACCCTGAAACATTATATTTTCGCTTCTTTCTCTTGTTCTTCCTTGATTTCCATCATTCTAGCCTTAATACACAAATACGATTTGTTGCTGCCTTCTTTCTTCATTTACTTCATTCTATATAAACTGAAATATGATCGCTTTCAGGTCTTTCTGTTCATTCATGTTTTACTTCATTCTAGACTTAAAATGAAGAAAAACTCTTTCGATTCTTCCTGTTTTTTCTTGATTTTCATTCTAGCCTTGAGAAAGTAGCGAATGAGATCATATTTCAGTCTATTAAGGCTAGAATGAAGAAAATGAACGAACAGTGCAGCGAAATGAAGTAAATCAAGAAAGAACAACAGAAAGAACCGAAAGAGATCAGGTTTTTAAAGCCTAAATTATGTAATTCCAGAGGAAACAACTTAACCCCCAAAAAAGATTGTTCTAGTGTATTAAGGCTAGAATGAAAAACCAAGAAAACCAACAGAAAAAATCAAAAGAGATTACGTCTCATTGTATTAAGCCTAGAAAGAAAATGAAATGAAGAAAGAACCGAATGCAGCGAAAGATCATTTGTGTATTAAGGCTAGTATGAAGGAAATAAAAAAAGAGAAAATATGTTTCAGGGTACTGCTAGAATGAAGTAAATCAAGAAGGAAAAACGGAGGGAAGCGAAAGTGATCATGTTTCAGTGTCTTAAGGCTACATAATGTAAATCAAGAAACATCCGAAAGAAATTGTCTTTATTAAGGCTAGAAAGAAGAAAATAAAGAAAGAACAAAAAAAGTGTTGAAAGAGATCATATTTCGGTGTATAAAAGCTAGAATGAAGTGAAGAACAGAAGGAAGCGAAATATATTTAAGAGTGCTAAGAATGAAGAAAGAAAAAGAAAAGCGAAAATATTTCAGGGAATTAAAGCTAGATATAAATCAAGAAACAGAAACCTAAAGAGCTTTTCCTAGTATGTTAAGGCTAGAATGAAGGAAATCAAGAAAGTAGCGAAAATGTTTCACGTTAATGGCTATATTCAAATCAAGAAACAGAAACAAACTAGACGGCTTGTTCTAGTGTTACGAGGCTTGAATGAAGTAAATCAAGAAAGATCAAAAAGAATCGAAAGAGATCAGGTTTAAGTGTATTGTCTAAATGATGTAAATCAAGAAACAGAAAACGTAGAGAAACTGTTCTAGTGTACTAACGCTAGAATGAAGAAAATCAAGAAAAAAACAGCGGAATCACGTTGCATTAAGGCTAGAAAACATGAAAGAAAAACAGAATTGAAAAAGATCATACTTCAGAAAGAGGAGAAAACCATCTTTCAGTGCATAAAGGCTCGAATGAAGTAAATCAAGAAAGAACAAAAAACTGAAAGAGATCATTTCAATGATCAGCCTAAATGATGTAAATCAAGAACCAAGAAAACTTCCTAAAGATTTTTCTAGTGTATTGACTAGAATGAAGAAAATCAAGAAAGAAGAACACAAAATATCAAGAGATTATATTTCATTGTATTGCTAGAATGAAGAAAATTCTAGATTCTTGATTTCCTTCATTCTAGCTTTAATACACGAATAACCTGTTTCTAGGTTGTTTCTGTTTCTTGATTTAAATGTAGCCAATGCCCTCAAACGATTCTTTAGCTTTTTCTTGTTCTTCCTTTATTTCCTTCATTCTAGCCTTAATACACTTTCAAATCATTCTGTTTTACTTTCATGTTTTCCTTCATTCTGGCCTTAATAAACATACTCGATTTTTTTTTTCGTTCTAGCTTTGCAACACTAAAACACTAAAACAAGCTGTCTTTACTTTTTCTTTTTTGTTTTGAATCTAGCCTTAATAACCTGAAAGACTTTCGCTTTCATTCTTGATTTCCTTCTTTCCAACCTGAACACAAACGACTTTCTGTTGTTCATTTGCTTCATTTTAGCCTCTTTCAATACTTTCTGTTATTTCTCGATTTACTTTATCCTATCTTTAATAGACTAGAACAAGCTTACGTTTGTTTCTATTCTAGCTAGTACACTGAAATATGATCTTTCGCTTCGTTGTCGTTATTTCTTGATTACCATTGTAGCTTTAATACACTGAAACGTAACCTATTTTGCTTCTTTCTCTTCTTCCTTGATTTAAATCATTCTAGCCTTAATACTCTGAAAAAAGTCTTTCGGTTCTTTCTGTCGTTTTCCTGGTTTACTTCATTCTAACATGATTTAAGTGTAAAATAGATCGTGATTCAATGTATTAAGGCTACATGATGTAAATCAAGAAGAAAAAAAAGAAACAACCTGAAGAAATTCTTTCTGTTGTTCTTTCTTGATTTCATTCCAGCCTTTAAACACTGAAATATGATTTTCAATTCATTCTGTTTACATCTTTTGGTTCATTCTAGCGTTAACACAATGAAAGGTAATCTCTTTTGATTCTTTCTAGTGCTTTTTCTTGATTTCTTCATTCTAGCCAACCTAGAACAATCTTTCTTAGGTTGTTTTATTCTTCATTTACATCATTTAGGCTTAACACGTTGAAACATGATCTCTTTCGGGGTTTTTTTGTTGTTCTTTCTCGATTTACTTCGTCCCAGCCTTTAATACACTAGAACAAGCTTTGGTTGTTTCTGTTCTAGCTTTAGTACAGTGAAATATGATCTTCCGCTTCTTGTTATTTCTTGATTTCCTTCATTCTAGCCTTAATTCACTGAAACATGATTTAAGTGTAAAATAGATCGTGTTTCAATATATTAAGGCTACATGAAGAAACAACAGAAACAACATAAATAAGTTATAGTATATTAACAGCCTATCCTCCATATTGCCTTACCCGGGCTTCATGCTCTGGAGAGGACACTCCTCCATTCAGAGCATGTTACCATAGTCTCTCGAGACTGAAGGATGCCTATGCTATTAAGGCTAGAATGAAGGAAATCAAGAAAGAACAGAATGAAGCGAAAGATCATATTTAAGTGTTAAGGATATCCAGAACCTGAGAAAGAAAAGAAAATGTGTTTCAGGGTATTAAGGCTAGATTTAAAATCAAGAAACAGAAACAACCTAAAGACCGCTTGAAGTAAATCAAGCAAGAACAACAGAAAGAACCGAAAGAGGTCATAATTCAGTGTATAAAGGCTAGAATGACTTAAATGAAGACAAGCTACAGAATGAAGCAAAAGATCATATTTAAGGTTAGACTGAAGGAAATCACGAAAGAACACAAAAAAGAAGCGAAAGTGTATAAAGTCTAGAAAGTAAATGAAGAAAGAACGGAAGAGATAATGTTTCAATTTCTTAAGGCTACATGATGTAAATCAAGAAGAAACAACAGAAACAACCTAAAGGAATTGTTATATATTTAGAATGAAGAAAATCAAGAAAGAACAACAGAAAGTGTTGAAATATATTTCAGTGTATAAAGGCTAGAATGACTGAAATCAAGACAAGCAACAGAATGAATCGAAAGATCATATTTGTTAGAGTGAAGGAAATCACGAAAACAAAAAGCGAAAGCGATCAATGTATAAAGGCTAGAAAGTAGAAAAAAAACCAGACTGAAGCGAAAGGTCATATTTGTTAATATTAGTGTAGGAAGTAAAGGAAGAACAAGAAGCGAAAGCATCATGCTTCACGGTTTTTAACCTAAAGACTGCTTGTTCTATATTGGCTAGAACGAAGTAAATCGAAGGAATAACAAAGTTTTGAAAGAGATCATATTTCAGTGTACAGCTACAATAAAGTTAAGGAAGAAACAACAAGAGAATGAAGCGAAAGATCATATTTAACAGTGTTAAGGCTAGAATGGATAAAGAAAGAACAAACAAGCGAATGCGAGCATTAATAATATTGAGGCTAGAATGAAAGAAATAAGGAGAGAACAAAAATAGAAGCGAAAGTGATCATGTTTAAGAGAAGGCTACAATGAAGAATAGCGAAAGATCAGAAATCATCTTTCAGTGTATAAAGGCTAGAATGACGTATATCAAGAAAGAACAGTAGGGAGCGAAAGACATCATATATTAAGAACAACAGAAATAACATAAGTTGTTCTGGTGTAATAAGGCGAGAAGGTATATCGAAAGAACAACAGAATGGAAAATCATATTTCAACTGAAGCGAAAGATCATGTTTATGTCTTAAGGATATCAAGAAAGAACAAGAAAAAGAAGCGAAAATATCATGTTTCAGGGTATTAAGGCTAGATTCAGATAAAGAAGCAACCTAAAAGCTTGTTTTAGTGTTACAAAGCTAGAATGAAATTAGTAAAACAACAGAGAGAATCGGAAGAGATCAGGTTTAAGTGTATTAAGACTAGAATAGATATCAAATAAGAATCAGAAAGAATCAAAAGAGGTCATGTTTGTTAAGGCTAGAAAAAAAGTAAAAAAAGAACCGAAAGAGAAAACCGTTTAAAAGTAGAATGAAGTAAACCAAGAAAGAACGACAGAAAGAACGGAAAGAGCATTTCTCAGTGAATTGTTAGAATTTTGTAAATCAATGAATAGAAGCAAAATATATAATATTTCAGTGTATTGCTAGAAGGAAGTCAAGAAATAACGAAGAAGCGAACGAGATCATGTTTCAGTGTACTAAAGCTAGAACGTAAGCTCGTTCTAGAGTAGTAAGGCTAGACTGAAGTAAAGGGAAAAAGCCATTATTGAAAGAGATCACATTTCAGTGTAAGGGTGATCAAGAAAACAAAAGAATGAAGCGAACTCATACTTAATTGTTACAATTTGAATGAAGGAAATTGAAAAAGAACAGAGAACCGAAAGATATCATATTTCAATGTAAACCAAAATGATGTAAACAAGAACCAACAAAAACAACCTAATGACATCTTATTGTAGTGTATTAAAGCTAGAATGAATGAAATCAAGAAAGAAAGCGAGAAAGAAGCGCATCTATATATCATGGTTTTGGCTGGGAAGCAAGAGGAAGGTAGGCCTTTTGTGGAGAAGTCTGTTTTTTCCTGTCTCTTTGTTCTGGCTCATCACATGGCCTAGTGGGAGGGCCTGGTAGTTTGAATCCTGATTTTACTGGAGCCTGTGTTCATTTTCCTTAAGGGTTTTGGCTGGGAAGCAAGAGGAAGGAAGGCCTTTTGTGGAGAGGTCTGTTTTTTCCTGTCTCTTTGTTCTGGCTCATCACATGGCCTAGTGGGAGGGCCTGGTAGTTTGAATCCTGATTTTACTGGAGCCTGTGTTCATGTTCCTTAAGGGTTTTGGCTGGGAAGCAAGAGGAAGGTAGGCCTTTTGTGGAGAAGTCTGTTTTTTCCTGTCTCTTTGTTCCGGCTCATCACATGGCCTAGTGGGAGGGCCTGGTAGTTTGAATCCTGATTTTACTGGAGCCTGTGTTCATGTTCCTTAAGGGTTTTGGCTGGGAAGCAAGAGGAAGGTAGGCCTTTTGTGGAGAAGTCTGTTTTTTCCTGTCTCTTTGTTCCGGCTCATCACATGGCCTAGTGGGAGGGCCTGGTAGTTTGAATCCTGATTTTACTGGAGCCTGTGTTCATGTTCCTTAAGGGTTTTGGCTGGGAAGCAAGAGGAAGGTAGGCCTTTTGTGGAGAAGTCTGTTTTTTCCTGTCTCTTTGTTCCGGCTCATCACGTGGCCTAGTGGGAGGGCCTGGTAGTTTGAATCCTGATTTTACTGGAGCCTGTGTTCATGTTCCTTAAGGGTTTTGGCTGGGAAGCAAGAGGAAGGTAGGCCTTTTGTGGAGAAGTCTGTTTTTTCCTGTCTCTTTGTTCCGGCTCATCACGTGGCCTAGTGGGAGGGCCTGGTAGTTTGAATCCTGATTTTACTGGAGCCTGTGTTCATGTTCCTTAAGGGTTTTGGCTGGGAAGCAAGAGGAAGGTAGGCCTTTTGTGGAGAAGTCTGTTTTTTCCTGTCTCTTTGTTCCGGCTCATCACGTGGCCTAGTGGGAGGGCCTGGTAGTTTGAATCCTGATTTTACTGGAGCCTGTGTTCATGTTCCTTAAGGATTTTGGCTGGGAAGCAAGAGGAAGGTAGGCCTTTTGTGGAGAAGTCTGTTTTTTCCTGTCTCTTTGTTCTGGCTCATCACGTGGCCTAGTGGGAGGGCCTGGTAGTTTGAATCCTGATTTTACTGGAGCCTGTGTTCATTTTCCTTAAGGGTTTTGGCTGGGAAGCAAGAGGAAGGAAGGCCTTTTGTGGAGAGGTCTGTTTTTTCCTGTCTCTTTGTTCTGGCTCATCACATGGCCTAGTGGGAGGGCCTGGTAGTTTGAATCCTGATTTTACTGGAGCCTGTGTTCATGTTCCTTAAGGGTTTTGGCTGGGAAGCAAGAGGAAGGTAGGCCTTTTGTGGAGAAGTCTGTTTTTTCCTGTCTCTTTGTTCCGGCTCATCACATGGCCTAGTGGGAGGGCCTGGTAGTTTGAATCCTGATTTTACTGGAGCCTGTGTTCATGTTCCTTAAGGGTTTTGGCTGGGAAGCAAGAGGAAGGTAGGCCTTTTGTGGAGAAGTCTGTTTTTTCCTGTCTCTTTGTTCCGGCTCATCACGTGGCCTAGTGGGAGGGCCTGGTAGTTTGAATCCTGATTTTACTGGAGCCTGTGTTCATGTTCCTTAAGGGTTTTGGCTGGGAAGCAAGAGGAAGGTAGGCCTTTTGTGGAGAAGTCTGTTTTTTCCTGTCTCTTTGTTCCGGCTCATCACGTGGCCTAGTGGGAGGGCCTGGTAGTTTGAATCCTGATTTTACTGGAGCCTGTGTTCATGTTCCTTAAGGGTTTTGGCTGGGAAGCAAGAGGAAGGTAGGCCTTTTGTGGAGAAGTCTGTTTTTTCCTGTCTCTTTGTTCCGGCTCATCACGTGGCCTAGTGGGAGGGCCTGGTAGTTTGAATCCTGATTTTACTGGAGCCTGTGTTCATGTTCCTTAAGGATTTTGGCTGGGAAGCAAGAGGAAGGTAGGCCTTTTGTGGAGAAGTCTGTTTTTTCCTGTCTCTTTGTTCCGGCTCATCACGTGGCCTAGTGGGAGGGCCTGGTAGTTTGAATCCTGATTTTACTGGAGCCTGTGTTCATGTTCCTTAAGGGTTTTGGCTGGGAAGCAAGAGGAAGGTAGGCCTTTTGTGGAGAAGTCTGTTTTTTCCTGTCTCTTTGTTCCGGCTCATCACATGGCCTAGTGGGAGGGCCTGGTAGTTTGAATCCTGATTTTACTGGAGCCTGTGTTCATTTTCCTTAAGGGTTTTGGCTGGGAAGCAAGAGGAAGGAAGGCCTTTTGTGGAGAGGTCTGTTTTTTCCTGTCTCTTTGTTCCGGCTCATCACATGGCCTAGTGGGAGGGCCTGGTAGTTTGAATCCTGATTTTACTGGAGCCTGTGTTCATTTTCCTTAAGGGTTTTGGCTGGGAAGCAAGAGGAAGGTAGGCCTTTTGTGGAGAGGTCTGTTTTTTCCTGTCTCTTTGTTCCGGCTCATCACATGGCCTAGTGGGAGGGCCTGGTAGTTTGAATCCTGATTTTACTGGAGCCTGTGTTCATTTTTCTTAAGGGTTTTGGCTGGGAAGCAAGAGGAATGTAGGCCTTTTGTGGAGAGGTCTGTTTTTTCCTGTCTCTTTGTTCTGGCTCATCACATGGCCTAGTGGGAGGGCCTGGTAGTTTGAATCCTGATTTTACTGGAGCCTGTGTTCATGTTCCTTAAGGGTTTTGGCTGGGAAGCAAGAGGAAGGTAGGCCTTTTGTGGAGAGGTCTGTTTTTTCCTGTCTCTTTGTTCTGGCTCATCACATGGCCTAGTGGGAGGGCCTGGTAGTTTGAATCCTGATTTTACTGGAGCCTGTGTTCATGTTCCTTAAGGGTTTTGGCTGGGAAGCAAGAGGAAGGTAGGCCTTTTGTGGAGAAGTCTGTTTTTTCCTGTCTCTTTGTTCCGGCTCATCACATGGCCTAGTGGGAGGGCCTGGTAGTTTGAATCCTGATTTTACTGGAGCCTGTGTTCATGTTCCTTAAGGGTTTTGGCTGGGAAGCAAGAGGAAGGTAGGCCTTTTGTGGAGAAGTCTGTTTTTTCCTGTCTCTTTGTTCCGGCTCATCACATGGCCTAGTGGGAGGGCCTGGTAGTTTGAATCCTGATTTTACTGGAGCCTGTGTTCATGTTCCTTAAGGGTTTTGGCTGGGAAGCAAGAGGAAGGTAGGCCTTTTGTGGAGAAGTCTGTTTTTTCCTGTCTCTTTGTTCCGGCTCATCACATGGCCTAGTGGGAGGGCCTGGTAGTTTGAATCCTGATTTTACTGGAGCCTGTGTTCATTTTCCTTAAGGGTTTTGGCTGGGAAGCAAGAGGAAGGTAGGCCTTTTGTGGAGAAGTCTGTTTTTTCCTGTCTCTTTGTTCCGGCTCATCACATGGCCTAGTGGGAGGGCCTGGTAGTTTGAATCCTGATTTTACTGGAGCCTGTGTTCATTTTCCTTAAGGGTTTTGGCTGGGAAGCAAGAGGAAGGTAGGCCTTTTGTGGAGAAGTCTGTTTTTTCCTGTCTCTTTGTTCCGGCTCATCACATGGCCTAGTGGGAGGGCCTGGTAGTTTGAATCCTGATTTTACTGGAGCCTGTGTTCATTTTCCTTAAGGGTTTTGGCTGGGAAGCAAGAGGAAGGTAGGCCTTTTGTGGAGAAGTCTGTTTTTTCCTGTCTCTTTGTTCCGGCTCATCACATGGCCTAGTGGGAGGGCCTGGTAGTTTGAATCCTGATTTTACTGGAGCCTGTGTTCATGTTCCTTAAGGGTTTTGGCTGGGAAGCAAGAGGAAGGTAGGCCTTTTGTGGAGAAGTCTGTTTTTTTCCTGTCTCTTTGTTCCGGCTCATCACATGGCCTAGTGGGAGGGCCTGGTAGTTTGAATCCTGATTTTACTGGAGCCTGTGTTCATGTTCCTTAAGGGTTTTGGCTGGGAAGCAAGAGGAAGGTAGGCCTTTTGTGGAGAAGTCTGTTTTTTCCTGTCTCTTTGTTCCGGCTCATCACATGGCCTAGTGGGAGGGCCTGGTAGTTTGAATCCTGATTTTACTGGAGCCTGTGTTCATTTTCCTTAAGGGTTTTGGCTGGGAAGCAAGAGGAAGGTAGGCCTTTTGTGGAGAAGTCTGTTTTTTCCTGTCTCTTTGTTCCGGCTCATCACATGGCCTAGTGGGAGGGCCTGGTAGTTTGAATCCTGATTTTACTGGAGCCTGTGTTCATGTTCCTTAAGGGTTTTGGCTGGGAAGCAAGAGGAAGGTAGGCCTTTTGTGGAGAAGTCTGTTTTTTCCTGTCTCATTGTTCCGGCTCATCACATGGCCTAGTGGGAGGGCCTGCTAGTTTGAATCCTGATTTTACTGGAGCCTGTGTTCATTTTCCTTAAGGGTTTTGGCTGGGAAGCAAGAGGAAGGTAGGCCTTTTGTGGAGAAGTCTGTTTTTTCCTGTCTCTTTGTTCCGGCTCATCACATGGCCTAGTGGGAGGGCCTGGTAGTTTGAATCCTGATTTTACTGGAGCCTGTGTTCATGTTCCTTAAGGGTTTTGGCTGGGAAGCAAGAGGAAGGTAGGCCTTTTGTGGAGAAGTCTGTTTTTTCCTGTCTCTTTGTTCCGGCTCATCACGTGGCCTAGTGGGAGGGCCTGGTAGTTTGAATCCTGATTTTACTGGAGCCTGTGTTCATGTTCCTTAAGGGTTTTGGCTGGGAAGCAAGAGGAAGGTAGGCCTTTTGTGGAGAAGTCTGTTTTTTCCTGTCTCTTTGTTCCGGCTCATCACGTGGCCTAGTGGGAGGGCCTGGTAGTTTGAATCCTGATTTTACTGGAGCCTGTGTTCATGTTCCTTAAGGGTTTTGGCTGGGAAGCAAGAGGAAGGTAGGCCTTTTGTGGAGAAGTCTGTTTTTTCCTGTCTCTTTGTTCCGGCTCATCACGTGGCCTAGTGGGAGGGCCTGGTAGTTTGAATCCTGATTTTACTGGAGCCTGTGTTCATGTTCCTTAAGGGTTTTGGCTGGGAAGCAAGAGGAAGGTAGGCCTTTTGTGGAGAAGTCTGTTTTTTCCTGTCTCTTTGTTCCGGCTCATCACGTGGCCTAGTGGGAGGGCCTGGTAGTTTGAATCCTGATTTTACTGGAGCCTGTGTTCATGTTCCTTAAGGGTTTTGGCTGGGAAGCAAGAGGAAGGTAGGCCTTTTGTGGAGAGGTCTGTTTTTTCCTGTCTCTTTGTTCCGGCTCATCACGTGGCCTAGTGGGAGGGCCTGGTAGTTTGAATCCTGATTTTACTGGAGCCTGTGTTCATGTTCCTTAAGGGTTTTGGCTGGGAAGCAAGAGGAAGGTAGGCCTTTTGTGGAGAGGTCTGTTTTTTCCTGTCTCTTTGTTCCGGCTCATCACATGGCCTAGTGGGAGGGCCTGGTAGTTTGAATCCTGATTTTACTGGAGCCTGTGTTCATTTTCCTTAAGGGTTTTGGCTGGGAAGCAAGAGGAAGGAAGGCCTTTTGTGGAGAGGTCTGTTTTTTCCTGTCTCTTTGTTCCGGCTCATCACATGGCCTAGTGGGAGGGCCTGGTAGTTTGAATCCTGATTTTACTGGAGCCTGTGTTCATTTTCCTTAAGGGTTTTGGCTGGGAAGCAAGAGGAAGGTAGGCCTTTTGTGGAGAGGTCTGTTTTTTCCTGTCTCTTTGTTCCGGCTCATCACATGGCCTAGTGGGAGGGCCTGGTAGTTTGAATCCTGATTTTACTGGAGCCTGTGTTCATTTTTCTTAAGGGTTTTGGCTGGGAAGCAAGAGGAAGGTAGGCCTTTTGTGGAGAGGTCTGTTTTTTCCTGTCTCTTTGTTCTGGCTCATCACATGGCCTAGTGGGAGGGCCTGGTAGTTTGAATCCTGATTTTACTGGAGCCTGTGTTCATGTTCCTTAAGGGTTTTGGCTGGGAAGCAAGAGGAAGGTAGGCCTTTTGTGGAGAAGTCTGTTTTTTCCTGTCTCTTTGTTCCGGCTCATCACATGGCCTAGTGGGAGGGCCTGGTAGTTTGAATCCTGATTTTACTGGAGCCTGTGTTCATGTTCCTTAAGGGTTTTGGCTGGGAAGCAAGAGGAAGGTAGGCCTTTTGTGGAGAAGTCTGTTTTTTCCTGTCTCTTTGTTCCGGCTCATCACATGGCCTAGTGGGAGGGCCTGGTAGTTTGAATCCTGATTTTACTGGAGCCTGTGTTCATGTTCCTTAAGGGTTTTGGCTGGGAAGCAAGAGGAAGGTAGGCCTTTTGTGGAGAAGCCTGTTTTTTCCTGTCTCTTTGTTCCGGCTCATCACATGGCCTAGTGGGAGGGCCTGGTAGTTTGAATCCTGATTTTACTGGAGCCTGTGTTCATGTTCCTTAAGGGTTTTGGCTGGGAAGCAAGAGGAAGGTAGGCCTTTTGTGGAGAAGCCTGTTTTTTCCTGTCTCTTTGTTCCGGCTCATCACATGGCCTAGTGGGAGGGCCTGCTAGTTTGAATCCTGATTTTACTGGAGCCTGTGTTCATGTTCCTTAAGGGTTTTGGCTGGGAAGCAAGAGGAAGGTAGGCCTTTTGTGGAGAAGTCTGTTTTTTCCTGTCTCTTTGTTCCGGCTCATCACATGGCCTAGTGGGAGGGCCTGGTAGTTTGAATCCTGATTTTACTGGAGCCTGTGTTCATTTTCCTTAAGGGTTTTGGCTGGGAAGCAAGAGGAAGGTAGGCCTTTTGTGGAGAAGTCTGTTTTTTCCTGTCTCTTTGTTCCGGCTCATCACATGGCCTAGTGGGAGGGCCTGGTAGTTTGAATCCTGATTTTACTGGAGCCTGTGTTCATGTTCCTTAAGGGTTTTGGCTGGGAAGCAAGAGGAAGGTAGGCCTTTTGTGGAGAAGTCTGTTTTTTCCTGTCTCTTTGTTCCGGCTCATCACATGGCCTAGTGGGAGGGCCTGGTAGTTTGAATCCTGATTTTACTGGAGCCTGTGTTCATGTTCCTTAAGGGTTTTGGCTGGGAAGCAAGAGGAAGGTAGGCCTTTTGTGGAGAAGTCTGTTTTTTCCTGTCTCTTTGTTCCGGCTCATCACATGGCCTAGTGGGAGGGCCTGGTAGTTTGAATCCTGATTTTACTGGAGCCTGTGTTCATGTTCCTTAAGGGTTTTGGCTGGGAAGCAAGAGGAAGGTAGGCCTTTTGTGGAGAAGTCTGTTTTTTCCTGTCTCATTGTTCCGGCTCATCACATGGCCTAGTGGGAGGGCCTGGTAGTTTGAATCCTGATTTTACTGGAGCCTGTGTTCATTTTCCTTAAGGGTTTTGGCTGGGAAGCAAGAGGAAGGTAGGCCTTTTGTGGAGAAGTCTGTTTTTTCCTGTCTCTTTGTTCTGGCTCATCACATGGCCTAGTGGGAGGGCCTGCTAGTTTGAATCCTGATTTTACTGGAGCCTGTGTTCATGTTCCTTAAGGGTTTTGGCTGGGAAGCAAGAGGAAGGTAGGCCTTTTGTGGAGAAGTCTGTTTTTTCCTGTCTCTTTGTTCCGGCTCATCACGTGGCCTAGTGGGAGGGCCTGGTAGTTTGAATCCTGATTTTACTGGAGCCTGTGTTCATGTTCCTTAAGGGTTTTGGCTGGGAAGCAAGAGGAAGGTAGGCCTTTTGTGGAGAAGTCTGTTTTTTCCTGTCTCTTTGTTCCGGCTCATCACGTGGCCTAGTGGGAGGGCCTGGTAGTTTGAATCCTGATTTTACTGGAGCCTGTGTTCATGTTCCTTAAGGGTTTTGGCTGGGAAGCAAGAGGAAGGTAGGCCTTTTGTGGAGAAGTCTGTTTTTTCCTGTCTCTTTGTTCCGGCTCATCACGTGGCCTAGTGGGAGGGCCTGGTAGTTTGAATCCTGATTTTACTGGAGCCTGTGTTCATGTTCCTTAAGGGTTTTGGCTGGGAAGCAAGAGGAAGGTAGGCCTTTTGTGGAGAAGTCTGTTTTTTCCTGTCTCTTTGTTCCGGCTCATCACGTGGCCTAGTGGGAGGGCCTGGTAGTTTGAATCCTGATTTTACTGGAGCCTGTGTTCATGTTCCTTAAGGGTTTTGGCTGGGAAGCAAGAGGAAGGTAGGCCTTTTGTGGAGAGGTCTGCTTTTTCCTGTCTCTTTGTTCCGGCTCATCACGTGGCCTAGTGGGAGGGCCTGGTAGTTTGAATCCTGATTTTACTGGAGCCTGTGTTCATGTTCCTTAAGGGTTTTGGCTGGGAAGCAAGAGGAAGGAAGGCCTTTTGTGGAGAGGTCTGCTTTTTCCTGTCTCTTTGTTCCGGCTCATCACATGGCCTAGTGGGAGGGCCTGGTAGTTTGAATCCTGATTTTACTGGAGCCTGTGTTCATTTTCCTTAAGGGTTTTGGCTGGGAAGCAAGAGGAAGGTAGGCCTTTTGTGGAGAGGTCTGTTTTTTCCTGTCTCTTTGTTCTGGCTCATCACATGGCCTAGTGGGAGGGCCTGGTAGTTTGAATCCTGATTTTACTGGAGCCTGTGTTCATTTTTCTTAAGGGTTTTGGCTGGGAAGCAAGAGGAAGGTAGGCCTTTTGTGGAGAGGTCTGTTTTTTCCTGTCTCTTTGTTCCGGCTCATCACATGGCCTAGTGGGAGGGCCTGGTAGTTTGAATCCTGATTTTACTGGAGCCTGTGTTCATGTTCCTTAAGGGTTTTGGCTGGGAAGCAAGAGGAAGGTAGGCCTTTTGTGGAGAAGTCTGTTTTTTCCTGTCTCTTTGTTCCGGCTCATCACATGGCCTAGTGGGAGGGCCTGGTAGTTTGAATCCTGATTTTACTGGAGCCTGTGTTCATGTTCCTTAAGGGTTTTGGCTGGGAAGCAAGAGGAAGGTAGGCCTTTTGTGGAGAAGTCTGTTTTTTCCTGTCTCTTTGTTCCGGCTCATCACATGGCCTAGTGGGAGGGCCTGGTAGTTTGAATCCTGATTTTACTGGAGCCTGTGTTCATGTTCCTTAAGGGTTTTGGCTGGGAAGCAAGAGGAAGGTAGGCCTTTTGTGGAGAAGTCTGTTTTTTCCTGTCTCTTTGTTCCGGCTCATCACATGGCCTAGTGGGAGGGCCTGGTAGTTTGAATCCTGATTTTACTGGAGCCTGTGTTCATTTTCCTTAAGGGTTTTGGCTGGGAAGCAAGAGGAAGGTAGGCCTTTTGTGGAGAAGTCTGTTTTTTCCTGTCTCTTTGTTCCGGCTCATCACATGGCCTAGTGGGAGGGCCTGGTAGTTTGAATCCTGATTTTACTGGAGCCTGTGTTCATGTTCCTTAAGGGTTTTGGCTGGGAAGCAAGAGGAAGGTAGGCCTTTTGTGGAGAAGTCTGTTTTTTCCTGTCTCTTTGTTCCGGCTCATCACATGGCCTAGTGGGAGGGCCTGGTAGTTTGAATCCTGATTTTACTGGAGCCTGTGTTCATTTTCCTTAAGGGTTTTGGCTGGGAAGCAAGAGGAAGGTAGGCCTTTTGTGGAGAAGTCTGTTTTTTCCTGTCTCTTTGTTCCGGCTCATCACATGGCCTAGTGGGAGGGCCTGGTAGTTTGAATCCTGATTTTACTGGAGCCTGTGTTCATGTTCCTTAAGGGTTTTGGCTGGGAAGCAAGAGGCAGGTAGGCCTTTTGTGGAGAAGTCTGTTTTTTCCTGTCTCTTTGTTCCGGCTCATCACATGGCCTAGTGGGAGGGCCTGGTAGTTTGAATCCTGATTTTACTGGAGCCTGTGTTCATTTTCCTTAAGGGTTTTGGCTGGGAAGCAAGAGGAAGGTAGGCCTTTTGTGGAGAAGTCTGTTTTTTCCTGTCTCTTTGTTCCGGCTCATCACATGGCCTAGTGGGAGGGCCTGGTAGTTTGAATCCTGATTTTACTGGAGCCTGTGTTCATGTTCCTTAAGGGTTTTGGCTGGGAAGCAAGAGGAAGGTAGGCCTTTTGTGGAGAAGTCTGTTTTTTCCTGTCTCTTTGTTCTGGCTCATCACATGGCCTAGTGGGAGGGCCTGCTAGTTTGAATCCTGATTTTACTGGAGCCTGTGTTCATTTTCCTTAAGGGTTTTGGCTGGGAAGCAAGAGGAAGGTAGGCCTTTTGTGGAGAAGTCTGTTTTTTCCTGTCTCTTTGTTCTGGCTCATCACGTGGCCTAGTGGGAGGGCCTGCTAGTTTGAATCCTGATTTTACTGGAGCCTGTGTTCATGTTCCTTAAGGGTTTTGGCTGGGAAGCAAGAGGAAGGTAGGCCTTTTGTGGAGAAGTCTGTTTTTTCCTGTCTCTTTGTTCCGGCTCATCACGTGGCCTAGTGGGAGGGCCTGGTAGTTTGAATCCTGATTTTACTGGAGCCTGTGTTCATGTTCCTTAAGGGTTTTGGCTGGGAAGCAAGAGGAAGGTAGGCCTTTTGTGGAGAAGTCTGTTTTTTCCTGTCTCTTTGTTCCGGCTCATCACGTGGCCTAGTGGGAGGGCCTGGTAGTTTGAATCCTGATTTTACTGGAGCCTGTGTTCATGTTCCTTAAGGGTTTTGGCTGGGAAGCAAGAGGAAGGTAGGCCTTTTGTGGAGAAGTCTGTTTTTTCCTGTCTCTTTGTTCCGGCTCATCACGTGGCCTAGTGGGAGGGCCTGGTAGTTTGAATCCTGATTTTACTGGAGCCTGTGTTCATGTTCCTTAAGGGTTTTGGCTGGGAAGCAAGAGGAAGGTAGGCCTTTTGTGGAGAGGTCTGTTTTTTCCTGTCTCTTTGTTCCGGCTCATCACATGGCCTAGTGGGAGGGCCTGGTAGTTTGAATCCTGATTTTACTGGAGCCTGTGTTCATGTTCCTTAAGGGTTTTGGCTGGGAAGCAAGAGGAAGGAAGGCCTTTTGTGGAGAGGTCTGTTTTTTCCTGTCTCTTTGTTCCGGCTCATCACATGGCCTAGTGGGAGGGCCTGGTAGTTTGAATCCTGATTTTACTGGAGCCTGTGTTCATTTTCCTTAAGGGTTTTGGCTGGGAAGCAAGAGGAAGGTAGGCCTTTTGTGGAGAGGTCTGTTTTTTCCTGTCTCTTTGTTCTGGCTCATCACATGGCCTAGTGGGAGGGCCTGGTAGTTTGAATCCTGATTTTACTGGAGCCTGTGTTCATTTTTCTTAAGGGTTTTGGCTGGGAAGCAAGAGGAAGGTAGGCCTTTTGTGGAGAAGTCTGTTTTTTCCTGTCTCTTTGTTCCGGCTCATCACATGGCCTAGTGGGAGGGCCTGGTAGTTTGAATCCTGATTTTACTGGAGCCTGTGTTCATTTTCCTTAAGGGTTTTGGCTGGGAAGCAAGAGGAAGGTAGGCCTTTTGTGGAGAAGTCTGTTTTTTCCTGTCTCATTGTTCCGGCTCATCACATGGCCTAGTGGGAGGGCCTGGTAGTTTGAATCCTGATTTTACTGGAGCCTGTGTTCATTTTCCTTAAGGGTTTTGGCTGGGAAGCAAGAGGAAGGTAGGCCTTTTGTGGAGAAGTCTGTTTTTTCCTGTCTCTTTGTTCTGGCTCATCACATGGCCTAGTGGGAGGGCCTGCTAGTTTGAATCCTGATTTTACTGGAGCCTGTGTTCATGTTCCTTAAGGGTTTTGGCTGGGAAGCAAGAGGAAGGTAGGCCTTTTGTGGAGAAGTCTGTTTTTTCCTGTCTCTTTGTTCCGGCTCATCACGTGGCCTAGTGGGAGGGCCTGGTAGTTTGAATCCTGATTTTACTGGAGCCTGTGTTCATGTTCCTTAAGGGTTTTGGCTGGGAAGCAAGAGGAAGGTAGGCCTTTTGTGGAGAAGTCTGTTTTTTCCTGTCTCTTTGTTCCGGCTCATCACGTGGCCTAGTGGGAGGGCCTGGTAGTTTGAATCCTGATTTTACTGGAGCCTGTGTTCATGTTCCTTAAGGGTTTTGGCTGGGAAGCAAGAGGAAGGTAGGCCTTTTGTGGAGAAGTCTGTTTTTTCCTGTCTCTTTGTTCCGGCTCATCACGTGGCCTAGTGGGAGGGCCTGGTAGTTTGAATCCTGATTTTACTGGAGCCTGTGTTCATGTTCCTTAAGGGTTTTGGCTGGGAAGCAAGAGGAAGGTAGGCCTTTTGTGGAGAAGTCTGTTTTTTCCTGTCTCTTTGTTCCGGCTCATCACGTGGCCTAGTGGGAGGGCCTGGTAGTTTGAATCCTGATTTTACTGGAGCCTGTGTTCATGTTCCTTAAGGGTTTTGGCTGGGAAGCAAGAGGAAGGTAGGCCTTTTGTGGAGAGGTCTGTTTTTTCCTGTCTCTTTGTTCCGGCTCATCACATGGCCTAGTGGGAGGGCCTGGTAGTTTGAATCCTGATTTTACTGGAGCCTGTGTTCATGTTCCTTAAGGGTTTTGGCTGGGAAGCAAGAGGAAGGAAGGCCTTTTGTGGAGAGGTCTGTTTTTTCCTGTCTCTTTGTTCCGGCTCATCACATTGCCTAGTGGGAGGGCCTGGTAGTTTGAATCCTGATTTTACTGGAGCCTGTGTTCATTTTCCTTAAGGGTTTTGGCTGGGAAGCAAGAGGAAGGTAGGCCTTTTGTGGAGAGGTCTGTTTTTTCCTGTCTCTTTGTTCTGGCTCATCACATGGCCTAGTGGGAGGGCCTGGTAGTTTGAATCCTGATTTTACTGGAGCCTGTGTTCATTTTTCTTAAGGGTTTTGGCTGGGAAGCAAGAGGAAGGTAGGCCTTTTGTGGAGAAGTCTGTTTTTTCCTGTCTCTTTGTTCCGGCTCATCACATGGCCTAGTGGGAGGGCCTGGTAGTTTGAATCCTGATTTTACTGGAGCCTGTGTTCATTTTCCTTAAGGGTTTTGGCTGGGAAGCAAGAGGAAGGTAGGCCTTTTGTGGAGAAGTCTGTTTTTTCCTGTCTCTTTGTTCCGGCTCATCACGTGGCCTAGTGGGAGGGCCTGGTAGTTTGAATCCTGATTTTACTGGAGCCTGTGTTCATGTTCCTTAAGGGTTTTGGCTGGGAAGCAAGAGGAAGGTAGGCCTTTTGTGGAGAAGTCTGTTTTTTCCTGTCTCTTTGTTCCGGCTCATCACATGGCCTAGTGGGAGGGCCTGGTAGTTTGAATCCTGATTTTACTGGAGCCTGTGTTCATGTTCCTTAAGGGTTTTGGCTGGGAAGCAAGAGGAAGGTAGGCCTTTTGTGGAGAAGTCTGTTTTTTCCTGTCTCTTTGTTCCGGCTCATCACATGGCCTAGTGGGAGGGCCTGGTAGTTTGAATCCTGATTTTACTGGAGCCTGTGTTCATTTTCCTTAAGGGTTTTGGCTGGGAAGCAAGAGGAAGGTAGGCCTTTTTTGGAGAAGTCTGTTTTTTCCTGTCTCTTTGTTCCGGCTCATCACATGGCCTAGTGGGAGGGCCTGGTAGTTTGAATCCTGATTTTACTGGAGCCTGTGTTCATGTTCCTTAAGGGTTTTGGCTGGGAAGCAAGAGGAAGGTAGGCCTTTTGTGGAGAAGTCTGTTTTTTCCTGTCTCTTTGTTCCGGCTCATCACGTGGCCTAGTGGGAGGGCCTGGTAGTTTGAATCCTGATTTTACTGGAGCCTGTGTTCATGTTCCTTAAGGGTTTTGGCTGGGAAGCAAGAGGAAGGTAGGCCTTTTGTGGAGAAGTCTGTTTTTTCCTGTCTCATTGTTCCGGCTCATCACATGGCCTAGTGGGAGGGCCTGGTAGTTTGAATCCTGATTTTACTGGAGCCTGTGTTCATGTTCCTTAAGGGTTTTGGCTGGGAAGCAAGAGGAAGGTAGTCCTTTTGTGGAGAAGTCTGTTTTTTCCTGTCTCTTTGTTCCGGCTCATCACGTGGCCTAGTGGGAGGGCCTGGTAGTTTGAATCCTGATTTTACTGGAGCCTGTGTTCATGTTCCTTAAGGGTTTTGGCTGGGAAGCAAGAGGAAGGTAGGCCTTTTGTGGAGAAGTCTGTTTTTTCCTGTCTCTTTGTTCCGGCTCATCACGTGGCCTAGTGGGAGGGCCTGGTAGTTTGAATCCTGATTTTACTGGAGCCTGTGTTCATGTTCCTTAAGGGTTTTGGCTGGGAAGCAAGAGGAAGGTAGGCCTTTTGTGGAGAAGTCTGTTTTTTCCTGTCTCTTTGTTCCGGCTCATCACATGGCCTAGTGGGAGGGCCTGGTAGTTTGAATCCTGATTTTACTGGAGCCTGTGTTCATGTTCCTTAAGGGTTTTGGCTGGGAAGCAAGAGGAAGGTAGGCCTTTTGTGGAGAAGTCTGTTTTTTCCTGTCTCTTTGTTCCGGCTCATCACATGGCCTAGTGGGAGGGCCTGGTAGTTTGAATCCTGATTTTACTGGAGCCTGTGTTCATTTTCCTTAAGGGTTTTGGCTGGGAAGCAAGAGGAAGGTAGGCCTTTTTTGGAGAAGTCTGTTTTTTCCTGTCTCTTTGTTCCGGCTCATCACATGGCCTAGTGGGAGGGCCTGGTAGTTTGAATCCTGATTTTACTGGAGCCTGTGTTCATTTTCCTTAAGGGTTTTGGCTGGGAAGCAAGAGGAAGGTAGGCCTTTTGTGGAGAAGTCTGTTTTTTCCTGTCTCTTTGTTCCGGCTCATCACATGGCCTAGTGGGAGGGCCTGGTAGTTTGAATCCTGATTTTACTGGAGCCTGTGTTCATGTTCCTTAAGGGTTTTGGCTGGGAAGCAAGAGGAAGGTAGGCCTTTTGTGGAGAAGTCTGTTTTTTCCTGTCTCTTTGTTCCGGCTCATCACGTGGCCTAGTGGGAGGGCCTGGTAGTTTGAATCCTGATTTTACTGGAGCCTGTGTTCATGTTCCTTAAGGGTTTTGGCTGGGAAGCAAGAGGAAGGTAGGCCTTTTGTGGAGAAGTCTGTTTTTTCCTGTCTCATTGTTCCGGCTCATCACATGGCCTAGTGGGAGGGCCTGGTAGTTTGAATCCTGATTTTACTGGAGCCTGTGTTCATGTTCCTTAAGGGTTTTGGCTGGGAAGCAAGAGGAAGGTAGTCCTTTTGTGGAGAAGTCTGTTTTTTCCTGTCTCTTTGTTCCGGCTCATCACGTGGCCTAGTGGGAGGGCCTGGTAGTTTGAATCCTGATTTTACTGGAGCCTGTGTTCATGTTCCTTAAGGGTTTTGGCTGGGAAGCAAGAGGAAGGTAGGCCTTTTGTGGAGAAGTCTGTTTTTTCCTGTCTCTTTGTTCCGGCTCATCACGTGGCCTAGTGGGAGGGCCTGGTAGTTTGAATCCTGATTTTACTGGAGCCTGTGTTCATGTTCCTTAAGGGTTTTGGCTGGGAAGCAAGAGGAAGGTAGGCCTTTTGTGGAGAAGTCTGTTTTTTCCTGTCTCTTTGTTCCGGCTCATCACGTGGCCTAGTGGGAGGGCCTGGTAGTTTGAATCCTGATTTTACTGGAGCCTGTGTTCATGTTCCTTAAGGGTTTTGGCTGGGAAGCAAGAGGAAGGTAGGCCTTTTGTGGAGAAGTCTGTTTTTTCCTGTCTCTTTGTTCCGGCTCATCACGTGGCCTAGTGGGAGGGCCTGGTAGTTTGAATCCTGATTTTACTGGAGCCTGTGTTCATGTTCCTTAAGGGTTTTGGCTGGGAAGCAAGAGGAAGGTAGGCCTTTTGTGGAGAAGTCTGTTTTTTCCTGTCTCTTTGTTCCGGCTCATCACATGGCCTAGTGGGAGGGCCTGGTAGTTTGAATCCTGATTTTACTGGAGCCTGTGTTCATGTTCCTTAAGGGTTTTGGCTGGGAAGCAAGAGGAAGGAAGGCCTTTTGTGGAGAGGTCTGTTTTTTCCTGTCTCTTTGTTCCGGCTCATCACATGGCCTAGTGGGAGGGCCTGGTAGTTTGAATCCTGATTTTACTGGAGCCTGTGTTCATTTTCCTTAAGGGTTTTGGCTGGGAAGCAAGAGGAAGGTAGGCCTTTTGTGGAGAGGTCTGTTTTTTCCTGTCTCTTTGTTCCGGCTCATCACGTGGCCTAGTGGGAGGGCCTGGTAGTTTGAATCCTGATTTTACTGGAGCCTGTGTTCATTTTTCTTAAGGGTTTTGGCTGGGAAGCAAGAGGAAGGTAGGCCTTTTGTGGAGAAGTCTGTTTTTTCCTGTCTCTTTGTTCTGGCTCATCACATGGCCTAGTGGGAGGGCCTGGTAGTTTGAATCCTGATTTTACTGGAGCCTGTGTTCATGTTCCTTAAGGGTTTTGGCTGGGAAGCAAGAGGAAGGTAGGCCTTTTGTGGAGAAGTCTGTTTTTTCCTGTCTCTTTGTTCCGGCTCATCACGTGGCCTAGTGGGAGGGCCTGGTAGTTTGAATCCTGATTTTACTGGAGCCTGTGTTCATGTTCCTTAAGGGTTTTGGCTGGGAAGCAAGAGGAAGGTAGGCCTTTTGTGGAGAAGTCTGTTTTTTCCTGTCTCTTTGTTCCGGCTCATCACGTGGCCTAGTGGGAGGGCCTGGTAGTTTGAATCCTGATTTTACTGGAGCCTGTGTTCATGTTCCTTAAGGGTTTTGGCTGGGAAGCAAGAGGAAGGTAGGCCTTTTGTGGAGAAGTCTGTTTTTTCCTGTCTCTTTGTTCCGGCTCATCACGTGGCCTAGTGGGAGGGCCTGGTAGTTTGAATCCTGATTTTACTGGAGCCTGTGTTCATGTTCCTTAAGGGTTTTGGCTGGGAAGCAAGAGGAAGGTAGGCCTTTTGTGGAGAAGTCTGTTTTTTCCTGTCTCATTGTTCTGGCTCATCACATGGCCTAGTGGGAGGGCCTGGTAGTTTGAATCCTGATTTTACTGGAGCCTGTGTTCATTTTCCTTAAGGGTTTTGGCTGGGAAGCAAGAGGAAGGTAGGCCTTTTGTGGAGAAGTCTGTTTTTTCCTGTCTCTTTGTTCTGGCTCATCACATGGCCTAGTGGGAGGGCCTGCTAGTTTGAATCCTGATTTTACTGGAGCCTGTGTTCATGTTCCTTAAGGGTTTTGGCTGGGAAGCAAGAGGAAGGTAGGCCTTTTGTGGAGAAGTCTGTTTTTTCCTGTCTCTTTGTTCCGGCTCATCACGTGGCCTAGTGGGAGGGCCTGGTAGTTTGAATCCTGATTTTACTGGAGCCTGTGTTCATGTTCCTTAAGGGTTTTGGCTGGGAAGCAAGAGGAAGGTAGGCCTTTTGTGGAGAAGTCTGTTTTTTCCTGTCTCTTTGTTCCGGCTCATCACGTGGCCTAGTGGGAGGGCCTGGTAGTTTGAATCCTGATTTTACTGGAGCCTGTGTTCATGTTCCTTAAGGGTTTTGGCTGGGAAGCAAGAGGAAGGTAGGCCTTTTGTGGAGAAGTCTGTTTTTTCCTGTCTCTTTGTTCCGGCTCATCACGTGGCCTAGTGGGAGGGCCTGGTAGTTTGAATCCTGATTTTACTGGAGCCTGTGTTCATGTTCCTTAAGGGTTTTGGCTGGGAAGCAAGAGGAAGGTAGGCCTTTTGTGGAGAAGTCTGTTTTTTCCTGTCTCTTTGTTCCGGCTCATCACGTGGCCTAGTGGGAGGGCCTGGTAGTTTGAATCCTGATTTTACTGGAGCCTGTGTTCATGTTCCTTAAGGGTTTTGGCTGGGAAGCAAGAGGAAGGAAGGCCTTTTGTGGAGAGGTCTGCTTTTTCCTGTCTCTTTGTTCCGGCTCATCACATGGCCTAGTGGGAGGGCCTGGTAGTTTGAATCCTGATTTTACTGGAGCCTGTGTTCATTTTCCTTAAGGGTTTTGGCTGGGAAGCAAGAGGAAGGTAGGCCTTTTGTGGAGAGGTCTGTTTTTTCCTGTCTCTTTGTTCCGGCTCATCACATGGCCTAGTGGGAGGGCCTGGTAGTTTGAATCCTGATTTTACTGGAGCCTGTGTTCATTTTTCTTAAGGGTTTTGGCTGGGAAGCAAGAGGAAGGTAGGCCTTTTGTGGAGAGGTCTGTTTTTTCCTGTCTCTTTGTTCCGGCTCATCACATGGCCTAGTGGGAGGGCCTGGTAGTTTGAATCCTGATTTTACTGGAGCCTGTGTTCATGTTCCTTAAGGGTTTTGGCTGGGAAGCAAGAGGAAGGTAGGCCTTTTGTGGAGAAGTCTGTTTTTTCCTGTCTCTTTGTTCCGGCTCATCACATGGCCTAGTGGGAGGGCCTGGTAGTTTGAATCCTGATTTTACTGGAGCCTGTGTTCATGTTCCTTAAGGGTTTTGGCTGGGAAGCAAGAGGAAGGTAGGCCTTTTGTGGAGAAGTCTGTTTTTTCCTGTCTCTTTGTTCCGGCTCATCACATGGCCTAGTGGGAGGGCCTGGTAGTTTGAATCCTGATTTTACTGGAGCCTGTGTTCATTTTCCTTAAGGGTTTTGGCTGGGAAGCAAGAGGAAGGTAGGCCTTTTGTGGAGAAGTCTGTTTTTTCCTGTCTCTTTGTTCCGGCTCATCACATGGCCTAGTGGGAGGGCCTGGTAGTTTGAATCCTGATTTTACTGGAGCCTGTGTTCATTTTCCTTAAGGGTTTTGGCTGGGAAGCAAGAGGAAGGTAGGCCTTTTGTGGAGAAGTCTGTTTTTTCCTGTCTCTTTGTTCCGGCTCATCACATGGCCTAGTGGGAGGGCCTGGTAGTTTGAATCCTGATTTTACTGGAGCCTGTGTTCATGTTCCTTAAGGGTTTTGGCTGGGAAGCAAGAGGCAGGTAGGCCTTTTGTGGAGAAGTCTGTTTTTTCCTGTCTCTTTGTTCCGGCTCATCACATGGCCTAGTGGGAGGGCCTGGTAGTTTGAATCCTGATTTTACTGGAGCCTGTGTTCATTTTCCTTAAGGGTTTTGGCTGGGAAGCAAGAGGAAGGTAGGCCTTTTGTGGAGAAGTCTGTTTTTTCCTGTCTCTTTGTTCTGGCTCATCACATGGCCTAGTGGGAGGGCCTGGTAGTTTGAATCCTGATTTTACTGGAGCCTGTCTTCATGTTCCTTAAGGGTTTTGGCTGGGAAGCAAGAGGAAGGTAGGCCTTTTGTGGAGAAGTCTGTTTTTTCCTGTCTCATTGTTCTGGCTCATCACATGGCCTAGTGGGAGGGCCTGGTAGTTTGAATCCTGATTTTACTGGAGCCTGTGTTCATTTTCCTTAAGGGTTTTGGCTGGGAAGCAAGAGGAAGGTAGGCCTTTTGTGGAGAAGTCTGTTTTTTCCTGTCTCTTTGTTCTGGCTCATCACATGGCCTAGTGGGAGGGCCTGCTAGTTTGAATCCTGATTTTACTGGAGCCTGTGTTCATGTTCCTTAAGGGTTTTGGCTGGGAAGCAAGAGGAAGGTAGGCCTTTTGTGGAGAAGTCTGTTTTTTCCTGTCTCTTTGTTCCGGCTCATCACGTGGCCTAGTGGGAGGGCCTGGTAGTTTGAATCCTGATTTTACTGGAGCCTGTGTTCATGTTCCTTAAGGGTTTTGGCTGGGAAGCAAGAGGAAGGTAGGCCTTTTGTGGAGAAGTCTGTTTTTTCCTGTCTCTTTGTTCCGGCTCATCACGTGGCCTAGTGGGAGGGCCTGGTAGTTTGAATCCTGATTTTACTGGAGCCTGTGTTCATGTTCCTTAAGGGTTTTGGCTGGGAAGCAAGAGGAAGGTAGGCCTTTTGTGGAGAAGTCTGTTTTTTCCTGTCTCTTTGTTCCGGCTCATCACGTGGCCTAGTGGGAGGGCCTGGTAGTTTGAATCCTGATTTTACTGGAGCCTGTGTTCATGTTCCTTAAGGGTTTTGGCTGGGAAGCAAGAGGAAGGTAGGCCTTTTGTGGAGAAGTCTGTTTTTTCCTGTCTCTTTGTTCCGGCTCATCACGTGGCCTAGTGGGAGGGCCTGGTAGTTTGAATCCTGATTTTACTGGAGCCTGTGTTCATGTTCCTTAAGGGTTTTGGCTGGGAAGCAAGAGGAAGGTAGGCCTTTTGTGGAGAGGTCTGTTTTTTCCTGTCTCTTTGTTCCGGCTCATCACATGGCCTAGTGGGAGGGCCTGGTAGTTTGAATCCTGATTTTACTGGAGCCTGTGTTCATGTTCCTTAAGGGTTTTGGCTGGGAAGCAAGAGGAAGGAAGGCCTTTTGTGGAGAGGTCTGTTTTTTCCTGTCTCTTTGTTCCGGCTCATCACATGGCCTAGTGGGAGGGCCTGGTAGTTTGAATCCTGATTTTACTGGAGCCTGTGTTCATTTTCCTTAAGGGTTTTGGCTGGGAAGCAAGAGGAAGGTAGGCCTTTTGTGGAGAGGTCTGTTTTTTCCTGTCTCTTTGTTCTGGCTCATCACATGGCCTAGTGGGAGGGCCTGGTAGTTTGAATCCTGATTTTACTGGAGCCTGTGTTCATTTTTCTTAAGGGTTTTGGCTGGGAAGCAAGAGGAAGGTAGGCCTTTTGTGGAGAAGTCTGTTTTTTCCTGTCTCTTTGTTCTGGCTCATCACATGGCCTAGTGGGAGGGCCTGGTAGTTTGAATCCTGATTTTACTGGAGCCTGTGTTCATGTTCCTTAAGGGTTTTGGCTGGGAAGCAAGAGGAAGGTAGGCCTTTTGTGGAGAAGTCTGTTTTTTCCTGTCTCTTTGTTCCGGCTCATCACATGGCCTAGTGGGAGGGCCTGGTAGTTTGAATCCTGATTTTACTGGAGCCTGTGTTCATGTTCCTTAAGGGTTTTGGCTGGGAAGCAAGAGGAAGGTAGGCCTTTTGTGGAGAAGTCTGTTTTTTCCTGTCTCTTTGTTCCGGCTCATCACATGGCCTAGTGGGAGGGCCTGGTAGTTTGAATCCTGATTTTACTGGAGCCTGTGTTCATGTTCCTTAAGGGTTTTGGCTGGGAAGCAAGAGGAAGGTAGGCCTTTTGTGGAGAAGTCTGTTTTTTCCTGTCTCTTTGTTCCGGCTCATCACATGGCCTAGTGGGAGGGCCTGGTAGTTTGAATCCTGATTTTACTGGAGCCTGTGTTCATGTTCCTTAAGGGTTTTGGCTGGGAAGCAAGAGGAAGGTAGGCCTTTTGTGGAGAAGTCTGTTTTTTCCTGTCTCTTTGTTCCGGCTCATCACGTGGCCTAGTGGGAGGGCCTGGTAGTTTGAATCCTGATTTTACTGGAGCCTGTGTTCATTTTCCTTAAGGGTTTTGGCTGGGAAGCAAGAGGAAGGTAGGCCTTTTTTGGAGAAGTCTGTTTTTTCCTGTCTCTTTGTTCCGGCTCATCACGTGGCCTAGTGGGAGGGCCTGGTAGTTTGAATCCTGATTTTACTGGAGCCTGTGTTCATTTTCCTTAAGGGTTTTGGCTGGGAAGCAAGAGGAAGGTAGGCCTTTTGTGGAGAAGTCTGTTTTTTCCTGTCTCTTTGTTCCGGCTCATCACATGGCCTAGTGGGAGGGCCTGGTAGTTTGAATCCTGATTTTACTGGAGCCTGTGTTCATGTTCCTTAAGGGTTTTGGCTGGGAAGCAAGAGGAAGGTAGGCCTTTTGTGGAGAAGTCTGTTTTTTCCTGTCTCTTTGTTCCGGCTCATCACGTGGCCTAGTGGGAGGGCCTGGTAGTTTGAATCCTGATTTTACTGGAGCCTGTGTTCATGTTCCTTAAGGGTTTTGGCTGGGAAGCAAGAGGAAGGTAGGCCTTTTGTGGAGAAGTCTGTTTTTTCCTGTCTCATTGTTCCGGCTCATCACATGGCCTAGTGGGAGGGCCTGGTAGTTTGAATCCTGATTTTACTGGAGCCTGTGTTCATGTTCCTTAAGGGTTTTGGCTGGGAAGCAAGAGGAAGGTAGTCCTTTTGTGGAGAAGTCTGTTTTTTCCTGTCTCTTTGTTCCGGCTCATCACGTGGCCTAGTGGGAGGGCCTGGTAGTTTGAATCCTGATTTTACTGGAGCCTGTGTTCATGTTCCTTAAGGGTTTTGGCTGGGAAGCAAGAGGAAGGTAGGCCTTTTGTGGAGAAGTCTGTTTTTTCCTGTCTCTTTGTTCCGGCTCATCACGTGGCCTAGTGGGAGGGCCTGGTAGTTTGAATCCTGATTTTACTGGAGCCTGTGTTCATGTTCCTTAAGGGTTTTGGCTGGGAAGCAAGAGGAAGGTAGGCCTTTTGTGGAGAAGTCTGTTTTTTCCTGTCTCTTTGTTCCGGCTCATCACGTGGCCTAGTGGGAGGGCCTGGTAGTTTGAATCCTGATTTTACTGGAGCCTGTGTTCATGTTCCTTAAGGGTTTTGGCTGGGAAGCAAGAGGAAGGTAGGCCTTTTGTGGAGAAGTCTGTTTTTTCCTGTCTCTTTGTTCCGGCTCATCACGTGGCCTAGTGGGAGGGCCTGGTAGTTTGAATCCTGATTTTACTGGAGCCTGTGTTCATGTTCCTTAAGGGTTTTGGCTGGGAAGCAAGAGGAAGGTAGGCCTTTTGTGGAGAAGTCTGTTTTTTCCTGTCTCTTTGTTCCGGCTCATCACATGGCCTAGTGGGAGGGCCTGGTAGTTTGAATCCTGATTTTACTGGAGCCTGTGTTCATGTTCCTTAAGGGTTTTGGCTGGGAAGCAAGAGGAAGGAAGGCCTTTTGTGGAGAGGTCTGTTTTTTCCTGTCTCTTTGTTCCGGCTCATCACATGGCCTAGTGGGAGGGCCTGGTAGTTTGAATCCTGATTTTACTGGAGCCTGTGTTCATTTTCCTTAAGGGTTTTGGCTGGGAAGCAAGAGGAAGGTAGGCCTTTTGTGGAGAGGTCTGTTTTTTCCTGTCTCTTTGTTCTGGCTCATCACGTGGCCTAGTGGGAGGGCCTGGTAGTTTGAATCCTGATTTTACTGGAGCCTGTGTTCATTTTTCTTAAGGGTTTTGGCTGGGAAGCAAGAGGAAGGTAGGCCTTTTGTGGAGAAGTCTGTTTTTTCCTGTCTCTTTGTTCTGGCTCATCACATGGCCTAGTGGGAGGGCCTGGTAGTTTGAATCCTGATTTTACTGGAGCCTGTGTTCATGTTCCTTAAGGGTTTTGGCTGGGAAGCAAGAGGAAGGTAGGCCTTTTGTGGAGAAGTCTGTTTTTTCCTGTCTCTTTGTTCCGGCTCATCACGTGGCCTAGTGGGAGGGCCTGGTAGTTTGAATCCTGATTTTACTGGAGCCTGTGTTCATGTTCCTTAAGGGTTTTGGCTGGGAAGCAAGAGGAAGGTAGGCCTTTTGTGGAGAAGTCTGTTTTTTCCTGTCTCTTTGTTCCGGCTCATCACGTGGCCTAGTGGGAGGGCCTGGTAGTTTGAATCCTGATTTTACTGGAGCCTGTGTTCATGTTCCTTAAGGGTTTTGGCTGGGAAGCAAGAGGAAGGTAGGCCTTTTGTGGAGAAGTCTGTTTTTTCCTGTCTCTTTGTTCCGGCTCATCACGTGGCCTAGTGGGAGGGCCTGGTAGTTTGAATCCTGATTTTACTGGAGCCTGTGTTCATGTTCCTTAAGGGTTTTGGCTGGGAAGCAAGAGGAAGGTAGGCCTTTTGTGGAGAAGTCTGTTTTTTCCTGTCTCTTTGTTCCGGCTCATCACGTGGCCTAGTGGGAGGGCCTGGTAGTTTGAATCCTGATTTTACTGGAGCCTGTGTTCATGTTCCTTAAGGGTTTTGGCTGGGAAGCAAGAGGAAGGTAGGCCTTTTGTGGAGAAGTCTGTTTTTTCCTGTCTCTTTGTTCCGGCTCATCACGTGGCCTAGTGGGAGGGCCTGGTAGTTTGAATCCTGATTTTACTGGAGCCTGTGTTCATTTTCCTTAAGGGTTTTGGCTGGGAAGCAAGAGGAAGGTAGGCCTTTTTTGGAGAAGTCTGTTTTTTCCTGTCTCTTTGTTCCGGCTCATCACGTGGCCTAGTGGGAGGGCCTGGTAGTTTGAATCCTGATTTTACTGGAGCCTGTGTTCATTTTCCTTAAGGGTTTTGGCTGGGAAGCAAGAGGAAGGTAGGCCTTTTGTGGAGAAGTCTGTTTTTTCCTGTCTCTTTGTTCCGGCTCATCACGTGGCCTAGTGGGAGGGCCTGGTAGTTTGAATCCTGATTTTACTGGAGCCTGTGTTCATGTTCCTTAAGGGTTTTGGCTGGGAAGCAAGAGGAAGGTAGGCCTTTTGTGGAGAAGTCTGTTTTTTCCTGTCTCTTTGTTCCGGCTCATCACGTGGCCTAGTGGGAGGGCCTGGTAGTTTGAATCCTGATTTTACTGGAGCCTGTGTTCATGTTCCTTAAGGGTTTTGGCTGGGAAGCAAGAGGAAGGTAGGCCTTTTGTGGAGAAGTCTGTTTTTTCCTGTCTCATTGTTCTGGCTCATCACGTGGCCTAGTGGGAGGGCCTGGTAGTTTGAATCCTGATTTTACTGGAGCCTGTGTTCATGTTCCTTAAGGGTTTTGGCTGGGAAGCAAGAGGAAGGTAGGCCTTTTGTGGAGAAGTCTGTTTTTTCCTGTCTCTTTGTTCTGGCTCATCACGTGGCCTAGTGGGATGGCCTGGTAGTTTGAATCCTGATTTTACTGGAGCCTGTGTTCATGTTCCTTAAGGGTTTTGGCTGGGAAGCAAGAGGAAGGTAGGCCTTTTGTGGAGAAGTCTGTTTTTTCCTGTCTCTTTGTTCTGGCTCATCACGTGGCCTAGTGGGAGGGCCTGCTAGTTTGAATCCTGATTTTACTGGAGCCTGTGTTCATGTTCCTTAAGGGTTTTGGCTGGGAAGCAAGAGGAAGGTAGGCCTTTTGTGGAGAAGTCTGTTTTTTCCTGTCTCTTTGTTCCGGCTCATCACGTGGCCTAGTGGGAGGGCCTGGTAGTTTGAATCCTGATTTTACTGGAGCCTGTGTTCATGTTCCTTAAGGGTTTTGGCTGGGAAGCAAGAGGAAGGTAGGCCTTTTGTGGAGAAGTCTGTTTTTTCCTGTCTCTTTGTTCCGGCTCATCACGTGGCCTAGTGGGAGGGCCTGGTAGTTTGAATCCTGATTTTACTGGAGCCTGTGTTCATGTTCCTTAAGGGTTTTGGCTGGGAAGCAAGAGGAAGGTAGGCCTTTTGTGGAGAAGTCTGTTTTTTCCTGTCTCTTTGTTCCGGCTCATCACGTGGCCTAGTGGGAGGGCCTGGTAGTTTGAATCCTGATTTTACTGGAGCCTGTGTTCATGTTCCTTAAGGGTTTTGGCTGGGAAGCAAGAGGAAGGTAGGCCTTTTGTGGAGAAGTCTGTTTTTTCCTGTCTCTTTGTTCCGGCTCATCACGTGGCCTAGTGGGAGGGCCTGGTAGTTTGAATCCTGATTTTACTGGAGCCTGTGTTCATGTTCCTTAAGGGTTTTGGCTGGGAAGCAAGAGGAAGGTAGGCCTTTTGTGGAGAAGTCTGTTTTTTCCTGTCTCTTTGTTCCGGCTCATCACGTGGCCTAGTGGGAGGGCCTGGTAGTTTGAATCCTGATTTTACTGGAGCCTGTGTTCATGTTCCTTAAGGGTTTTGGCTGGGAAGCAAGAGAAAGGTAGGCCTTTTGTGGAGAAGTCTGTTTTTTCCTGTCTCTTTGTTCTGGCTCATCCCGTGGCCTAGTGGGAGGGCCTGGTAGTTTGAATCCTGATTTTACTGGAGCCTGTGTTCATGTTCCTTAAGGGTTTTGGCTGGGAAGCAAGAGGAAGGTAGGCCTTTTGTGGAGAAGTCTGTTTTTTCCTGTCTCTTTGTTCTGGCTCATCACGTGGCCTAGTGGGAGGGCCTGGTAGTTTGAATCCTGATTTTACTGGAGCCTGTGTTCATGTTCCTTAAGGGTTTTGGCTGGGAAGCAAGAGGAAGGTAGGCCTTTTGTGGAGAAGCCTGTTTTTTCCTGTCTCTTTGTTCCGGCTCATCACGTGGCCTAGTGGGAGGGCCTGGTAGTTTGAATCCTGATTTTACTGGAGCCTGTGTTCATGTTCCTTAAGGGTTTTGGCTGGGAAGCAAGAGGAAGGTAGGCCTTTTGTGGAGAAGCCTTTTTTTTCCTGCCTCTTTGTTCCGGCTCATCACGTGGCCTAGTGGGAGGGCCTGGTAGTTTGAATCCTGATTTTACTGGAGCCTGTGTTCATGTTCCTTAAGGGTTTTGGCTGGGAAGCAAGAGGAAGGTAGGCCTTTTGTGGAGAAGCCTGTTTTTTCCTGTCTCTTTGTTCCGGCTCATCACATGGCCTAGTGGGAGGGCCTGGTAGTTTGAATCCTGATTTTACTGGAGCCTGTGTTCATTTTCCTTAAGGGTTTTGGCTGGGAAGCAAGAGGAAGGTAGGCCTTTTGTGGAGAAGTCTGTTTTTTCCTGTCTCTTTGTTCTGGCTCATCACATGGCCTAGTGGGAGGGCCTGGTAGTTTGAATCCTGATTTTACTGGAGCCTGTGTTCATGTTCCTTAAGGGTTTTGGCTGGGAAGCAAGAGGAAGGTAGGCCTTTTGTGGAGAAGTCTGTTTTTTCCTGTCTCATTGTTCTGGCTCATCACATGGCCTAGTGGGAGGGCCTGGTAGTTTGAATCCTGATTTTACTGGAGCCTGTGTTCATGTTCCTTAAGGGTTTTGGCTGGGAAGCAAGAGGAAGGTAGGCCTTTTGTGGAGAAGTCTGTTTTTTCCTGTCTCTTTGTTCCGGCTCATCACGTGGCCTAGTGGGAGGGCCTGGTAGTTTGAATCCTGATTTTACTGGAGCCTGTGTTCATTTTCCTTAAGGGTTTTGGCTGGGAAGCAAGAGGAAGGTAGGCCTTTTGTGGAGAAGTCTGTTTTTTCCTGTCTCTTTGTTCTGGCTCATCACGTGGCCTAGTGGGAGGGCCTGGTAGTTTGAATCCTGATTTTACTGGAGCCTGTGTTCATGTTCCTTAAGGGTTTTGGCTGGGAAGCAAGAGGAAGGTAGGCCTTTTGTGGAGAAGTCTGTTTTTTCCTGTCTCATTGTTCTGGCTCATCACGTGGCCTAGTGGGAGGGCCTGGTAGTTTGAATCCTGATTTTACTGGAGCCTGTGTTCATGTTCCTTAAGGGTTTTGGCTGGGAAGCAAGAGGAAGGTAGGCCTTTTGTGGAGAAGTCTGTTTTTTCCTGTCTCTTTGTTCTGGCTCATCACGTGGCCTAGTGGGAGGGCCTGGTAGTTTGAATCCTGATTTTACTGGAGCCTGTGTTCATGTTCCTTAAGGGTTTTGGCTGGGAAGCAAGAGGAAGGTAGGCCTTTTGTGGAGAAGTCTGTTTTTTCCTGTCTCTTTGTTCTGGCTCATCACGTGGCCTAGTGGGAGGGCCTGCTAGTTTGAATCCTGATTTTACTGGAGCCTGTGTTCATGTTCCTTAAGGGTTTTGGCTGGGAAGCAAGAGGAAGGTAGGCCTTTTGTGGAGAAGTCTGTTTTTTCCTGTCTCTTTGTTCCGGCTCATCACGTGGCCTAGTGGGAGGGCCTGGTAGTTTGAATCCTGATTTTACTGGAGCCTGTGTTCATGTTCCTTAAGGGTTTTGGCTGGGAAGCAAGAGGAAGGTAGGCCTTTTGTGGAGAAGTCTGTTTTTTCCTGTCTCTTTGTTCTGGCTCATCACGTGGCCTAGTGGGAGGGCCTGGTAGTTTGAATCCTGATTTTACTGGAGCCTGTGTTCATGTTCCTTAAGGGTTTTGGCTGGGAAGCAAGAGGAAGGTAGGCCTTTTGTGGAGAAGTCTGTTTTTTCCTGTCTCTTTGTTCCGGCTCATCACGTGGCCTAGTGGGAGGGCCTGGTAGTTTGAATCCTGATTTTACTGGAGCCTGTGTTCATGTTCCTTAAGGGTTTTGGCTGGGAAGCAAGAGGAAGGTAGGCCTTTTGTGGAGAAGTCTGTTTTTTCCTGTCTCTTTGTTCCGGCTCATCACGTGGCCTAGTGGGAGGGCCTGGTAGTTTGAATCCTGATTTTACTGGAGCCTGTGTTCATGTTCCTTAAGGGTTTTGGCTGGGAAGCAAGAGGAAGGTAGGCCTTTTGTGGAGAAGTCTGTTTTTTCCTGTCTCTTTGTTCCGGCTCATCACATGGCCTAGTGGGAGGGCCTGGTAGTTTGAATCCTGATTTTACTGGAGCCTGTGTTCATTTTCCTTAAGGGTTTTGGCTGGGAAGCAAGAGGAAGGTAGGCCTTTTGTGGAGAAGTCTGTTTTTTCCTGTCTCTTTGTTCCGGCTCATCACATGGCCTAGTGGGAGGGCCTGGTAGTTTGAATCCTGATTTTACTGGAGCCTGTGTTCATTTTCCTTAAGGGTTTTGGCTGGGAAGCAAGAGGAAGGTAGGCCTTTTGTGGAGAAGTCTGTTTTTTCCTGTCTCTTTGTTCCGGCTCATCACGTGGCCTAGTGGGAGGGCCTGGTAGTTTGAATCCTGATTTTACTGGAGCCTGTGTTCATGTTCCTTAAGGGTTTTGGCTGGGAAGCAAGAGGAAGGTAGGCCTTTTGTGGAGAAGTCTGTTTTTTCCTGTCTCTTTGTTCCGGCTCATCACGTGGCCTAGTGGGAGGGCCTGGTAGTTTGAATCCTGATTTTACTGGAGCCTGTGTTCATGTTCCTTAAGGGTTTTGGCTGGGAAGCAAGAGGAAGGTAGGCCTTTTGTGGAGAAGTCTGTTTTTTCCTGTCTCTTTGTTCTGGCTCATCACGTGGCCTAGTGGGAGGGCCTGCTAGTTTGAATCCTGATTTTACTGGAGCCTGTGTTCATGTTCCTTAAGGGTTTTGGCTGGGAAGCAAGAGGAAGGTAGGCCTTTTGTGGAGAAGTCTGTTTTTTCCTGTCTCTTTGTTCCGGCTCATCACGTGGCCTAGTGGGAGGGCCTGCTAGTTTGAATCCTGATTTTACTGGAGCCTGTGTTCATGTTCCTTAAGGGTTTTGGCTGGGAAGCAAGAGGAAGGTAGGCCTTTTGTGGAGAAGCCTGTTTTTTCCTGTCTCTTTGTTCTGGCTCATCACGTGGCCTAGTGGGAGGGCCTGGTAGTTTGAATCCTGATTTTACTGGAGCCTGTGTTCATGTTCCTTAAGGGTTTTGGCTGGGAAGCAAGAGGAAGGTAGGCCTTTTGTGGAGAAGCCTTTTTTTTCCTGCCTCTTTGTTCCGGCTCATCACGTGGCCTAGTGGGAGGGCCTGGTAGTTTGAATCCTGATTTTACTGGAGCCTGTGTTCATGTTCCTTAAGGGTTTTGGCTGGGAAGCAAGAGGAAGGTAGGCCTTTTGTGGAGAAGCCTGTTTTTTCCTGTCTCTTTGTTCCGGCTCATCACATGGCCTAGTGGGAGGGCCTGGTAGTTTGAATCCTGATTTTACTGGAGCCTGTGTTCATTTTCCTTAAGGGTTTTGGCTGGGAAGCAAGAGGAAGGTAGGCCTTTTGTGGAGAAGTCTGTTTTTTCCTGTCTCTTTGTTCCGGCTCATCACATGGCCTAGTGGGAGGGCCTGGTAGTTTGAATCCTGATTTTACTGGAGCCTGTGTTCATGTTCCTTAAGGGTTTTGGCTGGGAAGCAAGAGGAAGGTAGGCCTTTTGTGGAGAAGTCTGTTTTTTCCTGTCTCATTGTTCCGGCTCATCACATGGCCTAGTGGGAGGGCCTGGTAGTTTGAATCCTGATTTTACTGGAGCCTGTGTTCATGTTCCTTAAGGGTTTTGGCTGGGAAGCAAGAGGAAGGTAGGCCTTTTGTGGAGAAGTCTGTTTTTTCCTGTCTCTTTGTTCCGGCTCATCACATGGCCTAGTGGGAGGGCCTGGTAGTTTGAATCCTGATTTTACTGGAGCCTGTGTTCATTTTCCTTAAGGGTTTTGGCTGGGAAGCAAGAGGAAGGTAGGCCTTTTGTGGAGAAGTCTGTTTTTTCCTGTCTCTTTGTTCTGGTTCATCACGTGGCCTAGTGGGAGGGCCTGCTAGTTTGAATCCTGATTTTACTGGAGCCTGTGTTCATATTCCTTAAGGGTTTTGGCTGGGAAGCAAGAGAAAGGTAGGCCTTTTGTGGAGAAGTCTGTTTTTTCCTGTCTCTTTGTTCTGGCTCATCCCGTGGCCTAGTGGGAGGGCCTGGTAGTTTGAATCCTGATTTTACTGGAGCCTGTGTTCATGTTCCTTAAGGGTTTTGGCTGGGAAGCAAGAGGAAGGTAGGCCTTTTGTGGAGAAGTCTGTTTTTTCCTGTCTCTTTGTTCTGGCTCATCACGTGGCCTAGTGGGAGGGCCTGGTAGTTTGAATCCTGATTTTACTGGAGCCTGTGTTCATGTTCCTTAAGGGTTTTGGCTGGGAAGCAAGAGGAAGGTAGGCCTTTTGTGGAGAATCCTGTTTTTTCCTGTCTCTTTGTTCCGGCTCATCACATGGCCTAGTGGGAGGGCCTGGTAGTTTGAATCCTGATTTTACTGGAGCCTGTGTTCATGTTCCTTAAGGGTTTTGGCTGGGAAGCAAGAGGAAGGTAGGCCTTTTGTGGAGAAGTCTGTTTTTTCCTGCCTCTTTGTTCCGGCTCATCACATAGCCTAGTGGGAGGGCCTGGTAGTTTGAATCCTGATTTTACTGGAGCCTGTGTTCATGTTCCTTAAGGGTTTTGGCTGGGAAGCAAGAGGAAGGTAGGCCTTTTGTGGAGAAGTCTGTTTTTTCCTGTCTCTTTGTTCCGGCTCATCACATGGCCTAGTGGGAGGGCCTGGTAGTTTGAATCCTGATTTTACTGGAGCCTGTGTTCATTTTCCTTAAGGGTTTTGGCTGGGAAGCAAGAGGAAGGTAGGCCTTTTGTGGAGAAGTCTGTTTTTTCCTGTCTTTTTGTTCCGGCTCATCACATGGCCTAGTGGGAGGGCCTGGTAGTTTGAATCCTGATTTTACTGGAGCCTGTGTTCATGTTCCTTAAGGGTTTTGGCTGGGAAGCAAGAGGAAGGTAGGCCTTTTGTGGAGAAGTCTGTTTTTTCCTGTCTCATTGTTCCGGCTCATCACGTGGCCTAGTGGGAGGGCCTGGTAGTTTGAATCCTGATTTTACTGGAGCCTGTGTTCATGTTCCTTAAGGGTTTTGGCTGGGAAGCAAGAGGAAGGTAGGCCTTTTGTGGAGAAGTCTGTTTTTTCCTGTCTCTTTGTTCCGGCTCATCACGTGGCCTAGTGGGAGGGCCTGGTAGTTTGAATCCTGATTTTACTGGAGCCTGTGTTCATTTTCCTTAAGGGTTTTGGCTGGGAAGCAAGAGGAAGGTAGGCCTTTTGTGGAGAAGTCTGTTTTTTCCTGTCTCTTTGTTCTGGCTCATCACGTGGCCTAGTGGGAGGGCCTGGTAGTTTGAATCCTGATTTTACTGGAGCCTGTGTTCATGTTCCTTAAGGGTTTTGGCTGGGAAGCAAGAGGAAGGTAGGCCTTTTGTGGAGAAGTCTGTTTTTTCCTGTCTCTTTGTTCCGGCTCATCACGTGGCCTAGTGGGAGGGCCTGGTAGTTTGAATCCTGATTTTACTGGAGCCTGTGTTCATGTTCCTTAAGGGTTTTGGCTGGGAAGCAAGAGGAAGGTAGGCCTTTTGTGGAGAAGTCTGTTTTTTCCTGTCTCTTTGTTCTGGCTCATCACGTGGCCTAGTGGGAGGGCCTGGTAGTTTGAATCCTGATTTTACTGGAGCCTGTGTTCATGTTCCTTAAGGGTTTTGGCTGGGAAGCAAGAGGAAGGTAGGCCTTTTGTGGAGAAGTCTGTTTTTTCCTGTCTCTTTGTTCCGGCTCATCACGTGGCCTAGTGGGAGGGCCTGGTAGTTTGAATCCTGATTTTACTGGAGCCTGTGTTCATGTTCCTTAAGGGTTTTGGCTGGGAAGCAAGAGGAAGGTAGGCCTTTTGTGGAGAAGTCTGTTTTTTCCTGTCTCTTTGTTCCGGCTCATCACGTGGCCTAGTGGGAGGGCCTGGTAGTTTGAATCCTGATTTTACTGGAGCCTGTGTTCATGTTCCTTAAGGGTTTTGGCTGGGAAGCAAGAGGAAGGTAGGCCTTTTGTGGAGAAGTCTGTTTTTTCCTGTCTCTTTGTTCCGGCTCATCACGTGGCCTAGTGGGAGGGCCTGGTAGTTTGAATCCTGATTTTACTGGACCGCGCGCCGAAATACTCTAACTCTATCTCCAACCCCAATATGCTGAATATGGATGTCCTGAAGGAGGGCAGAATTTCAACTTTAAAAAGAGAATGAGGAGGAGAGTGTGTCACATGAAATTCCCTAATCCTATCTCTTACTTAATTTGGTAAAAGAGAGCAGGCCGGGTAGGTGGGACTCGTCAGCCCTGGAAGGCAGCCCATCTAGGAGAAGGAAAACTCCAAATTTAAACCTCCACTGCCCTGTGGCTATATCCACTTATGGAAAGGGCTTCAGGAGATAACCTCGAGGCAAAATCGGGAGCCGGAGTCCCGGAGGCATTTTCTTTCATTCTGCCAACTCCTGCGACGTTGCTGGAACCAGTTGTATTGGCTCTTGCCTTTCCACTGAACCATTTCAGCGATGTGGAGAGGGGGGATTTGCTGCTTGGGTAACAGCCTATCCTCCATACTATTTTACCCAGGCTTCGTGCTCTGGAGAGGACACTCCAGCTTCGCATACAGCGTCGAAACAACATGGGAAGTAGCAGTTACCGGTTATAAGTCTCTGCTCAATTGGCGTAGAGCAGGACGCCAGGGGCTACTTCTGATGGTGGGAGAGGTCATTGCATCTCACTAGGTAGATACCGCCCGCCTTAAGCTGGGCAGCCCCCAGCCAGTAAGGTGCTACCTCGCCACGGTCTGTTAACCTCACGGGGTGCGTGGGGTTTAGGGTGAAACCCGACAAGCAGATCGACAACCGTGCACCATGCAACAATCATAAGAAAACTTCTGCCCTAAAGCTGGGCACCTGGAATGTACGGACAATGACCCCTGGCTTTCCTGACTACGGCTTTCCTAACGACCTGCAAGAAATAGACGATGTGCGCAAGACAGCTGTCATTGACATGGAACTGAATAGACTGCAGATGGACATCGTTGCCCTGCAAGAGAGAAGACTGCCAGACTCGGGATCTGTCAAAGAAAAAAACTTCTCATTCTTCTGGCAGGGAAAACCATCGAATGAGACCAGGGAGTATGGTGTTGGCTTTGCAGTCAGAAATAATCTGCTGAGATCCATTGTTCCACCTACTACGGGGAGTGAAAGAAAAATGTCTCTGCAGCTCCACTCATCAGCAGGACCAGTCACCCTCATTAGTGCATATGCACCAACACTGTCATCCACTACAGAAGTGAAAGACAAATTCTACGACGATCTGGCAGCTACTATCAAAAAAGTCCCTGAAAGAGAGTCACTGTTCATTCTTGGAGACTTTAATGCTAGAGTTGGTGCTGATCACAATTCTTGGCCCACTTGTCTAGGCCGTTTTGGCATTGGAAAGATGAACGAAAATGGCCAACGCTTACTGGAGTTTTGCTGTTACTATGGTCTCTGTGTCAGCAACACATTCTTTAATACGAAGCTGCAACACAGAGTTTCCTGGAGATATCCAAAATCCAAGCATTGGTATCAGCTCGATTTGATCCTCACTAGACGTTCTAGCCTTCCTAGTGTTACGATCACACGCAGCTACCAGAGTGCTGATTGCGATACTGATCACTCCCTGGTGTGTAGTAGAGTAAAACTGCGAACAAAGAAATTGTATCACATGAAAAAGGAAGGAAGACCACGTATTGACATCAACAAGACTCGCGATCAAAGAAAAGTGAAGGAATTTGCCCAAGCACTCGAGGAAACCCTTCCAGGTCCAGCTAATGTAAATGCACCTGAACGATGGGAACACTTCAAGAACACTGTCTACAACACCGCCTTGTCCACCTTCGGCAAGAAAACCAGAAAGATGGCTGACTGGTTCGAAGCCCATTCGGAGGAGTTAATGCCAGCCATTGAGGATAAGAGAAGAGCTCTAGCAGCATACAAAGCCTGTCCTAGCGAGTACAACCTGCAAGCTCTTCGAGCCGCTCGTAGCCAAGTCCAACAGGCTGCCAGGAGATGCTCCAATGACTATTGGCTTCAGCATTCCTCTCAGATACAGATAGCAGCGGACACAGGTAACATCAAAGGAATGTATGATGGTATCAAGCAGGCCTTAGGTCCATTACAGAAGAAATCTGCTCCCTTGAAGTCCACTACAGGTGTGATCATCCAGGACCGAGCACAGCAGATGGAACGCTGGGTGCAGCACTACTCCGAGCTATATTCCAGAAAGAATGTAGTAACCGAAGAAGCATTAGATAACATTGAGTGCCTGCGTGTCTTGGAAGAGCTGGACAGAGAACCAACCCTAGCAGAAATAAATGCGGCCTTGGATTCCCTCACCTCTGGCAAGGCACCTGGAAGGGACAACATCCCTGTTGAAGTGCTGAAATGCGGTAAGGAGATCATCATCACCGAACTGTATGAAATCTTTTGTCTCTGCTGGAGGGAAGGTGGAGTACCACAGGACATGAAGGATGCAAACATTGTCACGTTGTACAAGAACAAAGGTGACAGGGGTGACTGCAATAACTACCGTGGTATCTCTCAGCGTTGTAGGGAAGCTGCTTGCCCGTGTTGTTCTGAAGAGGCTCCAGGTGCTTGCAGACAGAGTCTATCCGGAATCACAGTGTGGATTTCGAGCAAATAGATCCACCACTGACATGGTATTCTCCCTCCGACAGTTGCAGGAGAAATGCAGGGAACAACAACAGCCACTCTTAGTGGCCTTCATAGACCTTACAAAAGCATTTGACTTGGTTAGCAGGGATGGCCTTTTCAAAATACTTCCCAAGATTGGATGTCCACCTCGTCTCCTTAACATCATCAGGTCCTTCCAGGATGGAATGAAAGGCACTGTAGTTTTTGACGGCTCAACATCAGATCCCTTTGACATCCGAAGCGGAGTGAAACAGGGCTGTGTCCTCGCACCAACACTTTTTGGGATCTTTTTTGCTGTCATGCTGAAGCATGCCTTTGGAACTGCAACAGAAGGTGTCTATCTCCGGACTAGATCAGATGGAAAGCTCTTTAATCTCTAGATTGAGAGCGAAGACCAAAGTCCAACTGAAATGCATGCGGGACTTCTTCTTTGCAGACGATGCAGCCATTGTTGCCCACTCTGCTGAAGACCTCCAACAACTCATGAATCGTTTCAGCAAGGCCTGCCAAGACTTTGGACTAACAATCAGCCTGAAGAAAACACAAGTCATGGGCCAGGGTGTGGACTCACCTCCCTCTATTACCATCTCCACACAAGAACTGGAGGTTGTTCATGACTTTGTGTACCTTGGCTCAACCATCTCTGACACCCTCTCTCTAGATGTCGAGCTGGATAAACGCATTGGGAAAGCAGCCACCATGTTCTCTAGACTCACAAAGAGAGTATGGCTCAATAAGAAACTGACAACACATACCAAGATCCAGGTCTATAGAGCCTGTGTCCTGAGCACACTCCTGTACTGCAGCGAGTCCTGGACCCTTTGTGCCCGGCAGGAGAGGAAGCTGAACACCTTCCATATGCGTTGCCTACGACGGATTTTTGGTATCACCTGGCAGGACAGAGTTCCAAATAGAGTAGTCCTAGAACGAGCTGGAATTTTCAGCATGCATACATTACTGAAACAGCGACGTCTACGCTGGCTTGGGCACGTTGTGAGAATGGCTGATGGTCGGATTCCAAAGGATCTCCTATATGGAGAATTAGTGCAGGGAAATTGCCCCAGAGGGAGACCACAGCTGCGATACAAGGATATCTGCAAGCGGGATCTGAAGGCCTTAGGAATAGACCTCAACAGATGGGAAACTCTGACATCTGATCGTTCAGCCTGGAGGCAGGCAGTACATCACGGCCTCTCCCAATTTGAAGAGACCCTTGTCCAGCAGGCTGAGGCAAAGAGGAAGTCACAAAGGAAGCAAAACCAGGGAGCTGGACAGGGGACAGATTGGATTTGTCTCCAGTGTGGAAGGGATTGTCACTCTCGAATTGGCCTCCTCAGCCACACTAGACGCTGTTCCAAGTCCTCCATACAGAGCACGCTACCATAGTCTTTCGAGACTGAAGGATGCCTACTATGATACATATGTTGTTTCCTTATTTCATACTAGCCTTAATTCTTTTAATTGACCGCATTCGCTTCTCTTTTGTTCTTTTTCCTTCATTCTACCCTTAACACAACACTTTCAATTCTTTCCGTTGTTTTCATGTTTTACTTCATTCCAGCCTTAATACAATGAAACGCTTTTGATTTTTTTTTTTTCATTCCAGGCTTTAGAATCTTCAGGTTGTTTCTTGATTTACATCATTTAGGCTTAATACATTGAAATATGATATCTTTCGGATCTTTCTGTTGTTCTTTTAAAATTTCCTTCACGCTCTTAAATATCCTTTCGCTTTTGTTCTTTTGTTGTTTCTTGGTCAACCATTCTAGCCTCTTTCAATTGTTTTTCTGGATTTACATATGATCTCTTTCGCTTCTTTCTGTTCTTCCTCGATATACCTCATTCTACCAAGTCATTGAAAAATGATCCTTCGTTTCTTTCTGTCGTTCTTGCTTTACTTCATTCTAGCCTTTTTACACAGTGGTTTTCTCGTCTTTCTGATGTTCTTTTTTACTAAATGATGTAAATCAAGAACCAACAAAAACAACCTATATTCTAGCTAGGATGAAGGAAATCAAGAACTAACGCGAGAAAGAAGAAGGGTATTGGCTAGGATATTAATCAAGAGAGAACAACAGAAAAAAACGAAAGATGTTTTTTCAATATATTAAGGCTAAAAGATGTAAATGAATGTAAATGATGTAAATAAAACAAACATGATCACTCGCTTCCTCACGTTACCCCTATTAAATGATCGCTTCATTCTGGTTCATTCTTCATTAACTTCATTCTAGCCTTTATAGGTTTTCTGTGCTAACCTTAGTACACTGAAATATGATCATTCGCTTTTTGATTTCATTCTAGCAATACTGAAAAATGATCTCTTTCGGTTTATCTCTTTTTTTATTTGTATACATCCTAGCCTTTTTACACAATTTCTTACTGTTGTTCTTTTAAAATTTCCTTTATTCTAGCCTTAGTACTTAAATATTACCTTTCGATTCTTTCTGTGGTTCTTTCTTGATTCTAGCCTTAGTCTTAAACATGACCTCTTTCGCTTCTTTCTGTACTTTCTTGATATCCTTCATTTTAGCCTTTACACGGAAACCTGATCTCTTTGGATTATTTCTGTTGGTCTTTCACGTTTTACTTTATTCTAGCCTTAATGAAACGTAATCTCTTTTGATTGTTTCTGTTGTTTTTTTTCTTGATTTCTTCATTCTAGCCAAACTAGAACAATCTTTCTTAGATTGCGATCATGTTTAAAAGTATTGAAGCTAGGATGAAAGAAACAAAAGAACAATAAAAGTGATCATATTTGAGAGAAGGCTACAATGAAGGAAATCAAGATCCTCAGATATCATGTTTCAGTGTATAAAGGCTAGAATGAAGTAAATCAAGAAAGAAGAGAAAAAACCGAGATATAAAGAACAACAACCTAATATAAACTTGTGTATTAAGGCTAGAATGAAGTAAATCGAAGGAACAAAATGTCATGTTTCAGGGTATTAAGGCTAGATTCATATAAAGAAGCAGAGACAACCCTAAAGACAACTAGCGTTACAAAGCTAGAATGAAATAAAAAAAAAACAAAGAATCGAAAGAGATCAGGTTTCAGTGTATTAATGCTGGATAAAGGAAGTAAAAAGGAACATCAGAAAGAAGAGAAAACCATTGTGTAAAACAAATATGATCTTTCGATTCATTCTGTTGCTTGTCTTGATGTCAGTCATTCTAGCCTTTATACACTGAAATATATTTCAACACTCTGTTGTTCTTTTTTGATTTTCTTCATTCTAAATATATAACAATTCCTTTAGGTTCTGTTCTTGATTTACATCATGTAGCCTTAATACAGTGAATCACGATCTATTTTACACTTAAATCATGTTGGAATGAAGTAAACCAAGAAAACGACAGAAAGAACCGAAAGACATTTTTTAGAGTATTAAGGCTAGAATGATTTATATCAAGGAAGAAGAGAAAGAAGCAAAATAGGTTACGTTTCAGTGTATTAAAGCTACAAAGGTAATCAAGAAATAACGAGAACGAAGCGCAAGATCATATTTCAGTGTACTAGCTAGAATAGAAACAATCAAACGTAAGCTTGTTCTAGTCTATTAAAGATAGGATAAAGTAAATCGAGAAATAACAGAAAGTATTGAAAGAGATCATAATTCAGTGCATAAAGGCTAAAATGAAGCAAATGAACAACAGAAAGTCGTTTGTGTTCAGGTTAGAATGAAGGAAATCAAGAATGAAAGCGAAAGTCAAAAAAGAAAAAGTAAAGACAGCTTGTTTTAGTGTTTTAGTGTTGCAAAGCTAGAACGAAAAAAAAAAATCAAGAGTATGTTTCATTGTATTAAGGCCAGAATGAAGGAAAACATGAAAGTAAAACAGAATGATTTGAAAGTGTATTAAGGCTAGAATGAAGGAAATAAAGGAAGAACAAGAAAAAGCTAAAGAATCGTTTGAGGGCATTGGCTACATTTAAATCAAGAAACAGAAACAACCTAGAAACAGGTTATTCGTGTATTAAAGCTAGAATGAAGGAAATCAAGAATCTAGAATTTTCTTCATTCTAGCAATACAATGAAATATAATCTCTTGATATTTTGTGTTCTTCTTTCTTGATTTTCTTCATTCTAGTCAATACACTAAAAAAATCTTTAGGAAGTTTTCTTGGTTCTTGATTTACATCATTTAGGCTGATCATTGAAATGATCTCTTTCAGTTTTTTATTCTTTCTTGATTTACTTCATTCGAGCCTTTATGCACTGAAAGATGGTTTTCTCCTCTTTCTGAAGTATGATCTTTTTCAATTCTGTTTTTCTTTCATGTTTTCTAGCCTTAATGCAACGTGATTCCGCTGTTTTTTTCTTGATTTTCTTCATTCTAGCGTTAGTACACTAGAACAGTTTCTCTACGTTTTCTGTTTCTTGATTTACATCATTTAGACAATACACTTAAACCTGATCTCTTTCGATTCTTTTTGATCTTTCTTGATTTACTTCATTCTAGCCTTAATACACGGAAATGTGATCTCTACAAGCTTACTTTAGATTGCTTCTTTATTGACCATTCTAGAAGTAATACTTTTAAACGATCTCTTTCGCTACTTTCTGTTGTTCTTTCCTGAATTCCTTCGTTATAGCCTTTAAACACTCGAACAAGCTGTCAGGATGTTTCTGTTCTTCCTTGATTTACATCATTCTAGCCATAATACTTAACATGACGTCGTTCGCTTTTTTCTGTTCTTTCTTGATATCCTTCTTTCTAGCCTTAATACACTGAAAAATCGATTCTGTTCATTATTTACTTCATCCTAGCCTTAATACACTAGAACAAGCTGTCTTTAGGTTGTTTCTTAATTCTAGCCTGAAACATATTTTCGCTTCTTTCTCGTTCATTCTTGATATCCTTCACTCTAGCCTTAATGCACACACGATCGCCTTCGCTTCTTTTGTTCCTTCTGGATTTCCCTCATTCTAGCCTTAAAACTCTTCAACATGATTTTTCATTTCCTTCTGTTGTTTTCTTCATTTACTTCATTCTAGCCCTTATACACTGAAATATGATCTTTCAATTCTTTCTGTTGTTCTTTCATGATTTCATTCTAGCCTTAATAAACTAGAATAAGCTTACGTTAGGTTGTTTCTGTCTTTCGCTGCTTCGTATTTTCATTCTAGCTTTAATACAAGGAAACGTAATCTGATTTCTGTTGTTCTTTCTTGATTTTCTTCATACAAGCCTTAGTACGTTAGAACAATCTTTCTTTAGGTTGTTTCATCTTGATATTTCGCCTTAATACATTGAAATTATCTCTTTCGGTTCTTTCTGTTGTTCTTTCTAGACTTTATAAAACGAAACGTGATTTCATATGTTCTTTCTTAATTTCCATTTTAGCCTCAGCACTTTTAAACATGATCTCGCTTCTTTGTTCCATCTTAGTTTCAATCTAGCCTTAACCCAATTATGATCTTTCGCTTCACTGTTGTTCTTTCTTCCTTAACATCATTCTAGCCTTTATACAATGAAATATGATCTCTTTCTTTACTTTCTGTTTACTTCATTTCATTCTAGAAATACACTGGAACAGGCGGTCTTTAGGTTCTTTTTCTTGATATCACTCTAAATACCCTGATACATCACATTTTCGCGTCTCTCTCTTCTTCCTTGATTTCCTTCACCAGTGAAGTATGGTCTTTCGCTTCAGTCTGGTTTTTCTTCATTTACTTCCTTCTATACACTGAAACATGATCTCTTTCGTTTCTTTCTTGATTTACTTTATTCTAGCCTTTATTCAGTGAAACAATCGCATTCGTTTCTTTCTTTTGTTCTTTAATAATATCCTTCAGTCTAGCCTTAAATATGATCTTTCACTTCATTCTGTTGCTCTTTCTTAATTTTCTTCATTCTAGGCTTAATACACTATAACAAATCCTTTAGGTTGTTTCTGTTGTTTCTTCTTGATTTACAACATTTAGGCTTAATACATTGAAACATGATCTCTTTCGATCTTTCTGTTGTTCTTTCTTGCTTTCTCTCGTTCTTTCTTGCTTTCCTTCATTCTAGTCAATACACTAGAATAAGCTTTAGGGTTCTTGATTTAAACCTAGCCTAATACCCTGAAACATTATATTTTCGCTTCTTTCTCTTGTTCTTCCTTGATTTCCATCATTCTAGCCTTAATACACAAATACGATTTGTTGCTGCCTTCTTTCTTCATTTACTTCATTCTATATAAACTGAAATATGATCGCTTTCAGGTCTTTCTGTTCATTCATGTTTTACTTCATTCTAGACTTAAAATGAAGAAAAACTCTTTCGATTCTTCCTGTTTTTTCTTGATTTTCATTCTAGCCTTGAGAAAGTAGCGAATGAGATCATATTTCAGTCTATTAAGGCTAGAATGAAGAAAATGAACGAACAGTGCAGCGAAATGAAGTAAATCAAGAAAGAACAACAGAAAGAACCGAAAGAGATCAGGTTTTTAAAGCCTAAATTATGTAATTCCAGAGGAAACAACTTAACCCCCAAAAAAGATTGTTCTAGTGTATTAAGGCTAGAATGAAAAACCAAGAAAACCAACAGAAAAAATCAAAAGAGATTACGTCTCATTGTATTAAGCCTAGAAAGAAAATGAAATGAAGAAAGAACCGAATGCAGCGAAAGATCATTTGTGTATTAAGGCTAGTATGAAGGAAATAAAAAAAGAGAAAATATGTTTCAGGGTACTGCTAGAATGAAGTAAATCAAGAAGGAAAAACGGAGGGAAGCGAAAGTGATCATGTTTCAGTGTCTTAAGGCTACATAATGTAAATCAAGAAACATCCGAAAGAAATTGTCTTTATTAAGGCTAGAAAGAAGAAAATAAAGAAAGAACAAAAAAAGTGTTGAAAGAGATCATATTTCGGTGTATAAAAGCTAGAATGAAGTGAAGAACAGAAGGAAGCGAAATATATTTAAGAGTGCTAAGAATGAAGAAAGAAAAAGAAAAGCGAAAATATTTCAGGGAATTAAAGCTAGATATAAATCAAGAAACAGAAACCTAAAGAGCTTTTCCTAGTATGTTAAGGCTAGAATGAAGGAAATCAAGAAAGTAGCGAAAATGTTTCACGTTAATGGCTATATTCAAATCAAGAAACAGAAACAAACTAGACGGCTTGTTCTAGTGTTACGAGGCTTGAATGAAGTAAATCAAGAAAGATCAAAAAGAATCGAAAGAGATCAGGTTTAAGTGTATTGTCTAAATGATGTAAATCAAGAAACAGAAAACGTAGAGAAACTGTTCTAGTGTACTAACGCTAGAATGAAGAAAATCAAGAAAAAAACAGCGGAATCACGTTGCATTAAGGCTAGAAAACATGAAAGAAAAACAGAATTGAAAAAGATCATACTTCAGAAAGAGGAGAAAACCATCTTTCAGTGCATAAAGGCTCGAATGAAGTAAATCAAGAAAGAACAAAAAACTGAAAGAGATCATTTCAATGATCAGCCTAAATGATGTAAATCAAGAACCAAGAAAACTTCCTAAAGATTTTTCTAGTGTATTGACTAGAATGAAGAAAATCAAGAAAGAAGAACACAAAATATCAAGAGATTATATTTCATTGTATTGCTAGAATGAAGAAAATTCTAGATTCTTGATTTCCTTCATTCTAGCTTTAATACACGAATAACCTGTTTCTAGGTTGTTTCTGTTTCTTGATTTAAATGTAGCCAATGCCCTCAAACGATTCTTTAGCTTTTTCTTGTTCTTCCTTTATTTCCTTCATTCTAGCCTTAATACACTTTCAAATCATTCGGTTTTACTTTCATGTTTTCCTTCATTCTGGCCTTAATAAACATACTCGATTTTTTTTTTCGTTCTAGCTTTGCAACACTAAAACACTAAAACAAGCTGTCTTTACTTTTTCTTTTTTGTTTTGAATCTAGCCTTAATAACCTGAAAGACTTTCGCTTTCATTCTTGATTTCCTTCTTTCCAACCTGAACACAAACGACTTTCTGTTGTTCATTTGCTTCATTTTAGCCTCTTTCAATACTTTCTGTTATTTCTCGATTTACTTTATCCTATCTTTAATAGACTAGAACAAGCTTACGTTTGTTTCTATTCTAGCTAGTACACTGAAATGATCTTTCGCTTCGTTCTCGTTATTTCTTGATTACCATTGTAGCTTTAATACACTGAAACGTAACCTATTTTGCTTCTTTCTCTTCTTCCTTGATTTAAATCATTCTAGCCTTAATACTCTGAAAAAAGTCTTTCGGTTCTTTCTGTCGTTTTCCTGGTTTACTTCATTCTAACATGATTTAAGTGTAAAATAGATCGTGATTCAATGTATTAAGGCTACATGATGTAAATCAAGAAGAAAAAAAAGAAACAACCTGAAGAAATTCTTTCTGTTGTTCTTTCTTGATTTCATTCCAGCCTTTAAACACTGAAATATGATTTTCAATTCATTCTGTTTACATCTTTTGGTTCATTCTAGCGTTAACACAATGAAAGGTAATCTCTTTTGATTCTTTCTAGTGCTTTTTCTTGATTTCTTCATTCTAGCCAACCTAGAACAATCTTTCTTAGGTTGTTTTATTCTTCATTTACATCATTTAGGCTTAACACGTTGAAACATGATCTCTTTCGGGGTTTTTTTGTTGTTCTTTCTCGATTTACTTCGTCCCAGCCTTTAATACACTAGAACAAGCTTTGGTTGTTTCTGTTCTAGCTTTAGTACAGTGAAATATGATCTTCCGCTTCTTGTTATTTCTTGATTTCCTTCATTCTAGCCTTAATTCACTGAAACATGATTTAAGTGTAAAATAGATCGTGTTTCAATATATTAAGGCTACATGAAGAAACAACAGAAACAACATAAATAAGTTATAGTATATTAACAGCCTATCCTCCATATTGCCTTACCCGGGCTTCATGCTCTGGAGAGGACACTCCTCCATTCAGAGCATGTTACCATAGTCTCTCGAGACTGAAGGATGCCTATGCTATTAAGGCTAGAATGAAGGAAATCAAGAAAGAACAGAATGAAGCGAAAGATCATATTTAAGTGTTAAGGATATCCAGAACCTGAGAAAGAAAAGAAAATGTGTTTCAGGGTATTAAGGCTAGATTTAAAATCAAGAAACAGAAACAACCTAAAGACCGCTTGAAGTAAATCAAGCAAGAACAACAGAAAGAACCGAAAGAGGTCATAATTCAGTGTATAAAGGCTAGAATGACTTAAATGAAGACAAGCTACAGAATGAAGCAAAAGATCATATTTAAGGTTAGACTGAAGGAAATCACGAAAGAACACAAAAAAGAAGCGAAAGTGTATAAAGTCTAGAAAGTAAATGAAGAAAGAACGGAAGAGATAATGTTTCAATTTCTTAAGGCTACATGATGTAAATCAAGAAGAAACAACAGAAACAACCTAAAGGAATTGTTATATATTTAGAATGAAGAAAATCAAGAAAGAACAACAGAAAGTGTTGAAATATATTTCAGTGTATAAAGGCTAGAATGACTGAAATCAAGACAAGCAACAGAATGAATCGAAAGATCATATTTGTTAGAGTGAAGGAAATCACGAAAACAAAAAGCGAAAGCGATCAATGTATAAAGGCTAGAAAGTAGAAAAAAAACCAGACTGAAGCGAAAGGTCATATTTGTTAATATTAGTGTAGGAAGTAAAGGAAGAACAAGAAGCGAAAGCATCATGCTTCACGGTTTTTAACCTAAAGACTGCTTGTTCTATATTGGCTAGAACGAAGTAAATCGAAGGAATAACAAAGTTTTGAAAGAGATCATATTTCAGTGTACAGCTACAATAAAGTTAAGGAAGAAACAACAAGAGAATGAAGCGAAAGATCATATTTAACAGTGTTAAGGCTAGAATGGATAAAGAAAGAACAAACAAGCGAATGCGAGCATTAATAATATTGAGGCTAGAATGAAAGAAATAAGGAGAGAACAAAAATAGAAGCGAAAGTGATCATGTTTAAGAGAAGGCTACAATGAAGAATAGCGAAAGATCAGAAATCATCTTTCAGTGTATAAAGGCTAGAATGACGTATATCAAGAAAGAACAGTAGGGAGCGAAAGACATCATATATTAAGAACAACAGAAATAACATAAGTTGTTCTGGTGTAATAAGGCGAGAAGGTATATCGAAAGAACAACAGAATGGAAAATCATATTTCAACTGAAGCGAAAGATCATGTTTATGTCTTAAGGATATCAAGAAAGAACAAGAAAAAGAAGCGAAAATATCATGTTTCAGGGTATTAAGGCTAGATTCAGATAAAGAAGCAACCTAAAAGCTTGTTTTAGTGTTACAAAGCTAGAATGAAATTAGTAAAACAACAGAGAGAATCGGAAGAGATCAGGTTTAAGTGTATTAAGACTAGAATAGATATCAAATAAGAATCAGAAAGAATCAAAAGAGGTCATGTTTGTTAAGGCTAGAAAAAAAGTAAAAAAAGAACCGAAAGAGAAAACCGTTTAAAAGTAGAATGAAGTAAACCAAGAAAGAACGACAGAAAGAACGGAAAGAGCATTTCTCAGTGAATTGTTAGAATTTTGTAAATCAATGAATAGAAGCAAAATATATAATATTTCAGTGTATTGCTAGAAGGAAGTCAAGAAATAACGAAGAAGCGAACGAGATCATGTTTCAGTGTACTAAAGCTAGAACGTAAGCTCGTTCTAGAGTAGTAAGGCTAGACTGAAGTAAAGGGAAAAAAGCCATTATTGAAAGAGATCACATTTCAGTGTAAGGGTGATCAAGAAAACAAAAGAATGAAGCGAACTCATACTTAATTGTTACAATTTGAATGAAGGAAATTGAAAAAGAACAGAGAACCGAAAGATATCATATTTCAATGTAAACCAAAATGATGTAAACAAGAACCAACAAAAACAACCTAATGACATCTTATTGTAGTGTATTAAAGCTAGAATGAATGAAATCAAGAAAGAAAGCGAGAAAGAAGCGCATCTATATATCATGGTTTTGGCTGGGAAGCAAGAGGAAGGTAGGCCTTTTGTGGAGAAGTCTGTTTTTTCCTGTCTCTTTGTTCTGGCTCATCACATGGCCTAGTGGGAGGGCCTGGTAGTTTGAATCCTGATTTTACTGGAGCCTGTGTTCATTTTCCTTAAGGGTTTTGGCTGGGAAGCAAGAGGAAGGAAGGCCTTTTGTGGAGAGGTCTGTTTTTTCCTGTCTCTTTGTTCTGGCTCATCCCATGGCCTAGTGGGAGGGCCTGGTAGTTTGAATCCTGATTTTACTGGAGCCTGTGTTCATTTTCCTTAAGGGTTTTGGCTGGGAAGCAAGAGGAAGGTAGGCCTTTTGTGGAGAGGTCTGTTTTTTCCTGTCTCTTTGTTCTGGCTCATCACATGGCCTAGTGGGAGGGCCTGGTAGTTTGAATCCTGATTTTACTGGAGCCTGTGTTCATTTTTCTTAAGGGTTTTGGCTGGGAAGCAAGAGGAAGGTAGGCCTTTTGTGGAGAGGTCTGTTTTTTCCTGTCTCTTTGTTCTGGCTCATCACGTGGCCTAGTGGGAGGGCCTGGTAGTTTGAATCCTGATTTTACTGGAGCCTGTGTTCATTTTCCTTAAGGGTTTTGGCTGGGAAGCAAGAGGAAGGTAGGCCTTTTGCGGAGAGGTCTGTTTTTTCCTGTCTCTTTGTTCTGGCTCATCACGTGGCCTAGTGGGAGGGCCTGCTAGTTTGAATCCTGATTTTACTGGAGCCTGTGTTCATTTTCCTTAAGGGTTTTGGCTGGGAAGCAAGAGGAAGGTAGGCCTTTTGTGGAGAAGTCTGTTTTTTCCTGTCTCTTTGTTCTGGCTCATCACGTGGCCTAGTGGGAGGGCCTGCTAGTTTGAATCCTGATTTTACTGGAGCCTGTGTTCATGTTCCTTAAGGGTTTTGGCTGGGAAGCAAGAGGAAGGTAGGCCTTTTGTGGAGAAGTCTGTTTTTTCCTGTCTCTTTGTTCCGGCTCATCACGTGGCCTAGTGGGAGGGCCTGGTAGTTTGAATCCTGATTTTACTGGAGCCTGTGTTCATGTTCCTTAAGGATTTTGGCTGGGAAGCAAGAGGAAGGTAGGCCTTTTGTGGAGAAGTCTGTTTTTTCCTGTCTCTTTGTTCCGGCTCATCACGTGGCCTAGTGGGAGGGCCTGGTAGTTTGAATCCTGATTTTACTGGAGCCTGTGTTCATGTTCCTTAAGGGTTTTGGCTGGGAAGCAAGAGGAAGGTAGGCCTTTTGTGGAGAAGTCTGTTTTTTCCTGTCTCTTTGTTCCGGCTCATCACGTGGCCTAGTGGGAGGGCCTGGTAGTTTGAATCCTGATTTTACTGGAGCCTGTGTTCATTTTCCTTAAGGGTTTTGGCTGGGAAGCAAGAGGAAGGAAGGCCTTTTGTGGAGAGGTCTGTTTTTTCCTGTCTCTTTGTTCCGGCTCATCACATGGCCTAGTGGGAGGGCCTGGTAGTTTGAATCCTGATTTTACTGGAGCCTGTGTTCATTTTCCTTAAGGGTTTTGGCTGGGAAGCAAGAGGAAGGTAGGCCTTTTGTGGAGAGGTCTGTTTTTTCCTGTCTCTTTGTTCCGGCTCATCACATGGCCTAGTGGGAGGGCCTGGTAGTTTGAATCCTGATTTTACTGGAGCCTGTGTTCATTTTCCTTAAGGGTTTTGGCTGGGAAGCAAGAGGAAGGTAGGCCTTTTGTGGAGAGGTCTGTTTTTTCCTGTCTCTTTGTTCCGGCTCATCACATGGCCTAGTGGGAGGGCCTGGTAGTTTGAATCCTGATTTTACTGGAGCCTGTGTTCATTTTCCTTAAGGGTTTTGGCTGGGAAGCAAGAGGAAGGTAGGCCTTTTGTGGAGAGGTCTGTTTTTTCCTGTCTCTTTGTTCTGGCTCATCACATGGCCTAGTGGGAGGGCCTGGTAGTTTGAATCCTGATTTTACTGGAGCCTGTGTTCATGTTCCTTAAGGGTTTTGGCTGGGAAGCAAGAGGAAGGTAGGCCTTTTGTGGAGAAGTCTGTTTTTTCCTGTCTCTTTGTTCCGGCTCATCACATGGCCTAGTGGGAGGGCCTGGTAGTTTGAATCCTGATTTTACTGGAGCCTGTGTTCATGTTCCTTAAGGGTTTTGGCTGGGAAGCAAGAGGAAGGTAGGCCTTTTGTGGAGAAGTCTGTTTTTTCCTGTCTCTTTGTTCCGGCTCATCACATGGCCTAGTGGGAGGGCCTGGTAGTTTGAATCCTGATTTTACTGGAGCCTGTGTTCATGTTCCTTAAGGGTTTTGGCTGGGAAGCAAGAGGAAGGTAGGCCTTTTGTGGAGAAGTCTGTTTTTTCCTGTCTCTTTGTTCCGGCTCATCACATGGCCTAGTGGGAGGGCCTGGTAGTTTGAATCCTGATTTTACTGGAGCCTGTGTTCATGTTCCTTAAGGGTTTTGGCTGGGAAGCAAGAGGAAGGTAGGCCTTTTGTGGAGAAGTCTGTTTTTTCCTGTCTCTTTGTTCCGGCTCATCACATGGCCTAGTGGGAGGGCCTGGTAGTTTGAATCCTGATTTTACTGGAGCCTGTGTTCATTTTCCTTAAGGGTTTTGGCTGGGAAGCAAGAGGAAGGTAGGCCTTTTGTGGAGAAGTCTGTTTTTTCCTGTCTCTTTGTTCCGGCTCATCACGTGGCCTAGTGGGAGGGCCTGGTAGTTTGAATCCTGATTTTACTGGAGCCTGTGTTCATTTTCCTTAAGGGTTTTGGCTGGGAAGCAAGAGGAAGGTAGGCCTTTTGTGGAGAAGTCTGTTTTTTCCTGTCTCTTTGTTCCGGCTCATCACGTGGCCTAGTGGGAGGGCCTGGTAGTTTGAATCCTGATTTTACTGGAGCCTGTGTTCATTTTCCTTAAGGGTTTTGGCTGGGAAGCAAGAGGAAGGTAGGCCTTTTGTGGAGAAGTCTGTTTTTTCCTGTCTCTTTGTTCCGGCTCATCACGTGGCCTAGTGGGAGGGCCTGGTAGTTTGAATCCTGATTTTACTGGAGCCTGTGTTCATGTTCCTTAAGGGTTTTGGCTGGGAAGCAAGAGGAAGGTAGGCCTTTTGTGGAGAAGTCTGTTTTTTCCTGTCTCTTTGTTCCGGCTCATCACGTGGCCTAGTGGGAGGGCCTGGTAGTTTGAATCCTGATTTTACTGGAGCCTGTGTTCATGTTCCTTAAGGGTTTTGGCTGGGAAGCAAGAGGAAGGTAGGCCTTTTGTGGAGAAGTCTGTTTTTTCCTGTCTCTTTGTTCCGGCTCATCACGTGGCCTAGTGGGAGGGCCTGGTAGTTTGAATCCTGATTTTACTGGAGCCTGTGTTCATGTTCCTTAAGGGTTTTGGCTGGGAAGCAAGAGGAAGGTAGGCCTTTTGTGGAGAAGTCTGTTTTTTCCTGTCTCTTTGTTCCGGCTCATCACGTGGCCTAGTGGGAGGGCCTGGTAGTTTGAATCCTGATTTTACTGGAGCCTGTGTTCATGTTCCTTAAGGGTTTTCGCTGGGAAGCAAGAGGAAGGTAGGCCTTTTGTGGAGAAGTCTGTTTTTTCCTGTCTCTTTGTTCCGGCTCATCACGTGGCCTAGTGGGAGGGCCTGGTAGTTTGAATCCTGATTTTACTGGAGCCTGTGTTCATGTTCCTTAAGGGTTTTGGCTGGGAAGCAAGAGGAAGGTAGGCCTTTTGTGGAGAAGTCTGTTTTTTCCTGTCTCTTTGTTCTGGCTCATCACGTGGCCTAGTGGGAGGGCCTGGTAGTTTGAATCCTGATTTTACTGGAGCCTGTGTTCATGTTCCTTAAGGGTTTTGGCTGGGAAGCAAGAGGAAGGTAGGCCTTTTGTGGAGAAGTCTGTTTTTTCCTGTCTCTTTGTTCCGGCTCATCACATGGCCTAGTGGGAGGGCCTGGTAGTTTGAATCCTGATTTTACTGGAGCCTGTGTTCATTTTCCTTAAGGGTTTTGGCTGGGAAGCAAGAGGAAGGAAGGCCTTTTGTGGAGAGGTCTGTTTTTTCCTGTCTCTTTGTTCCGGCTCATCACATGGCCTAGTGGGAGGGCCTGGTAGTTTGAATCCTGATTTTACTGGAGCCTGTGTTCATTTTCCTTAAGGGTTTTGGCTGGGAAGCAAGAGGAAGGTAGGCCTTTTGTGGAGAGGTCTGTTTTTTCCTGTCTCTTTGTTCTGGCTCATCACATGGCCTAGTGGGAGGGCCTGGTAGTTTGAATCCTGATTTTACTGGAGCCTGTGTTCATTTTTCTTAAGGGTTTTGGCTGGGAAGCAAGAGGAAGGTAGGCCTTTTGTGGAGAGGTCTGTTTTTTCCTGTCTCTTTGTTCTGGCTTATCACATGGCCTAGTGGGAGGGCCTGGTAGTTTGAATCCTGATTTTACTGGAGCCTGTGTTCATGTTCCTTAAGGGTTTTGGCTGGGAAGCAAGAGGAAGGTAGGCCTTTTGTGGAGAAGTCTGTTTTTTCCTGTCTCTTTGTTCCGGCTCATCACGTGGCCTAGTGGGAGGGCCTGGTAGTTTGAATCCTGATTTTACTGGAGCCTGTGTTCATGTTCCTTAAGGGTTTTGGCTGGGAAGCAAGAGGAAGGTAGGCCTTTTGTGGAGAAGTCTGTTTTTTCCTGTCTCTTTGTTCCGGCTCATCACGTGGCCTAGTGGGAGGGCCTGGTAGTTTGAATCCTGATTTTACTGGAGCCTGTGTTCATTTTCCTTAAGGGTTTTGGCTGGGAAGCAAGAGGAAGGTAGGCCTTTTGTGGAGAAGTCTGTTTTTTCCTGTCTCTTTGTTCCGGCTCATCACGTGGCCTAGTGGGAGGGCCTGGTAGTTTGAATCCTGATTTTACTGGAGCCTGTGTTCATTTTCCTTAAGGGTTTTGGCTGGGAAGCAAGAGGAAGGTAGGCCTTTTGTGGAGAAGTCTGTTTTTTCCTGTCTCTTTGTTCCGGCTCATCACGTGGCCTAGTGGGAGGGCCTGGTAGTTTGAATCCTGATTTTACTGGAGCCTGTGTTCATGTTCCTTAAGGGTTTTGGCTGGGAAGCAAGAGGAAGGTAGGCCTTTTGTGGAGAAGTCTGTTTTTTCCTGTCTCTTTGTTCCGGCTCATCACGTGGCCTAGTGGGAGGGCCTGGTAGTTTGAATCCTGATTTTACTGGAGCCTGTGTTCATGTTCCTTAAGGGTTTTGGCTGGGAAGCAAGAGGAAGGTAGGCCTTTTGTGGAGAAGTCTGTTTTTTCCTGTCTCTTTGTTCCGGCTCATCACGTGGCCTAGTGGGAGGGCCTGGTAGTTTGAATCCTGATTTTACTGGAGCCTGTGTTCATGTTCCTTAAGGGTTTTGGCTGGGAAGCAAGAGGAAGGTAGGCCTTTTGTGGAGAAGTCTGTTTTTTCCTGTCTCTTTGTTCCGGCTCATCACGTGGCCTAGTGGGAGGGCCTGGTAGTTTGAATCCTGATTTTACTGGAGCCTGTGTTCATGTTCCTTAAGGGTTTTGGCTGGGAAGCAAGAGGAAGGTAGGCCTTTTGTGGAGAAGTCTGTTTTTTCCTGTCTCTTTGTTCTGGCTCATCACGTGGCCTAGTGGGAGGGCCTGGTAGTTTGAATCCTGATTTTACTGGAGCCTGTGTTCATGTTCCTTAAGGGTTTTGGCTGGGAAGCAAGAGGAAGGTAGGCCTTTTGTGGAGAAGTCTGTTTTTTCCTGTCTCTTTGTTCCGGCTCATCACATGGCCTAGTGGGAGGGCCTGGTAGTTTGAATCCTGATTTTACTGGAGCCTGTGTTCATTTTCCTTAAGGGTTTTGGCTGGGAAGCAAGAGGAAGGAAGGCCTTTTGTGGAGAGGTCTGTTTTTTCCTGTCTCTTTGTTCCGGCTCATCACATGGCCTAGTGGGAGGGCCTGGTAGTTTGAATCCTGATTTTACTGGAGCCTGTGTTCATTTTCCTTAAGGGTTTTGGCTGGGAAGCAAGAGGAAGGTAGGCCTTTTGTGGAGAGGTCTGTTTTTTCCTGTCTCTTTGTTCTGGCTCATCACATGGCCTAGTGGGAGGGCCTGGTAGTTTGAATCCTGATTTTACTGGAGCCTGTGTTCATTTTTCTTAAGGGTTTTGGCTGGGAAGCAAGAGGAAAGTAGGCCTTTTGTGGAGAGGTCTGTTTTTTCCTGTCTCTTTGTTCTGGCTTATCACATGGCCTAGTGGGAGGGCCTGGTAGTTTGAATCCTGATTTTACTGGAGCCTGTGTTCATGTTCCTTAAGGGTTTTGGCTGGGAAGCAAGAGGAAGGTAGGCCTTTTGTGGAGAGGTCTGTTTTTTCCTGTCTCTTTGTTCCGGCTCATCACGTGGCCTAGTGGGAGGGCCTGGTAGTTTGAATCCTGATTTTACTGGAGCCTGTGTTCATTTTTCTTAAGGGTTTTGGCTGGGAAGCAAGAGGAAAGTAGGCCTTTTGTGGAGAGGTCTGTTTTTTCCTGTCTCTTTGTTCTGGCTCATCACGTGGCCTAGTGGGAGGGCCTGGTAGTTTGAATCCTGATTTTACTGGAGCCTGTGTTCATGTTCCTTAAGGGTTTTGGCTGGGAAGCAAGAGGAAGGTAGGCCTTTTGTGGAGAAGTCTGTTTTTTCCTGTCTCTTTGTTCTGGCTCATCACGTGGCCTAGTGGGAGGGCCTGCTAGTTTGAATCCTGATTTTACTGGAGCCTGTGTTCATGTTCCTTAAGGGTTTTGGCTGGGAAGCAAGAGGAAGGTAGGCCTTTTGTGGAGAAGTCTGTTTTTTCCTGTCTCTTTGTTCCGGCTCATCACGTGGCCTAGTGGGAGGGCCTGGTAGTTTGAATCCTGATTTTACTGGAGCCTGTGTTCATGTTCCTTAAGGGTTTTGGCTGGGAAGCAAGAGGAAGGTAGGCCTTTTGTGGAGAAGTCTGTTTTTTCCTGTCTCTTTGTTCTGGCTCATCACGTGGCCTAGTGGGAGGGCCTGGTAGTTTGAATCCTGATTTTACTGGAGCCTGTGTTCATTTTTCTTAAGGGTTTTGGCTGGGAAGCAAGAGGAAAGTAGGCCTTTTGTGGAGAGGTCTGTTTTTTCCTGTCTCTTTGTTCTGGCTTATCACATGGCCTAGTGGGAGGGCCTGGTAGTTTGAATCCTGATTTTACTGGAGCCTGTGTTCATGTTCCTTAAGGGTTTTGGCTGGGAAGCAAGAGGAAGGTAGGCCTTTTGTGGAGAAGTCTGTTTTTTCCTGTCTCTTTGTTCCGGCTCATCACATGGCCTAGTGGGAGGGCCTGGTAGTTTGAATCCTGATTTTACTGGAGCCTGTGTTCATTTTCCTTAAGGGTTTTGGCTGGGAAGCAAGAGGAAGGTAGGCCTTTTGTGGAGAGGTCTGTTTTTTCCTGTCTCTTTGTTCTGGCTCATCACGTGGCCTAGTGGGAGGGCCTGGTAGTTTGAATCCTGATTTTACTGGAACCTGTGTTCATTTTTCTTAAGGGTTTTGGCTGGGAAGCAAGAGGAAAGTAGGCCTTTTGTGGAGAGGTCTGTTTTTTCCTGTCTCTTTGTTCTGGCTCATCACATGGCCTAGTGGGAGGGCCTGGTAGTTTGAATCCTGATTTTACTGGAGCCTGTGTTCATGTTCCTTAAGGGTTTTGGCTGGGAAGCAAGAGGAAGGTAGGCCTTTTGTGGAGAAGTCTGTTTTTTCCTGTCTCTTTGTTCTGGCTCATCACGTGGCCTAGTGGGAGGGCCTGCTAGTTTGAATCCTGATTTTACTGGAGCCTGTGTTCATGTTCCTTAAGGGTTTTGGCTGGGAAGCAAGAGGAAGGTAGGCCTTTTGTGGAGAAGTCTGTTTTTTCCTGTCTCTTTGTTCTGGCTCATCACGTGGCCTAGTGGGAGGGCCTGCTAGTTTGAATCCTGATTTTACTGGAGCCTGTGTTCATGTTCCTTAAGGGTTTTGGCTGGGAAGCAAGAGGAAGGTAGGCCTTTTGTGGAGAAGTCTGTTTTTTCCTGTCTCTTTGTTCCGGCTCATCACGTGGCCTAGTGGGAGGGCCTGGTAGTTTGAATCCTGATTTTACTGGAGCCTGTGTTCATGTTCCTTAAGGGTTTTGGCTGGGAAGCAAGAGGAAGGTAGGCCTTTGGTGGAGAAGTCTGTTTTTTCCTGTCTCTTTGTTCCGGCTCATCACGTGGCCTAGTGGGAGGGCCTGGTAGTTTGAATCCTGATTTTACTGGAGCCTGTGTTCATGTTCCTTAAGGGTTTTGGCTGGGAAGCAAGAGGAAGGTAGGCCTTTGGTGGAGAAGTCTGTTTTTTCCTGTCTCTTTGTTCCGGCTCATCACGTGGCCTAGTGGGAGGGCCTGGTAGTTTGAATCCTGATTTTACTGGAGCCTGTGTTCATGTTCCTTAAGGGTTTTGGCTGGGAAGCAAGAGGAAGGTAGGCCTTTTGTGGAGAAGTCTGTTTTTTCCTGTCTCTTTGTTCCGGCTCATCACGTGGCCTAGTGGGAGGGCCTGGTAGTTTGAATCCTGATTTTACTGGAGCCTGTGTTCATGTTCCTTAAGGGTTTTGGCTGGGAAGCAAGAGGAAGGTAGGCCTTTGGTGGAGAAGTCTGTTTTTTCCTGTCTCTTTGTTCTGGCTCATCACGTGGCCTAGTGGGAGGGCCTGGTAGTTTGAATCCTGATTTTACTGGAGCCTGTGTTCATTTTCCTTAAGGGTTTTGGCTGGGAAGCAAGAGGAAGGTAGGCCTTTTGTGGAGAAGTCTGTTTTTTCCTGTCTCTTTGTTCCGGCTCATCACGTGGCCTAGTGGGAGGGCCTGGTAGTTTGAATCCTGATTTTACTGGAGCCTGTGTTCATGTTCCTTAAGGGTTTTGGCTGGGAAGCAAGAGGAAGGTAGGCCTTTTGTGGAGAAGTCTGTTTTTTCCTGTCTCTTTGTTCTGGCTCATCACGTGGCCTAGTGGGAGGGCCTGGTAGTTTGAATCCTGATTTTACTGGAGCCTGTGTTCATTTTCCTTAAGGGTTTTGGCTGGGAAGCAAGAGGAAGGTAGGCCTTTTGTGGAGAAGTCTGTTTTTTCCTGTCTCTTTGTTCCGGCTCATCACATGGCCTAGTGGGAGGGCCTGGTAGTTTGAATCCTGATTTTACTGGAGCCTGTGTTCATGTTCCTTAAGGGTTTTGGCTGGGAAGCAAGAGGAAGGTAGGCCTTTTGTGGAGAAGTCTGTTTTTTCCTGTCTCTTTGTTCTGGCTCATCACGTGGCCTAGTGGGAGGGCCTGCTAGTTTGAATCCTGATTTTACTGGAGCCTGTGTTCATGTTCCTTAAGGGTTTTGGCTGGGAAGCAAGAGGAAGGTAGGCCTTTTGTGGAGAAGTCTGTTTTTTCCTGTCTCTTTGTTCCGGCTCATCACGTGGCCTAGTGGGAGGGCCTGGTAGTTTGAATCCTGATTTTACTGGAGCCTGTGTTCATGTTCCTTAAGGGTTTTGGCTGGGAAGCAAGAGGAAGGTAGGCCTTTTGTGGAGAAGCCTGTTTTTTCCTGTCTCTTTGTTCTGGCTCATCACGTGGCCTAGTGGGAGGGCCTGGTAGTTTGAATCCTGATTTTACTGGAGCCTGTGTTCATGTTCCTTAAGGGTTTTGGCTGGGAAGCAAGAGGAAGGTAGGCCTTTTGTGGAGAAGCCTGTTTTTTCCTGTCTCTTTGTTCCGGCTCATCACGTGGCCTAGTGGGAGGGCCTGGTAGTTTGAATCCTGATTTTACTGGAGCCTGTGTTCATGTTCCTTAAGGGTTTTGGCTGGGAAGCAAGAGGAAGGTAGGCCTTTTGTGGAGAAGCCTGTTTTTTCCTGTCTCTTTGTTCCGGCTCATCACATGGCCTAGTGGGAGGGCCTGCTAGTTTGAATCCTGATTTTACTGGAGCCTGTGTTCATGTTCCTTAAGGGTTTTGGCTGGGAAGCAAGAGGAAGGTAGGCCTTTTGTGGAGAAGTCTGTTTTTTCCTGTCTCTTTGTTCCGGCTCATCACATGGCCTAGTGGGAGGGCCTGGTAGTTTGAATCCTGATTTTACTGGAGCCTGTGTTCATTTTCCTTAAGGGTTTTGGCTGGGAAGCAAGAGGAAGGTAGGCCTTTTGTGGAGAAGTCTGTTTTTTCCTGTCTCTTTGTTCCGGCTCATCACATGGCCTAGTGGGAGGGCCTGGTAGTTTGAATCCTGATTTTACTGGAGCCTGTATTCATTTTCCTTAAGGGTTTTGGCTGGGAAGCAAGAGGAAGGTAGGCCTTTTGTGGAGAAGTCTGTTTTTTCCTGTCTCTTTGTTCCGGCTCATCACATGGCCTAGTGGGAGGGCCTGGTAGTTTGAATCCTGATTTTACTGGAGCCTGTGTTCATGTTCCTTAAGGGTTTTGGCTGGGAAGCAAGAGGAAGGTAGGCCTTTTGTGGAGAAGTCTGTTTTTTCCTGTCTCATTGTTCCGGCTCATCACATGGCCTAGTGGGAGGGCCTGGTAGTTTGAATCCTGATTTTACTGGAGCCTGTGTTCATGTTCCTTAAGGGTTTTGGCTGGGAAGCAAGAGGAAGGTAGGCCTTTTGTGGAGAAGTCTGTTTTTTCCTGTCTCTTTGTTCCGGCTCATCACATGGCCTAGTGGGAGGGCCTGGTAGTTTGAATCCTGATTTTACTGGAGCCTGTGTTCATTTTCCTTAAGGGTTTTGGCTGGGAAGCAAGAGGAAGGTAGGCCTTTTGTGGAGAAGTCTGTTTTTTTCCTGTCTCTTTGTTCTGGCTCATCACGTGGCCTAGTGGGAGGGCCTGCTAGTTTGAATCCTGATTTTACTGGAGCCTGTGTTCATGTTCCTTAAGGGTTTTGGCTGGGAAGCAAGAGGAAGGTAGGCCTTTTGTGGAGAAGTCTGTTTTTTCCTGTCTCTTTGTTCTGGCTCATCCCGTGGCCTAGTGGGAGGGCCTGGTAGTTTGAATCCTGATTTTACTGGAGCCTGTGTTCATGTTCCTTAAGGGTTTTGGCTGGGAAGCAAGAGGAAGGTAGGCCTTTTGTGGAGAAGTCTGTTTTTTCCTGTCTCTTTGTTCTGGCTCATCACGTGGCCTAGTGGGAGGGCCTGGTAGTTTGAATCCTGATTTTACTGGAGCCTGTGTTCATATTCCTTAAGGGTTTTGGCTGGGAAGCAAGAGGAAGGTAGGCCTTTTGTGGAGAAGCCTGTTTTTTCCTGTCTCTTTGTTCCGGCTCATCACGTGGCCTAGTGGGAGGGCCTGGTAGTTTGAATCCTGATTTTACTGGAGCCTGTGTTCATGTTCCTTAAGGGTTTTGGCTGGGAAGCAAGAGGAAGGTAGGCCTTTTGTGGAGAAGCCTGTTTTTTCCTGTCTCTTTGTTCCGGCTCATCACACGGCCTAGTGGGAGGGCCTGCTAGTTTGAATCCTGATTTTACTGGAGCCTGTGTTCATGTTCCTTAAGGGTTTTGGCTGGGAAGCAAGAGGAAGGTAGGCCTTTTGTGGAGAAGCCTGTTTTTTCCTGTCTCTTTGTTCCGGCTCATCACATGGCCTAGTGGGAGGGCCTGGTAGTTTGAATCCTGATTTTACTGGAGCCTGTGTTCATGTTCCTTAAGGGTTTTGGCTGGGAAGCAAGAGGAAGGTAGGCCTTTTGTGGAGAAGTCTGTTTTTTCCTGTCTCATTGTTCTGGCTCATCACATGGCCTAGTGGGAGGGCCTGGTAGTTTGAATCCTGATTTTACTGGAGCCTGTGTTCATGTTCCTTAAGGGTTTTGGCTGGGAAGCAAGAGGAAGGTAGGCCTTTTGTGGAGAAGTCTGTTTTTTCCTGTCTCTTTGTTCTGGCTCATCACATGGCCTAGTGGGAGGGCCTGGTAGTTTGAATCCTGATTTTACTGGAGCCTGTGTTCATTTTCCTTAAGGGTTTTGGCTGGGAAGCAAGAGGAAGGTAGGCCTTTTGTGGAGAAGTCTGTTTTTTTCCTGTCTCTTTGTTCTGGCTCATCACGTGGCCTAGTGGGAGGGCCTGCTAGTTTGAATCCTGATTTTACTGGAGCCTGTGTTCATGTTCCTTAAGGGTTTTGGCTGGGAAGCAAGAGAAAGGTAGGCCTTTTGTGGAGAAGTCTGTTTTTTCCTGTCTCTTTGTTCTGGCTCATCCCGTGGCCTAGTGGGAGGGCCTGGTAGTTTGAATCCTGATTTTACTGGAGCCTGTGTTCATGTTCCTTAAGGGTTTTGGCTGGGAAGCAAGAGGAAGGTAGGCCTTTTGTGGAGAAGTCTGTTTTTTCCTGTCTCTTTGTTCTGGCTCATCACGTGGCCTAGTGGGAGGGCCTGGTAGTTTGAATCCTGATTTTACTGGAGCCTGTGTTCATATTCCTTAAGGGTTTTGGCTGGGAAGCAAGAGGAAGGTAGGCCTTTTGTGGAGAAGCCTGTTTTTTCCTGTCTCTTTGTTCTGGCTCATCACGTGGCCTAGTGGGAGGGCCTGGTAGTTTGAATCCTGATTTTACTGGAGCCTGTGTTCATGTTCCTTAAGGGTTTTGGCTGGGAAGCAAGAGGAAGGTAGGCCTTTTGTGGAGAAGCCTGTTTTTTCCTGTCTCTTTGTTCCGGCTCATCACGTGGCCTAGTGGGAGGGCCTGGTAGTTTGAATCCTGATTTTACTGGAGCCTGTGTTCATGTTCCTTAAGGGTTTTGGCTGGGAAGCAAGAGGAAGGTAGGCCTTTTGTGGAGAAGCCTGTTTTTTCCTGTCTCTTTGTTCCGGCTCATCACGTGGCCTAGTGGGAGGGCCTGGTAGTTTGAATCCTGATTTTACTGGAGCCTGTGTTCATGTTCCTTAAGGGTTTTGGCTGGGAAGCAAGAGGAAGGTAGGCCTTTTGTGGAGAAGCCTGTTTTTTCCTGTCTCTTTGTTCTGGCTCATCACGTGGCCTAGTGGGAGGGCCTGGTAGTTTGAATCCTGATTTTACTGGAGCCTGTGTTCATGTTCCTTAAGGGTTTTGGCTGGGAAGCAAGAGGAAGGTAGGCCTTTTGTGGAGAAGCCTGTTTTTTCCTGTCTCTTTGTTCCGGCTCATCACGTGGCCTAGTGGGAGGGCCTGGTAGTTTGAATCCTGATTTTACTGGAGCCTGTGTTCATGTTCCTTAAGGGTTTTGGCTGGGAAGCAAGAGGAAGGTAGGCCTTTTGTGGAGAAGTCTGTTTTTTCCTGTCTCTTTGTTCCGGCTCATCACATGGCCTAGTGGGAGGGCCTGGTAGTTTGAATCCTGATTTTACTGGAGCCTGTGTTCATGTTCCTTAAGGGTTTTGGCTGGGAAGCAAGAGGAAGGTAGGCCTTTTGTGGAGAAGTCTGTTTTTTCCTGTCTCTTTGTTCCGGCTCATCACGTGGCCTAGTGGGAGGGCCTGGTAGTTTGAATCCTGATTTTACTGGAGCCTGTGTTCATTTTCCTTAAGGGTTTTGGCTGGGAAGCAAGAGGAAGGTAGGCCTTTTGTGGAGAAGTCTGTTTTTTCCTGTCTCTTTGTTCTGGCTCATCACGTGGCCTAGTGGGAGGGCCTGGTAGTTTGAATCCTGATTGTACTGGAGCCTGTGTTCATGTTCCTTAAGGGTTTTGGCTGGGAAGCAAGAGGAAGGTAGGCCTTTTGTGGAGAAGTCTGTTTTTTCCTGTCTCATTGTTCTGGCTCATCACGTGGCCTAGTGGGAGGGCCTGGTAGTTTGAATCCTGATTTTACTGGAGCCTGTGTTCATGTTCCTTAAGGGTTTTGGCTGGGAAGCAAGAGGAAGGTAGGCCTTTTGTGGAGAAGTCTGTTTTTTCCTGTCTCTTTGTTCCGGCTCATCACGTGGCCTAGTGGGAGGGCCTGGTAGTTTGAATCCTGATTTTACTGGAGCCTGTGTTCATTTTCCTTAAGGGTTTTGGCTGGGAAGCAAGAGGAAGGTAGGCCTTTTGTGGAGAAGTCTGTTTTTTCCTGTCTCTTTGTTCCGGCTCATCACGTGGCCTAGTGGGAGGGCCTGCTAGTTTGAATCCTGATTTTACTGGAGCCTGTGTTCATGTTCCTTAAGGGTTTTGGCTGGGAAGCAAGAGGAAGGTCGGCCTTTTGTGGAGAAGTCTGTTTTTTCCTGTCTCTTTGTTCCGGCTCATCACGTGGCCTAGTGGGAGGGCCTGGTAGTTTGAATCCTGATTTTACTGGAGCCTGTGTTCATGTTCCTTAAGGGTTTTGGCTGGGAAGCAAGAGGAAGGTAGGCCTTTTGTGGAGAAGTCTGTTTTTTCCTGTCTCTTTGTTCTGGCTCATCACGTGGCCTAGTGGGAGGGCCTGGTAGTTTGAATCCTGATTTTACTGGAGCCTGTGTTCATGTTCCTTAAGGGTTTTGGCTGGGAAGCAAGAGGAAGGTAGGCCTTTTGTGGAGAAGTCTGTTTTTTCCTGTCTCTTTGTTCCGGCTCATCACGTGGCCTAGTGGGAGGGCCTGGTAGTTTGAATCCTGATTTTACTGGACCGCGCGCCGAAATACTCTAACTCTATCTCCAACCCCAATATGCTGAATATGGATGTCCTGAAGGAGGGCAGAATTTCAACTTTAAAAAGAGAATGAGGAGGAGAGTGTGTCACATGAAATTCCCTAATCCTATCTCTTACTTAATTTGGTAAAAGAGAGCAGGCCGGGTAGGTGGGACTCGTCAGCCCTGGAAGGCAGCCCATCTAGGAGAAGGAAAACTCCAAATTTAAACCTCCACTGCCCTGTGGCTATATCCACTTATGGAAAGGGCTTCAGGAGATAACCTCGAGGCAAAATCGGGAGCCGGAGTCCCGGAGGCATTTTCTTTCATTCTGCCAACTCCTGCGACGTTGCTGGAACCAGTTGTATTGGCTCTTGCCTTTCCACTGAACCATTTCAGCGATGTGGAGAGGGGGGATTTGCTGCTTGGGTAACAGCCTATCCTCCATACTATTTTACCCAGGCTTCGTGCTCTGGAGAGGACACTCCAGCTTCGCATACAGCGTCGAAACAACATGGGAAGTAGCAGTTACCGGTTATAAGTCTCTGCTCAATTGGCGTAGAGCAGGACGCCAGGGGCTACTTCTGATGGTGGGAGAGGTCATTGCACCTCACTAGGTAGATACCGCCCGCCTTAAGCTGGGCAGCCCCCAGCCAGTAAGGTGCTACCTCGCCACGGTCTGTTAACCTCACGGGGTGCGTGGGGTTTAGGGTGAAACCCGACAAGCAGATCGACAACCGTGCACCATGCAACAATCATAAGAAAACTTCTGCCCTAAAGCTGGGCACCTGGAATGTACGGACAATGACCCCTGGCTTTCCTGACTACGGCTTTCCTAACGACCTGCAAGAAATAGACGATGTGCGCAAGACAGCTGTCATTGACATGGAACTGAATAGACTGCAGATGGACATCGTTGCCCTGCAAGAGAGAAGACTGCCAGACTCGGGATCTGTCAAAGAAAAAAACTTCTCATTCTTCTGGCAGGGAAAACCATCGAATGAGACCAGGGAGTATGGTGTTGGCTTTGCAGTCAGAAATAATCTGCTGAGATCCATTGTTCCACCTACTACGGGGAGTGAAAGAAAAATGTCTCTGCAGCTCCACTCATCAGCAGGACCAGTCACCCTCATTAGTGCATATGCACCAACACTGTCATCCACTACAGAAGTGAAAGACAAATTCTACGACGATCTGGCAGCTACTATCAAAAAAGTCCCTGAAAGAGAGTCACTGTTCATTCTTGGAGACTTTAATGCTAGAGTTGGTGCTGATCACAATTCTTGGCCCACTTGTCTAGGCCGTTTTGGCATTGGAAAGATGAACGAAAATGGCCAACGCTTACTGGAGTTTTGCTGTTACTATGGTCTCTGTGTCAGCAACACATTCTTTAATACGAAGCTGCAACACAGAGTTTCCTGGAGATATCCAAAATCCAAGCATTGGTATCAGCTCGATTTGATCCTCACTAGACGTTCTAGCCTTCCTAGTGTTACGATCACACGCAGCTACCAGAGTGCTGATTGCGATACTGATCACTCCCTGGTGTGTAGTAGAGTAAAACTGCGAACAAAGAAATTGTATCACATGAAAAAGGAAGGAAGACCACGTATTGACATCAACAAGACTCGCGATCAAAGAAAAGTGAAGGAATTTGCCCAAGCACTCGAGGAAACCCTTCCAGGTCCAGCTAATGTAAATGCACCTGAACGATGGGAACACTTCAAGAACACTGTCTACAACACCGCCTTGTCCACCTTCGGCAAGAAAACCAGAAAGATGGCTGACTGGTTCGAAGCCCATTCGGAGGAGTTAATGCCAGCCATTGAGGATAAGAGAAGAGCTCTAGCAGCATACAAAGCCTGTCCTAGCGAGTACAACCTGCAAGCTCTTCGAGCCGCTCGTAGCCAAGTCCAACAGGCTGCCAGGAGATGCTCCAATGACTATTGGCTTCAGCATTCCTCTCAGATACAGATAGCAGCGGACACAGGTAACATCAAAGGAATGTATGATGGTATCAAGCAGGCCTTAGGTCCATTACAGAAGAAATCTGCTCCCTTGAAGTCCACTACAGGTGTGATCATCCAGGACCGAGCACAGCAGATGGAACGCTGGGTGCAGCACTACTCCGAGCTATATTCCAGAAAGAATGTAGTAACCGAAGAAGCATTAGATAACATTGAGTGCCTGCGTGTCTTGGAAGAGCTGGACAGAGAACCAACCCTAGCAGAAATAAATGCGGCCTTGGATTCCCTCACCTCTGGCAAGGCACCTGGAAGGGACAACATCCCTGTTGAAGTGCTGAAATGCGGTAAGGAGATCATCATCACCGAACTGTATGAAATCTTTTGTCTCTGCTGGAGGGAAGGTGGAGTACCACAGGACATGAAGGATGCAAACATTGTCACGTTGTACAAGAACAAAGGTGACAGGGGTGACTGCAATAACTACCGTGGTATCTCTCAGCGTTGTAGGGAAGCTGCTTGCCCGTGTTGTTCTGAAGAGGCTCCAGGTGCTTGCAGACAGAGTCTATCCGGAATCACAGTGTGGATTTCGAGCAAATAGATCCACCACTGACATGGTATTCTCCCTCCGACAGTTGCAGGAGAAATGCAGGGAACAACAACAGCCACTCTTAGTGGCCTTCATAGACCTTACAAAAGCATTTGACTTGGTTAGCAGGGATGGCCTTTTCAAAATACTTCCCAAGATTGGATGTCCACCTCGTCTCCTTAACATCATCAGGTCCTTCCAGGATGGAATGAAAGGCACTGTAGTTTTTGACGGCTCAACATCAGATCCCTTTGACATCCGAAGCGGAGTGAAACAGGGCTGTGTCCTCGCACCAACACTTTTTGGGATCTTTTTTGCTGTCATGCTGAAGCATGCCTTTGGAACTGCAACAGAAGGTGTCTATCTCCGGACTAGATCAGATGGAAAGCTCTTTAATCTCTAGATTGAGAGCGAAGACCAAAGTCCAACTGAAATGCATGCGGGACTTCTTCTTTGCAGACGATGCAGCCATTGTTGCCCACTCTGCTGAAGACCTCCAACAACTCATGAATCGTTTCAGCAAGGCCTGCCAAGACTTTGGACTAACAATCAGCCTGAAGAAAACACAAGTCATGGGCCAGGGTGTGGACTCACCTCCCTCTATTACCATCTCCACACAAGAACTGGAGGTTGTTCATGACTTTGTGTACCTTGGCTCAACCATCTCTGACACCCTCTCTCTAGATGTCGAGCTGGATAAACGCATTGGGAAAGCAGCCACCATGTTCTCTAGACTCACAAAGAGAGTATGGCTCAATAAGAAACTGACAACACATACCAAGATCCAGGTCTATAGAGCCTGTGTCCTGAGCACACTCCTGTACTGCAGCGAGTCCTGGACCCTTTGTGCCCGGCAGGAGAGGAAGCTGAACACCTTCCATATGCGTTGCCTACGACGGATTTTTGGTATCACCTGGCAGGACAGAGTTCCAAATAGAGTAGTCCTAGAACGAGCTGGAATTTTCAGCATGCATACATTACTGAAACAGCGACGTCTACGCTGGCTTGGGCACGTTGTGAGAATGGCTGATGGTCGGATTCCAAAGGATCTCCTATATGGAGAATTAGTGCAGGGAAATCGCCCCAGAGGGAGACCACAGCTGCGATACAAGGATATCTGCAAGCGGGATCTGAAGGCCTTAGGAATAGACCTCAACAGATGGGAAACTCTGACATCTGATCGTTCAGCCTGGAGGCAGGCAGTACATCACGGCCTCTCCCAATTTGAAGAGACCCTTGTCCAGCAGGCTGAGGCAAAGAGGAAGTCACAAAGGAAGCAAAACCAGGGAGCTGGACAGGGGACAGATTGGATTTGTCTCCAGTGTGGAAGGGATTGTCACTCTCGAATTGGCCTCCTCAGCCACACTAGACGCTGTTCCAAGTCCTCCATACAGAGCACGCTACCATAGTCTTTCGAGACTGAAGGATGCCTACTATGATACATATGTTGTTTCCTTATTTCATACTAGCCTTAATTCTTTTAATTGACCGCATTCGCTTCTCTTTTGTTCTTTTTCCTTCATTCTACCCTTAACACAACACTTTCAATTCTTTCCGTTGTTTTCATGTTTTACTTCATTCCAGCCTTAATACAATGAAACGCTTTTGATTTTTTTTTTTTCATTCCAGGCTTTAGAATCTTCAGGTTGTTTCTTGATTTACATCATTTAGGCTTAATACATTGAAATATGATATCTTTCGGATCTTTCTGTTGTTCTTTTAAAATTTCCTTCACGCTCTTAAATATCCTTTCGCTTTTGTTCTTTTGTTGTTTCTTGGTCAACCATTCTAGCCTCTTTCAATTGTTTTTCTGGATTTACATATGATCTCTTTCGCTTCTTTCTGTTCTTCCTCGATATACCTCATTCTACCAAGTCATTGAAAAATGATCCTTCGTTTCTTTCTGTCGTTCTTGCTTTACTTCATTCTAGCCTTTTTACACAGTGGTTTTCTCGTCTTTCTGATGTTCTTTTTTACTAAATGATGTAAATCAAGAACCAACAAAAACAACCTATATTCTAGCTAGGATGAAGGAAATCAAGAACTAACGCGAGAAAGAAGAAGGGTATTGGCTAGGATATTAATCAAGAGAGAACAACAGAAAAAAACGAAAGATGTTTTTTCAATATATTAAGGCTAAAAGATGTAAATGAATGTAAATGATGTAAATAAAACAAACATGATCACTCGCTTCCTCACGTTACCCCTATTAAATGATCGCTTCATTCTGGTTCATTCTTCATTAACTTCATTCTAGCCTTTATAGGTTTTCTGTGCTAACCTTAGTACACTGAAATATGATCATTCGCTTTTTGATTTCATTCTAGCAATACTGAAAAATGATCTCTTTCGGTTTATCTCTTTTTTTATTTGTATACATCCTAGCCTTTTTACACAATTTCTTACTGTTGTTCTTTTAAAATTTCCTTTATTCTAGCCTTAGTACTTAAATATTACCTTTCGATTCTTTCTGTGGTTCTTTCTTGATTCTAGCCTTAGTCTTAAACATGACCTCTTTCGCTTCTTTCTGTACTTTCTTGATATCCTTCATTTTAGCCTTTACACGGAAACCTGATCTCTTTGGATTATTTCTGTTGGTCTTTCACGTTTTACTTTATTCTAGCCTTAATGAAACGTAATCTCTTTTGATTGTTTCTGTTGTTTTTTTTCTTGATTTCTTCATTCTAGCCAAACTAGAACAATCTTTCTTAGATTGCGATCATGTTTAAAAGTATTGAAGCTAGGATGAAAGAAACAAAAGAACAATAAAAGTGATCATATTTGAGAGAAGGCTACAATGAAGGAAATCAAGATCCTCAGATATCATGTTTCAGTGTATAAAGGCTAGAATGAAGTAAATCAAGAAAGAAGAGAAAAAACCGAGATATAAAGAACAACAACCTAATATAAACTTGTGTATTAAGGCTAGAATGAAGTAAATCGAAGGAACAAAATGTCATGTTTCAGGGTATTAAGGCTAGATTCATATAAAGAAGCAGAGACAACCCTAAAGACAACTAGCGTTACAAAGCTAGAATGAAATAAAAAAAAAACAAAGAATCGAAAGAGATCAGGTTTCAGTGTATTAATGCTGGATAAAGGAAGTAAAAAGGAACATCAGAAAGAAGAGAAAACCATTGTGTAAAACAAATATGATCTTTCGATTCATTCTGTTGCTTGTCTTGATGTCAGTCATTCTAGCCTTTATACACTGAAATATATTTCAACACTCTGTTGTTCTTTTTTGATTTTCTTCATTCTAAATATATAACAATTCCTTTAGGTTCTGTTCTTGATTTACATCATGTAGCCTTAATACAGTGAATCACGATCTATTTTACACTTAAATCATGTTGGAATGAAGTAAACCAAGAAAACGACAGAAAGAACCGAAAGACATTTTTTAGAGTATTAAGGCTAGAATGATTTATATCAAGGAAGAAGAGAAAGAAGCAAAATAGGTTACGTTTCAGTGTATTAAAGCTACAAAGGTAATCAAGAAATAACGAGAACGAAGCGCAAGATCATATTTCAGTGTACTAGCTAGAATAGAAACAATCAAACGTAAGCTTGTTCTAGTCTATTAAAGATAGGATAAAGTAAATCGAGAAATAACAGAAAGTATTGAAAGAGATCATAATTCAGTGCATAAAGGCTAAAATGAAGCAAATGAACAACAGAAAGTCGTTTGTGTTCAGGTTAGAATGAAGGAAATCAAGAATGAAAGCGAAAGTCAAAAAAGAAAAAGTAAAGACAGCTTGTTTTAGTGTTTTAGTGTTGCAAAGCTAGAACGAAAAAAAAAAATCAAGAGTATGTTTCATTGTATTAAGGCCAGAATGAAGGAAAACATGAAAGTAAAACAGAATGATTTGAAAGTGTATTAAGGCTAGAATGAAGGAAATAAAGGAAGAACAAGAAAAAGCTAAAGAATCGTTTGAGGGCATTGGCTACATTTAAATCAAGAAACAGAAACAACCTAGAAACAGGTTATTCGTGTATTAAAGCTAGAATGAAGGAAATCAAGAATCTAGAATTTTCTTCATTCTAGCAATACAATGAAATATAATCTCTTGATATTTTGTGTTCTTCTTTCTTGATTTTCTTCATTCTAGTCAATACACTAAAAAAATCTTTAGGAAGTTTTCTTGGTTCTTGATTTACATCATTTAGGCTGATCATTGAAATGATCTCTTTCAGTTTTTTATTCTTTCTTGATTTACTTCATTCGAGCCTTTATGCACTGAAAGATGGTTTTCTCCTCTTTCTGAAGTATGATCTTTTTCAATTCTGTTTTTCTTTCATGTTTTCTAGCCTTAATGCAACGTGATTCCGCTGTTTTTTTCTTGATTTTCTTCATTCTAGCGTTAGTACACTAGAACAGTTTCTCTACGTTTTCTGTTTCTTGATTTACATCATTTAGACAATACACTTAAACCTGATCTCTTTCGATTCTTTTTGATCTTTCTTGATTTACTTCATTCTAGCCTTAATACACGGAAATGTGATCTCTACAAGCTTACTTTAGATTGCTTCTTTATTGACCATTCTAGAAGTAATACTTTTAAACGATCTCTTTCGCTACTTTCTGTTGTTCTTTCCTGAATTCCTTCGTTATAGCCTTTAAACACTCGAACAAGCTGTCAGGATGTTTCTGTTCTTCCTTGATTTACATCATTCTAGCCATAATACTTAACATGACGTCGTTCGCTTTTTTCTGTTCTTTCTTGATATCCTTCTTTCTAGCCTTAATACACTGAAAAATCGATTCTGTTCATTATTTACTTCATCCTAGCCTTAATACACTAGAACAAGCTGTCTTTAGGTTGTTTCTTAATTCTAGCCTGAAACATATTTTCGCTTCTTTCTCGTTCATTCTTGATATCCTTCACTCTAGCCTTAATGCACACACGATCGCCTTCGCTTCTTTTGTTCCTTCTGGATTTCCCTCATTCTAGCCTTAAAACTCTTCAACATGATTTTTCATTTCCTTCTGTTGTTTTCTTCATTTACTTCATTCTAGCCCTTATACACTGAAATATGATCTTTCAATTCTTTCTGTTGTTCTTTCATGATTTCATTCTAGCCTTAATAAACTAGAATAAGCTTACGTTAGGTTGTTTCTGTCTTTCGCTGCTTCGTATTTTCATTCTAGCTTTAATACAAGGAAACGTAATCTGATTTCTGTTGTTCTTTCTTGAGTTTCTTCATACAAGCCTTAGTACGTTAGAACAATCTTTCTTTAGGTTGTTTCATCTTGATATTTCGCCTTAATACATTGAAATTATCTCTTTCGGTTCTTTCTGTTGTTCTTTCTAGACTTTATAAAACGAAACGTGATTTCATATGTTCTTTCTTAATTTCCATTTTAGCCTCAGCACTTTTAAACATGATCTCGCTTCTTTGTTCCATCTTAGTTTCAATCTAGCCTTAACCCAATTATGATCTTTCGCTTCACTGTTGTTCTTTCTTCCTTAACATCATTCTAGCCTTTATACAATGAAATATGATCTCTTTCTTTACTTTCTGTTTACTTCATTTCATTCTAGAAATACACTGGAACAGGCGGTCTTTAGGTTCTTTTTCTTGATATCACTCTAAATACCCTGATACATCACATTTTCGCGTCTCTCTCTTCTTCCTTGATTTCCTTCACCAGTGAAGTATGGTCTTTCGCTTCAGTCTGGTTTTTCTTCATTTACTTCCTTCTATACACTGAAACATGATCTCTTTCGTTTCTTTCTTGATTTACTTTATTCTAGCCTTTATTCAGTGAAACAATCGCATTCGTTTCTTTCTTTTGTTCTTTAATAATATCCTTCAGTCTAGCCTTAAATATGATCTTTCACTTCATTCTGTTGCTCTTTCTTAATTTTCTTCATTCTAGGCTTAATACACTATAACAAATCCTTTAGGTTGTTTCTGTTGTTTCTTCTTGATTTACAACATTTAGGCTTAATACATTGAAACATGATCTCTTTCGATCTTTCTGTTGTTCTTTCTTGCTTTCTCTCGTTCTTTCTTGCTTTCCTTCATTCTAGTCAATACACTAGAATAAGCTTTAGGGTTCTTGATTTAAACCTAGCCTAATACCCTGAAACATTATATTTTCGCTTCTTTCTCTTGTTCTTCCTTGATTTCCATCATTCTAGCCTTAATACACAAATACGATTTGTTGCTGCCTTCTTTCTTCATTTACTTCATTCTATATAAACTGAAATATGATCGCTTTCAGGTCTTTCTGTTCATTCATGTTTTACTTCATTCTAGACTTAAAATGAAGAAAAACTCTTTCGATTCTTCCTGTTTTTTCTTGATTTTCATTCTAGCCTTGAGAAAGTAGCGAATGAGATCATATTTCAGTCTATTAAGGCTAGAATGAAGAAAATGAACGAACAGTGCAGCGAAATGAAGTAAATCAAGAAAGAACAACAGAAAGAACCGAAAGAGATCAGGTTTTTAAAGCCTAAATTATGTAATTCCAGAGGAAACAACTTAACCCCCAAAAAAGATTGTTCTAGTGTATTAAGGCTAGAATGAAAAACCAAGAAAACCAACAGAAAAAATCAAAAGAGATTACGTCTCATTGTATTAAGCCTAGAAAGAAAATGAAATGAAGAAAGAACCGAATGCAGCGAAAGATCATTTGTGTATTAAGGCTAGTATGAAGGAAATAAAAAAAGAGAAAATATGTTTCAGGGTACTGCTAGAATGAAGTAAATCAAGAAGGAAAAACGGAGGGAAGCGAAAGTGATCATGTTTCAGTGTCTTAAGGCTACATAATGTAAATCAAGAAACATCCGAAAGAAATTGTCTTTATTAAGGCTAGAAAGAAGAAAATAAAGAAAGAACAAAAAAAGTGTTGAAAGAGATCATATTTCGGTGTATAAAAGCTAGAATGAAGTGAAGAACAGAAGGAAGCGAAATATATTTAAGAGTGCTAAGAATGAAGAAAGAAAAAGAAAAGCGAAAATATTTCAGGGAATTAAAGCTAGATATAAATCAAGAAACAGAAACCTAAAGAGCTTTTCCTAGTATGTTAAGGCTAGAATGAAGGAAATCAAGAAAGTAGCGAAAATGTTTCACGTTAATGGCTATATTCAAATCAAGAAACAGAAACAAACTAGACGGCTTGTTCTAGTGTTACGAGGCTTGAATGAAGTAAATCAAGAAAGATCAAAAAGAATCGAAAGAGATCAGGTTTAAGTGTATTGTCTAAATGATGTAAATCAAGAAACAGAAAACGTAGAGAAACTGTTCTAGTGTACTAACGCTAGAATGAAGAAAATCAAGAAAAAAACAGCGGAATCACGTTGCATTAAGGCTAGAAAACATGAAAGAAAAACAGAATTGAAAAAGATCATACTTCAGAAAGAGGAGAAAACCATCTTTCAGTGCATAAAGGCTCGAATGAAGTAAATCAAGAAAGAACAAAAAACTGAAAGAGATCATTTCAATGATCAGCCTAAATGATGTAAATCAAGAACCAAGAAAACTTCCTAAAGATTTTTCTAGTGTATTGACTAGAATGAAGAAAATCAAGAAAGAAGAACACAAAATATCAAGAGATTATATTTCATTGTATTGCTAGAATGAAGAAAATTCTAGATTCTTGATTTCCTTCATTCTAGCTTTAATACACGAATAACCTGTTTCTAGGTTGTTTCTGTTTCTTGATTTAAATGTAGCCAATGCCCTCAAACGATTCTTTAGCTTTTTCTTGTTCTTCCTTTATTTCCTTCATTCTAGCCTTAATACACTTTCAAATCATTCGGTTTTACTTTCATGTTTTCCTTCATTCTGGCCTTAATAAACATACTCGATTTTTTTTTTCGTTCTAGCTTTGCAACACTAAAACACTAAAACAAGCTGTCTTTACTTTTTCTTTTTTGTTTTGAATCTAGCCTTAATAACCTGAAAGACTTTCGCTTTCATTCTTGATTTCCTTCTTTCCAACCTGAACACAAACGACTTTCTGTTGTTCATTTGCTTCATTTTAGCCTCTTTCAATACTTTCTGTTATTTCTCGATTTACTTTATCCTATCTTTAATAGACTAGAACAAGCTTACGTTTGTTTCTATTCTAGCTAGTACACTGAAATGATCTTTCGCTTCGTTCTCGTTATTTCTTGATTACCATTGTAGCTTTAATACACTGAAACGTAACCTATTTTGCTTCTTTCTCTTCTTCCTTGATTTAAATCATTCTAGCCTTAATACTCTGAAAAAAGTCTTTCGGTTCTTTCTGTCGTTTTCCTGGTTTACTTCATTCTAACATGATTTAAGTGTAAAATAGATCGTGATTCAATGTATTAAGGCTACATGATGTAAATCAAGAAGAAAAAAAAGAAACAACCTGAAGAAATTCTTTCTGTTGTTCTTTCTTGATTTCATTCCAGCCTTTAAACACTGAAATATGATTTTCAATTCATTCTGTTTACATCTTTTGGTTCATTCTAGCGTTAACACAATGAAAGGTAATCTCTTTTGATTCTTTCTAGTGCTTTTTCTTGATTTCTTCATTCTAGCCAACCTAGAACAATCTTTCTTAGGTTGTTTTATTCTTCATTTACATCATTTAGGCTTAACACGTTGAAACATGATCTCTTTCGGGGTTTTTTTGTTGTTCTTTCTCGATTTACTTCGTCCCAGCCTTTAATACACTAGAACAAGCTTTGGTTGTTTCTGTTCTAGCTTTAGTACAGTGAAATATGATCTTCCGCTTCTTGTTATTTCTTGATTTCCTTCATTCTAGCCTTAATTCACTGAAACATGATTTAAGTGTAAAATAGATCGTGTTTCAATATATTAAGGCTACATGAAGAAACAACAGAAACAACATAAATAAGTTATAGTATATTAACAGCCTATCCTCCATATTGCCTTACCCGGGCTTCATGCTCTGGAGAGGACACTCCTCCATTCAGAGCATGTTACCATAGTCTCTCGAGACTGAAGGATGCCTATGCTATTAAGGCTAGAATGAAGGAAATCAAGAAAGAACAGAATGAAGCGAAAGATCATATTTAAGTGTTAAGGATATCCAGAACCTGAGAAAGAAAAGAAAATGTGTTTCAGGGTATTAAGGCTAGATTTAAAATCAAGAAACAGAAACAACCTAAAGACCGCTTGAAGTAAATCAAGCAAGAACAACAGAAAGAACCGAAAGAGGTCATAATTCAGTGTATAAAGGCTAGAATGACTTAAATGAAGACAAGCTACAGAATGAAGCAAAAGATCATATTTAAGGTTAGACTGAAGGAAATCACGAAAGAACACAAAAAAGAAGCGAAAGTGTATAAAGTCTAGAAAGTAAATGAAGAAAGAACGGAAGAGATAATGTTTCAATTTCTTAAGGCTACATGATGTAAATCAAGAAGAAACAACAGAAACAACCTAAAGGAATTGTTATATATTTAGAATGAAGAAAATCAAGAAAGAACAACAGAAAGTGTTGAAATATATTTCAGTGTATAAAGGCTAGAATGACTGAAATCAAGACAAGCAACAGAATGAATCGAAAGATCATATTTGTTAGAGTGAAGGAAATCACGAAAACAAAAAGCGAAAGCGATCAATGTATAAAGGCTAGAAAGTAGAAAAAAAACCAGACTGAAGCGAAAGGTCATATTTGTTAATATTAGTGTAGGAAGTAAAGGAAGAACAAGAAGCGAAAGCATCATGCTTCACGGTTTTTAACCTAAAGACTGCTTGTTCTATATTGGCTAGAACGAAGTAAATCGAAGGAATAACAAAGTTTTGAAAGAGATCATATTTCAGTGTACAGCTACAATAAAGTTAAGGAAGAAACAACAAGAGAATGAAGCGAAAGATCATATTTAACAGTGTTAAGGCTAGAATGGATAAAGAAAGAACAAACAAGCGAATGCGAGCATTAATAATATTGAGGCTAGAATGAAAGAAATAAGGAGAGAACAAAAATAGAAGCGAAAGTGATCATGTTTAAGAGAAGGCTACAATGAAGAATAGCGAAAGATCAGAAATCATCTTTCAGTGTATAAAGGCTAGAATGACGTATATCAAGAAAGAACAGTAGGGAGCGAAAGACATCATATATTAAGAACAACAGAAATAACATAAGTTGTTCTGGTGTAATAAGGCGAGAAGGTATATCGAAAGAACAACAGAATGGAAAATCATATTTCAACTGAAGCGAAAGATCATGTTTATGTCTTAAGGATATCAAGAAAGAACAAGAAAAAGAAGCGAAAATATCATGTTTCAGGGTATTAAGGCTAGATTCAGATAAAGAAGCAACCTAAAAGCTTGTTTTAGTGTTACAAAGCTAGAATGAAATTAGTAAAACAACAGAGAGAATCGGAAGAGATCAGGTTTAAGTGTATTAAGACTAGAATAGATATCAAATAAGAATCAGAAAGAATCAAAAGAGGTCATGTTTGTTAAGGCTAGAAAAAAAGTAAAAAAAGAACCGAAAGAGAAAACCGTTTAAAAGTAGAATGAAGTAAACCAAGAAAGAACGACAGAAAGAACGGAAAGAGCATTTCTCAGTGAATTGTTAGAATTTTGTAAATCAATGAATAGAAGCAAAATATATAATATTTCAGTGTATTGCTAGAAGGAAGTCAAGAAATAACGAAGAAGCGAACGAGATCATGTTTCAGTGTACTAAAGCTAGAACGTAAGCTCGTTCTAGAGTAGTAAGGCTAGACTGAAGTAAAGGGAAAAAAGCCATTATTGAAAGAGATCACATTTCAGTGTAAGGGTGATCAAGAAAACAAAAGAATGAAGCGAACTCATACTTAATTGTTACAATTTGAATGAAGGAAATTGAAAAAGAACAGAGAACCGAAAGATATCATATTTCAATGTAAACCAAAATGATGTAAACAAGAACCAACAAAAACAACCTAATGACATCTTATTGTAGTGTATTAAAGCTAGAATGAATGAAATCAAGAAAGAAAGCGAGAAAGAAGCGCATCTATATATCATGGTTTTGGCTGGGAAGCAAGAGGAAGGTAGGCCTTTTGTGGAGAAGTCTGTTTTTTCCTGTCTCTTTGTTCTGGCTCATCACATGGCCTAGTGGGAGGGCCTGGTAGTTTGAATCCTGATTTTACTGGAGCCTGTGTTCATTTTCCTTAAGGGTTTTGGCTGGGAAGCAAGAGGAAGGAAGGCCTTTTGTGGAGAGGTCTGTTTTTTCCTGTCTCTTTGTTCTGGCTCATCCCATGGCCTAGTGGGAGGGCCTGGTAGTTTGAATCCTGATTTTACTGGAGCCTGTGTTCATTTTCCTTAAGGGTTTTGGCTGGGAAGCAAGAGGAAGGTAGGCCTTTTGTGGAGAGGTCTGTTTTTTCCTGTCTCTTTGTTCTGGCTCATCACATGGCCTAGTGGGAGGGCCTGGTAGTTTGAATCCTGATTTTACTGGAGCCTGTGTTCATTTTTCTTAAGGGTTTTGGCTGGGAAGCAAGAGGAAGGTAGGCCTTTTGTGGAGAGGTCTGTTTTTTCCTGTCTCTTTGTTCTGGCTCATCACGTGGCCTAGTGGGAGGGCCTGGTAGTTTGAATCCTGATTTTACTGGAGCCTGTGTTCATTTTCCTTAAGGGTTTTGGCTGGGAAGCAAGAGGAAGGTAGGCCTTTTGCGGAGAGGTCTGTTTTTTCCTGTCTCTTTGTTCTGGCTCATCACGTGGCCTAGTGGGAGGGCCTGCTAGTTTGAATCCTGATTTTACTGGAGCCTGTGTTCATTTTCCTTAAGGGTTTTGGCTGGGAAGCAAGAGGAAGGTAGGCCTTTTGTGGAGAAGTCTGTTTTTTCCTGTCTCTTTGTTCTGGCTCATCACGTGGCCTAGTGGGAGGGCCTGCTAGTTTGAATCCTGATTTTACTGGAGCCTGTGTTCATGTTCCTTAAGGGTTTTGGCTGGGAAGCAAGAGGAAGGTAGGCCTTTTGTGGAGAAGTCTGTTTTTTCCTGTCTCTTTGTTCCGGCTCATCACGTGGCCTAGTGGGAGGGCCTGGTAGTTTGAATCCTGATTTTACTGGAGCCTGTGTTCATGTTCCTTAAGGATTTTGGCTGGGAAGCAAGAGGAAGGTAGGCCTTTTGTGGAGAAGTCTGTTTTTTCCTGTCTCTTTGTTCCGGCTCATCACGTGGCCTAGTGGGAGGGCCTGGTAGTTTGAATCCTGATTTTACTGGAGCCTGTGTTCATGTTCCTTAAGGGTTTTGGCTGGGAAGCAAGAGGAAGGTAGGCCTTTTGTGGAGAAGTCTGTTTTTTCCTGTCTCTTTGTTCCGGCTCATCACGTGGCCTAGTGGGAGGGCCTGGTAGTTTGAATCCTGATTTTACTGGAGCCTGTGTTCATTTTCCTTAAGGGTTTTGGCTGGGAAGCAAGAGGAAGGAAGGCCTTTTGTGGAGAGGTCTGTTTTTTCCTGTCTCTTTGTTCCGGCTCATCACATGGCCTAGTGGGAGGGCCTGGTAGTTTGAATCCTGATTTTACTGGAGCCTGTGTTCATTTTCCTTAAGGGTTTTGGCTGGGAAGCAAGAGGAAGGTAGGCCTTTTGTGGAGAGGTCTGTTTTTTCCTGTCTCTTTGTTCCGGCTCATCACATGGCCTAGTGGGAGGGCCTGGTAGTTTGAATCCTGATTTTACTGGAGCCTGTGTTCATTTTTCTTAAGGGTTTTGGCTGGGAAGCAAGAGGAAGGTAGGCCTTTTGTGGAGAGGTCTGTTTTTTCCTGTCTCTTTGTTCTGGCTCATCACATGGCCTAGTGGGAGGGCCTGGTAGTTTGAATCCTGATTTTACTGGAGCCTGTGTTCATTTTCCTTAAGGGTTTTGGCTGGGAAGCAAGAGGAAGGTAGGCCTTTTGTGGAGAGGTCTGTTTTTTCCTGTCTCTTTGTTCTGGCTCATCACATGGCCTAGTGGGAGGGCCTGGTAGTTTGAATCCTGATTTTACTGGAGCCTGTGTTCATGTTCCTTAAGGGTTTTGGCTGGGAAGCAAGAGGAAGGTAGGCCTTTTGTGGAGAAGTCTGTTTTTTCCTGTCTCTTTGTTCCGGCTCATCACATGGCCTAGTGGGAGGGCCTGGTAGTTTGAATCCTGATTTTACTGGAGCCTGTGTTCATGTTCCTTAAGGGTTTTGGCTGGGAAGCAAGAGGAAGGTAGGCCTTTTGTGGAGAAGTCTGTTTTTTCCTGTCTCTTTGTTCCGGCTCATCACATGGCCTAGTGGGAGGGCCTGGTAGTTTGAATCCTGATTTTACTGGAGCCTGTGTTCATGTTCCTTAAGGGTTTTGGCTGGGAAGCAAGAGGAAGGTAGGCCTTTTGTGGAGAAGTCTGTTTTTTCCTGTCTCTTTGTTCCGGCTCATCACATGGCCTAGTGGGAGGGCCTGGTAGTTTGAATCCTGATTTTACTGGAGCCTGTGTTCATGTTCCTTAAGGGTTTTGGCTGGGAAGCAAGAGGAAGGTAGGCCTTTTGTGGAGAAGTCTGTTTTTTCCTGTCTCTTTGTTCCGGCTCATCACATGGCCTAGTGGGAGGGCCTGGTAGTTTGAATCCTGATTTTACTGGAGCCTGTGTTCATTTTCCTTAAGGGTTTTGGCTGGGAAGCAAGAGGAAGGTAGGCCTTTTGTGGAGAAGTCTGTTTTTTCCTGTCTCTTTGTTCCGGCTCATCACGTGGCCTAGTGGGAGGGCCTGGTAGTTTGAATCCTGATTTTACTGGAGCCTGTGTTCATTTTCCTTAAGGGTTTTGGCTGGGAAGCAAGAGGAAGGTAGGCCTTTTGTGGAGAAGTCTGTTTTTTCCTGTCTCTTTGTTCCGGCTCATCACGTGGCCTAGTGGGAGGGCCTGGTAGTTTGAATCCTGATTTTACTGGAGCCTGTGTTCATTTTCCTTAAGGGTTTTGGCTGGGAAGCAAGAGGAAGGTAGGCCTTTTGTGGAGAAGTCTGTTTTTTCCTGTCTCTTTGTTCCGGCTCATCACGTGGCCTAGTGGGAGGGCCTGGTAGTTTGAATCCTGATTTTACTGGAGCCTGTGTTCATGTTCCTTAAGGGTTTTGGCTGGGAAGCAAGAGGAAGGTAGGCCTTTTGTGGAGAAGTCTGTTTTTTCCTGTCTCTTTGTTCCGGCTCATCACGTGGCCTAGTGGGAGGGCCTGGTAGTTTGAATCCTGATTTTACTGGAGCCTGTGTTCATGTTCCTTAAGGGTTTTGGCTGGGAAGCAAGAGGAAGGTAGGCCTTTTGTGGAGAAGTCTGTTTTTTCCTGTCTCTTTGTTCCGGCTCATCACGTGGCCTAGTGGGAGGGCCTGGTAGTTTGAATCCTGATTTTACTGGAGCCTGTGTTCATGTTCCTTAAGGGTTTTGGCTGGGAAGCAAGAGGAAGGTAGGCCTTTTGTGGAGAAGTCTGTTTTTTCCTGTCTCTTTGTTCCGGCTCATCACGTGGCCTAGTGGGAGGGCCTGGTAGTTTGAATCCTGATTTTACTGGAGCCTGTGTTCATGTTCCTTAAGGGTTTTGGCTGGGAAGCAAGAGGAAGGTAGGCCTTTTGTGGAGAAGTCTGTTTTTTCCTGTCTCTTTGTTCTGGCTCATCACGTGGCCTAGTGGGAGGGCCTGGTAGTTTGAATCCTGATTTTACTGGAGCCTGTGTTCATGTTCCTTAAGGGTTTTGGCTGGGAAGCAAGAGGAAGGTAGGCCTTTTGTGGAGAAGTCTGTTTTTTCCTGTCTCTTTGTTCCGGCTCATCACATGGCCTAGTGGGAGGGCCTGGTAGTTTGAATCCTGATTTTACTGGAGCCTGTGTTCATTTTCCTTAAGGGTTTTGGCTGGGAAGCAAGAGGAAGGAAGGCCTTTTGTGGAGAGGTCTGTTTTTTCCTGTCTCTTTGTTCCGGCTCATCACATGGCCTAGTGGGAGGGCCTGGTAGTTTGAATCCTGATTTTACTGGAGCCTGTGTTCATTTTCCTTAAGGGTTTTGGCTGGGAAGCAAGAGGAAGGTAGGCCTTTTGTGGAGAGGTCTGTTTTTTCCTGTCTCTTTGTTCTGGCTCATCACATGGCCTAGTGGGAGGGCCTGGTAGTTTGAATCCTGATTTTACTGGAGCCTGTGTTCATTTTTCTTAAGGGTTTTGGCTGGGAAGCAAGAGGAAAGTAGGCCTTTTGTGGAGAGGTCTGTTTTTTCCTGTCTCTTTGTTCTGGCTTATCACATGGCCTAGTGGGAGGGCCTGGTAGTTTGAATCCTGATTTTACTGGAGCCTGTGTTCATGTTCCTTAAGGGTTTTGGCTGGGAAGCAAGAGGAAGGTAGGCCTTTTGTGGAGAAGTCTGTTTTTTCCTGTCTCTTTGTTCCGGCTCATCACATGGCCTAGTGGGAGGGCCTGGTAGTTTGAATCCTGATTTTACTGGAGCCTGTGTTCATTTTCCTTAAGGGTTTTGGCTGGGAAGCAAGAGGAAGGTAGGCCTTTTGTGGAGAAGTCTGTTTTTTCCTGTCTCTTTGTTCCGGCTCATCACGTGGCCTAGTGGGAGGGCCTGGTAGTTTGAATCCTGATTTTACTGGAGCCTGTGTTCATTTTCCTTAAGGGTTTTGGCTGGGAAGCAAGAGGAAGGTAGGCCTTTTGTGGAGAAGTCTGTTTTTTCCTGTCTCTTTGTTCCGGCTCATCACGTGGCCTAGTGGGAGGGCCTGGTAGTTTGAATCCTGATTTTACTGGAGCCTGTGTTCATTTTCCTTAAGGGTTTTGGCTGGGAAGCAAGAGGAAGGTAGGCCTTTTGTGGAGAAGTCTGTTTTTTCCTGTCTCTTTGTTCCGGCTCATCACGTGGCCTAGTGGGAGGGCCTGGTAGTTTGAATCCTGATTTTACTGGAGCCTGTGTTCATGTTCCTTAAGGGTTTTGGCTGGGAAGCAAGAGGAAGGTAGGCCTTTTGTGGAGAAGTCTGTTTTTTCCTGTCTCTTTGTTCCGGCTCATCACGTGGCCTAGTGGGAGGGCCTGGTAGTTTGAATCCTGATTTTACTGGAGCCTGTGTTCATGTTCCTTAAGGGTTTTGGCTGGGAAGCAAGAGGAAGGTAGGCCTTTTGTGGAGAAGTCTGTTTTTTCCTGTCTCTTTGTTCCGGCTCATCACGTGGCCTAGTGGGAGGGCCTGGTAGTTTGAATCCTGATTTTACTGGAGCCTGTGTTCATGTTCCTTAAGGGTTTTGGCTGGGAAGCAAGAGGAAGGTAGGCCTTTTGTGGAGAAGTCTGTTTTTTCCTGTCTCTTTGTTCCGGCTCATCACGTGGCCTAGTGGGAGGGCCTGGTAGTTTGAATCCTGATTTTACTGGAGCCTGTGTTCATGTTCCTTAAGGGTTTTGGCTGGGAAGCAAGAGGAAGGTAGGCCTTTTGTGGAGAAGTCTGTTTTTTCCTGTCTCTTTGTTCTGGCTCATCACGTGGCCTAGTGGGAGGGCCTGGTAGTTTGAATCCTGATTTTACTGGAGCCTGTGTTCATGTTCCTTAAGGGTTTTGGCTGGGAAGCAAGAGGAAGGTAGGCCTTTTGTGGAGAAGTCTGTTTTTTCCTGTCTCTTTGTTCCGGCTCATCACATGGCCTAGTGGGAGGGCCTGGTAGTTTGAATCCTGATTTTACTGGAGCCTGTGTTCATTTTCCTTAAGGGTTTTGGCTGGGAAGCAAGAGGAAGGAAGGCCTTTTGTGGAGAGGTCTGTTTTTTCCTGTCTCTTTGTTCCGGCTCATCACATGGCCTAGTGGGAGGGCCTGGTAGTTTGAATCCTGATTTTACTGGAGCCTGTGTTCATTTTCCTTAAGGGTTTTGGCTGGGAAGCAAGAGGAAGGTAGGCCTTTTGTGGAGAGGTCTGTTTTTTCCTGTCTCTTTGTTCTGGCTCATCACATGGCCTAGTGGGAGGGCCTGGTAGTTTGAATCCTGATTTTACTGGAGCCTGTGTTCATTTTTCTTAAGGGTTTTGGCTGGGAAGCAAGAGGAAAGTAGGCCTTTTGTGGAGAGGTCTGTTTTTTCCTGTCTCTTTGTTCTGGCTTATCACATGGCCTAGTGGGAGGGCCTGGTAGTTTGAATCCTGATTTTACTGGAGCCTGTGTTCATGTTCCTTAAGGGTTTTGGCTGGGAAGCAAGAGGAAGGTAGGCCTTTTGTGGAGAGGTCTGTTTTTTCCTGTCTCTTTGTTCCGGCTCATCACATGGCCTAGTGGGAGGGCCTGGTAGTTTGAATCCTGATTTTACTGGAGCCTGTGTTCATTTTTCTTAAGGGTTTTGGCTGGGAAGCAAGAGGAAAGTAGGCCTTTTGTGGAGAGGTCTGTTTTTTCCTGTCTCTTTGTTCTGGCTCATCACGTGGCCTAGTGGGAGGGCCTGGTAGTTTGAATCCTGATTTTACTGGAGCCTGTGTTCATGTTCCTTAAGGGTTTTGGCTGGGAAGCAAGAGGAAGGTAGGCCTTTTGTGGAGAAGTCTGTTTTTTCCTGTCTCTTTGTTCTGGCTCATCACGTGGCCTAGTGGGAGGGCCTGCTAGTTTGAATCCTGATTTTACTGGAGCCTGTGTTCATGTTCCTTAAGGGTTTTGGCTGGGAAGCAAGAGGAAGGTAGGCCTTTTGTGGAGAAGTCTGTTTTTTCCTGTCTCTTTGTTCCGGCTCATCACGTGGCCTAGTGGGAGGGCCTGGTAGTTTGAATCCTGATTTTACTGGAGCCTGTGTTCATGTTCCTTAAGGGTTTTGGCTGGGAAGCAAGAGGAAGGTAGGCCTTTTGTGGAGAAGTCTGTTTTTTCCTGTCTCTTTGTTCTGGCTCATCACGTGGCCTAGTGGGAGGGCCTGGTAGTTTGAATCCTGATTTTACTGGAGCCTGTGTTCATGTTCCTTAAGGGTTTTGGCTGGGAAGCAAGAGGAAGGTAGGCCTTTTGTGGAGAAGTCTGTTTTTTCCTGTCTCTTTGTTCCGGCTCATCACATGGCCTAGTGGGAGGGCCTGGTAGTTTGAATCCTGATTTTACTGGAGCCTGTGTTCATTTTCCTTAAGGGTTTTGGCTGGGAAGCAAGAGGAAGGAAGGCCTTTTGTGGAGAGGTCTGTTTTTTCCTGTCTCTTTGTTCCGGCTCATCACATGGCCTAGTGGGAGGGCCTGGTAGTTTGAATCCTGATTTTACTGGAGCCTGTGTTCATTTTCCTTAAGGGTTTTGGCTGGGAAGCAAGAGGAAGGTAGGCCTTTTGTGGAGAGGTCTGTTTTTTCCTGTCTCTTTGTTCTGGCTCATCACATGGCCTAGTGGGAGGGCCTGGTAGTTTGAATCCTGATTTTACTGGAGCCTGTGTTCATTTTTCTTAAGGGTTTTGGCTGGGAAGCAAGAGGAAAGTAGGCCTTTTGTGGAGAGGTCTGTTTTTTCCTGTCTCTTTGTTCTGGCTTATCACATGGCCTAGTGGGAGGGCCTGGTAGTTTGAATCCTGATTTTACTGGAGCCTGTGTTCATGTTCCTTAAGGGTTTTGGCTGGGAAGCAAGAGGAAGGTAGGCCTTTTGTGGAGAAGTCTGTTTTTTCCTGTCTCTTTGTTCCGGCTCATCACATGGCCTAGTGGGAGGGCCTGGTAGTTTGAATCCTGATTTTACTGGAGCCTGTGTTCATTTTCCTTAAGGGTTTTGGCTGGGAAGCAAGAGGAAGGTAGGCCTTTTGTGGAGAGGTCTGTTTTTTCCTGTCTCTTTGTTCTGGCTCATCACATGGCCTAGTGGGAGGGCCTGGTAGTTTGAATCCTGATTTTACTGGAACCTGTGTTCATTTTTCTTAAGGGTTTTGGCTGGGAAGCAAGAGGAAAGTAGGCCTTTTGTGGAGAGGTCTGTTTTTTCCTGTCTCTTTGTTCTGGCTCATCACATGGCCTAGTGGGAGGGCCTGGTAGTTTGAATCCTGATTTTACTGGAGCCTGTGTTCATGTTCCTTAAGGGTTTTGGCTGGGAAGCAAGAGGAAGGTAGGCCTTTTGTGGAGAAGTCTGTTTTTTCCTGTCTCTTTGTTCTGGCTCATCACGTGGCCTAGTGGGAGGGCCTGCTAGTTTGAATCCTGATTTTACTGGAGCCTGTGTTCATGTTCCTTAAGGGTTTTGGCTGGGAAGCAAGAGGAAGGTAGGCCTTTTGTGGAGAAGTCTGTTTTTTCCTGTCTCTTTGTTCTGGCTCATCACGTGGCCTAGTGGGAGGGCCTGCTAGTTTGAATCCTGATTTTACTGGAGCCTGTGTTCATGTTCCTTAAGGGTTTTGGCTGGGAAGCAAGAGGAAGGTAGGCCTTTTGTGGAGAAGTCTGTTTTTTCCTGTCTCTTTGTTCCGGCTCATCACGTGGCCTAGTGGGAGGGCCTGGTAGTTTGAATCCTGATTTTACTGGAGCCTGTGTTCATGTTCCTTAAGGGTTTTGGCTGGGAAGCAAGAGGAAGGTAGGCCTTTGGTGGAGAAGTCTGTTTTTTCCTGTCTCTTTGTTCCGGCTCATCACGTGGCCTAGTGGGAGGGCCTGGTAGTTTGAATCCTGATTTTACTGGAGCCTGTGTTCATGTTCCTTAAGGGTTTTGGCTGGGAAGCAAGAGGAAGGTAGGCCTTTGGTGGAGAAGTCTGTTTTTTCCTGTCTCTTTGTTCCGGCTCATCACGTGGCCTAGTGGGAGGGCCTGGTAGTTTGAATCCTGATTTTACTGGAGCCTGTGTTCATGTTCCTTAAGGGTTTTGGCTGGGAAGCAAGAGGAAGGTAGGCCTTTTGTGGAGAAGTCTGTTTTTTCCTGTCTCTTTGTTCCGGCTCATCACGTGGCCTAGTGGGAGGGCCTGGTAGTTTGAATCCTGATTTTACTGGAGCCTGTGTTCATGTTCCTTAAGGGTTTTGGCTGGGAAGCAAGAGGAAGGTAGGCCTTTGGTGGAGAAGTCTGTTTTTTCCTGTCTCTTTGTTCTGGCTCATCACGTGGCCTAGTGGGAGGGCCTGGTAGTTTGAATCCTGATTTTACTGGAGCCTGTGTTCATTTTCCTTAAGGGTTTTGGCTGGGAAGCAAGAGGAAGGTAGGCCTTTTGTGGAGAAGTCTGTTTTTTCCTGTCTCTTTGTTCCGGCTCATCACGTGGCCTAGTGGGAGGGCCTGGTAGTTTGAATCCTGATTTTACTGGAGCCTGTGTTCATGTTCCTTAAGGGTTTTGGCTGGGAAGCAAGAGGAAGGTAGGCCTTTTGTGGAGAAGTCTGTTTTTTCCTGTCTCTTTGTTCTGGCTCATCACGTGGCCTAGTGGGAGGGCCTGGTAGTTTGAATCCTGATTTTACTGGAGCCTGTGTTCATTTTCCTTAAGGGTTTTGGCTGGGAAGCAAGAGGAAGGTAGGCCTTTTGTGGAGAAGTCTGTTTTTTCCTGTCTCTTTGTTCCGGCTCATCACATGGCCTAGTGGGAGGGCCTGGTAGTTTGAATCCTGATTTTACTGGAGCCTGTGTTCATGTTCCTTAAGGGTTTTGGCTGGGAAGCAAGAGGAAGGTAGGCCTTTTGTGGAGAAGTCTGTTTTTTCCTGTCTCTTTGTTCTGGCTCATCACGTGGCCTAGTGGGAGGGCCTGCTAGTTTGAATCCTGATTTTACTGGAGCCTGTGTTCATGTTCCTTAAGGGTTTTGGCTGGGAAGCAAGAGGAAGGTAGGCCTTTTGTGGAGAAGTCTGTTTTTTCCTGTCTCTTTGTTCCGGCTCATCACGTGGCCTAGTGGGAGGGCCTGGTAGTTTGAATCCTGATTTTACTGGAGCCTGTGTTCATGTTCCTTAAGGGTTTTGGCTGGGAAGCAAGAGGAAGGTAGGCCTTTTGTGGAGAAGCCTGTTTTTTCCTGTCTCTTTGTTCTGGCTCATCACGTGGCCTAGTGGGAGGGCCTGGTAGTTTGAATCCTGATTTTACTGGAGCCTGTGTTCATGTTCCTTAAGGGTTTTGGCTGGGAAGCAAGAGGAAGGTAGGCCTTTTGTGGAGAAGCCTGTTTTTTCCTGTCTCTTTGTTCCGGCTCATCACGTGGCCTAGTGGGAGGGCCTGGTAGTTTGAATCCTGATTTTACTGGAGCCTGTGTTCATGTTCCTTAAGGGTTTTGGCTGGGAAGCAAGAGGAAGGTAGGCCTTTTGTGGAGAAGCCTGTTTTTTCCTGTCTCTTTGTTCCGGCTCATCACATGGCCTAGTGGGAGGGCCTGCTAGTTTGAATCCTGATTTTACTGGAGCCTGTGTTCATGTTCCTTAAGGGTTTTGGCTGGGAAGCAAGAGGAAGGTAGGCCTTTTGTGGAGAAGTCTGTTTTTTCCTGTCTCTTTGTTCCGGCTCATCACATGGCCTAGTGGGAGGGCCTGGTAGTTTGAATCCTGATTTTACTGGAGCCTGTGTTCATTTTCCTTAAGGGTTTTGGCTGGGAAGCAAGAGGAAGGTAGGCCTTTTGTGGAGAAGTCTGTTTTTTCCTGTCTCTTTGTTCCGGCTCATCACATGGCCTAGTGGGAGGGCCTGGTAGTTTGAATCCTGATTTTACTGGAGCCTGTATTCATTTTCCTTAAGGGTTTTGGCTGGGAAGCAAGAGGAAGGTAGGCCTTTTGTGGAGAAGTCTGTTTTTTCCTGTCTCTTTGTTCCGGCTCATCACATGGCCTAGTGGGAGGGCCTGGTAGTTTGAATCCTGATTTTACTGGAGCCTGTGTTCATGTTCCTTAAGGGTTTTGGCTGGGAAGCAAGAGGAAGGTAGGCCTTTTGTGGAGAAGTCTGTTTTTTCCTGTCTCATTGTTCCGGCTCATCACATGGCCTAGTGGGAGGGCCTGGTAGTTTGAATCCTGATTTTACTGGAGCCTGTGTTCATGTTCCTTAAGGGTTTTGGCTGGGAAGCAAGAGGAAGGTAGGCCTTTTGTGGAGAAGTCTGTTTTTTCCTGTCTCTTTGTTCCGGCTCATCACATGGCCTAGTGGGAGGGCCTGGTAGTTTGAATCCTGATTTTACTGGAGCCTGTGTTCATTTTCCTTAAGGGTTTTGGCTGGGAAGCAAGAGGAAGGTAGGCCTTTTGTGGAGAAGTCTGTTTTTTTCCTGTCTCTTTGTTCTGGCTCATCACGTGGCCTAGTGGGAGGGCCTGCTAGTTTGAATCCTGATTTTACTGGAGCCTGTGTTCATGTTCCTTAAGGGTTTTGGCTGGGAAGCAAGAGGAAGGTAGGCCTTTTGTGGAGAAGTCTGTTTTTTCCTGTCTCTTTGTTCTGGCTCATCCCGTGGCCTAGTGGGAGGGCCTGGTAGTTTGAATCCTGATTTTACTGGAGCCTGTGTTCATGTTCCTTAAGGGTTTTGGCTGGGAAGCAAGAGGAAGGTAGGCCTTTTGTGGAGAAGTCTGTTTTTTCCTGTCTCTTTGTTCTGGCTCATCACGTGGCCTAGTGGGAGGGCCTGGTAGTTTGAATCCTGATTTTACTGGAGCCTGTGTTCATATTCCTTAAGGGTTTTGGCTGGGAAGCAAGAGGAAGGTAGGCCTTTTGTGGAGAAGCCTGTTTTTTCCTGTCTCTTTGTTCCGGCTCATCACGTGGCCTAGTGGGAGGGCCTGGTAGTTTGAATCCTGATTTTACTGGAGCCTGTGTTCATGTTCCTTAAGGGTTTTGGCTGGGAAGCAAGAGGAAGGTAGGCCTTTTGTGGAGAAGCCTGTTTTTTCCTGTCTCTTTGTTCCGGCTCATCACACGGCCTAGTGGGAGGGCCTGCTAGTTTGAATCCTGATTTTACTGGAGCCTGTGTTCATGTTCCTTAAGGGTTTTGGCTGGGAAGCAAGAGGAAGGTAGGCCTTTTGTGGAGAAGCCTGTTTTTTCCTGTCTCTTTGTTCCGGCTCATCACATGGCCTAGTGGGAGGGCCTGGTAGTTTGAATCCTGATTTTACTGGAGCCTGTGTTCATGTTCCTTAAGGGTTTTGGCTGGGAAGCAAGAGGAAGGTAGGCCTTTTGTGGAGAAGTCTGTTTTTTCCTGTCTCATTGTTCTGGCTCATCACATGGCCTAGTGGGAGGGCCTGGTAGTTTGAATCCTGATTTTACTGGAGCCTGTGTTCATGTTCCTTAAGGGTTTTGGCTGGGAAGCAAGAGGAAGGTAGGCCTTTTGTGGAGAAGTCTGTTTTTTCCTGTCTCTTTGTTCTGGCTCATCACATGGCCTAGTGGGAGGGCCTGGTAGTTTGAATCCTGATTTTACTGGAGCCTGTGTTCATTTTCCTTAAGGGTTTTGGCTGGGAAGCAAGAGGAAGGTAGGCCTTTTGTGGAGAAGTCTGTTTTTTTCCTGTCTCTTTGTTCTGGCTCATCACGTGGCCTAGTGGGAGGGCCTGCTAGTTTGAATCCTGATTTTACTGGAGCCTGTGTTCATGTTCCTTAAGGGTTTTGGCTGGGAAGCAAGAGAAAGGTAGGCCTTTTGTGGAGAAGTCTGTTTTTTCCTGTCTCTTTGTTCTGGCTCATCCCGTGGCCTAGTGGGAGGGCCTGGTAGTTTGAATCCTGATTTTACTGGAGCCTGTGTTCATGTTCCTTAAGGGTTTTGGCTGGGAAGCAAGAGGAAGGTAGGCCTTTTGTGGAGAAGTCTGTTTTTTCCTGTCTCTTTGTTCTGGCTCATCACGTGGCCTAGTGGGAGGGCCTGGTAGTTTGAATCCTGATTTTACTGGAGCCTGTGTTCATATTCCTTAAGGGTTTTGGCTGGGAAGCAAGAGGAAGGTAGGCCTTTTGTGGAGAAGCCTGTTTTTTCCTGTCTCTTTGTTCTGGCTCATCACGTGGCCTAGTGGGAGGGCCTGGTAGTTTGAATCCTGATTTTACTGGAGCCTGTGTTCATGTTCCTTAAGGGTTTTGGCTGGGAAGCAAGAGGAAGGTAGGCCTTTTGTGGAGAAGCCTGTTTTTTCCTGTCTCTTTGTTCCGGCTCATCACGTGGCCTAGTGGGAGGGCCTGGTAGTTTGAATCCTGATTTTACTGGAGCCTGTGTTCATGTTCCTTAAGGGTTTTGGCTGGGAAGCAAGAGGAAGGTAGCCCTTTTGTGGAGAAGCCTGTTTTTTCCTGTCTCTTTGTTCCGGCTCATCACGTGGCCTAGTGGGAGGGCCTGGTAGTTTGAATCCTGATTTTACTGGAGCCTGTGTTCATTTTCCTTAAGGGTTTTGGCTGGGAAGCAAGAGGAAGGTAGGCCTTTTGTGGAGAAGCCTGTTTTTTCCTGTCTCTTTGTTCTGGCTCATCACGTGGCCTAGTGGGAGGGCCTGGTAGTTTGAATCCTGATTTTACTGGAGCCTGTGTTCATGTTCCTTAAGGGTTTTGGCTGGGAAGCAAGAGGAAGGTAGGCCTTTTGTGGAGAAGCCTGTTTTTTCCTGTCTCTTTGTTCCGGCTCATCACGTGGCCTAGTGGGAGGGCCTGGTAGTTTGAATCCTGATTTTACTGGAGCCTGTGTTCATGTTCCTTAAGGGTTTTGGCTGGGAAGCAAGAGGAAGGTAGGCCTTTTGTGGAGAAGTCTGTTTTTTCCTGTCTCTTTGTTCCGGCTCATCACATGGCCTAGTGGGAGGGCCTGGTAGTTTGAATCCTGATTTTACTGGAGCCTGTGTTCATGTTCCTTAAGGGTTTTGGCTGGGAAGCAAGAGGAAGGTAGGCCTTTTGTGGAGAAGTCTGTTTTTTCCTGTCTCTTTGTTCCGGCTCATCACGTGGCCTAGTGGGAGGGCCTGGTAGTTTGAATCCTGATTTTACTGGAGCCTGTGTTCATTTTCCTTAAGGGTTTTGGCTGGGAAGCAAGAGGAAGGTAGGCCTTTTGTGGAGAAGTCTGTTTTTTCCTGTCTCTTTGTTCCGGCTCATCACGTGGCCTAGTGGGAGGGCCTGGTAGTTTGAATCCTGATTGTACTGGAGCCTGTGTTCATGTTCCTTAAGGGTTTTGGCTGGGAAGCAAGAGGAAGGTAGGCCTTTTGTGGAGAAGTCTGTTTTTTCCTGTCTCATTGTTCTGGCTCATCACGTGGCCTAGTGGGAGGGCCTGGTAGTTTGAATCCTGATTTTACTGGAGCCTGTGTTCATGTTCCTTAAGGGTTTTGGCTGGGAAGCAAGAGGAAGGTAGGCCTTTTGTGGAGAAGTCTGTTTTTTCCTGTCTCTTTGTTCCGGCTCATCACGTGGCCTAGTGGGAGGGCCTGGTAGTTTGAATCCTGATTTTACTGGAGCCTGTGTTCATTTTCCTTAAGGGTTTTGGCTGGGAAGCAAGAGGAAGGTAGGCCTTTTGTGGAGAAGTCTGTTTTTTCCTGTCTCTTTGTTCCGGCTCATCACGTGGCCTAGTGGGAGGGCCTGCTAGTTTGAATCCTGATTTTACTGGAGCCTGTGTTCATGTTCCTTAAGGGTTTTGGCTGGGAAGCAAGAGGAAGGTAGGCCTTTTGTGGAGAAGTCTGTTTTTTCCTGTCTCTTTGTTCCGGCTCATCACGTGGCCTAGTGGGAGGGCCTGGTAGTTTGAATCCTGATTTTACTGGAGCCTGTGTTCATGTTCCTTAAGGGTTTTGGCTGGGAAGCAAGAGGAAGGTAGGCCTTTTGTGGAGAAGTCTGTTTTTTCCTGTCTCTTTGTTCTGGCTCATCACGTGGCCTAGTGGGAGGGCCTGGTAGTTTGAATCCTGATTTTACTGGAGCCTGTGTTCATGTTCCTTAAGGGTTTTGGCTGGGAAGCAAGAGGAAGGTAGGCCTTTTGTGGAGAAGTCTGTTTTTTCCTGTCTCTTTGTTCTGGCTCATCACATGGCCTAGTGGGAGGGCCTGGTAGTTTGAATCCTGATTTTACTGGAGCCTGTGTTCATGTTCCTTAAGGGTTTTGGCTGGGAAGCAAGAGGAAGGTAGGCCTTTTGTGGAGAAGTCTGTTTTTTCCTGTCTCTTTGTTCTGGCTCATCACATGGCCTAGTGGGAGGGCCTGGTAGTTTGAATCCTGATTTTACTGGAGCCTGTGTTCATTTTCCTTAAGGGTTTTGGCTGGGAAGCAAGAGGAAGGTAGGCCTTTTGTGGAGAAGTCTGTTTTTTTCCTGTCTCTTTGTTCTGGCTCATCACGTGGCCTAGTGGGAGGGCCTGCTAGTTTGAATCCTGATTTTACTGGAGCCTGTGTTCATGTTCCTTAAGGGTTTTGGCTGGGAAGCAAGAGAAAGGTAGGCCTTTTGTGGAGAAGTCTGTTTTTTCCTGTCTCTTTGTTCTGGCTCATCCCGTGGCCTAGTGGGAGGGCCTGGTAGTTTGAATCCTGATTTTACTGGAGCCTGTGTTCATGTTCCTTAAGGGTTTTGGCTGGGAAGCAAGAGGAAGGTAGGCCTTTTGTGGAGAAGTCTGTTTTTTCCTGTCTCTTTGTTCTGGCTCATCACGTGGCCTAGTGGGAGGGCCTGGTAGTTTGAATCCTGATTTTACTGGAGCCTGTGTTCATATTCCTTAAGGGTTTTGGCTGGGAAGCAAGAGGAAGGTAGGCCTTTTGTGGAGAAGCCTGTTTTTTCCTGTCTCTTTGTTCTGGCTCATCACGTGGCCTAGTGGGAGGGCCTGGTAGTTTGAATCCTGATTTTACTGGAGCCTGTGTTCATGTTCCTTAAGGGTTTTGGCTGGGAAGCAAGAGGAAGGTAGGCCTTTTGTGGAGAAGCCTGTTTTTTCCTGTCTCTTTGTTCCGGCTCATCACGTGGCCTAGTGGGAGGGCCTGGTAGTTTGAATCCTGATTTTACTGGAGTCTGTGTTCATGTTCCTTAAGGGTTTTGGCTGGGAAGCAAGAGGAAGGTAGCCCTTTTGTGGAGAAGCCTGTTTTTTCCTGTCTCTTTGTTCCGGCTCATCACGTGGCCTAGTGGGAGGGCCTGGTAGTTTGAATCCTGATTTTACTGGAGCCTGTGTTCATGTTCCTTAAGGGTTTTGGCTGGGAAGCAAGAGGAAGGTAGGCCTTTTGTGGAGAAGCCTGTTTTTTCCTGTCTCTTTGTTCTGGCTCATCACGTGGCCTAGTGGGAGGGCCTGGTAGTTTGAATCCTGATTTTACTGGAGCCTGTGTTCATGTTCCTTAAGGGTTTTGGCTGGGAAGCAAGAGGAAGGTAGGCCTTTTGTGGAGAAGCCTGTTTTTTCCTGTCTCTTTGTTCCGGCTCATCACGTGGCCTAGTGGGAGGGCCTGGTAGTTTGAATCCTGATTTTACTGGAGCCTGTGTTCATGTTCCTTAAGGGTTTTGGCTGGGAAGCAAGAGGAAGGTAGGCCTTTTGTGGAGAAGTCTGTTTTTTCCTGTCTCTTTGTTCCGGCTCATCACATGGCCTAGTGGGAGGGCCTGGTAGTTTGAATCCTGATTTTACTGGAGCCTGTGTTCATGTTCCTTAAGGGTTTTGGCTGGGAAGCAAGAGGAAGGTAGGCCTTTTGTGGAGAAGTCTGTTTTTTCCTGTCTCTTTGTTCCGGCTCATCACGTGGCCTAGTGGGAGGGCCTGGTAGTTTGAATCCTGATTTTACTGGAGCCTGTGTTCATTTTCCTTAAGGGTTTTGGCTGGGAAGCAAGAGGAAGGTAGGCCTTTTGTGGAGAAGTCTGTTTTTTCCTGTCTCTTTGTTCTGGCTCATCACGTGGCCTAGTGGGAGGGCCTGGTAGTTTGAATCCTGATTGTACTGGAGCCTGTGTTCATGTTCCTTAAGGGTTTTGGCTGGGAAGCAAGAGGAAGGTAGGCCTTTTGTGGAGAAGTCTGTTTTTTCCTGTCTCATTGTTCTGGCTCATCACGTGGCCTAGTGGGAGGGCCTGGTAGTTTGAATCCTGATTTTACTGGAGCCTGTGTTCATGTTCCTTAAGGGTTTTGGCTGGGAAGCAAGAGGAAGGTAGGCCTTTTGTGGAGAAGTCTGTTTTTTCCTGTCTCTTTGTTCCGGCTCATCACGTGGCCTAGTGGGAGGGCCTGGTAGTTTGAATCCTGATTTTACTGGAGCCTGTGTTCATTTTCCTTAAGGGTTTTGGCTGGGAAGCAAGAGGAAGGTAGGCCTTTTGTGGAGAAGTCTGTTTTTTCCTGTCTCTTTGTTCCGGCTCATCACGTGGCCTAGTGGGAGGGCCTGCTAGTTTGAATCCTGATTTTACTGGAGCCTGTGTTCATGTTCCTTAAGGGTTTTGGCTGGGAAGCAAGAGGAAGGTAGGCCTTTTGTGGAGAAGTCTGTTTTTTCCTGTCTCTTTGTTCCGGCTCATCACGTGGCCTAGTGGGAGGGCCTGGTAGTTTGAATCCTGATTTTACTGGAGCCTGTGTTCATGTTCCTTAAGGGTTTTGGCTGGGAAGCAAGAGGAAGGTAGGCCTTTTGTGGAGAAGTCTGTTTTTTCCTGTCTCTTTGTTCTGGCTCATCACGTGGCCTAGTGGGAGGGCCTGGTAGTTTGAATCCTGATTTTACTGGAGCCTGTGTTCATGTTCCTTAAGGGTTTTGGCTGGGAAGCAAGAGGAAGGTAGGCCTTTTGTGGAGAAGTCTGTTTTTTCCTGTCTCTTTGTTCCGGCTCATCACGTGGCCTAGTGGGAGGGCCTGGTAGTTTGAATCCTGATTTTACTGGACCGCGCGCCGAAATACTCTAACTCTATCTCCAACCCCAATATGCTGAATATGGATGTCCTGAAGGAGGGCAGAATTTCAGCTTTAAAAAGAGAATGAGGAGGAGAGTGTGTCACATGAAATTCCCTAATCCTATCTCTTACTTAATTTGGTAAAAGAGAGCAGGCCGGGTAGGTGGGACTCGTCAGCCCTGGAAGGCAGCCCATCTAGGAGAAGGAAAACTCCAAATTTAAACCTCCACTGCCCTGTGGCTATATCCACTTATGGAAAGGGCTTCAGGAGATAACCTCGAGGCAAAATCGGGAGCCGGAGTCCCGGAGGCATTTTCTTTCATTCTGCCAACTCCTGCGACGTTGCTGGAACCAGTTGTATTGGCTCTTGCCTTTCCACTGAACCATTTCAGCGATGTGGAGAGGGGGGATTTGCTGCTTGGGTAACAGCCTATCCTCCATACTATTTTACCCAGGCTTCGTGCTCTGGAGAGGACACTCCAGCTTCGCATACAGCGTCGAAACAACATGGGAAGTAGCAGTTACCGGTTATAAGTCTCTGCTCAATTGGCGTAGAGCAGGACGCCAGGGGCTACTTCTGATGGTGGGAGAGGTCATTGCACCTCACTAGGTAGATACCGCCCGCCTTAAGCTGGGCAGCCCCCAGCCAGTAAGGTGCTACCTCGCCACGGTCTGTTAACCTCACGGGGTGCGTGGGGTTTAGGGTGAAACCCGACAAGCAGATCGACAACCGTGCACCATGCAACAATCATAAGAAAACTTCTGCCCTAAAGCTGGGCACCTGGAATGTACGGACAATGACCCCTGGCTTTCCTGACTACGGCTTTCCTAACGACCTGCAAGAAATAGACGATGTGCGCAAGACAGCTGTCATTGACATGGAACTGAATAGACTGCAGATGGACATCGTTGCCCTGCAAGAGAGAAGACTGCCAGACTCGGGATCTGTCAAAGAAAAAAACTTCTCATTCTTCTGGCAGGGAAAACCATCGAATGAGACCAGGGAGTATGGTGTTGGCTTTGCAGTCAGAAATAATCTGCTGAGATCCATTGTTCCACCTACTACGGGGAGTGAAAGAAAAATGTCTCTGCAGCTCCACTCATCAGCAGGACCAGTCACCCTCATTAGTGCATATGCACCAACACTGTCATCCACTACAGAAGTGAAAGACAAATTCTACGACGATCTGGCAGCTACTATCAAAAAAGTCCCTGAAAGAGAGTCACTGTTCATTCTTGGAGACTTTAATGCTAGAGTTGGTGCTGATCACAATTCTTGGCCCACTTGTCTAGGCCGTTTTGGCATTGGAAAGATGAACGAAAATGGCCAACGCTTACTGGAGTTTTGCTGTTACTATGGTCTCTGTGTCAGCAACACATTCTTTAATACGAAGCTGCAACACAGAGTTTCCTGGAGATATCCAAAATCCAAGCATTGGTATCAGCTCGATTTGATCCTCACTAGACGTTCTAGCCTTCCTAGTGTTACGATCACACGCAGCTACCAGAGTGCTGATTGCGATACTGATCACTCCCTGGTGTGTAGTAGAGTAAAACTGCGAACAAAGAAATTGTATCACATGAAAAAGGAAGGAAGACCACGTATTGACATCAACAAGACTCGCGATCAAAGAAAAGTGAAGGAATTTGCCCAAGCACTCGAGGAAACCCTTCCAGGTCCAGCTAATGTAAATGCACCTGAACGATGGGAACACTTCAAGAACACTGTCTACAACACCGCCTTGTCCACCTTCGGCAAGAAAACCAGAAAGATGGCTGACTGGTTCGAAGCCCATTCGGAGGAGTTAATGCCAGCCATTGAGGATAAGAGAAGAGCTCTAGCAGCATACAAAGCCTGTCCTAGCGAGTACAACCTGCAAGCTCTTCGAGCCGCTCGTAGCCAAGTCCAACAGGCTGCCAGGAGATGCTCCAATGACTATTGGCTTCAGCATTCCTCTCAGATACAGATAGCAGCGGACACAGGTAACATCAAAGGAATGTATGATGGTATCAAGCAGGCCTTAGGTCCATTACAGAAGAAATCTGCTCCCTTGAAGTCCACTACAGGTGTGATCATCCAGGACCGAGCACAGCAGATGGAACGCTGGGTGCAGCACTACTCCGAGCTATATTCCAGAAAGAATGTAGTAACCGAAGAAGCATTAGATAACATTGAGTGCCTGCGTGTCTTGGAAGAGCTGGACAGAGAACCAACCCTAGCAGAAATAAATGCGGCCTTGGATTCCCTCACCTCTGGCAAGGCACCTGGAAGGGACAACATCCCTGTTGAAGTGCTGAAATGCGGTAAGGAGATCATCATCACCGAACTGTATGAAATCTTTTGTCTCTGCTGGAGGGAAGGTGGAGTACCACAGGACATGAAGGATGCAAACATTGTCACGTTGTACAAGAACAAAGGTGACAGGGGTGACTGCAATAACTACCGTGGTATCTCTCAGCGTTGTAGGGAAGCTGCTTGCCCGTGTTGTTCTGAAGAGGCTCCAGGTGCTTGCAGACAGAGTCTATCCGGAATCACAGTGTGGATTTCGAGCAAATAGATCCACCACTGACATGGTATTCTCCCTCCGACAGTTGCAGGAGAAATGCAGGGAACAACAACAGCCACTCTTAGTGGCCTTCATAGACCTTACAAAAGCATTTGACTTGGTTAGCAGGGATGGCCTTTTCAAAATACTTCCCAAGATTGGATGTCCACCTCGTCTCCTTAACATCATCAGGTCCTTCCAGGATGGAATGAAAGGCACTGTAGTTTTTGACGGCTCAACATCAGATCCCTTTGACATCCGAAGCGGAGTGAAACAGGGCTGTGTCCTCGCACCAACACTTTTTGGGATCTTTTTTGCTGTCATGCTGAAGCATGCCTTTGGAACTGCAACAGAAGGTGTCTATCTCCGGACTAGATCAGATGGAAAGCTCTTTAATCTCTAGATTGAGAGCGAAGACCAAAGTCCAACTGAAATGCATGCGGGACTTCTTCTTTGCAGACGATGCAGCCATTGTTGCCCACTCTGCTGAAGACCTCCAACAACTCATGAATCGTTTCAGCAAGGCCTGCCAAGACTTTGGACTAACAATCAGCCTGAAGAAAACACAAGTCATGGGCCAGGGTGTGGACTCACCTCCCTCTATTACCATCTCCACACAAGAACTGGAGGTTGTTCATGACTTTGTGTACCTTGGCTCAACCATCTCTGACACCCTCTCTCTAGATGTCGAGCTGGATAAACGCATTGGGAAAGCAGCCACCATGTTCTCTAGACTCACAAAGAGAGTATGGCTCAATAAGAAACTGACAACACATACCAAGATCCAGGTCTATAGAGCCTGTGTCCTGAGCACACTCCTGTACTGCAGCGAGTCCTGGACCCTTTGTGCCCGGCAGGAGAGGAAGCTGAACACCTTCCATATGCGTTGCCTACGACGGATTTTTGGTATCACCTGGCAGGACAGAGTTCCAAATAGAGTAGTCCTAGAACGAGCTGGAATTTTCAGCATGCATACATTACTGAAACAGCGACGTCTACGCTGGCTTGGGCACGTTGTGAGAATGGCTGATGGTCGGATTCCAAAGGATCTCCTATATGGAGAATTAGTGCAGGGAAATTGCCCCAGAGGGAGACCACAGCTGCGATACAAGGATATCTGCAAGCGGGATCTGAAGGCCTTAGGAATAGACCTCAACAGATGGGAAACTCTGACATCTGATCGTTCAGCCTGGAGGCAGGCAGTACATCACGGCCTCTCCCAATTTGAAGAGACCCTTGTCCAGCAGGCTGAGGCAAAGAGGAAGTCACAAAGGAAGCAAAACCAGGGAGCTGGACAGGGGACAGATTGGATTTGTCTCCAGTGTGGAAGGGATTGTCACTCTCGAATTGGCCTCCTCAGCCACACTAGACGCTGTTCCAAGTCCTCCATACAGAGCACGCTACCATAGTCTTTCGAGACTGAAGGATGCCTACTATGATACATATGTTGTTTCCTTATTTCATACTAGCCTTAATTCTTTTAATTGACCGCATTCGCTTCTCTTTTGTTCTTTTTCCTTCATTCTACCCTTAACACAACACTTTCAATTCTTTCCGTTGTTTTCATGTTTTACTTCATTCCAGCCTTAATACAATGAAACGCTTTTGATTCTCTTTTTTTTCATTCCAGGCTTTAGAATCTTCAGGTTGTTTCTTGATTTACATCATTTAGGCTTAATACATTGAAATATGATATCTTTCGGATCTTTCTGTTGTTCTTTTAAAATTTCCTTCACGCTCTTAAATATCCTTTCGCTTTTGTTCTTTTGTTGTTTCTTGGTCAACCATTCTAGCCTCTTTCAATTGTTTTTCTGGATTTACATATGATCTCTTTCGCTTCTTTCTGTTCTTCCTCGATATACCTCATTCTACCAAGTCATTGAAAAATGATCCTTCGTTTCTTTCTGTCGTTCTTGCTTTACTTCATTCTAGCCTTTTTACACAGTGGTTTTCTCGTCTTTCTGATGTTCTTTTTTACTAAATGATGTAAATCAAGAACCAACAAAAACAACCTATATTCTAGCTAGGATGAAGGAAATCAAGAACTAACGCGAGAAAGAAGAAGGGTATTGGCTAGGATATTAATCAAGAGAGAACAACAGAAAAAAACGAAAGATGTTTTTTCAATATATTAAGGCTAAAAGATGTAAATGAATGTAAATGATGTAAATAAAACAAACATGATCACTCGCTTCCTCACGTTACCCCTATTAAATGATCGCTTCATTCTGGTTCATTCTTCATTAACTTCATTCTAGCCTTTATAGGTTTTCTGTGCTAACCTTAGTACACTGAAATATGATCATTCGCTTTTTGATTTCATTCTAGCAATACTGAAAAATGATCTCTTTCGGTTTATCTCTTTTTTTATTTGTATACATCCTAGCCTTTTTACACAATTTCTTACTGTTGTTCTTTTAAAATTTCCTTTATTCTAGCCTTAGTACTTAAATATTACCTTTCGATTCTTTCTGTGGTTCTTTCTTGATTCTAGCCTTAGTCTTAAACATGACCTCTTTCGCTTCTTTCTGTACTTTCTTGATATCCTTCATTTTAGCCTTTACACGGAAACCTGATCTCTTTGGATTATTTCTGTTGGTCTTTCACGTTTTACTTTATTCTAGCCTTAATGAAACGTAATCTCTTTTGATTGTTTCTGTTGTTTTTTTTCTTGATTTCTTCATTCTAGCCAAACTAGAACAATCTTTCTTAGATTGCGATCATGTTTAAAAGTATTGAAGCTAGGATGAAAGAAACAAAAGAACAATAAAAGTGATCATATTTGAGAGAAGGCTACAATGAAGGAAATCAAGATCCTCAGATATCATGTTTCAGTGTATAAAGGCTAGAATGAAGTAAATCAAGAAAGAAGAGAAAAAACCGAAAGAGATATAAAGAACAACAACCTAATATAAACTTGTGTATTAAGGCTAGAATGAAGTAAATCGAAGGAACAAAATGTCATGTTTCAGGGTATTAAGGCTAGATTCATATAAAGAAGCAGAGACAACCCTAAAGACAACTAGCGTTACAAAGCTAGAATGAAATAAAAAAAAACAAAGAATCGAAAGAGATCAGGTTTCAGTGTATTATTGCTGGATAAAGGAAGTAAAAAGGAACATCAGAAAGAAGAGAAAACCATTGTGTAAAACAAATATGATCTTTCGATTCATTCTGTTGCTTGTCTTGATTTCAGTCATTCTAGCCTTTATACACTGAAATATATTTCAACACTCTGTTGTTCTTTTTTGATTTTCTTCATTCTAAATATATAACAATTCCTTTAGGTTCTGTTCTTGATTTACATCATGTAGCCTTAATACAGTGAATCACGATCTATTTTACACTTAAATCATGTTGGAATGAAGTAAACCAAGAAAACGACAGAAAGAACCGAAAGACATTTTTTAGAGTATTAAGGCTAGAATGATTTATATCAAGGAAGAAGAGAAAGAAGCAAAATAGGTTACGTTTCAGTGTATTAGAGCTACAATGGTAATCAAGAAATAACGAGAACGAAGCGCAAGATCATATTTCAGTGTACTAGCTAGAATAGAAACAATCAAACGTAAGCTTGTTCTAGTCTATTAAAGATAGGATAAAGTAAATCGAGAAATAACAGAAAGTATTGAAAGAGATCATAATTCAGTGCATAAAGGCTAAAATGAAGCAAATGAACAACAGAAAGTCGTTTGTGTTCAGGTTAGAATGAAGGAAATCAAGAATGAAAGCGAAAGTCAAAAAAGAAAAAGTAAAGACAGCTTGTTTTAGTGTTTTAGTGTTGCAAAGCTAGAACGAAAAAAAAAAATCAAGAGTATGTTTCATTGTATTAAGGCCAGAATGAAGGAAAACATGAAAGTAAACCAGAATGATTTGAAAGTGTATTAAGGCTAGAATGAAGGAAATAAAGGAAGAACAAGAAAAAGCTAAAGAATCGTTTGAGGGCATTGGCTACATTTAAATCAAGAAACAGAAACAACCTAGAAACAGGTTATTCGTGTATTAAAGCTAGAATGAAGGAAATCAAGAATCTAGAATTTTCTTCATTCTAGCAATACAATGAAATATAATCTCTTGATATTTTGTGTTCTTCTTTCTTGATTTTCTTCATTCTAGTCAATACACTAAAAAAATCTTTAGGAAGTTTTCTTGGTTCTTGATTTACATCATTTAGGCTGATCATTGAAATGATCTCTTTCAGTTTTTTATTCTTTCTTGATTTACTTCATTCGAGCCTTTATGCACTGAAAGATGGTTTTCTCCTCTTTCTGAAGTATGATCTTTTTCAATTCTGTTTTTCTTTCATGTTTTCTAGCCTTAATGCAACGTGATTCCGCTGTTTTTTTCTTGATTTTCTTCATTCTAGCGTTAGTACACTAGAACAGTTTCTCTACGTTTTCTGTTTCTTGATTTACATCATTTAGACAATACACTTAAACCTGATCTCTTTCGATTCTTTTTGATCTTTCTTGATTTACTTCATTCTAGCCTTAATACACGGAAATGTGATCTCTACAAGCTTACTTTAGATTGCTTCTTTATTGACCATTCTAGAAGTAATACTTTTAAACGATCTCTTTCGCTACTTTCTGTTGTTCTTTCCTGAATTCCTTCGTTATAGCCTTTAAACACTCGAACAAGCTGTCAGGATGTTTCTGTTCTTCCTTGATTTACATCATTCTAGCCATAATACTTAACATGACGTCGTTCGCTTTTTTCTGTTCTTTCTTGATATCCTTCTTTCTAGCCTTAATACACTGAAAAATCGATTCTGTTCATTATTTACTTCATCCTAGCCTTAATACACTAGAACAAGCTGTCTTTAGGTTGTTTCTTAATTCTAGCCTGAAACATATTTTCGCTTCTTTCTCGTTCATTCTTGATATCCTTCACTCTAGCCTTAATGCACACACGATCGCCTTCGCTTCTTTTGTTCCTTCTGGATTTCCCTCATTCTAGCCTTAAAACTCTTCAACATGATTTTTCATTTCCTTCTGTTGTTTTCTTCATTTACTTCATTCTAGCCCTTATACACTGAAATATGATCTTTCAATTCTTTCTGTTGTTCTTTCATGATTTCATTCTAGCCTTAATAAACTAGAATAAGCTTACGTTAGGTTGTTTCTGTCTTTCGCTGCTTCGTATTTTCATTCTAGCTTTAATACAAGGAAACGTAATCTGATTTCTGTTGTTCTTTCTTGATTTTCTTCATACAAGCCTTAGTACGTTAGAACAATCTTTCTTTAGGTTGTTTCATCTTGATATTTCGCCTTAATACATTGAAATTATCTCTTTCGGTTCTTTCTGTTGTTCTTTCTAGACTTTATAAAACGAAACGTGATTTCATATGTTCTTTCTTAATTTCCATTTTAGCCTCAGCACTTTTAAACATGATCTCGCTTCTTTGTTCCATCTTAGTTTCAATCTAGCCTTAACCCAATTATGATCTTTCGCTTCACTGTTGTTCTTTCTTCCTTAACATCATTCTAGCCTTTATACAATGAAATATGATCTCTTTCTTTACTTTCTGTTTACTTCATTTCATTCTAGAAATACACTGGAACAGGCGGTCTTTAGGTTCTTTTTCTTGATATCACTCTAAATACCCTGATACATCACATTTTCGCGTCTCTCTCTTCTTCCTTGATTTCCTTCACCAGTGAAGTATGGTCTTTCGCTTCAGTCTGGTTTTTCTTCATTTACTTCCTTCTATACACTGAAACATGATCTCTTTCGTTTCTTTCTTGATTTACTTTATTCTAGCCTTTATTCAGTGAAACAATCGCATTCGTTTCTTTCTTTTGTTCTTTAATAATATCCTTCAGTCTAGCCTTAAATATGATCTTTCACTTCATTCTGTTGCTCTTTCTTAATTTTCTTCATTCTAGGCTTAATACACTATAACAAATCCTTTAGGTTGTTTCTGTTGTTTCTTCTTGATTTACAACATTTAGGCTTAATACATTGAAACATGATCTCTTTCGATCTTTCTGTTGTTCTTTCTTGCTTTCTCTCGTTCTTTCTTGCTTTCCTTCATTCTAGTCAATACACTAGAATAAGCTTTAGGGTTCTTGATTTAAACCTAGCCTAATACCCTGAAACATTATATTTTCGCTTCTTTCTCTTGTTCTTCCTTGATTTCCATCATTCTAGCCTTAATACACAAATACGATTTGTTGCTGCCTTCTTTCTTCATTTACTTCATTCTATATAAACTGAAATATGATCGCTTTCAGGTCTTTCTGTTCATTCATGTTTTACTTCATTCTAGACTTAAAATGAAGAAAAACTTTCGATTCTTCCTGTTTTTTCTTGATTTTCATTCTAGCCTTGAGAAAGTAGCGAATGAGATCATATTTCAGTCTATTAAGGCTAGAATGAAGAAAATGAACGAACAGTGCAGCGAAATGAAGTAAATCAAGAAAGAACAACAGAAAGAACCGAAAGAGATCAGGTTTTTAAAGCCTAAATTATGTAATTCCAGAGGAAACAACTTAACCCCCAAAAAAGATTGTTCTAGTGTATTAAGGCTAGAATGAAAAACCAAGAAAACCAACAGAAAAAATCAAAAGAGATTACGTCTCATTGTATTAAGCCTAGAAAGAAAATGAAATGAAGAAAGAACCGAATGCAGCGAAAGATCATTTGTGTATTAAGGCTAGTATGAAGGAAATAAAAAAAGAGAAAATATGTTTCAGGGTACTGCTAGAATGAAGTAAATCAAGAAGGAAAAACGGAGGGAAGCGAAAGTGATCATGTTTCAGTGTCTTAAGGCTACATAATGTAAATCAAGAAACATCCGAAAGAAATTGTCTTTATTAAGGCTAGAAAGAAGAAAATAAAGAAAGAACAAAAAAAGTGTTGAAAGAGATCATATTTCGGTGTATAAAAGCTAGAATGAAGTGAAGAACAGAAGGAAGCGAAATATATTTAAGAGTGCTAAGAATGAAGAAAGAAAAAGAAAAGCGAAAATATTTCAGGGAATTAAAGCTAGATATAAATCAAGAAACAGAAACCTAAAGAGCTTTTCCTAGTATGTTAAGGCTAGAATGAAGGAAATCAAGAAAGTAGCGAAAATGTTTCACGTTAATGGCTATATTCAAATCAAGAAACAGAAACAAACTAGACGGCTTGTTCTAGTGTTACGAGGCTTGAATGAAGTAAATCAAGAAAGATCAAAAAGAATCGAAAGAGATCAGGTTTAAGTGTATTGTCTAAATGATGTAAATCAAGAAACAGAAAACGTAGAGAAACTGTTCTAGTGTACTAACGCTAGAATGAAGAAAATCAAGAAAAAAACAGCGGAATCACGTTGCATTAAGGCTAGAAAACATGAAAGAAAAACAGAATTGAAAAAGATCATACTTCAGAAAGAGGAGAAAACCATCTTTCAGTGCATAAAGGCTCGAATGAAGTAAATCTAGAAAGAACAAAAAACTGAAAGAGATCATTTCAATGATCAGCCTAAATGATGTAAATCAAGAACCAAGAAAACTTCCTAAAGATTTTTCTAGTGTATTGACTAGAATGAAGAAAATCAAGAAAGAAGAACACAAAATATCAAGAGATTATATTTCATTGTATTGCTAGAATGAAGAAAATTCTAGATTCTTGATTTCCTTCATTCTAGCTTTAATACACGAATAACCTGTTTCTAGGTTGTTTCTGTTTCTTGATTTAAATGTAGCCAATGCCCTCAAACGATTCTTTAGCTTTTTCTTGTTCTTCCTTTATTTCCTTCATTCTAGCCTTAATACACTTTCAAATCATTCTGTTTTACTTTCATGTTTTCCTTCATTCTGGCCTTAATAAACATACTCGATTTTTTTTTTCGTTCTAGCTTTGCAACACTAAAACACTAAAACAAGCTGTCTTTACTTTTTCTTTTTTGTTTTGAATCTAGCCTTAATAACCTGAAAGACTTTCGCTTTCATTCTTGATTTCCTTCTTTCCAACCTGAACACAAACGACTTTCTGTTGTTCATTTGCTTCATTTTAGCCTCTTTCAATACTTTCTGTTATTTCTCGATTTACTTTATCCTATCTTTAATAGACTAGAACAAGCTTACGTTTGTTTCTATTCTAGCTAGTACACTGAAATATGATCTTTCGCTTCGTTCTCGTTATTTCTTGATTACCATTGTAGCTTTAATACACTGAAACGTAACCTATTTTGCTTCTTTCTCTTCTTCCTTGATTTAAATCATTCTAGCCTTAATACTCTGAAAAAAGTCTTTCGGTTCTTTCTGTCGTTTTCCTGGTTTACTTCATTCTAACATGATTTAAGTGTAAAATAGATCGTGATTCAATGTATTAAGGCTACATGATGTAAATCAAGAAGAAAAAAAAGAAACAACCTGAAGAAATTCTTTCTGTTGTTCTTTCTTGATTTCATTCCAGCCTTTAAACACTGAAATATGATTTTCAATTCATTCTGTTTACATCTTTTGGTTCATTCTAGCGTTAACACAATGAAAGGTAATCTCTTTTGATTCTTTCTAGTGCTTTTTCTTGATTTCTTCATTCTAGCCAACCTAGAACAATCTTTCTTAGGTTGTTTTATTCTTCATTTACATCATTTAGGCTTAACACGTTGAAACATGATCTCTTTCGGGGTTTTTTTGTTGTTCTTTCTCGATTTACTTCGTCCCAGCCTTTAATACACTAGAACAAGCTTTGGTTGTTTCTGTTCTAGCTTTAGTACAGTGAAATATGATCTTCCGCTTCTTGTTATTTCTTGATTTCCTTCATTCTAGCCTTAATTCACTGAAACATGATTTAAGTGTAAAATAGATCGTGTTTCAATATATTAAGGCTACATGAAGAAACAACAGAAACAACATAAATAAGTTATAGTATATTAACAGCCTATCCTCCATATTGCCTTACCCGGGCTTCATGCTCTGGAGAGGACACTCCTCCATTCAGAGCATGTTACCATAGTCTCTCGAGACTGAAGGATGCCTATGCTATTAAGGCTAGAATGAAGGAAATCAAGAAAGAACAGAATGAAGCGAAAGATCATATTTAAGTGTTAAGGATATCCAGAACCTGAGAAAGAAAAGAAAATGTGTTTCAGGGTATTAAGGCTAGATTTAAAATCAAGAAACAGAAACAACCTAAAGACCGCTTGAAGTAAATCAAGCAAGAACAACAGAAAGAACCGAAAGAGGTCATAATTCAGTGTATAAAGGCTAGAATGACTTAAATGAAGACAAGCTACAGAATGAAGCAAAAGATCATATTTAAGGTTAGACTGAAGGAAATCACGAAAGAACACAAAAAAGAAGCGAAAGTGTATAAAGTCTAGAAAGTAAATGAAGAAAGAACGGAAGAGATAATGTTTCAATTTCTTAAGGCTACATGATGTAAATCAAGAAGAAACAACAGAAACAACCTAAAGGAATTGTTATATATTTAGAATGAAGAAAATCAAGAAAGAACAACAGAAAGTGTTGAAATATATTTCAGTGTATAAAGGCTAGAATGACTGAAATCAAGACAAGCAACAGAATGAATCGAAAGATCATATTTGTTAGAGTGAAGGAAATCACGAAAACAAAAAGCGAAAGCGATCAATGTATAAAGGCTAGAAAGTAGAAAAAAAACCAGACTGAAGCGAAAGGTCATATTTGTTAATATTAGTGTAGGAAGTAAAGGAAGAACAAGAAGCGAAAGCATCATGCTTCACGGTTTTTAACCTAAAGACTGCTTGTTCTATATTGGCTAGAACGAAGTAAATCGAAGGAATAACAAAGTTTTGAAAGAGATCATATTTCAGTGTACAGCTACAATAAAGTTAAGGAAGAAACAACAAGAGAATGAAGCGAAAGATCATATTTAACAGTGTTAAGGCTAGAATGGATAAAGAAAGAACAAACAAGCGAATGCGAGCATTAATAATATTGAGGCTAGAATGAAAGAAATAAGGAGAGAACAAAAATAGAAGCGAAAGTGATCATGTTTAAGAGAAGGCTACAATGAAGAATAGCGAAAGATCAGAAATCATCTTTCAGTGTATAAAGGCTAGAATGACGTATATCAAGAAAGAACAGTAGGGAGCGAAAGACATCATATATTAAGAACAACAGAAATAACATAAGTTGTTCTGGTGTAATAAGGCGAGAAGGTATATCGAAAGAACAACAGAATGGAAAATCATATTTCAACTGAAGCGAAAGATCATGTTTATGTCTTAAGGATATCAAGAAAGAACAAGAAAAAGAAGCGAAAATATCATGTTTCAGGGTATTAAGGCTAGATTCAGATAAAGAAGCAACCTAAAAGCTTGTTTTAGTGTTACAAAGCTAGAATGAAATTAGTAAAACAACAGAGAGAATCGGAAGAGATCAGGTTTAAGTGTATTAAGACTAGAATAGATATCAAATAAGAATCAGAAAGAATCAAAAGAGGTCATGTTTGTTAAGGCTAGAAAAAAAGTAAAAAAAGAACCGAAAGAGAAAACCGTTTAAAAGTAGAATGAAGTAAACCAAGAAAGAACGACAGAAAGAACGGAAAGAGCATTTCTCAGTGAATTGTTAGAATTTTGTAAATCAATGAATAGAAGCAAAATATATAATATTTCAGTGTATTGCTAGAAGGAAGTCAAGAAATAACGAAGAAGCGAACGAGATCATGTTTCAGTGTACTAAAGCTAGAACGTAAGCTCGTTCTAGAGTAGTAAGGCTAGACTGAAGTAAAGGGAAAAAAGCCATTATTGAAAGAGATCACATTTCAGTGTAAGGGTGATCAAGAAAACAAAAGAATGAAGCGAACTCATACTTAATTGTTACAATTTGAATGAAGGAAATTGAAAAAGAACAGAGAACCGAAAGATATCATATTTCAATGTAAACCAAAATGATGTAAACAAGAACCAACAAAAACAACCTAATGACATCTTATTGTAGTGTATTAAAGCTAGAATGAATGAAATCAAGAAAGAAAGCGAGAAAGAAGCGCATCTATATATCATGGTTTTGGCTGGGAAGCAAGAGGAAGGTAGGCCTTTTGTGGAGAAGTCTGTTTTTTCCTGTCTCTTTGTTCTGGCTCATCACATGGCCTAGTGGGAGGGCCTGGTAGTTTGAATCCTGATTTTACTGGAGCCTGTGTTCATTTTCCTTAAGGGTTTTGGCTGGGAAGCAAGAGGAAGGAAGGCCTTTTGTGGAGAGGTCTGTTTTTTCCTGTCTCTTTGTTCTGGCTCATCACATGGCCTAGTGGGAGGGCCTGGTAGTTTGAATCCTGATTTTACTGGAGCCTGTGTTCATTTTCCTTAAGGGTTTTGGCTGGGAAGCAAGAGGAAGGTAGGCCTTTTGTGGAGAAGCCTGTTTTTTCCTGTCTCTTTGTTCCGGCTCATCACGTGGCCTAGTGGGAGGGCCTGGTAGTTTGAATCCTGATTTTACTGGAGCCTGTGTTCATGTTCCTTAAGGGTTTTGGCTGGGAAGCAAGAGGAAGGTAGGCCTTTTGTGGAGAAGCCTGTTTTTTCCTGTCTCTTTGTTCCGGCTCATCACGTGGCCTAGTGGGAGGGCCTGGTAGTTTGAATCCTGATTTTACTGGAGCCTGTGTTCATGTTCCTTAAGGGTTTTGGCTGGGAAGCAAGAGGAAGGTAGGCCTTTTGTGGAGAAGCCTGTTTTTTCCTGTCTCTTTGTTCCGGCTCATCACATGGCCTAGTGGGAGGGCCTGGTAGTTTGAATCCTGATTTTACTGGAGCCTGTGTTCATGTTCCTTAAGGGTTTTGGCTGGGAAGCAAGAGGAAGGTAGGCCTTTTGTGGAGAAGTCTGTTTTTTCCTGTCTCTTTGTTCCGGCTCATCACATGGCCTAGTGGGAGGGCCTGGTAGTTTGAATCCTGATTTTACTGGAGCCTGTGTTCATGTTCCTTAAGGGTTTTGGCTGGGAAGCAAGAGGAAGGTAGGCCTTTTGTGGAGAAGTCTGTTTTTTCCTGTCTCTTTGTTCCGGCTCATCACATGGCCTAGTGGGAGGGCCTGGTAGTTTGAATCCTGATTTTACTGGAGCCTGTGTTCATGTTCCTTAAGGGTTTTGGCTGGGAAGCAAGAGGAAGGTAGGCCTTTTGTGGAGAAGTCTGTTTTTTCCTGTCTCATTGTTCCGGCTCATCACATGGCCTAGTGGGAGGGCCTGGTAGTTTGAATCCTGATTTTACTGGAGCCTGTGTTCATGTTCCTTAAGGGTTTTGGCTGGGAAGCAAGAGGAAGGTAGGCCTTTTGTGGAGAAGTCTGTTTTTTCCTGTCTCTTTGTTCTGGCTCATCACATGGCCTAGTGGGAGGGCCTGGTAGTTTGAATCCTGATTTTACTGGAGCCTGTGTTCATTTTCCTTAAGGGTTTTGGCTGGGAAGCAAGAGGAAGGTAGGCCTTTTGTGGAGAAGTCTGTTTTTTCCTGTCTCTTTGTTCTGGCTCATCACGTGGCCTAGTGGGAGGGCCTGCTAGTTTGAATCCTGATTTTACTGGAGCCTGTGTTCATGTTCCTTAAGGGTTTTGGCTGGGAAGCAAGAGAAAGGTAGGCCTTTTGTGGAGAAGTCTGTTTTTTCCTGTCTCTTTGTTCTGGCTCATCCCGTGGCCTAGTGGGAGGGCCTGGTAGTTTGAATCCTGATTTTACTGGAGCCTGTGTTCATGTTCCTTAAGGGTTTTGGCTGGGAAGCAAGAGGAAGGTAGGCCTTTTGTGGAGAAGTCTGTTTTTTCCTGTCTCTTTGTTCTGGCTCATCACGTGGCCTAGTGGGAGGGCCTGGTAGTTTGAATCCTGATTTTACTGGAGCCTGTGTTCATGTTCCTTAAGGGTTTTGGCTGGGAAGCAAGAGGAAGGTAGGCCTTTTGTGGAGAAGCCTGTTTTTTCCTGTCTCTTTGTTCCGGCTCATCACGTGGCCTAGTGGGAGGGCCTGGTAGTTTGAATCCTGATTTTACTGGAGCCTGTGTTCATGTTCCTTAAGGGTTTTGGCTGGGAAGCAAGAGGAAGGTAGGCCTTTTGTGGAGAAGTCTGTTTTTTCCTGTCTCTTTGTTCCGGCTCATCACATGGCCTAGTGGGAGGGCCTGGTAGTTTGAATCCTGATTTTACTGGAGCCTGTGTTCATTTTCCTTAAGGGTTTTGGCTGGGAAGCAAGAGGAAGGTAGGCCTTTTGTGGAGAGGTCTGTTTTTTCCTGTCTCTTTGTTCTGGCTCATCACATGGCCTAGTGGGAGGGCCTGGTAGTTTGAATCCTGATTTTACTGGAACCTGTGTTCATTTTTCTTAAGGGTTTTGGCTGGGAAGCAAGAGGAAAGTAGGCCTTTTGTGGAGAGGTCTGTTTTTTCCTGTCTCTTTGTTCTGGCTCATCACATGGCCTAGTGGGAGGGCCTGGTAGTTTGAATCCTGATTTTACTGGAGCCTGTGTTCATGTTCCTTAAGGGTTTTGGCTGGGAAGCAAGAGGAAGGTAGGCCTTTTGTGGAGAAGTCTGTTTTTTCCTGTCTCTTTGTTCTGGCTCATCACGTGGCCTAGTGGGAGGGCCTGCTAGTTTGAATCCTGATTTTACTGGAGCCTGTGTTCATGTTCCTTAAGGGTTTTGGCTGGGAAGCAAGAGGAAGGTAGGCCTTTTGTGGAGAAGTCTGTTTTTTCCTGTCTCTTTGTTCTGGCTCATCACGTGGCCTAGTGGGAGGGCCTGCTAGTTTGAATCCTGATTTTACTGGAGCCTGTGTTCATGTTCCTTAAGGGTTTTGGCTGGGAAGCAAGAGGAAGGTAGGCCTTTTGTGGAGAAGTCTGTTTTTTCCTGTCTCTTTGTTCCGGCTCATCACGTGGCCTAGTGGGAGGGCCTGGTAGTTTGAATCCTGATTTTACTGGAGCCTGTGTTCATGTTCCTTAAGGGTTTTGGCTGGGAAGCAAGAGGAAGGTAGGCCTTTGGTGGAGAAGTCTGTTTTTTCCTGTCTCTTTGTTCCGGCTCATCACGTGGCCTAGTGGGAGGGCCTGGTAGTTTGAATCCTGATTTTACTGGAGCCTGTGTTCATGTTCCTTAAGGGTTTTGGCTGGGAAGCAAGAGGAAGGTAGGCCTTTGGTGGAGAAGTCTGTTTTTTCCTGTCTCTTTGTTCCGGCTCATCACGTGGCCTAGTGGGAGGGCCTGGTAGTTTGAATCCTGATTTTACTGGAGCCTGTGTTCATGTTCCTTAAGGGTTTTGGCTGGGAAGCAAGAGGAAGGTAGGCCTTTTGTGGAGAAGTCTGTTTTTTCCTGTCTCTTTGTTCCGGCTCATCACGTGGCCTAGTGGGAGGGCCTGGTAGTTTGAATCCTGATTTTACTGGAGCCTGTGTTCATGTTCCTTAAGGGTTTTGGCTGGGAAGCAAGAGGAAGGTAGGCCTTTTGTGGAGAAGTCTGTTTTTTCCTGTCTCTTTGTTCTGGCTCATCACGTGGCCTAGTGGGAGGGCCTGCTAGTTTGAATCCTGATTTTACTGGAGCCTGTGTTCATGTTCCTTAAGGGTTTTGGCTGGGAAGCAAGAGGAAGGTAGGCCTTTTGTGGAGAAGTCTGTTTTTTCCTGTCTCTTTGTTCCGGCTCATCACGTGGCCTAGTGGGAGGGCCTGGTAGTTTGAATCCTGATTTTACTGGAGCCTGTGTTCATGTTCCTTAAGGGTTTTGGCTGGGAAGCAAGAGGAAGGTAGGCCTTTTGTGGAGAAGTCTGTTTTTTCCTGTCTCTTTGTTCTGGCTCATCACGTGGCCTAGTGGGAGGGCCTGGTAGTTTGAATCCTGATTTTACTGGAGCCTGTGTTCATGTTCCTTAAGGGTTTTGGCTGGGAAGCAAGAGGAAGGTAGGCCTTTTGTGGAGAAGTCTGTTTTTTCCTGTCTCTTTGTTCCGGCTCATCACATGGCCTAGTGGGAGGGCCTGGTAGTTTGAATCCTGATTTTACTGGAGCCTGTGTTCATTTTCCTTAAGGGTTTTGGCTGGGAAGCAAGAGGAAGGAAGGCCTTTTGTGGAGAGGTCTGTTTTTTCCTGTCTCTTTGTTCCGGCTCATCACATGGCCTAGTGGGAGGGCCTGGTAGTTTGAATCCTGATTTTACTGGAGCCTGTGTTCATTTTCCTTAAGGGTTTTGGCTGGGAAGCAAGAGGAAGGTAGGCCTTTTGTGGAGAGGTCTGTTTTTTCCTGTCTCTTTGTTCTGGCTCATCACATGGCCTAGTGGGAGGGCCTGGTAGTTTGAATCCTGATTTTACTGGAGCCTGTGTTCATTTTTCTTAAGGGTTTTGGCTGGGAAGCAAGAGGAAAGTAGGCCTTTTGTGGAGAGGTCTGTTTTTTCCTGTCTCTTTGTTCTGGCTTATCACATGGCCTAGTGGGAGGGCCTGGTAGTTTGAATCCTGATTTTACTGGAGCCTGTGTTCATGTTCCTTAAGGGTTTTGGCTGGGAAGCAAGAGGAAGGTAGGCCTTTTGTGGAGAAGTCTGTTTTTTCCTGTCTCTTTGTTCCGGCTCATCACATGGCCTAGTGGGAGGGCCTGGTAGTTTGAATCCTGATTTTACTGGAGCCTGTGTTCATTTTCCTTAAGGGTTTTGGCTGGGAAGCAAGAGGAAGGTAGGCCTTTTGTGGAGAGGTCTGTTTTTTCCTGTCTCTTTGTTCTGGCTCATCACATGGCCTAGTGGGAGGGCCTGGTAGTTTGAATCCTGATTTTACTGGAACCTGTGTTCATTTTTCTTAAGGGTTTTGGCTGGGAAGCAAGAGGAAAGTAGGCCTTTTGTGGAGAGGTCTGTTTTTTCCTGTCTCTTTGTTCTGGCTCATCACATGGCCTAGTGGGAGGGCCTGGTAGTTTGAATCCTGATTTTACTGGAGCCTGTGTTCATGTTCCTTAAGGGTTTTGGCTGGGAAGCAAGAGGAAGGTAGGCCTTTTGTGGAGAAGTCTGTTTTTTCCTGTCTCTTTGTTCCGGCTCATCACGTGGCCTAGTGGGAGGGCCTGGTAGTTTGAATCCTGATTTTACTGGAGCCTGTGTTCATGTTCCTTAAGGGTTTTGGCTGGGAAGCAAGAGGAAGGTAGGCCTTTTGTGGAGAAGTCTGTTTTTTCCTGTCTCTTTGTTCTGGCTCATCACGTGGCCTAGTGGGAGGGCCTGGTAGTTTGAATCCTGATTTTACTGGAGCCTGTGTTCATGTTCCTTAAGGGTTTTGGCTGGGAAGCAAGAGGAAGGTAGGCCTTTTGTGGAGAAGTCTGTTTTTTCCTGTCTCTTTGTTCCGGCTCATCACATGGCCTAGTGGGAGGGCCTGGTAGTTTGAATCCTGATTTTACTGGAGCCTGTGTTCATTTTCCTTAAGGGTTTTGGCTGGGAAGCAAGAGGAAGGAAGGCCTTTTGTGGAGAGGTCTGTTTTTTCCTGTCTCTTTGTTCCGGCTCATCACATGGCCTAGTGGGAGGGCCTGGTAGTTTGAATCCTGATTTTACTGGAGCCTGTGTTCATTTTCCTTAAGGGTTTTGGCTGGGAAGCAAGAGGAAGGTAGGCCTTTTGTGGAGAGGTCTGTTTTTTCCTGTCTCTTTGTTCTGGCTCATCACATGGCCTAGTGGGAGGGCCTGGTAGTTTGAATCCTGATTTTACTGGAGCCTGTGTTCATTTTTCTTAAGGGTTTTGGCTGGGAAGCAAGAGGAAAGTAGGCCTTTTGTGGAGAGGTCTGTTTTTTCCTGTCTCTTTGTTCTGGCTTATCACATGGCCTAGTGGGAGGGCCTGGTAGTTTGAATCCTGATTTTACTGGAGCCTGTGTTCATGTTCCTTAAGGGTTTTGGCTGGGAAGCAAGAGGAAGGTAGGCCTTTTGTGGAGAAGTCTGTTTTTTCCTGTCTCTTTGTTCCGGCTCATCACATGGCCTAGTGGGAGGGCCTGGTAGTTTGAATCCTGATTTTACTGGAGCCTGTGTTCATTTTCCTTAAGGGTTTTGGCTGGGAAGCAAGAGGAAGGTAGGCCTTTTGTGGAGAGGTCTGTTTTTTCCTGTCTCTTTGTTCTGGCTCATCACATGGCCTAGTGGGAGGGCCTGGTAGTTTGAATCCTGATTTTACTGGAACCTGTGTTCATTTTTCTTAAGGGTTTTGGCTGGGAAGCAAGAGGAAAGTAGGCCTTTTGTGGAGAGGTCTGTTTTTTCCTGTCTCTTTGTTCTGGCTCATCACATGGCCTAGTGGGAGGGCCTGGTAGTTTGAATCCTGATTTTACTGGAGCCTGTGTTCATGTTCCTTAAGGGTTTTGGCTGGGAAGCAAGAGGAAGGTAGGCCTTTTGTGGAGAAGTCTGTTTTTTCCTGTCTCTTTGTTCTGGCTCATCACGTGGCCTAGTGGGAGGGCCTGCTAGTTTGAATCCTGATTTTACTGGAGCCTGTGTTCATGTTCCTTAAGGGTTTTGGCTGGGAAGCAAGAGGAAGGTAGGCCTTTTGTGGAGAAGTCTGTTTTTTCCTGTCTCTTTGTTCTGGCTCATCACGTGGCCTAGTGGGAGGGCCTGCTAGTTTGAATCCTGATTTTACTGGAGCCTGTGTTCATGTTCCTTAAGGGTTTTGGCTGGGAAGCAAGAGGAAGGTAGGCCTTTTGTGGAGAAGTCTGTTTTTTCCTGTCTCTTTGTTCCGGCTCATCACGTGGCCTAGTGGGAGGGCCTGGTAGTTTGAATCCTGATTTTACTGGAGCCTGTGTTCATGTTCCTTAAGGGTTTTGGCTGGGAAGCAAGAGGAAGGTAGGCCTTTGGTGGAGAAGTCTGTTTTTTCCTGTCTCTTTGTTCCGGCTCATCACGTGGCCTAGTGGGAGGGCCTGGTAGTTTGAATCCTGATTTTACTGGAGCCTGTGTTCATGTTCCTTAAGGGTTTTGGCTGGGAAGCAAGAGGAAGGTAGGCCTTTGGTGGAGAAGTCTGTTTTTTCCTGTCTCTTTGTTCCGGCTCATCACGTGGCCTAGTGGGAGGGCCTGGTAGTTTGAATCCTGATTTTACTGGAGCCTGTGTTCATGTTCCTTAAGGGTTTTGGCTGGGAAGCAAGAGGAAGGTAGGCCTTTTGTGGAGAAGTCTGTTTTTTCCTGTCTCTTTGTTCCGGCTCATCACGTGGCCTAGTGGGAGGGCCTGGTAGTTTGAATCCTGATTTTACTGGAGCCTGTGTTCATGTTCCTTAAGGGTTTTGGCTGGGAAGCAAGAGGAAGGTAGGCCTTTGGTGGAGAAGTCTGTTTTTTCCTGTCTCTTTGTTCTGGCTCATCACGTGGCCTAGTGGGAGGGCCTGGTAGTTTGAATCCTGATTTTACTGGAGCCTGTGTTCATGTTCCTTAAGGGTTTTGGCTGGGAAGCAAGAGGAAGGTAGGCCTTTTGTGGAGAAGTCTGTTTTTTCCTGTCTCTTTGTTCCGGCTCATCACGTGGCCTAGTGGGAGGGCCTGGTAGTTTGAATCCTGATTTTACTGGAGCCTGTGTTCATGTTCCTTAAGGGTTTTGGCTGGGAAGCAAGAGGAAGGTAGGCCTTTTGTGGAGAAGTCTGTTTTTTCCTGTCTCTTTGTTCTGGCTCATCACGTGGCCTAGTGGGAGGGCCTGGTAGTTTGAATCCTGATTTTACTGGAGCCTGTGTTCATTTTCCTTAAGGGTTTTGGCTGGGAAGCAAGAGGAAGGTAGGCCTTTTGTGGAGAAGTCTGTTTTTTCCTGTCTCTTTGTTCCGGCTCATCACATGGCCTAGTGGGAGGGCCTGGTAGTTTGAATCCTGATTTTACTGGAGCCTGTGTTCATGTTCCTTAAGGGTTTTGGCTGGGAAGCAAGAGGAAGGTAGGCCTTTTGTGGAGAAGTCTGTTTTTTCCTGTCTCTTTGTTCCGGCTCATCACGTGGCCTAGTGGGAGGGCCTGGTAGTTTGAATCCTGATTTTACTGGAGCCTGTGTTCATGTTCCTTAAGGGTTTTGGCTGGGAAGCAAGAGGAAGGTAGGCCTTTTGTGGAGAAGTCTGTTTTTTCCTGTCTCTTTGTTCCGGCTCATCACATGGCCTAGTGGGAGGGCCTGGTAGTTTGAATCCTGATTTTACTGGAGCCTGTGTTCATTTTCCTTAAGGGTTTTGGCTGGGAAGCAAGAGGAAGGTAGGCCTTTTGTGGAGAAGTCTGTTTTTTCCTGTCTCTTTGTTCCGGCTCATCACATGGCCTAGTGGGAGGGCCTGGTAGTTTGAATCCTGATTTTACTGGAGCCTGTGTTCATTTTCCTTAAGGGTTTTGGCTGGGAAGCAAGAGGAAGGTAGGCCTTTTGTGGAGAAGTCTGTTTTTTCCTGTCTCTTTGTTCCGGCTCATCACATGGCCTAGTGGGAGGGCCTGGTAGTTTGAATCCTGATTTTACTGGAGCCTGTATTCATTTTCCTTAAGGGTTTTGGCTGGGAAGCAAGAGGAAGGTAGGCCTTTTGTGGAGAAGTCTGTTTTTTCCTGTCTCTTTGTTCCGGCTCATCACATGGCCTAGTGGGAGGGCCTGGTAGTTTGAATCCTGATTTTACTGGAGCCTGTGTTCATGTTCCTTAAGGGTTTTGGCTGGGAAGCAAGAGGAAGGTAGGCCTTTTGTGGAGAAGTCTGTTTTTTCCTGTCTCTTTGTTCCGGCTCATCACATGGCCTAGTGGGAGGGCCTGGTAGTTTGAATCCTGATTTTACTGGAGCCTGTGTTCATGTTCCTTAAGGGTTTTGGCTGGGAAGCAAGAGGAAGGTAGGCCTTTTGTGGAGAAGTCTGTTTTTTCCTGTCTCTTTGTTCCGGCTCATCACATGGCCTAGTGGGAGGGCCTGGTAGTTTGAATCCTGATTTTACTGGAGCCTGTGTTCATGTTCCTTAAGGGTTTTGGCTGGGAAGCAAGAGGAAGGTAGGCCTTTTGTGGAGAAGTCTGTTTTTTCCTGTCTCTTTGTTCCGGCTCATCACGTGGCCTAGTGGGAGGGCCTGGTAGTTTGAATCCTGATTTTACTGGAGCCTGTGTTCATGTTCCTTAAGGGTTTTGGCTGGGAAGCAAGAGGAAGGTAGGCCTTTTGTGGAGAAGTCTGTTTTTTCCTGTCTCTTTGTTCCGGCTCATCACGTGGCCTAGTGGGAGGGCCTGGTAGTTTGAATCCTGATTTTACTGGAGCCTGTGTTCATGTTCCTTAAGGGTTTTGGCTGGGAAGCAAGAGGAAGGTAGGCCTTTTGTGGAGAAGTCTGTTTTTTCCTGTCTCTTTGTTCTGGCTCATCACGTGGCCTAGTGGGAGGGCCTGGTAGTTTGAATCCTGATTTTACTGGAGCCTGTGTTCATGTTCCTTAAGAGTTTTGGCTGGGAAGCAAGAGGAAGGTAGGCCTTTTGTGGAGAAGTCTGTTTTTTCCTGTCTCTTTGTTCTGGCTCATCACGTGGCCTAGTGGGAGGGCCTGGTAGTTTGAATCCTGATTTTACTGGAGCCTGTGTTCATGTTCCTTAAGGGTTTTGGCTGGGAAGCAAGAGGAAGGTAGGCCTTTTGTGGAGAAGCCTGTTTTTTCCTGTCTCTTTGTTCTGGCTCATCACGTGGCCTAGTGGGAGGGCCTGGTAGTTTGAATCCTGATTTTACTGGAGCCTGTGTTCATGTTCCTTAAGGGTTTTGGCTGGGAAGCAAGAGGAAGGTAGGCCTTTTGTGGAGAAGCCTGTTTTTTCCTGTCTCTTTGTTCCGGCTCATCACGTGGCCTAGTGGGAGGGCCTGGTAGTTTGAATCCTGATTTTACTGGAGCCTGTGTTCATGTTCCTTAAGGGTTTTGGCTGGGAAGCAAGAGGAAGGTAGGCCTTTTGTGGAGAAGCCTGTTTTTTCCTGTCTCTTTGTTCCGGCTCATCACATGGCCTAGTGGGAGGGCCTGGTAGTTTGAATCCTGATTTTACTGGAGCCTGTGTTCATGTTCCTTAAGGGTTTTGGCTGGGAAGCAAGAGGAAGGTAGGCCTTTTGTGGAGAAGCCTGTTTTTTCCTGTCTCTTTGTTCCGGCTCATCACATGGCCTAGTGGGAGGGCCTGGTAGTTTGAATCCTGATTTTACTGGAGCCTGTGTTCATGTTCCTTAAGGGTTTTGGCTGGGAAGCAAGAGGAAGGTAGGCCTTTTGTGGAGAAGTCTGTTTTTTCCTGTCTCATTGTTCTGGCTCATCACATGGCCTAGTGGGAGGGCCTGGTAGTTTGAATCCTGATTTTACTGGAGCCTGTGTTCATGTTCCTTAAGGGTTTTGGCTGGGAAGCAAGAGGAAGGTAGGCCTTTTGTGGAGAAGTCTGTTTTTTCCTGTCTCTTTGTTCTGGCTCATCACATGGCCTAGTGGGAGGGCCTGGTAGTTTGAATCCTGATTTTACTGGAGCCTGTGTTCATTTTCCTTAAGGGTTTTGGCTGGGAAGCAAGAGGAAGGTAGGCCTTTTGTGGAGAAGTCTGTTTTTTTCCTGTCTCTTTGTTCTGGCTCATCACGTGGCCTAGTGGGAGGGCCTGCTAGTTTGAATCCTGATTTTACTGGAGCCTGTGTTCATGTTCCTTAAGGGTTTTGGCTGGGAAGCAAGAGAAAGGTAGGCCTTTTGTGGAGAAGTCTGTTTTTTCCTGTCTCTTTGTTCTGGCTCATCCCGTGGCCTAGTGGGAGGGCCTGGTAGTTTGAATCCTGATTTTACTGGAGCCTGTGTTCATGTTCCTTAAGGGTTTTGGCTGGGAAGCAAGAGGAAGGTAGGCCTTTTGTGGAGAAGTCTGTTTTTTCCTGTCTCTTTGTTCTGGCTCATCACGTGGCCTAGTGGGAGGGCCTGGTAGTTTGAATCCTGATTTTACTGGAGCCTGTGTTCATATTCCTTAAGGGTTTTGGCTGGGAAGCAAGAGGAAGGTAGGCCTTTTGTGGAGAAGCCTGTTTTTTCCTGTCTCTTTGTTCTGGCTCATCACGTGGCCTAGTGGGAGGGCCTGCTAGTTTGAATCCTGATTTTACTGGAGCCTGTGTTCATGTTCCTTAAGGGTTTTGGCTGGGAAGCAAGAGGAAGGTAGGCCTTTTGTGGAGAAGCCTGTTTTTTCCTGTCTCTTTGTTCCGGCTCATCACGTGGCCTAGTGGGAGGGCCTGGTAGTTTGAATCCTGATTTTACTGGAGCCTGTGTTCATGTTCCTTAAGGGTTTTGGCTGGGAAGCAAGAGGAAGGTAGGCCTTTTGTGGAGAAGTCTGTTTTTTCCTGTCTCTTTGTTCCGGCTCATCACGTGGCCTAGTGGGAGGGCCTGGTAGTTTGAATCCTGATTTTACTGGAGCCTGTGTTCATGTTCCTTAAGGTTTTTGGCTGGGAAGCAAGAGGAAGGTAGGCCTTTTGTGGAGAAGCCTGTTTTTTCCTGTCTCTTTGTTCTGGCTCATCACGTGGCCTAGTGGGAGGGCCTGGTAGTTTGAATCCTGATTTTACTGGAGCCTGTGTTCATGTTCCTTAAGGGTTTTGGCTGGGAAGCAAGAGGAAGGTAGGCCTTTTGTGGAGAAGCCTGTTTTTTCCTGTCTCTTTGTTCCGGCTCATCACGTGGCCTAGTGGGAGGGCCTGGTAGTTTGAATCCTGATTTTACTGGAGCCTGTGTTCATGTTCCTTAAGGGTTTTGGCTGGGAAGCAAGAGGAAGGTAGGCCTTTTGTGGAGAAGTCTGTTTTTTCCTGTCTCTTTGTTCCGGCTCATCACATGGCCTAGTGGGAGGGCCTGGTAGTTTGAATCCTGATTTTACTGGAGCCTGTGTTCATGTTCCTTAAGGGTTTTGGCTGGGAAGCAAGAGGAAGGTAGGCCTTTTGTGGAGAAGTCTGTTTTTTCCTGTCTCTTTGTTCCGGCTCATCACGTGGCCTAGTGGGAGGGCCTGGTAGTTTGAATCCTGATTTTACTGGAGCCTGTGTTCATTTTCCTTAAGGGTTTTGGCTGGGAAGCAAGAGGAAGGTAGGCCTTTTGTGGAGAAGTCTGTTTTTTCCTGTCTCTTTGTTCTGGCTCATCACGTGGCCTAGTGGGAGGGCCTGGTAGTTTGAATCCTGATTGTACTGGAGCCTGTGTTCATGTTCCTTAAGGGTTTTGGCTGGGAAGCAAGAGGAAGGTAGGCCTTTTGTGGAGAAGTCTGTTTTTTCCTGTCTCATTGTTCTGGCTCATCACGTGGCCTAGTGGGAGGGCCTGGTAGTTTGAATCCTGATTTTACTGGAGCCTGTGTTCATGTTCCTTAAGGGTTTTGGCTGGGAAGCAAGAGGAAGGTAGGCCTTTTGTGGAGAAGTCTGTTTTTTCCTGTCTCTTTGTTCCGGCTCATCACGTGGCCTAGTGGGAGGGCCTGGTAGTTTGAATCCTGATTTTACTGGAGCCTGTGTTCATTTTCCTTAAGGGTTTTGGCTGGGAAGCAAGAGGAAGGTAGGCCTTTTGTGGAGAAGTCTGTTTTTTCCTGTCTCTTTGTTCCGGCTCATCACGTGGCCTAGTGGGAGGGCCTGCTAGTTTGAATCCTGATTTTACTGGAGCCTGTGTTCATGTTCCTTAAGGGTTTTGGCTGGGAAGCAAGAGGAAGGTAGGCCTTTGTGGAGAAGTCTGTTTTTTCCTGTCTCTTTGTTCCGGCTCATCACGTGGCCTAGTGGGAGGGCCTGGTAGTTTGAATCCTGATTTTACTGGAGCCTGTGTTCATGTTCCTTAAGGGTTTTGGCTGGGAAGCAAGAGGAAGGTAGGCCTTTTGTGGAGAAGTCTGTTTTTTCCTGTCTCTTTGTTCTGGCTCATCACGTGGCCTAGTGGGAGGGCCTGGTAGTTTGAATCCTGATTTTACTGGAGCCTGTGTTCATGTTCCTTAAGGGTTTTGGCTGGGAAGCAAGAGGAAGGTAGGCCTTTTGTGGAGAAGTCTGTTTTTTCCTGTCTCTTTGTTCCGGCTCATCACGTGGCCTAGTGGGAGGGCCTGGTAGTTTGAATCCTGATTTTACTGGACCGCGCGCCGAAATACTCTAACTCTATCTCCAACCCCAATATGCTGAATATGGATGTCCTGAAGGAGGGCAGAATTTCAGCTTTAAAAAGAGAATGAGGAGGAGAGTGTGTCACATGAAATTCCCTAATCCTATCTCTTACTTAATTTGGTAAAAGAGAGCAGGCCGGGTAGGTGGGACTCGTCAGCCCTGGAAGGCAGCCCATCTAGGAGAAGGAAAACTCCAAATTTAAACCTCCACTGCCCTGTGGCTATATCCACTTATGGAAAGGGTTTCAGGAGATAACCTCGAGGCAAAATCGGGAGCCGGAGTCCCGGAGGCATTTTCTTTCATTCTGCCAACTCCTGCGACGTTGCTGGAACCAGTTGTATTGGCTCTTGCCTTTCCACTGAACCATTTCAGCGATGTGGAGAGGGGGGATTTGCTGCTTGGGTAACAGCCTATCCTCCATACTATTTTACCCAGGCTTCGTGCTCTGGAGAGGACACTCCAGCTTCGCATACAGCGTCGAAACAACATGGGAAGTAGCAGTTACCGGTTATAAGTCTCTGCTCAATTGGCGTAGAGCAGGACGCCAGGGGCTACTTCTGATGGTGGGAGAGGTCATTGCACCTCACTAGGTAGATACCGCCCGCCTTAAGCTGGGCAGCCCCCAGCCAGTAAGGTGCTACCTCGCCACGGTCTGTTAACCTCACGGGGTGCGTGGGGTTTAGGGTGAAACCCGACAAGCAGATCGACAACCGTGCACCATGCAACAATCATAAGAAAACTTCTGCCCTAAAGCTGGGCACCTGGAATGTACGGACAATGACCCCTGGCTTTCCTGACTACGGCTTTCCTAACGACCTGCAAGAAATAGACGATGTGCGCAAGACAGCTGTCATTGACATGGAACTGAATAGACTGCAGATGGACATCGTTGCCCTGCAAGAGAGAAGACTGCCAGACTCGGGATCTGTCAAAGAAAAAAACTTCTCATTCTTCTGGCAGGGAAAACCATCGAATGAGACCAGGGAGTATGGTGTTGGCTTTGCAGTCAGAAATAATCTGCTGAGATCCATTGTTCCACCTACTACGGGGAGTGAAAGAAAAATGTCTCTGCAGCTCCACTCATCAGCAGGACCAGTCACCCTCATTAGTGCATATGCACCAACACTGTCATCCACTACAGAAGTGAAAGACAAATTCTACGACGATCTGGCAGCTACTATCAAAAAAGTCCCTGAAAGAGAGTCACTGTTCATTCTTGGAGACTTTAATGCTAGAGTTGGTGCTGATCACAATTCTTGGCCCACTTGTCTAGGCCGTTTTGGCATTGGAAAGATGAACGAAAATGGCCAACGCTTACTGGAGTTTTGCTGTTACTATGGTCTCTGTGTCAGCAACACATTCTTTAATACGAAGCTGCAACACAGAGTTTCCTGGAGATATCCAAAATCCAAGCATTGGTATCAGCTCGATTTGATCCTCACTAGACGTTCTAGCCTTCCTAGTGTTACGATCACACGCAGCTACCAGAGTGCTGATTGCGATACTGATCACTCCCTGGTGTGTAGTAGAGTAAAACTGCGAACAAAGAAATTGTATCACATGAAAAAGGAAGGAAGACCACGTATTGACATCAACAAGACTCGCGATCAAAGAAAAGTGAAGGAATTTGCCCAAGCACTCGAGGAAACCCTTCCAGGTCCAGCTAATGTAAATGCACCTGAACGATGGGAACACTTCAAGAACACTGTCTACAACACCGCCTTGTCCACCTTCGGCAAGAAAACCAGAAAGATGGCTGACTGGTTCGAAGCCCATTCGGAGGAGTTAATGCCAGCCATTGAGGATAAGAGAAGAGCTCTAGCAGCATACAAAGCCTGTCCTAGCGAGTACAACCTGCAAGCTCTTCGAGCCGCTCGTAGCCAAGTCCAACAGGCTGCCAGGAGATGCTCCAATGACTATTGGCTTCAGCATTCCTCTCAGATACAGATAGCAGCGGACACAGGTAACATCAAAGGAATGTATGATGGTATCAAGCAGGCCTTAGGTCCATTACAGAAGAAATCTGCTCCCTTGAAGTCCACTACAGGTGTGATCATCCAGGACCGAGCACAGCAGATGGAACGCTGGGTGCAGCACTACTCCGAGCTATATTCCAGAAAGAATGTAGTAACCGAAGAAGCATTAGATAACATTGAGTGCCTGCGTGTCTTGGAAGAGCTGGACAGAGAACCAACCCTAGCAGAAATAAATGCGGCCTTGGATTCCCTCACCTCTGGCAAGGCACCTGGAAGGGACAACATCCCTGTTGAAGTGCTGAAATGCGGTAAGGAGATCATCATCACCGAACTGTATGAAATCTTTTGTCTCTGCTGGAGGGAAGGTGGAGTACCACAGGACATGAAGGATGCAAACATTGTCACGTTGTACAAGAACAAAGGTGACAGGGGTGACTGCAATAACTACCGTGGTATCTCTCAGCGTTGTAGGGAAGCTGCTTGCCCGTGTTGTTCTGAAGAGGCTCCAGGTGCTTGCAGACAGAGTCTATCCGGAATCACAGTGTGGATTTCGAGCAAATAGATCCACCACTGACATGGTATTCTCCCTCCGACAGTTGCAGGAGAAATGCAGGGAACAACAACAGCCACTCTTAGTGGCCTTCATAGACCTTACAAAAGCATTTGACTTGGTTAGCAGGGATGGCCTTTTCAAAATACTTCCCAAGATTGGATGTCCACCTCGTCTCCTTAACATCATCAGGTCCTTCCAGGATGGAATGAAAGGCACTGTAGTTTTTGACGGCTCAACATCAGATCCCTTTGACATCCGAAGCGGAGTGAAACAGGGCTGTGTCCTCGCACCAACACTTTTTGGGATCTTTTTTGCTGTCATGCTGAAGCATGCCTTTGGAACTGCAACAGAAGGTGTCTATCTCCGGACTAGATCAGATGGAAAGCTCTTTAATCTCTAGATTGAGAGCGAAGACCAAAGTCCAACTGAAATGCATGCGGGACTTCTTCTTTGCAGACGATGCAGCCATTGTTGCCCACTCTGCTGAAGACCTCCAACAACTCATGAATCGTTTCAGCAAGGCCTGCCAAGACTTTGGACTAACAATCAGCCTGAAGAAAACACAAGTCATGGGCCAGGGTGTGGACTCACCTCCCTCTATTACCATCTCCACACAAGAACTGGAGGTTGTTCATGACTTTGTGTACCTTGGCTCAACCATCTCTGACACCCTCTCTCTAGATGTCGAGCTGGATAAACGCATTGGGAAAGCAGCCACCATGTTCTCTAGACTCACAAAGAGAGTATGGCTCAATAAGAAACTGACAACACATACCAAGATCCAGGTCTATAGAGCCTGTGTCCTGAGCACACTCCTGTACTGCAGCGAGTCCTGGACCCTTTGTGCCCGGCAGGAGAGGAAGCTGAACACCTTCCATATGCGTTGCCTACGACGGATTTTTGGTATCACCTGGCAGGACAGAGTTCCAAATAGAGTAGTCCTAGAACGAGCTGGAATTTTCAGCATGCATACATTACTGAAACAGCGACGTCTACGCTGGCTTGGGCACGTTGTGAGAATGGCTGATGGTCGGATTCCAAAGGATCTCCTATATGGAGAATTAGTGCAGGGAAATCGCCCCAGAGGGAGACCACAGCTGCGATACAAGGATATCTGCAAGCGGGATCTGAAGGCCTTAGGAATAGACCTCAACAGATGGGAAACTCTGACATCTGATCGTTCAGCCTGGAGGCAGGCAGTACATCACGGCCTCTCCCAATTTGAAGAGACCCTTGTCCAGCAGGCTGAGGCAAAGAGGAAGTCACAAAGGAAGCAAAACCAGGGAGCTGGACAGGGGACAGATTGGATTTGTCTCCAGTGTGGAAGGGATTGTCACTCTCGAATTGGCCTCCTCAGCCACACTAGACGCTGTTCCAAGTCCTCCATACAGAGCACGCTACCATAGTCTTTCGAGACTGAAGGATGCCTACTATGATACATATGTTGTTTCCTTATTTCATACTAGCCTTAATTCTTTTAATTGACCGCATTCGCTTCTCTTTTGTTCTTTTTCCTTCATTCTACCCTTAACACAACACTTTCAATTCTTTCCGTTGTTTTCATGTTTTACTTCATTCCAGCCTTAATACAATGAAACGCTTTTGATTTTTTTTTTTCATTCCAGGCTTTAGAATCTTCAGGTTGTTTCTTGATTTACATCATTTAGGCTTAATACATTGAAATATGATATCTTTCGGATCTTTCTGTTGTTCTTTTAAAATTTCCTTCACGCTCTTAAATATCCTTTCGCTTTTGTTCTTTTGTTGTTTCTTGGTCAACCATTCTAGCCTCTTTCAATTGTTTTTCTGGATTTACATATGATCTCTTTCGCTTCTTTCTGTTCTTCCTCGATATACCTCATTCTACCAAGTCATTGAAAAATGATCCTTCGTTTCTTTCTGTCGTTCTTGCTTTACTTCATTCTAGCCTTTTTACACAGTGGTTTTCTCGTCTTTCTGATGTTCTTTTTTACTAAATGATGTAAATCAAGAACCAACAAAAACAACCTATATTCTAGCTAGGATGAAGGAAATCAAGAACTAACGCGAGAAAGAAGAAGGGTATTGGCTAGGATATTAATCAAGAGAGAACAACAGAAAAAAACGAAAGATGTTTTTTCAATATATTAAGGCTAAAAGATGTAAATGAATGTAAATGATGTAAATAAAACAAACATGATCACTCGCTTCCTCACGTTACCCCTATTAAATGATCGCTTCATTCTGGTTCATTCTTCATTAACTTCATTCTAGCCTTTATAGGTTTTCTGTGCTAACCTTAGTACACTGAAATATGATCATTCGCTTTTTGATTTCATTCTAGCAATACTGAAAAATGATCTCTTTCGGTTTATCTCTTTTTTTATTTGTATACATCCTAGCCTTTTTACACAATTTCTTACTGTTGTTCTTTTAAAATTTCCTTTATTCTAGCCTTAGTACTTAAATATTACCTTTCGATTCTTTCTGTGGTTCTTTCTTGATTCTAGCCTTAGTCTTAAACATGACCTCTTTCGCTTCTTTCTGTACTTTCTTGATATCCTTCATTTTAGCCTTTACACGGAAACCTGATCTCTTTGGATTATTTCTGTTGGTCTTTCACGTTTTACTTTATTCTAGCCTTAATGAAACGTAATCTCTTTTGATTGTTTCTGTTGTTTTTTTTCTTGATTTCTTCATTCTAGCCAAACTAGAACAATCTTTCTTAGATTGCGATCATGTTTAAAAGTATTGAAGCTAGGATGAAAGAAACAAAAGAACAATAAAAGTGATCATATTTGAGAGAAGGCTACAATGAAGGAAATCAAGATCCTCAGATATCATGTTTCAGTGTATAAAGGCTAGAATGAAGTAAATCAAGAAAGAAGAGAAAAAACCGAAAGAGATATAAAGAACAACAACCTAATATAAACTTGTGTATTAAGGCTAGAATGAAGTAAATCGAAGGAACAAAATGTCATGTTTCAGGGTATTAAGGCTAGATTCATATAAAGAAGCAGAGACAACCCTAAAGACAACTAGCGTTACAAAGCTAGAATGAAATAAAAAAAAACAAAGAATCGAAAGAGATCAGGTTTCAGTGTATTATTGCTGGATAAAGGAAGTAAAAAGGAACATCAGAAAGAAGAGAAAACCATTGTGTAAAACAAATATGATCTTTCGATTCATTCTGTTGCTTGTCTTGATTTCAGTCATTCTAGCCTTTATACACTGAAATATATTTCAACACTCTGTTGTTCTTTTTTGATTTTCTTCATTCTAAATATATAACAATTCCTTTAGGTTCTGTTCTTGATTTACATCATGTAGCCTTAATACAGTGAATCACGATCTATTTTACACTTAAATCATGTTGGAATGAAGTAAACCAAGAAAACGACAGAAAGAACCGAAAGACATTTTTTAGAGTATTAAGGCTAGAATGATTTATATCAAGGAAGAAGAGAAAGAAGCAAAATAGGTTACGTTTCAGTGTATTAGAGCTACAATGGTAATCAAGAAATAACGAGAACGAAGCGCAAGATCATATTTCAGTGTACTAGCTAGAATAGAAACAATCAAACGTAAGCTTGTTCTAGTCTATTAAAGATAGGATAAAGTAAATCGAGAAATAACAGAAAGTATTGAAAGAGATCATAATTCAGTGCATAAAGGCTAAAATGAAGCAAATGAACAACAGAAAGTCGTTTGTGTTCAGGTTAGAATGAAGGAAATCAAGAATGAAAGCGAAAGTCAAAAAAGAAAAAGTAAAGACAGCTTGTTTTAGTGTTTTAGTGTTGCAAAGCTAGAACGAAAAAAAAAAATCAAGAGTATGTTTCATTGTATTAAGGCCAGAATGAAGGAAAACATGAAAGTAAAACAGAATGATTTGAAAGTGTATTAAGGCTAGAATGAAGGAAATAAAGGAAGAACAAGAAAAAGCTAAAGAATCGTTTGAGGGCATTGGCTACATTTAAATCAAGAAACAGAAACAACCTAGAAACAGGTTATTCGTGTATTAAAGCTAGAATGAAGGAAATCAAGAATCTAGAATTTTCTTCATTCTAGCAATACAATGAAATATAATCTCTTGATATTTTGTGTTCTTCTTTCTTGATTTTCTTCATTCTAGTCAATACACTAGAAAAATCTTTAGGAAGTTTTCTTGGTTCTTGATTTACATCATTTAGGCTGATCATTGAAATGATCTCTTTCAGTTTTTTGTTCTTTCTTGATTTACTTCATTCGAGCCTTTATGCACTGAAAGATGGTTTTCTCCTCTTTCTGAAGTATGATCTTTTTCAATTCTGTTTTTCTTTCATGTTTTCTAGCCTTAATGCAACGTGATTCCGCTGTTTTTTTCTTGATTTTCTTCATTCTAGCGTTAGTACACTAGAACAGTTTCTCTACGTTTTCTGTTTCTTGATTTACATCATTTAGACAATACACTTAAACCTGATCTCTTTCGATTCTTTTTGATCTTTCTTGATTTACTTCATTCAAGCCTCGTAACACTAGAACAAGCCGTCTAGTTTGTTTCTGTTTCTTGATTTGAATATAGCCATTAACGTGAAACATTTTCGCTACTTTCTTGATTTCCTTCATTCTAGCCTTAACATACTAGGAAAAGCTCTTTAGGTTTCTGTTTCTTGATTTATATCTAGCTTTAATTCCCTGAAATATTTTCGCTTTTCTTTTTCTTTCTTCATTCTTAGCACTCTTAAATATATTTCGCTTCCTTCTGTTCTTCACTTCATTCTAGCTTTTATACACCGAAATATGATCTCTTTCAACACTTTTTTTGTTCTTTCTTTATTTTCTTCTTTCTAGCCTTAATAAAGACAATTTCTTTCGGATGTTTCTTGATTTACATTATGTAGCCTTAAGACACTGAAACATGATCACTTTCGCTTCCCTCCGTTTTTCCTTCTTGATTTACTTCATTCTAGCAGTACCCTGAAACATATTTTCTCTTTTTTTATTTCCTTCATACTAGCCTTAATACACAAATGATCTTTCGCTGCATTCGGTTCTTTCTTCATTTCATTTTCTTTCTAGGCTTAATACAATGAGACGTAATCTCTTTTGATTTTTTCTGTTGGTTTTCTTGGTTTTTCATTCTAGCCTTAATACACTAGAACAATCTTTTTTGGGGGTTAAGTTGTTTCCTCTGGAATTACATAATTTAGGCTTTAAAAACCTGATCTCTTTCGGTTCTTTCTGTTGTTCTTTCTTGATTTACTTCATTTCGCTGCACTGTTCGTTCATTTTCTTCATTCTAGCCTTAATAGACTGAAATATGATCTCATTCGCTACTTTCTCAAGGCTAGAATGAAAATCAAGAAAAAACAGGAAGAATCGAAAGAGTTTTTCTTCATTTTAAGTCTAGAATGAAGTAAAACATGAATGAACAGAAAGACCTGAAAGCGATCATATTTCAGTTTATATAGAATGAAGTAAATGAAGAAAGAAGGCAGCAACAAATCGTATTTGTGTATTAAGGCTAGAATGATGGAAATCAAGGAAGAACAAGAGAAAGAAGCGAAAATATAATGTTTCAGGGTATTAGGCTAGGTTTAAATCAAGAACCCTAAAGCTTATTCTAGTGTATTGACTAGAATGAAGGAAAGCAAGAAAGAACGAGAGAAAGCAAGAAAGAACAACAGAAAGATCGAAAGAGATCATGTTTCAATGTATTAAGCCTAAATGTTGTAAATCAAGAAGAAACAACAGAAACAACCTAAAGGATTTGTTATAGTGTATTAAGCCTAGAATGAAGAAAATTAAGAAAGAGCAACAGAATGAAGTGAAAGATCATATTTAAGGCTAGACTGAAGGATATTATTAAAGAACAAAAGAAAGAAATGAATGCGATTGTTTCACTGAATAAAGGCTAGAATAAAGTAAATCAAGAAAGAAACGAAAGAGATCATGTTTCAGTGTATAGAAGGAAGTAAATGAAGAAAAACCAGACTGAAGCGAAAGACCATACTTCACTGGTGAAGGAAATCAAGGAAGAAGAGAGAGACGCGAAAATGTGATGTATCAGGGTATTTAGAGTGATATCAAGAAAAAGAACCTAAAGACCGCCTGTTCCAGTGTATTTCTAGAATGAAATGAAGTAAACAGAAAGTAAAGAAAGAGATCATATTTCATTGTATAAAGGCTAGAATGATGTTAAGGAAGAAAGAACAACAGTGAAGCGAAAGATCATAATTGGGTTAAGGCTAGATTGAAACTAAGATGGAACAAAGAAGCGAGATCATGTTTAAAAGTGCTGAGGCTAAAATGGAAATTAAGAAAGAACGAAATCACGTTTCGTTTTATAAAGTCTAGAAAGAACAACAGAAAGAACCGAAAGAGATAATTTCAATGTATTAAGGCGAAATATCAAGATGAAACAACCTAAAGAAAGATTGTTCTAACGTACTAAGGCTTGTATGAAGAAAATCAAGAAAGAACAACAGAAATCAGATTACGTTTCCTTGTATTAAAGCTAGAATGAAAATACGAAGCAGCGAAAGACAGAAACAACCTAACGTAAGCTTATTCTAGTTTATTAAGGCTAGAATGAAATCATGAAAGAACAACAGAAAGAATTGAAAGATCATATTTCAGTGTATAAGGGCTAGAATGAAGTAAATGAAGAAAACAACAGAAGGAAATGAAAAATCATGTTGAAGAGTTTTAAGGCTAGAATGAGGGAAATCCAGAAGGAACAAAAGAAGCGAAGGCGATCGTGTGTGCATTAAGGCTAGAGTGAAGGATATCAAGAATGAACGAGAAAGAAGCGAAAATATGTTTCAGGCTAGAATTAAGAAACAACCTAAAGACAGCTTGTTCTAGTGTATTAAGGCTAGGATGAAGTAAATAATGAACAGAATCGATTTTTCAGTGTATTAAGGCTAGAAAGAAGGATATCAAGAAAGAACAGAAAAAAGCGAACGACGTCATGTTAAGTATTATGGCTAGAATGATGTAAATCAAGGAAGAACAGAAACATCCTGACAGCTTGTTCGAGTGTTTAAAGGCTATAACGAAGGAATTCAGGAAAGAACAACAGAAAGTAGCGAAAGAGATCGTTTAAAAGTATTACTTCTAGAATGAAGTCAATAAAGAAGCAATCTAAAGTAAGCTTGTAGAGATCACATTTCCGTGTATTAAGGCTAGAATGAAGTAAATTAAGAAAGAATAGAAAGAAGCGACATGTGTGTTGTCTCCGTCTCCATTGCAAATCAGGATATATTTCAGATTCTGAGTAATCAAAACACGTTCTATGCTTTGATCAGAGGTACAATCCTATGATCTCGCCTTCCTTTTCCAAATTGGATCTCTGTTGTTTCGCATATTCACATTAACTCACCAGTGTATACTAGAAACAGAGATTTTCTTGAAAAATTGATGAAAACCAATTAGCAAACTCATCAAAATGCTGCAATCCAGGGAAATAATGGATGCAGTTCCTTAGATGTTGTTCTTGCAATCTACGTCAAAGTATTCAGTTCTTAATCTTCCAAAACCCAGCGAGCTTTCCTCGTGTATTACCTAAAAATATTGAGCAGAATTACAGTTTTCAGAGGGTGGAATGATCAGAACAGCCACAAAGACGTTGATGTTCTCTACGAAGAATTTAACGGTGAATCGTCAGTTTGAAGCAAAAATTTTCTCCCGGATATGACCATAATTTATTATTCAGGGTCCAAACAAACTCCAAACACCCATTTCCCATACAATAACCTGTGGGCAACTTCCTGATATAGGACGTAAAACTTAATGGTTTAATACCAAATTTTGTTGACCTCAAAAGGCTTTTGAAAACCTAGAGGCATTAAGAGGCTTCAGCTAACATTTCAGGGTTTCATTTTTGATACTGGAACAAACAACTTTAAGAGGCTTCTTGTTAGTTCAGTAAGTAGCATTATTGCTGAAATTTGGTATGGCTAAGGACATGACCAAAGGAGAGGTCCTTACAAAAAGTCATTCGTTAGCTTCTTAGGCTCTATTTCTCCACATCCCACTAGATGGCTCACGCAAGTAACCCACTGACATTTTGAAGCTGTAACAGTCAAACCAAATTTCAGTTGTGCAAAGCACAATTTCATGGTGAGCCAAATGACATCAAAATCATAGCTAAAACATCACCAAGATGCTGTAGCAAAAGGTAAACCAGCTAACAGTCCAATGTCCATTAATTGCTGAAATGTAGCCACTTTCCGAGAGGTATTCTTCAGAACTCACCCAGACAACCCATTTTTTTTCAGAAACTTCTCGACTTAAGGACAACTGCCAATATACATGACTACAGATACCTATAAAAATAGCTTTTTCAGGTTTGAATAAAATCAGTTATTGGCATTGGATAATTATCAATTTCTGTCAGTTTTTCCAGCCCACACAAAATCTAATTACAGCCTGAATTTCTTGGTCTTTGTTGGTATGAGCATGACAGGGCCAGACCAAGCCCTTTGGCTAGGGGCTATGCCAGTTTTGAGCATGAGAGATTTATCTCCTTTTCAATTTGTTAAACACATGCTCCAATACGATGAGTGTACAGATGGGTGGTCATTCTGATTTCCACAAGTAGAAAAATCAGTTCTCACTTTTTTTAGAGCCTGCAAATGTGGTACTTTCCTGTCATAATGGAGCCATTATTCTCTTTGAGCATGGTGATAGTTTACAAGCACAGGTTCCAGATCAAATTATCGACCTTTGGTAGCTAAAATTTTGAAGGCAAAGGTGACAGTATCCGGCCAAAAAGTGTCATTGAATAATAATTTCCAGATTGAGAGCAGATGAATAAAAAGATGGAAAATTGTGGTATTCACTTTTGTGAATTGATCACCAAAGCTGATAGTTGTACAAGTTTTTTTTAATACGTTGGTACAAGTACTACCTAGTGTGGTGTATTGTAGGTAGAGTGATGGACTAGGAATCGGTACATCTGGTTCAAATCCCTGCTTGGCCATGGAAATTGGCTGAGGGAGTGGAACTGGTAAAACCACCCCTTAAATATCTCACTTACTTTGGAACAACCAATCTATTGTTCAGTGTGTTCTTGAAGGCTTTCACAGCTGCAATCTGATGGTCGTGGGTTTTTCGGGCTGTTTGGCCATGTTCTGGAGGTTTTGCCAGCCTCTGTGGCCAGCATCTTCAGAGGACAGGAGGTAGAATTCTGTCTGTGTTCTGGTGTAGTGTGTGGAATTGTTGAGCCACAGAGACTTGTGAAACATTAGGAAAAAAAACTCCAGAGCATGGCCGAACAGCCCAAAAAACCCACAACAACGATCTATTGTTCACTTTTGTGGCACCATTTCCATCCAAGGGTAAACTTTGTAGGTGTCCCAGATGGTGCCAAATTATTAGGCTTCTTGATTTATACACATTCTGATCATTCTGATGGCCTCTCAATCTCTTTATCATCAACTTAGCCTGGCTTGGGAAGGCAGAATTGTAGTGGTTGGGTTTGCTGGAGGAACCATCCCATCCATTCCAGCCAATCTGCTCCTCCCGAAAAACATCTCTGCCCTGGGCCTGTATTGGGGCAGGTATCGGGACCAGGATTTCCCAGTCTTTTGCATTCTTCTGCACTTTCTTCTGCTCTTTCATACTGCCAGGAGGGACGAATCCAACCTCATATAGGAGCCGTCTTCAAACTGGAGGAGGTAAGAATGGAAGGCTTAGAGAACATATGGAAGTTTAATTTAATTTGAGATCAAAGGCCTGAATCCTATTGATAGTTCTAAAGAGAAGACACACTGAATAAAATAATTTACTTAAGTGTTGGCAAACTATTCAGCTATTGTTTCCATGGATATGGTGTAGTTAGAACTAGTGATTAGATTTAAAATAGTTTAGAACAAGCTGTAAAATATTGGATGGGTTAAGAATGACATTTGTGTATGCTCCCACATGAATGTAGGCATCCTACAGTCTCGAGAGACTATGGTAACGTGCTCTGAATTAGAGGTCTTGGAAGAGCATCTAGTGTGGCTAAGAAGGCCAATTCGAGAGGGACAATCCCTTCCACACTGAAAAAAAATACAATATACAAACACATATAATTAGGTAAGTCCTACTATTTTATCCCAAAAAAGTATATCGGCTGTTAGGATGAAAGTGTATGTTGCTGGCTTTATTTCTCCCCCACTTTTTTGGGATGAAAAAAGTAGGTCATGTAATTAGTTTGTTCCAATGGGGGGGGGAACCATCTTGCAAAGCATTACCAATAGGGCTATGGTTGCAAATTTAAATGATAGAGAGTGGTGAAAATAACCAGAAACCAAAGGATAAACAGGTTGTAGAAAAACAGGGAAACAATGAATATAATCCCCCTATTTACCTAAATTATGCAGCTGAGTTCCCCACATTTAGGGAAATCACAGGGATCAGCAGCACACCCAAAGCACAATGGATGAGCCTCCCCCGGGAAAACCAATTTTATGACATGGTATTTCCCCTGCAAGGCAAAAGTTAGAAAGGCCCTTGAATCTCCTACCCCATTCTGTCCCCTAACCCCCCAAGTCATGGTGACCGCCTGGGTACACCTCCCACTCAGTACAGGGCTGCACAACCCCAGTCCTGCCAGAGGCCAAGAGAGTTCCTCAGTGTTTTGGGGTGCCCTGCGGGACCCCCATCAGGGGCTAAGTGTTCCTCCCACAATCCTCTAGTGCACAGGTATTAGCATATGCTAATACTGTATGCTAATTGTGGGCGGAACACCTAGCATTAGCTAGGTGTTCCGCCCACAATCCTCTAGTGTACAGAGGATTAGCATATGCTAATACCTTACGCTAATACCTGTGCACTAGAGGATTGTGGGAGGAACACCTAGCCCCTGATGGGGGGGTCCCGCAGGCCACCCCAAAACAGTGCGGAGCTCTCTTGGCCTCTGGCAGGACTGGGGCTGTGCAGCCCTTTACTGAGTGGGAGGTGCAGCCACGGGGTCACCATGACTTTGGGGGTCAGGGGACAGAAGGGTTTTTTTTTCAAACCCTGTTTCTCAAGACAGTCCCCCCCCCAAAAAATTGGAACACATATAATTACGTAAGACCTACTATTTTATCCCAAAAAAGTATATATGCTGTTGGGATGAAAGTGTATGTTGCTGGCTTTTCAGGGTCCGTCTACTGGAAAAACACCAGCACACATTTTCTCCCCCACTTTTTGGGGATGAAAAAAGTAGGTCCTACGTAATTAGTGTGTTCCAATGGGGGGGGGGGAGACCAACTTGCAAAGCATTGCCATTGGGGCTATGGTTGCAAATTTAAATGATAGAGAGTGGTGAAAATAGCCAGAAACCAAAGGATAAAAAGGTTGTGGAAAAACAGGGAAACAATAAATATAATCCCCTGATTAACTTAAATCAGGCAGCTGAGGTCCCCACATTTAGGGAAATCACAGGGATCAGCATCACATCCAAAGCACAAAGGATGAGCCTCCCCCGGGAAAACCACTTTTATGACATGGCATTTCTCCTGCAAGGTGTAAGTTAGAATGGCTCTTGAATCTCCTACCCCATTCTGTCCCCTAACCCCCCAAGTCATGGTGACCCACTGGCTACACCTCCCACTTAGTACAGGGCTGCACAACCCCAATCCTGCCAGAGGCCAAGAGAGTTCCTCAGTGTTTTGGGGTGCCCTGCAGGACCCCCATCAGGGGCTAAGTGTTCCTCCCACAATCCTCTAGTGCACAGGTATTAGCATATGCTAATACTTTATGCTAATTGTGGGTGGAACACCTAGCATTAGCTAGGTGTTCCTCCCACAATCCTCTAGTGTACAGAGAATTAGCATATGCTAATACCTTAAGCTAATACCTGTGCACTAGAGGATTGTGGGAGGAACACCTAGCCCCTGATGGGGGGGTCCCGCAGGCCACCCCAAAACACTGCGGAGCTCTCTTGGCCTCTGGCAGGACTGGGGCTGTGCAGCCCTTTACTGAGTGGGAGGTGCAGCCAGGGGGTCACCATGAGTTTGGGGTCAGGGGACAGAAGAGTTATTTTTTTTCAAACCCTGTTTTGCAAGACAGTCCCCACCCCACCCCAAAAAATTGGAACACATGTAATTACATAAGACCTACTATTTTATCCCCATAAAGTATATATGCTGTTGGGATGAAAGTGTATGTTGCTGGCTTTTCAGGGTCTGCCTACTGGAAAAACACCAGCACACACTTTCTCCCCCACTTTTTTGGGATGAAAAAAATAGGTCTCATGTAATTAGTGTGTTCCAATGCGGGGGGACCATCTTGCAAAGCATTGCCAATGGGGCTATGGTTGCAAATTTAAATGATAGAGAGTGGGGAAAATAGCCAGAAACCAAAGGATAAACAGGTTGTAGAAAAACAGGGAAACAATAAATATAATCCACTCGTTAACTTAAATTATGGAGGTGAGTTCCCCACATTTAGGGAAATCACAGGGATCAGCAGCACACCCAAAGCACAAAGGATGAGCCTCCCCTGGGAAAACCACTTTTATGACATGGTATTTCCCCTGCAAGTTATAAGTTAGAATGGCCCTTGAATCTCCTACCCCATTCTGTCCCCTAACCCTCCAAGTCATGGTGACCGCCTGGCTACACCTCCCACTCAGTACAGGGCTGCACAACCCCAGTCCTGCCAGAGGCCAAGACAGTTCCTCATTTTTTTGTGGGGTGCCCCGCAGGACCCCCATCAGGGGCTAAGTGTTCCTCCCACAATCCTCTAGTGCACAGGTATTAGCATATGCTAATACTGTATGCTAATTGTGGGCAGAACACCTAGCATTAGCTAGGTCTTCCTCCCACAATCCTCTAGTGTACAGAGAATTAGCATATGCTAATACCTTATGCTAATACCTGTGCACTAGAGGATTGTGGGAGGAACACCTAGCCCCTGATGGGGGTTCCCGCAGGCCACCCCAAAACAGTGCGGAGCTCTCTTGGCCTCTGGCAGGACTGGGGCTGTGCAGCCCTTTACTGAGTGGGAGGTGCAGCCAGGAGGGTCACCATGACTTTGGGGGTCAGGGGACAGAAGGGTTTTTTTTTCAAACCCTGTTTCTCAAGACAGTCCCCACCCCTCCAAAAAAATTGGAACACATATAATTACATAAGACCTACTATTTTATCCCAAAAAAGTATATATGCTGTTGGGATGAAAGTGTATGTTGCTGGCTTTTCAGGGTCTGCCTACTGGAAAAACACCAGCACACACTTTCTCCCCCACTTTTTTAGGATGAAAAAAATAGGTCTCATGTAATTAGTGTGTTCCAATGCAGGGGGACCATCATGCAAAGCATTACCAATGGGGCTATGGTTTCAAATTTAAATGATAGAGAGTGGTGAAAATAGCCAGAAACCAAAGCCATAATCAGGTTGTGGAAAAACAGGGAAACAATAAAAATAATCCCCTCGTTAACTTAAATTATGGAGGTGAGTTCCCCACATTTAGGGAAATCACAGGGATCAGCAGCACACCCAAAGCACAAAGGATGAGCCTCCCCTGGGAAAACCACTTTTATGACATGGTATTTCCCCTGCAAGTTATAAGTTAGAATGGCCCTTGAATCTCCTACCCCATTCTGTCCCCTAACCCCCCAAGTCATGGTGACCCCCTGGCTGCACCTCCCACTCAGTACAGGGCTGCACAACCCCAGTCCTGCCAGAGGCCAAGACAGTTCCTCATTTTTTTGTGGGGTGCCCTGCAGGACCCCCATCAGGGGCTAAGTGTTCCTCCCACAATCCTCTAGTGCATAGGTATTAGCATATGCTAATACTTTATGCTAATTGTGGGCGGAACACCTAGCATTAGCTAGGTGTTCCGCCCACAATCCTCTAGTGTACAGAGGATTAGCATATGCTAATACCTTACGCTAATACCTGTGCACTAGAGGATTGTGGGAGGAACACCTAGGCCCTGATGGGGGGGTCCCGCTGGCCACCCCAAAACACTGCGGAGCTCTCTTGGCCTCTGGCAGGACTGGGGCTGTGCAGCCCTTTACTGAGTGGGAGGTGCAGCCAGGGGGTCACCATGACTTTGGGGTCAGGGGACAGAAGAGTTTTTTTTTTCAAACCCTGTTTTGCAAGACAGTCCCCCCCCCAAAAAAAATTGGAACACATATGATTACATAAGACCTACTATTTTATCCCCAAAAAGTATATATGCTGTTGGGATGAAAGTGTATGTTGCTGGCTTTTCAGGGTCTGCCTACTGGAAAAACACCAGCACACATTTTCTCCCCCACTTTTTTGGGATGAAAAAAGTAGGTCCTATGTAATTAGTGTGTTCCAATGCAGGGGGACCATCATGCAAAGCATTACCAATGGGGCTATGGTTTCAAATTTAAATGATAGAGAGTGGTGAAAATAGCCAGAAACCAAAGCATAATCAGGTTGTGGAAAAACAGGGAAACAATAAAAATAATCCCCTCATTAACTTAAATTATGCAGCTGCGTTTCCCACATTTAGGGAAATCACAGGGATCAGCAGCACACCCAAAGCAGAATGGATGAGCCTCCCCCGGGAAAACCACTTTTATGACATGGTATTTCCCCTGCAAGTTATAAGTTAGAATGGCCCTTGAATCTCCTACCCCATTCTGTCCCCTAATCCCCGAAGTCATGGTGACCCCCTGGCTGCTCCTCCCACTCAGTACAGGGCTGCACAACCAAAGTCCTGCCAGAGGCCAAGACAGTTCCTCAGTGTTTTGGGGTGCCCTGCAGGACCCCCATAGGGGCTAAGTGTTCCTCCCACAATCCTCTAGTGCACAGGTATTGGCACATGCTAATACGTTATGCTAATTGTGGGTGGAACACCTAGCATTAGCTAGGTGTTTATCCCACAATCCTCTAGTGTACAGAGGATTAGCATATGCTAATACCTTACGCTAATACCTGTGCACTAGAGGATTGTGGGAGGAACACCTAGGCCCTGATGGGGGGGTCCCGCAGGCCACCCCAAAACACTGCGGAGCTCTCTTGGCCTCTGGCAGGACTGGGGCTGTGCAGCCCTTTACTGAGTGGGAGGTGCAGCCAGGGGGTCACCATGACTTTGGGGTCAGGGGACAGAAGAGTTTTTTTTTTTCAAACCCTGTTTTGCAAAACAGTCCCCACCCCTCCAAAAAAATTGGAACACATATGATGACATAAGACCTACTATTTTATCCCCAAAAAGTATATATGCTGTTGGGATGAAAGTGTATGTTGCTGGCTTTTCAGGGTCTGCCTACTGGAAAAACACCAGCACACATTTTCTCCCCCACTTTTTTGGGATGAAAAAAGTAGGTCCTATGTAATTAGTGTGTTCCAATGCAGGGGGACCATCATGCAAAGCATTACCAATGGGGCTATGGTTTCAAATTTAAATGATAGAGAGTGGTGAAAATAGCCAGAAACCAAAGCATAATCAGGTTGTGGAAAAACAGGGAAACAATAAAAATAATCCCCTCATTAACTTAAATTATGCAGCTGCGTTTCCCACATTTAGGGAAATCACAGGGATCAGCAGCACACCCAAAGCAGAATGGATGAGCCTCCCCCGGGATAACCACTTTTATGACATGGTATTTCCCCTGCAAGTTATAAGTTAGAATGGCCCTTGAATCTCCTACCCCATTCTGTCCCCTAATCCCCGAAGTCATGGTGACCCCCTGGCTGCTCCTCCCACTCAGTACAGGGCTGCACAACCAAAGTCCTGCCAGAGGCCAAGACAGTTCCTCAGTGTTTTGGGGTGCCCTGCAGGACCCCCATAGGGGCTAAGTGTTCCTCCCACAATCCTCTAGTGCACAGGTATTGGCACATGCTAATACGTTATGCTAATTGTGGGTGGAACACCTAGCATTAGCTAGGTGTTTATCCCACAATCCTCTAGTGTACAGAGGATTAGCATATGCTAATACCTTACGCTAATACCTGTGCACTAGAGGATTGTGGGAGGAACACCTAGGCCCTGATGGGGGGGTCCCGCAGGCCACCCCAAAACACTGCGGAGCTCTCTTGGCCTCTGGCAGGACTGGGGCTGTGCAGCCCTTTACTGAGTGGGAGGTGCAGCCAGGGGGTCACCATGACTTTGGGGTCAGGGGACAGAAGAGTTTTTTTTTTTCAAACCCTGTTTTGCAAAACAGTCCCCACCCCTCCAAAAAAATTGGAACACATATGATGACATAAGACCTACTATTTTATCCCCAAAAAGTATATATGCTGTTGGGATGAAAGTGTATGTTGCTAGCTTTTCAGGGTCTGCCTACTGGAAAAACACCAGTACACATTTTCTCCCCCACTTTTTTAGGATGAAAAAAGTAGGTCCTATGTAATTAGTGTGTTCCAAAGGGGGAGGGGACCATCTTGCAAAGCATTGCCAATGGGGCTATGGTTTCAAATTTAAATGATAGAGAGTGGTGAAAATAGCCAGAAACCAAAGGATAAACAGGTTGTAGAAAAACAGGGAAACAATAAATATAATCCCCTCATTAACTTAAATTATGCAGCTGCATTTCCCACATTTAGGGAAATCACAGGGATCAGCAGCACACCCAAAGCACAATGGATGAGCCTCCCCTGGGAAAACCACTTTTATGACATGGCATTTCCCCTGCAAGATATAAGTTAGAATGGCCCTTGAATCTCCTACCCCATTCTGTCCCCTAATCCCCGAAGTCATGGTGACCGCCTGGCTACACCTCCCACTCAGTACAGGGCTGCACAACCCCAGTACTGCCAGAGGCCAAGACAGTTCCTCATTTTTTTGTGGGGTGCCGTGCAGGACCCCCATCAGGGGCTAAGTGTTCCTCCCACAATCCTCTAGTGCACAGGTATTAGCATATGCTAATACTTTATGCTAATTGTGGGCAGAACTCCTAGCATTAGCTAGGTGTTCCTCCCACAATCCTCTAGTGTACAGAGGATTAGCATATGCTAATACCTTACGCTAATACCTGTGCACTAGAGGATTGTGGGAGGAACACCTAGGCCCTGATGGGGGGGTCCCGCAGGCCACCCCAAAACACTGCGGAGCTCTCTTGGCCTCTGGCAGGACTGGGGCTGTGCAGCCCTTTACTGAGTGGGAGGTGCAGCCAGGGGGGTCACCATGACTTTGTGGGTCAGGGGACAGAAGGGTTTTTTTTTCAAACCCTGTTTCACAAGACAGTCCCCACCCCCAAAAAATTGGAACACATATAATTACATAAGACCTATAAGTTTATCCAAAAAAAAATATATATGCCGTTGGGATGAAAGTGTATGTTGCTGGCTTTTCAGGGTCTGCCTACTGGAAAAACTCCAGCACACACTTTCTCCCCCACTTTTTTGGGATGAAAAAAATAGGTCTCATGTAATTAGCGTGTTCCATTGGGGTGGGGACCATCTTGCAAAGCATTGCCAATGGGGCTATGGTTTCAAATTTAAATGATAGAGAGTGGTGAAAATAGCCAGAAACCAAAGCATTATCAGGTTGTAGAAAAACAGGGAAACAATAAAAATAATCCCCTCATTAACTTAAATTATGCAGCTGAGTTCCCCACATTTAGGGAAATCACAGGGATCAGCAGCACACCCAAAGCACAATGGATGAGCCTCCGCCACGAAAACCACGTTTATGACATGGCATTTCCCCTCCAAGGGATAAGTTAGAATGGCCCTTGAATCTCCTACCCCATTCTGTCCCCTAACCCCCCAAGTCATGGTGACCCCCTGGCTGCACCTCCCACAGTACAGGGCTGTACAACCCCAGTCCTGCCAGAGGCCAAGACAGTTCTTCATTTTTTGGGGGGGTGCCCTGCAGGACCCCCATCAGGGGCTAAGTGTTCCTCCCACAATCCTCCCGTGCACAGGTATTAGTATATGCTAATACTTTATGCTAATTGTGGGCGGAACACCTAGCATTATCTAGATGTTCCTCCCACAATCCACTAGTGTACAGAGGATTAGCATATGCTAATACCTTACGCTAATACCTGTGCACTAGAGGACTATGGGAGGAACACCTAGCCCCTGATGGGGGGGTCCCGAAGGCCACCCCAAAACACTGCGGAGCCCTCTTGGCCTCTGGCAGGACTGGGGCTGTGCAGCCCTTTACTGAGTGGGAGGTGCAGCCAGGGGGTCACCATGAGTTTGGGGGTCAGGGGACAGAAGGGTTTTTTTTCAAACCCTGTTTCTCAAGACAGTCCCCACCTCCCCACCCCAAAAAATTGGAACACATATATTTACATAAGACCTACTATTTTATCCCAAAAAAGTATATATGCTGTTGGGATGAAAGTGTATGTTGCTGGCTTTTCAGGGTCTGCCTACTGGAAAAACACCAGAACACACTTTCTCCCCCACTTTTTTGGGATGAAAAAAGTAGGTCCTATGTAATTAGTGTGTTCCAATGGGGGGGGGGGGAACCATCTTGCAAAGCATTGCCAATGGGGCTATGGTTGCAAATTTAAATGATAGAGAGTGGTGAAAATAGCCAGAAACCAAAGGATAAACAGGTTGTAGAAAAACAGGGAAACAATAAATATAATCCCCTCATTAACTTAAATTATGCAGCTGAGTTCCCCACATTTAGGGAAATCACAGGGATCAGCAGCACACCCAAAGCACAATGGATGAGCCTCCTCTGGGAAAACCACTTTTATGACATGGCATTTCCCCTCCATGGAATAAGTTAGAATGGCCCTTGAATCTCCTACCCCATTCTGTCCCCTAACCCCCCAAGTCATGGTGACCGCCTGGGTACACCTCCCACTCAGTACAGGGCTGCACAACCCCAGTACTGCCAGAGGCCAAGACAGTTCCTCAGTGTTGTGGGGTGCCCTGCAGGACCCCCATCAGGGGCTAAGTGTTCCTCCCACAATCCTCTAGCGTGGTGGTCCCCAGCCTTGAGCCTCCAGAGGTTCTTGGACTTCAACTCCCAGAAATCCTGGCCAGCAGAGATGGTGGTGAAGGCTTCTGGGGGTTGTGGTCCAAGAACATCTGGAGGCCCAAGGTTGGGGACCACTGCTCTAGCGCACAGGTATTAGCATATGCTAATACTTTATGCTAATTGTGGGCGGAACACCTAGCATTAGCTAGGTGTTCCTCCCACAATCCTCTAGTGTACAGAGGATTAGCATATGCTAATTCCTTACGGTAATACCTGTGCACTAGAGGATTGTGGGAGGAACACCTAGCCCCTGATGGGCGCGAAAATGGCTGCCGGCAAGGGGAATCCCCGCTGAACGGGTAAGTAAGCAAGGTATTGGAACGCATTAAACTAAGTTTAATGCGTTTCAATACGTTTCCCCTACCCGTTTAGCGACGATTCCGCATAGCGGGGGTTAATCCGGAACGGATTAACCTCGCTATGCGGGGCACCACTGTACCCCCGGATCCAGGCTTACCGAGACATGAAGGGAAGAGGGTTATACCACTAGAACGGATGGTTGTGTTCTATCCCCGCAAACAAGGTGGAGGGAGGAAAATGATTTGTCCCAGTCCCTCTTACAACAATCCACCTCTCGAAGGGGACTGGGTGAGGCATTCCTGTTGTGGGACAGTATGTGCGGTAAGGACTACCCCCTTGAGGGTGATAACCAATCGCGAACGCTTTGGTCCAGCCCCAATGTAAGAAGTGACCTGTTTACACCAGAAGCTAAGATTTTACGTTACAAGACAATACCCAAATTGAGTTGTTTTGACCTGTTTAATTTAGTTGAATCAGAAGTTGATGTAAATAAAGTTGAGCCTGTTGGATTTTCAAAACTGCCTCCGTCTCTTATTCCCGCTAAAATGAGGGAACCGTCACTGACTCATGAAGAACCCGATCACAACCTCCAACAACTTATGAATCGTTTTAGTAAGGCCTGCCAAGACTTTGGATCAGCCTGAAGAAAAAACAAGTCATGAGCCAGGGCATCGACTCACCTTCCTCTATTACCATCTCCGCACAAAAATTGGAGGTTGTTCATGGTTTCGTGTACCTTGGCTCAATGATTTCCCTAGATTTCCCTCTCCCTAGATGTCAAGCTGGATAAATCAGCTACCATGTTCTCTTGTTTTGTGGTGAATGGATTAATTATTAACAGAAAAAAGGAAATACATTCTCCTGAACTACTGTTATCTTTTCTTAGACAGGGCCCTCTGTGTTCAAATTCCAAAGAGGCAGATATAAAATTGTTAAAGGGCGTTGTGAGGAGGAACCACTTCCCAACAGAAAAAAGGAGTGTGATCCGTCCCCTCCAGCGCCCACAACAGAGGGTACAGTGTAAATCCTGATACCAGCAGTGGCCCAACTGAGTAGTGGTGAAAAAGCGTGGGAAAGAAGAGCGAGAGAAGGGTGAGAAGGGGAGGAGCCAATAGTAGAGGGATATCTGGTGAATGGGGCTGAGGAGGAGAAAGAAGAGAAAAGAGAACTAGACTGGGAGGTAGAAAAGGAGGAAAAAAAGAAAGGCGGTGAAGGAAGAAGACATTCCTCTAGGATGAGGCTGCTTAGAAATGGAAGTCCCCTGGACAGGAGAGTGTGTTAAAATGAAAGTGCCCTAGAGGAAATAGAAAGGAGACAGCAATACCACAACATGAGACCTGAGGGAAGTAAGATAGGAAAAGAGGGAGAAGAGCTGAAAAGGCAAAGAAAGGAAGGATTGGCAATGCAGGTGGGGGATGGAGAACAAGTGGAATTGACGGTATATGTCTATCCCAAGAAGGAAGATCAATGGAAAAAGGGGGCCAAACCAGTGGTGATGTTGCATCCAGAAATGAGGGAGAGTGGGATCAGCACCCCTGTTGCGGTACCATATGTCCCAGTCTGAGGAAGCCCACGAGAAAACCCACAGATCGGGAATGGTTTGGAGTGAATTCCCCAATTGTGAACTCTCTTGCGATGCCTGAGTTAAGGGACTGTTATGTGGAATGCAGGGAAACTGAGGGAACCATTGATCCAACTGTTGTTGTTCATGGTTCTCAGGTGTTTGAAAATAAAGGAAATGTTTACAAAGAAGGCCTGTCTCCACCTTTTGGGGAACAAACAAGGGAATGGGGTTTTCCCAAAGTTGAACCCACTCAAAGGTGTTTAATCCACATCTCGGCAATTATAGACAAGGAAACCACCATAACAAAAAAGATGTGAAATTGTGCGATTCACACAATAGTTTACAAGCATAGGTTCCACATCTTCACTGGAATATTCCAGTCTAAAAGTACAGTACTAACAGATTCTTTGCCCAGCTGCTATTGCTCAGCTCCATTTTGATTGTTGCTATGCTTATTCAAATCCTTAAGTTACTTATTTTCATTTTCTAAAAAAAGGCTTTTTCTAGGAAAAAGAGACTATTTTACTTGGTTCTGCCTATGGCCTGAATGGAACATTTAATAGTATGTTTATTTTAAAAATAACCCTTCAAAAGATGCACTAATCTAAAATTCAAAACCTGTGCTCTTATTCCCGTTATTTCATGGTTTCAAGGAAAAATTAGGACTCAGCTGCATGAGTTATGTCAACTTTTTTGTAAAGACAAAATTGTTCGGTTCCTCTGTTGAAGAAGAGACACTGAGAAAATCAGAGGGCAAATGAACAAAAATTACTCCACACAGACTAGCTCTAACAAGATGGGGAATCCAGCTATAAACCTCTAGCTCTACGTAGCTCACTGACCTCAGGTATTAATAACAAAAATGAGCATGAGCATTATGGTAATATTTTTCAATGGAAAAACTCAATGGAAAAAAGAATATTAGAAAATATGTATTGGAGTTCTTTTTTAATATAAAAGCAAACTTTAAAAATGCAGTTAAGCAATAACACACTATGATTTTATTTGAAAATTAATACTGGAATCTTCCTTTTAAAAAAATATTCCAAGCTCCATTTCACAGATGTGGAAACCCACTGAATTTGTTCCAGCAGGAGAGCAGTTTCCATGATTTATTTTGCTAAATAGTTTTTTGTTATATAACATTTCCTTCCATGTCAGGAGATACAGAATAGGGAAAATAAGAAGCAGCTATTCTTAGAAGTGTCCAATGTGAGTGTGATCCAAAAAACTCCTATCGCTTGTGACCCGGCTTCACAGGGTTGTGGCTACTACCTTGTAATAAACATCACAAAAAGTTCTGTGGGTAATTTCTGAGTTGTTTTTGTTCACTAGCATCTTTCAGAATATTCAATGCTTCTTGCTCCTCTTGTAGAACCACCTCAAAACTAAATTCAGGAGCCTGGCCCTCGATGGCGAGTTGATTTTAAGTATTTTGCTATCTGAAAAAGTCCTAAATGGGCAACAGCTTAAATTGATACATAAAATTAGCTCCTGTGGGGCTTGCAGATTTGGTTCAGAAAATGTTTTTCTGAGCTGCTTTTTTGGTAGTAAGTCATATAAAATCTTCATCTGCACTTCAAATCGAAAAGCAGCTATCATTATGAATGCATACTATACATAATACTATACATGTTAATTCTCTGATGGTAGCTAAATCCAACTGTCAAATGGCAGCCCTGACAATAGCAGTTAATCAGGAAACCAGGAGAGCTATTTCACTATATTTTTCTTATTTATTCCATTCTGTCATCTGGAAATGGCCATTCAACTCATATTTTTAATTGAATTAGCAGAATTTTGGAAAATGGTTTAGACTTTTAGGTGGTTTTGAGAGACGTTTGATGGGGTCTTTCAGTAGAAGGGCTGCCCCCTACGACTGGAAATTTTTGAACTGGATGTGCGTTGCAACTGGGCTACTGTAGCAGGTCGAAACTGCCTATGCCCATTTTCATCTACCTTCTCAAATATGTAGCCTGGTGGTTCTTTGTAAGAGGCAGGACATATACAAAAATCCTTCAGAGTATAGCTTTTGCCATAGGTGGTTTCACCATTAAACGGCACATGAGGTCTAGATGGTGGATTCTGTGGCCTGAAGATCTTAGTAAAAGAAAGTGGGGGAGGGACATAATGTGCCTGGAAAGTAGTCAGAGTGTCCATTGGCTCAGCTGGCAATCTGATCTCTGGGTGAGGAATGATGGCCTTGGGCCTTGCACACTGCCATGGTTTGTAATCTTCTTTCATCGTGGAGTGGGAATTGAAAGGCTCTGTGCTTTGTGGAACATGGGATAGTGGTTTACATGAGATTGCTGGACGCCCATGGGGGTCTACATAGTGAAGCTGTGCCACAGTCTTGAGGTCCATCTTCTCCTTAGGTGGCTTGTAGACCTCACATTTTCTGACAACGGTAGTAGGTGTTGGCCATGCTAGGTATTTTTCCTGAAATTCAGTGCTGCCAACAAATTTGTCCACATTTGGCCTTATAAATGATGGTTTCATTGACTTTGCTGGCTCTCCTGCTAAACCTTTGTACGATAGACTGTGGGTGGTAAGACCTTCAAATGGGACATCATTGGGCTTAAATGGCTCACGTTCATGGATGTAGCGTTTTGGCATGGGATAGGCCACATAATTCTGTTTATAATTGGTCATGCCTTCTAAGGGTATGTTTGGGATCTGAGGTGCTTGGAAGGGCTTGTAGCTCTTAGTTATTACAGGTCCCATGTAGAGGTAGTTGTCCTGGTTAGTGGTCCTGTGGTCAAACTTTTGATCTGATGGATGGTAAGCATTATCGGGCTTTATCATATGCCTTTTAGGTTGGTTCCATTCCACATAATCACCTGAAATATATTGTAGAATATAAATAATTATATATTACCATTTTATACAATTTAATTCATAATTCATTAGTCAGGGTATTAAAAGAATTTTATGAGTGAACCCAACTAAACCACAAGGTGGAATTAATATAAGTTCAACTGGGAAAAACTCACGGTTGAACCAAATTACCCACGGATTCTTCAGGTGGTTTGGCACACAACCAAGGATCCAAGAACTACTGGGATTTGCTGCTTCAAGTTATAAAATTTGCCCTTCTGCTGTGTAAGTGAACAATAGTATTATGTATGGGAGGAAATAGAAAGGTTACTTACCTGTAACCATGGTTCTTCAAGTGGATCTCTGTGAATTCACACATTTGGGTTAAATCAGCGCCTGCGCTGGAACTTCGGAACCTTCTAGTGTTTTTCTAAAAAAGATACAATGTTTAGGTTGCCCCTAGTACGCATGCTCCATTCCTTCCCCGCCTCCAGTTCCATTTATCCGCCATTGCTAGAGCAAGAGCTCACCCTAAAAGAAGCAATGACGGATAGTGGGGAGGCTGGGTGGGAATGTGTGAATTCACAGAGATCCACTTGAAGACCCATGGTTACAGGTAAGTAACCTTTCTTTCTTCAGTGTGGTCTCTGTGAATCACACATTTGGGTGACTGGCAAGCTAACTTACCGGAAGGAGGGCCATCACTGCAGGACAGATGTCAAGACAGCCCTTCCAAAACTCGTCTCCCTCTTTGCCCGAAGGTCCAACTTATAGTGGGTGACAAACGTGGACACTCTGGAACATGTTGCTGCCTTGCAGATGTCTGGAATGTCCACACCACATAGTAACGCAGTAGATGTTGCCATGGACCTTGTGGAATGTCCTTTAAGACCTTCAGGCACAGCTTTACTTGCAAGTTGGTAGGCAAGAGTGATAGTGGAGACAAGCCACTGTGACAAGGTAGAAGATGACGCTGGACAACCCTTGTGTGGTCCAAAGAAGCACAGGAAAAGTCTTCAGCTTTCCGAAAGTCCTTTGTCCTGGAAATATAGTATGCTAACGCCCTTCTAACATCCAGAGAATGGAGCATCTTTTCAACGTCCGAGGAAGGATCAGAAAACAAGGTAGGTAACGAAATAGGGTGATTGAGGTGAAAGTCTGTAACCACTTTAGGCAGGAACGAAACATCTGGAAACAACATAACTTTGTCCTTATAGAACTGCAAGGAGGATCAGACCTTAAGGCTGCCAACTCACTTATTCTTCTAGCAGACGTAAATGCAACTAGAAAAAGAGCCTTTAAGGAAAGAAACGTTACATCACACGAAGCCATAAGTTCAAATGGATGCTTCATGAATGATTGGAGAACCAGTGTAAGGGACCACTGAGTTACTGGAGGTCTTGTAGGTGGGCGAATATTAATCAGTCCTTTTAGGAATGCTTTTAATGTAGGATGAGAAAAGAGACGTGAAGATTCTGAGTCTCTGGGCTGGAAAGAGACTATAGCAGAAATATACACCTTGAGAGTTGACAAGGTAAGGCCGAGATCAAAAAGATGTTTGAGATACAGAAGCAAAGTCTGTAGGGAAACTGGAGAAGTCTGCAGGTTCCTGGCAGTGGCAAAACGAAGGAAATTATTCCACTTGTATTTGTACAAGAGGATAGTAGATGGTTTCTTGGCTTTGATTTCAGGCAGATCCTCCACGCAGCTAGGTGGAGGTTCAACTCTGGATGTAGGATATTCCCTGAATCTTGCATTAGCAGATGTGGCAGAAGTGGAAGTTTGAACACGTCGATGGCCAGCTCCTCCAGAGTAGAGAACCATGGTTGACGCGGCCAAAAGGGTGCTATGAGTATCACCGACGACCTCTGGTGTCTGATCCTCTGGATTAGAGGGATCGGCGGGAACAGGTAGATAAGATGTTCTCACCATGGTATCATAAAGGCATCTCCCTGGGACCCGGGACCTCTTCCTGCTCGAGATGCATATCTCCTGCACTTCCTGTTCGTGTGTGAAGCGAACATGTTGATGGACGGTTGTCCCCATTGTCTGCACAGCATCTGAAATACCTTGTCGTCCAGCTCCCATTCGTGGGACTGTCCCTTCCGTCACCTCAGCTCGTCTGCCAGTTGGTTCTCTGTGGTCGATATGTGGATTGCCACTGGATAGATGTGATTGTGGCAGCACCACTCCCACAGGTGCACGGCGAGGTAGAGAAGAGACAATGATCTCGTCCTGCCCTGCTTGTTGATGTAGTACAAGGTCGTGGTGTTGTCTGTCACAACGTGTACACCACAACCCTGTATCAGCGGGAGGAAGGCTCTAAACGACTTGATCACTGCTAGCATCTCCAAATGGTTGATGTGGAGACCTCTTTGACGATGTGACCGTTGCAATGAGCTCCCCATCCTGTGGGGCTCGTGAGCAGATGAGGCCAAAACCCCCACCCACTGTAGTTGTTTCGCCAGCTCTGGGGTGACTAGGATCTTCTTCCTGGGATCCTCTGACATCAGGTCGAAATGATGGAGAAACCACGCCTGTAGCGACTGCATCTTTAGCCTGGCGTGTGGCAAGGAAGCTGTAGTTGAGGCCATGAGCCCCAGCAGAGGTTGTGCATGATCTGCTGACACTAGTGAGTGTGGTTGAAACTTTTGAAGAGCAGTCTGTAACTTGTGGATGCGCTATGGAGGAAGGAAGAGTCTTGGCCTTTTGGAGTTGAGCGTTGCTCCTATGTAACTCATAACTTGAGAAGGCTTTAGGGTGGATTTCTCGAAATTTATGGTGACCTAGACTCTGTAGAGCGTGAAGGGTGAATTTGGTGTCCTGAATGGCTTTCTGTCTGGATGGCGACACTACGAGCCAATCGTTGATGTACGGGCATACTTTCACCCCCTGTAGACATAGAAATGCAGCCACTGGGGCCATGCACTTTGTAAACGTGCGTGGAGCCGTTGCTAAGCCGAATGGTAAGGCCGCATACTGGTAGACCTTGTTGTTGATTATGAACCGCAGATACTTCCTGTGATGATGGTGTATGGTGACATGGAAGTATGCGTCCTTCAGGTGTATGACCACAAACTCATCTCCCTTTTTCAACAGGTGGACGATGGACTCCAGGGTGACCATCCGGAATCGGCGTGGCTGAAGGTAAGTGTTGAGGTTCCTTAGATCTAGTATGGACCGGAGGCCTCCGTCCTTCTTTGGAACAGTGAAGTATCGGGAGTAAAAACCCCTGAGAATGTCCTGAAGAGGGACCCACTGTATGGCATTCTTTTGAAGTAGAGTGAGAACCTCCTCTTCTAGGGTGGGATTGGATGTTGTCATTCGCAGAAAACCTAGAGGAGGACGTTCTAAAAACTCTAGCCGGTAGCCGAATTTGATGATGTTCAGAACCCAACTGTCCTGTGATATCCTTTGCCAATTGTGGTAAAATGGGGCAAGACATGTGTGATGGCCGTGAGGTAGATGTTTGATGCAGTCAAAGGTACTGCTTAGACTTCTTGACAGGCGGGCGATAGGATTGACGCTTGTGTGATGTTTGTTGTTTATAGGATGGAGCAGTAGAAGATTGTTGAGAAGACCTGCCCTGAGAGCTCCTGAAAGGCCGGTAGCCTTGAGAGGCTTGTTGCTGATATTGCTGCTGAGGAAACTGCCTTTGCCATTGTTGTTTTTGAAAACGAGGGTGTTAGTGAATGGTGTAAGATTTAGCAGTCTTCTTACTTTCATGTATGGACTTGAGAGACTCGTCTTTTCATTAAATAAACCTTTTGTGTCAAAAGCCTGCTCTTCGATTTGCTTTTTCACATCCTCAACAATGCCAGATGCCCTGAGCCAGGCGTGGCATCGAAGGGTTATGGCAGAGTTTAAAGACTTAGCTGCAACGTCTGTGGCATGTCGTGCCACTTAAACATTGGTGCTTGGACAACGTCATAGCCTCAGCATGAGCATTCAAACATTCCTGTCTAATATCTTCAGGAGTAGTTTGGAGCGCTGGAAGTACTTTATTCCAGAGATGTTTCTGGTATGCTCCCATTGCTGCCTGATAATTACATATCTTCAGTAGGAAAGATTGGAAATTGTAAAGTTTCCTCCCTAACACATCCATTTTTCTGCACTCCTTATTGGTTGGAGTGACATGTGGCCACCCTGAGGCCTTAGATGCATTAGCATGGACGATGACAGAGTTGGGAGCGGGATGCTTAGACAAGAAGTTGACTTCATCTCCATGAACTCTGTACATGTTCTCAGTTCTCCTAGAGACAGAAAGAGGGGTAGCTGGTTGAGAACAAGCATCCATAATTAGATTGAATAATTGGGAAATGTAGTTGAGGCTCAGTGGCTGAGAAGACTCTTTGTCGGTGTCCCCAAAAATGGGATCGTCTGTAGGAGGAGGAGGGAGTTGCGTTTGCATCTTCAAAACGCTAGCCATTCAAGTCACCATCTGTGAATAAGATGAGAAGTCCTCAGTAGGGGAGGATGGATGGGGATTCCCGGTGTCTGACTCGAAGGAGTCCGCCTCCACTGGTGACTAGGCTTGCAAAGGGGAGAACACCTCTTCATCTTGATCGGAAGACACCTCACACATCTGGTCATCCTCCTCCGATGGCACTCTATGCACAGCAATCTCAGCTAAGGAAGGCTGAGCAGGTTGCTGGGTAGCCTTGACCCTCGACGTCGTGGTGGAAGCAATCTTTTTAGAAGCCTTCATATCCAAAACAAGTTGAGTATTATGGGCCTGTCAACGTTGATGAGGTGAAGAACTTGAGGTCGAAGAAGAGGAATAGCGCCTCCTTCTGTGCATGCAGTAACTGGGAGGACTACGTCGAATCACTGTCATAATGTCGACGCCGATGCTTTGTCCTTCGTCCTGACCGACTGCGTCCAAATTGTTGATGCCTGTGTCTCTTATGATGTCGGGAGCCCTCCACGTCAGAATCACGACGTCGATCGGAGGAAGAATGCCGCCTCTTCGACCCTTTCTTGCAAGGAGGGAGATCTCTCCTCGGAGAGCAAGATGGGGAATGCAGAGTTTCAGTACCCGGCTGGCAGATGCGGGGCCAAGATGGGCAGAATGAGGGCTGGATAATAGAGTGTCTTCAACTTTATCCGGATTGGGTGAGTGCCCAGGTGCAAGCGGTGCCTCAGGTTGCTGTGAAAGTGGCAGAGATGGAGCCGCTTCAGAGAGGGATTCATGGTCCCTTGAGGAATACTCCAAAATTGGTGAAGGCACTGAAGGTGTAACAGGTGGAAGAGAGGTGATCTCTTTAGCCTTGGACTTCTAAGGCTGTCCAGCCTGCTTTTTAGCTTTTGCCACATCTTTAGAAGCAGACCCCTTAGACGTAGGAGCCTTTTTGGAAGGACCTGAGGTGGTTTTCTTAGGTGGTTTAGACAACTTGGAAGTAGATGTAGAGGGAAGAGACCCAGTCGCCTCAGAACGTGGAGTGCCTGACGGGTTAGAGGAAGTCTCCATTTCTGAAGGCTGAGTAGAAAACAGAGTCTTTTCCCAAAGATATAATTTAAGTCTCTGTTGGCACGCTTTTAGAGCAGCCTTAGTAAATTCTTTACAATGGCGGCAAGTAGAAGTATTGTGCGCGTCTCTTAGGCAAAATAAACAAAGATCATGCTTATCATAAAATGGTATCTTTCTTGAGCACTTCTTACATTTACTGAAAGGGCCTGAGGGGGACATAAAACAGTAAAGAAAAGGCTGTAGGAGCCTAAATTCTCACGGTAATCAGGAGAGAAGTGGATAACGAGGCCTCCGCCGAGGTGATAATGGCGCTTCCCGCTGAGGCAATCAGCCTGACAATCAGGCAATCAGGCAATCCACAAGCGTGGGAAAAACTGGTCAAACAAGAGTCAAAGTCCGTCAAGCGAAAGAGTAGTCGAAACAGTCCAAGGGGCAATAGAAGTAAGAATATCCAAAAATACAGTCCAAAATTAAGCCAAAATGATTGCAAATAGAGAGCTCCGTCTGAAACGTTCCGCCCACAATGGCGGAAAAAAAAGGAACTGGAGGCGGGGAGAGAATGGAGCATGTGTACTAGGGGCAACCTAAACTTTGTATCTTTTTCAGAAAAGCTCTAGAAGGTTCCGAAGTTCCAGCGCAAGGGCTGATTTAACCCAAATGTGTGATTCACAGAGACCATGCTGAAGAATGAGACACTTTAAAGACATTAATTGTGGTAGTTGGTAACTGCTCTGTCCCTTAACGTTCCAGAGTTAGAGAAACATCCATAATGCTATGAGCATAGTTCTGCTAGTAAAATTGAACTACTACCCCTCTCTTTCTCTCTGGGCTCTGAAATCTGTTTCAGTCTGTGAAGAGATTTGGACATGCAAGACAGACAAAATTTCTGTTGACAGATGCCATTCTTAAAATACAGGCAAAAGTGTATCTACCTTTGTCTAGATCAATTATAAGCATGTTCATTGTGTAAGGCTTATATTATTTATCCCAGCCACCATGGGATTCCGAGAGTTGGAATTCCACCCACCCCCAGAAAAAATTACTTTTTCACTCTCTGGTTATCTTGGTATGTCTGGTCTTGCTTTTTCTGGACTATCAGTATCGTAAGAAAGTCCCTCATTTTACCAACTGCTTTTATAACTTTTTAATTATTTTTAGGACAACGATGTCACTCACAATAGGCAGACTGAAAATCATGTAGACCACTGGTTCTTAACCTTGGGTTACTCAGGAGTTTTGGGCTGCAACTCCCAGAAGCCTTCACCACCAGCTGTCCTGACTGGGGTTTCTGGGAGTTGCAGTTCAAAAGCATCCAAGTAACAAAGGTTAAGAACCACTGATGTAGACTACACTGAGAATCTGGCTAAGAGAGAAATCAACAACATTTATGCAGGCAGCTGAGAGGCAGAACCAAACTATTTAATATAACGGTAACAAGAAGGGATCAAGAGATTAAGGTATTCTGTAATTCTCATGCAGAGTTACGTCCGTGGGTCTGAGAGGGGCATTGGTTAGACACAGATTTCGAGCTGTTTTATAGAATTTATGAAATAAATCAATAAAAGATGTAAAACAATAATGGGACCAAGAAATAAAGATTATTTCCATGTGCATGCAGTCTTGCAAAAGGTCTTGCAAACTGCAAGTCTTGCAGTCTTGCAAACTGCAACCAAATGAAGTTGAGCTTTAATTAGCATTCATAAAATACCAGAAAACCTTATTCTGTTTACTTAAAGTATTTTGTGCAGATAGATGTTCATGTGCAGATAGATTTCACATTGCCAACCAATGGTACAGTCCCATTCATGGCAGTTCACAAAGCTAAAATATGACGGAAGATATATTACACATTTAATTTGGAGAAGGAGGACTGTTCTCAGGTCCTTTTGTCGAATTGCAAATGCTCTACAGTATATTATACAGTAATATCCTCAAGTATAAGCAGCAGAGCTGTTCTTGTTTAAAAGAAAATGAAACTTTCTTAATAGTTGTAAAGCCAATCTCATTCTTGATTTGCCTATGGTAAAAAGAATTTTGGAGCCAGTCTGGTGGCTGAGGAAACTTGATGCTAAAAGTGGTATGTCCATTCTTGGGGACTGGAATGTCTACTGAACATTTCCAGGCTGTTCACCATTGTTTTTTGTTTTGTCAGTTGTGGACGCATTCCCAGAATAAATCTTCACCTAATAAATCTTATTAATACTAGAATGTAAGAAGCTACCCAAGTATGTTATTCCAGCTACAAGGTTCAGATTTGTGATTCTGTCATAAGGAAAGGCTGTAAAAATTCCACCTTAAAAATAAAAGAAGAAAGGTATAATGAAATATATCCTCTCATAAAACACTTACTCTTGTATGTTGGTTTTGTAGTCATCTTATCAGAGGAAATGTGCCGTTCCTGAGGTAAACAAGGAAGCACACGAGTAATGGGGTGAGGATTATAATCTTGTTTATATGTGGACAACAGGTCCATATTTTCATCCTTCTTGACATATTTTTCAGGAGGTCTCTGCTTATTTGGTGATACTTCATGAGGAATATAATCTCTCCTGTGAACAAAAACATCAATAAAAAGTATTGTTTGCAATGTACTGGGATCTAAGCATGGTTATGTTGCAGAGCTGAATAGGAAGGATGCTTTTTTTTTTGCTGAGATATGATTTGAAGCATAGCTTGCAGTGAACATGATGGGCTGCGGATTGATTAGTGAGTTCCCCATTTTTATTTGCTTTCTTCCTTCCTCTGGCTCCTTTCAGTCCTGAGACCCACCTGAACTTGCATTTGTAGCTCCAGTTCTTGAGAGAACTGACTTTCTCTAGATCAGTGCTTCCCAAGCTAGGGGCACCAGATATTAAACTCCCAGAGGCTTTCACCACTTGGTGTACTGACCAGGATTTCTGGGAGCTGTAGTCCAAGAACATCTCAAGATTTACATTTCTACAGTTTTGCCTAAGTATAATGTTCTAGACACTTTCCTTCCTCTCATTTTGCATGGTGATGGTGTTGTTCTTTCCTATGTCCCTCATTCTCCTTGTTATGCCCTACATACCAAATCCAATGACCCTATTCCATCTCGCAAAGGATGAGTCAGTGCATAACATATATTTTCCATGTATTAATGTTTCTTGGAACATTGATATCCCTCTTTTATCCTTACCTGGTAGTTGAAATACCTTCCATAGGTACTGGTTGCTTTTTGTAATCTATTTTCGGTTTGCAGGAATCCCTGGGTTTAACATTGGTGTAAATGGGATATTTATCTGTATATTCAGAAAGGAGGCATGGCTTCTCATTCATGGCAAACGGCCTGGTTAGGAGATGAGGGCAACGGTGGCGCCTATAGAAAAAGGAAGAGAGGAATTATTTGATACAATTCTAGCCGTATTGTCCATCTCAGACATGTAATGACAGGTTACCTACCTGTAATTGTAGTTCTTCGAGTGGACCTCTGTGATTCATACTGTGGGTAATCTGCACATATGCAGAGCCTCATCAGGATTTTATAGAGTTTCTGTGGTAGCAAAAAGATACATACGTGCAGACCCTCCCCCCTTGGTGCCAAGGCTCTCACTTCAGTTAGGTCAACCGCCTCATAAAGCAAATAGGGCATGGCAGAGGGGAGGCCGGGTCAAGATGTGTGAATCACAGAGGTCCACTTGAACTACAATTACAGGTAGTAACCTGTGCTTCTTCTTCGTGGCCTCTATGAATTACACTGTGGGTGACTAACAGGCTGTCTTACCCAGACAGAGGGTGTCACACCAAGGTAGATGCCAACACAGCACATTCAAAACCAGCATCAGATTTCTGCCGAATGTCCAACCTGTAATGGTTAAATGTGGATGGCTGTGACCATATGGCAGAGGCACAGATGTCTGATAGAGGAATGCCATAAAGAAAGGCCATAGATGTCTCCAACGTCCTAGTAGAGCAAGCAAGCTGATAAGTGAGCTGAATTGTGGAAGCAACCCATTTGGATATCCTCTACTAGGTGACTCGAAGACCTTTATCAGGAAGTTGATAGCTGACAAAAGGTTGAGCTAAACATCTGACGGGCTGCGTGCGGGCTATGTAAGAGGCAAGAGCCCTTCTCACATCCAAAGTATGGAGGATTTTTTTTCTTGAGTAGATGGAGATGGGAAGACGGAAGGACCAAAGGTTTGGAATAAGTGGAACTTGGAGACACTTCGGGAAAATATCTACAAAGAGTTTAACCTTATCTGGGTAAAACTGAAGATAAGGGTAGTCAGATCTTAAGGCTGCCAACTCACTAGCACGTTGTGTTGATCTAATGGCTACAAGGAACACCATTTTAAAGGTGAGTAACCTGAGATCAGTTGATGCAAGGGGCTCAAATGGGGTCCTTGTAAGTCGCTGAAGGACTAAAGTCAGTGACCATTGAGGTGGTGGTGGATGTACCTCAGAATACATGTGTGACAGTCCTTTGAGGAAGCATTTTAGAGTGGGGTGTCTGAAAAAGCTGCTGAAGAAGTTGGAGGGTGATAAGCAACAACTGCAGAAAGGTAGACCTTTAGAGATGAAAGGGAAAGGCCCTTCATTTTCAGCTGTAATAAAAAACCCCACAAAGAACTGTGGTAAGTTGAAGATAGTGATAGGTAAAGGTAAAGGTTCTCCTTGACAATTTTTGTCCAGTCGTGTTCGACTCTAGGGGGCGGTGCTCATCCCCGTTTCCAAGTCATAGAGCCAGCGTTTTGTGCAAAGACAATCTTCCGTGGTCACATGGCCAGTGCGACTTAGACACGGAACGCCGTTACCTTCCCACCGAGGTGGCCCCTATTAATCTACTTGCATTTGCATGCTTTCGAACTGTTAGGTTGGCGGGAGCTGGGACAAGTGACGGGCGCTCACTCCGTCACGGAAGGTAGTGATAATGCTGTGGTAAATGACTAAAACTATTTCCATTTATACATGTAAGCTTTTCTGGTTGAAGGTTTCTTTGCTTGATGAAGGACATTCATCAAGTTGGCAGAATCCTCCACACTGCCAGGTAAAGGGCAGGGAGATCTGGGTGGAGAATTTTACCTTCGTGTTGTGTAAGCAGGTGAGGCAGGCAGGGCAGGTGATTAATGTTGAATGACAGCTGGTGGAAAACTGGGAACCATGGCTGTCGTGGATACCACGGGGCTACGAGGATAGGTCTTCAACAGGTCTTTTCCTGTTGAAGACAGACTGCAACTTTCTGAATGAGCAGGAATGGTGGAAATATTTAATTGAGGGCCTTGTGCTAGCGGCCCACTAATGCACCTCTGTGGGACTTCTTGCCATCTCCTGCATGGGAACAGTAACGTTTGCACTTCTGGTTCTTTCGGGAGGCAAAGAGGTTGATGAAGGGTGTGCCCCAACATTTGCAGAGGGAGAGAAAAATGGATCGATCCAGTTTCCATTCATGAGTTTGGGATTCCTTGCGACTGAGGACACCTGTGTGTTTGTTGGCTAGGCTGGCTATGTGTATTGTCACGAGGAAAATTTGATGGGAAAGACACCATTTCCACAGGTCAACTACAAGATAAAGAAGGCTTGGGGAGTGAGTGCCTCCCTGCTTGAAGATGTAATACATCGTGGTAGTGCTGTCCGTGGCTATTTGAACCATCTTGCCTGTAAGATGATTTCTGAAGGCCTTGCAAGCTTTTATTACTGCTAGAAGTTCTAACTGGTTGATACGGAACAACTTCTCTCTTTGTGACCACTGGGCATGAATCTGTAGGGATTGACAGTGTGCACCCCAGCCAGTGAGGCTTGCATCTGTGATAAACTGGATTTGTGGGCACAGTTGTTGAAAAGGTAATCCCATCATCAAGTTCGAAGTGGAATGCCACCATGTGAGTTGGGAGGTGAGTTCTAGAGTGACTTGCAACAGGGTGTGTGGTGGATCTGTCATCGGGTTACATAAGGCAAGAAACCATTCTCGAAGTGACCTCATTTTGAGGTGGACATGAAGTCATGGAAGCCATGGTGCCTAAGACACGCTGAACAGTCAGCGCAGTTACAATCACATGAGGGGTAAAGGCGCAAAGTAAGGACACCAAATTGTGACGTTTGTCTGTTAGGAAAAATGCATGTGTTTTGAGTCTAGAACCGCTCCCATATAATGAACTAGTCTTGTAGGTTTTAATTTGGAATTTTGTAGGTTAACTCTGAGGCTGAGATCCTGAAGGAGAGACAAGGTGAAAGAGATGTCTCTTTGTGCTTTTTGACAGGAGCAAGCTACAAAGAGCTAGTCGTTGATGGATGGAAAAATGTGAATTTTTTTGAAGCCTCAGGTATGCTGCCACAGGAGCCATGCATTTGGTGAAAACCCTGGGAGCCATGGCAAGTCCAAATAAGACCCTTTTGAATTGGGTTGATAGGCTTGGGTTCTGAGTTGGAAGCGTAGGAAGGGTCTGTGTGAAGGACGAACAGACATGTGGAAGATCTATGACTGCAAACCTTGAGATCTATGACTGCAAACCAGTCTTTTTTGCAGAGCAGTGGGAGGACAGACTCAAGGGTAACCATACAGAATTTGGCGGTGATGATGTATTGATTTAATTCCCTGAGATCGAGGATGAGAGGGAGGCCTCCGTCTTTTTTGGGAACTGTGAAATAGCGAGAGAAAAAACCCTTGTTTGTCTGATGTGGTGGTATTGGTTCTATTGCGTCTTTGAGTAACAGCGTTTGAATTTCATCCTGCAGGGTTTATGATGGAGGTGTGACGGTATAGAATGATAGTAGAGAATTTCCATTTATACATGTAAGCTTTTCTATGTGGTTCTTACTGTTTCTTACAATGGAGAGGACCCAAGCAACCATGGTGATGTTTTCCCAAACAGGTAAGTATTTCCACAGGTTGGGAGGGAGGGTTTGAGAATGTGTGAGGATCTCTGCTGGTTGGACATAAAATGTGATGCAGTCGTTGCGCCTGGTTGCAGTTGACGAAGTTTAGCTTTGCAGGGTTTGTAATAAGCCATGTAGGATGGTTGCCGTTGAGGTTCATGTTCGAACCTTTGGTAAGAGTTGTAAGGGCGATGCTGGTATGTGTTTGGGTAGACTTCCCAACGTCAGGCAGTTTTTCTCTTTTTCTGGACAATTTCAAGGATGTAATCCGTCTCAGCATTAAATAAGCCTACACCATCAAATGGGAAGTCCTCAATGGACCCAAGCGCATCTTTTGCAAGGCCAGTGGTTCTGAGCCAGGAAAAAAGGACACAGTGCTACTGAGGTAGCCATGAATTTTGAAGTGGTGTTGACTTTGTGTCTGGCTGATAGCATTTGTTGTTTTGAGAGAGAGAAACCTTCTTGCTGGAAAGTTTGAGCTAGCATCCTCTTGTCTTTGGGGAGGGCATCTATGAAGATAGACATGTTGTCCCACAGAAAGCGTTGATAGGAGCCCATAGCCCCTTGTTAATTGGCAACCCTCATGGTGAAGGCAGGGGAGGAGTATAACCATCTGCCCATAGAGTCAATGCGCCTGCTATCTTTATTAGCTGTTATCAAGACTTGTCTGTGTCGAGAGGAAGACTGTGATGCTTCGATGAATATGGAATTGGGGGCTGGCTGTTTTTGCAAGAAGACAACACCAGGGTCATGTACCGATAGAGGGTGTCAATATGCTTTTACACCGAGTGAGAGGACACTGGTTTGGTCCAGGACAATCTAACTGTGTTGAGAAGAGACAGCAGCATGGAAATATGCACTGCTGTTGTAGTATCCTTTGAGATGGAATTGTGGAGATGATCTGTTGGTTCAGTCATGGGCCTATGGATTTCAAGGTCAAGAGACTTAGCCATGCAGACCATCAATTGAGCACAACTGACCACAAAACGAAGCATCCACACCAGAATCAAAGAACACGAGAGACACTGCAGACTAAAACAACCAGAAAAATCTGCAGTAGCTGAACATGCCCTAAAACAAATTGGGCATGAAATTCTATTTCAAAATACCGAAATACTGGACAACGACAGCAATCATTACATCAGACTGCACAGGGAAGCCATTGAAATCCACAAGCACCAGGAGAACTTAAACAAAAAAGTTTGAAACTCAGCAAAATTTGGCTCCCAGCTCTCAAAAATACAGCGTGCAAAAGGTCAACGAATTCTACCCAGCCACAAGGACTGGTGATCATTACACACAAAAGACCAGCTAATTACAGCCATCAACCACAGTGACAGATAATCTCTCATCACAACAATGCACCCACGACACACTAATCACCCATCTACAAAAAAGGACAAAAGCCCATCTCACATCCATAAATACTCCACTCCCAAGCCAACTACACCAGAGCACAGATTGCTGTCCTCTGAAGATGCCAGCCACAGAGACTGGTGAAACGTTAGGAAGAACAAACTTCAGAACACGGCCAAAGAGCCCGAAAAACCCACAACAACCAATTGAGCATAAGTCTGAAAATACTCTGCAGGAGACCGAGGATCTGTATCCACAAGGTCTGATTCTGTCAATGTTAGTAATACAGCCGGTGTTGGGGTCTAGAGCCATGCTCACATGGTTCGGCATCATGCTGTGAATCAACTGTCGGTCGACATCAACATTGAGGGGCTGATCCTTGAAGTATTGGTGTCGATGTTGAGCTGTTGAAATTGATGGTGCGTCGGTGGGTGGCCATCAATGTGGTTGTTGGTCGGCATCGATGTCGATGGGGCATCCATGGACAAAGGTCGATATTGAGAGTCATTGACCACTGCAGACACGGCTGCACAACGGCCAATACCAAGGGTCATCAGTATCAAAGGGGTTGGTGTCAAGGTGATGTCGAAATGGAGGTTGCTGTCGGTGTTGAGACAGCTGTCAAGATGGCAAAGGCATTGATGGACCACATTGGATCACAGTGGAGTAGATGGACACCATGATCATCTTGACGGGCGGTAGTTTGTTGGTGCTGCAAATGTACCCGAAGCAAGGCTTTCCTGGGTTTCTTTGGCTCTGGCTGGTAGTAGGTGCCAGGAATCCTTGGCGATCATGGTGATAGGATCACTTCGAGACTGGCATGAGGTTTGGTGAGCCTCACCAAGACAAAAAACACTTAAAGTGTCCATTAGAGAAGGGAATTTTATCATCACAGACCACAAAGCATTTAAACAGGCCTGAAGAGGCCATGAACTGAAAGATAAACCAGTTTGGGGAGAAAAGTAGGGGTGTGTGTGCTTTGGCCATAAGGCCGGAGCAATTGACTGCAAACAATAAACAGATAACAGCTAATAGATCGCTATAAACAAAATATTAAGGAAAAAATAAAAACTTTCATTTTAGAAAGGACTTACAGAAGCATATGATAGAGGCTCTCAATGCGGTGATTGAAAGAAACTGAAGGGAGAGCTTTGGCACCAAGGTACATATACCAAGGGGGAGGGGTCTGCACTAACGTATCTTTTTGCTACCGCAGAAGGTCTAGAACAGGGGTGTCAAACACAAGGCCCGCGGGCCAAATCCGGCCCGCCAGACCTCGTCTGATGGCCCGCGGAGCCGCCGCCAGCCTTGCAGCCTCCCCTTTTTTTTCCAATGAATTTACTCCGTGCCTCCTTAACTGTTAAGGAGACGGGCGGGTAAAAAGGAGCGGATTCCAGCCTGCCTGGCAGGGAGCGGGATGCTCCTCCCGGACGGAAGCTCCTCCTCATCCTGGGTGTGGGTGTGTAGTGTGGTGTGTGTGAGGGGTGGAGTAGAGTGGAGTGTGGTGGCTGCCGGCAGCAGCCCCGGGTGCAGGGAGTCGGGTGGCGGTTCCTGAGGGGCATGGAGTGAAGGCGGGTTTGAGGTGGTGGCCGGCCGCGGAAGGGGGGAGAGCAAGAGAGAGCGACATGGCCACGGCGGCGATAGCGCTTCAGCTCCTGCTCCTTCTTGGTGAGTCTGAGGGAACGAGGTGAGGAGGAGGAGGAGGGCTTCGCCGCCAGGCCGGCCGCCCTCCCTGACTTGGCTTCGGGGAGGCAAGTTCGTGGCCCCTCAAGGCGCCCCCCCGTGTGTGTGTGTGTGTGTGGCGGCTCCGCGCCTGGAAAGAGGTGTGGGTGTGTGGAAGAGGGAGCCACAGGAATGTAACTGAAAAGAAACGCGCGTTCCTCACGCCCCTTCAGGAGACTTCTTTTGTGTTCCCCCCAAAGGGTTGGAGGGAGCTGGAAAGGGGCCGCGGAGAGTCGGTCTCCTCTCCTCACTTGCTCCCTCTCTCTCTCTGACCATTGGGTGCCAAGCCCCCCCCACTGCAGTTTCTTTGCATCCGAAAAAGGGGTTGCTATCCTCACTTTGGTTTTGCACACACACACACACACACAGCCCCGCCGCCACAACAGTTACGCCTCTCTCTCTGCCCCCCCCCCGCTCTCGACCCCGCGCCTCTTCATTAGAAATGAGGCCAGCAAGAATTGCTCGGTGCCTTTCAGGCTGAACAGCAGGATCTTTCTCGAGCAGGCAGAAAGATCCCAAGCAACGTTTCCTCTTCGGGCTGCCTGTAACGTGCTGGTTGGAAACGGCTCCGGGGAGAGAGAGAGAGGGGTGTGTGTGTGTGTGTGTGTGTAGCAACCCAGGATACACTCCAGTAATTTTCTTTTTTAACGAGAGGACGCAAAGAAACATAAAATTACATTCCTGTCCTTTCAATGAGGTTCGTTTCCCCCAAAACACTTTCTTTCTTTCTTTCTTTCTTTCTTTCTTTCTTTCTTTCTATTTCTCTCTATCTTTCTATCTTTCTATTTCTCTCTCTCTCTCTTTCTTTCTTTTCTTTTCTTTCTTCCCCTTGGTAGCAGCATTAAAAGGAAACTTTTTGGTTGCACGCAGAGGGAGAATTAAAAGTTAGAGAAGGTCCTGTGTTTTGCAGTGCATTTCTGTACCTGTCTGCTCAGGTGTAAATTCCATTGAATCAAATGGAGCTTACTCGCAGGTAAGTATAGGCTGCTGTTTTGCTAGGGCCAAGGCTTTTGCAGAACCGGACGCTGCGGAGAGGAGCCAGACCGGCCCTTTGATGGGGACCAAACTGCTGATGCGGCCCCCGATGAATTTGAATTTGACACCCCTGGTCTAGAATATTCCAATGAGGCTCTGCATATGTGCAGATTAACTACAGTGTGATTGTGAGATAGTGGCTACCAAGGAGTCAGAGAGTGAGCCGTCCCCTCAAGCATCTAAAGTAAAGCAAAAAGAAGGAAAGGAACAAGCAAGGAAAGAAGTAGGATCAGAATGGGAAATAGGTATTGAACGAGGGAAAGATCAAGTGACAGGAACTCGGGCTGAAGAGAAAGGAGATAGCGCAGAGGAGACAGGGGTGACTCGAGACAGCCACGAGAGGGAAAGACAGTTAAACCCATTAGAAACGTCTGAGGGAGAAGAGAAGAGAAAGCTGGTAGTTGTGAGGGAAAAGATAACGTCTTTTTAATGACAGAAGAAGGAAACTTATCTAAAGAAATGGAGAAGGTGACAGTATTCAATGAAAACATAACCGAGAAGCAAAATAAAGAAACCCAGGTGTTCTCCATACCTAGAAAAAGATCAGCAGTAAACTTAGATGAAGGAGAAAAGATACCTACCGGAGAAGCATAAGATCTGTGATACCAGGACTAAGAGGAATGGACGATATTAGTCTACCCCAAAGGGCAAGGGTCCGGAACAATATGTACACCATGTGGATCCAAGCAACAGTGGGCGAGAAACCGCCGGAAGGGGAATGGTCCCGCCATCCATGTTGCGGGACCATATGTGCGGTACACAGTGGGTATCTGAGACCGCCCACTGTTCAAGAGAAACTAGCCAAAACTTATTATTAAAAGATAACAATAATGAGAAGTCTCTTATGGGGTTTTGGGAGTGTTCTCCTCTCCAGTTGTCATTGTATAGTTCTGTTAATTTGAACAAAGAAGATGTTACCAGTTGTGTTAATAAAGGTTCCTTTAATAATAATCCAGACTCATCTTTTATATTGCCTAAAGAGGAACAGCATAAGGTGAATAACGAACCTTCTTACAGTGATTTTTGGAGTCTCCTCTTTTTTTGATTGTTTGGCATATAACATTCTTGCTGCTACAGTTACATGTATGATCAAATATATTTTCTTTTTCTATCTAATCTAGTATTATATTAAATAAAAACAGTTCAGGTTCATATGGAATTATAGAGAACAACATAGTTTGTAAAAATTCATAGACTAGTTTCCAAAAGCTCTTAACTTCCCTACAGGTCCACCACATATGATAAAAACTACCTTCATTTAATTTGCATTTCCAAATTATTTTCAATAATTTTTCAGATGTCAGATACGATCTTATACATCTTATACATATTTTCTTTGTAATTAATTGCTTTTGTTAACTTACTATTGTCTTCCCATATTTGAAACCATGACTTTAAGTTAATATTAATAGCTTCTTTAACTATTTCATCTTGCGTTTTTACTTCTAGTAGATCATTATCTGCAATCAGCAAATCCTCAAATTCTCACTGACCTAAAACACAGTGCAATTAGTGAGAATGAGAAATAGATCAAGCCCAAGTCTTCACCTAGCCAAAGCAGCGAAGCAACTGAAAATAGATAAAGCTTCTAACAACCAACTGCTCAGCAAGTAATTTAATTGCCCTAAGCAACCAATTTGCAATATTGGGGGATGAAATGCTTCCAATCACTGAGGGGTTAGATGCTGAATCTTCCCTGCACTCCCCTGTTAAGGCTGTTTCAGATGCCGCTATCGAACATCTGCCCACTGACTTAGCAGAACATTGCTAATAGCTCATAGCTCAAACTGTCACTGCAATATTTAATAATCTATAAAGCTTGTGTCATAAAATAAATGCAGTTGAATCTGCTTTGGGAAAACTCACGGAACCACTGACCCAAGCACCAAGAAACCATCAATTAAAGAGGAATATACAAGGCAACCAGATGGGGAAAAACAACAGTACTGATCCACACACAAAAAAAACCATCTCCAACCTGCTCAGCATTTAAGGGAGGCTGCAAGGAACATGAATATCTTTGAGCCTACTCCGGTCCTGCTGCAAATCGCAGCAATCTCCATCAATAGGAGGAGATGGGATTCATATGAGACAGTTTTAACTTCCCTAAGTCAACTGCTAATGACAGAAGTACACAAAATAGATCTAACAACCATTAAATGGCTTCCTTAGGGGTCAAAAGAGGGTACAACTCTCTTTTGAATATGCAGTGATCCCACTCATGCTATTCAAAATGAAAACTTTTCTAGCCAAGTTTCAGATTACACCCATTCGAGTTTTCTCAGATACATCTCATTATACCCATGCTTCAGAGAAACTCCATTACAAAGAGAACCTAACACTAACAGCTGGGAAACCAAGTCAGAAACCAAATCAGAAGTCCGGAAAAGTAACCTTGTCCCCAGCAGCTGTGTCAACTCTGCAACCAAGGGATCAAGCACTTAAATCTAAGAAAAAGAACTTTCAGGAGACTGCCCTCACTCAATCTGAAGCTCCACCATCTGATAAAGAGGCCTTAGCTGAATTCAGTACCAACTGGGAGGAAACCAAAATCAGCTTGGCCTCTCTACAAATATAGCTGAATCCTTGAGAGAACACACTGTGATGCCACTCATTCTTACCCCACCCAACCATGAAAACCATTTCCAAGCTTCTAGGATGACAGGCCAACAAAAGCGGGCAAATATCTCCACACAGTTGATGGACTGCCATTCAATGGACCTGATGTTTCTAGACCCAGAAGACCCCAAGGACAACTCAATCACTAGGCATACATTGAAATCACCCATTAAACCTAATGTGGCAATAACGCCTTTTGTTCCTGCATCCACAAGATTTAGCCCTATTACCAATCAAACTCCAAGGGATTTGCAGTTACAGCTTGATATTGAAGATAAAGCCTTATCAAAAGAGGCTCTGGACAGCTTCACCTCTCTGCCATGGGAAAAGCAGGTACTGACACTTTAAAAGATAGAGGTGGCAAGGCAGGAGCTTGTGACTCTCCTTGAAACTTGCCGGCCCAACATTGCAATTCAGGCTGAAGTACATCCAGAACCAACATCCCCTGCTGATGCTCCAACGCTTTTATGACAGAACTGCATTGACCCACAGAACAGCTACAGCTCCCAGTGCTCACTTTCAGTTTTATCATGGAACATCGCCGGGTGGCAATATAAGTTGGCGGACCAGGACTTTGGAAATTTCTTTTAATGTTTCATATCCTTTGTTTGCAGGAAACCTGGCTAATTGATTCCACTCCCTTGGTGTTATATGGGTATACCCCATTTTTGCTTCCTGTTCTTAAACCATCTAGGAAAGGGACAGCAAGAGAAGGTTTAGCTATTTTTAGGCTAGGCATCCTTCAGTCTCGAGAGACTATGGTATTGTGCTCTGCATGGAGGAATTGGAACAGCATCTAGTGTGGCTGAGAAGGCCAATTCGAGAGTGACAATCCTTTCCACACTGAGGACAAATACAATCTGTATGCTGTGTAGCTCTCTGATTTTGCTGCTTTAAGGACTGCCTTTGCCTTGGCCTGCTGGACAAGGGTCTCTTCAAATTGGGAGAGGCCATGATGCACCACCTGCCTCCAGGCTGAATGCTCAGATATCAAAGTTTCCCATCTGTTCAGATCCATTTCCTTCAGATCCCGCTTGCAGATGTCCTTGTATCGCTGCTGTGGTCTCCCTCTGGGATGATGTCCCTGCACTAATTCTCCATATAGATCTTTTGGAATCCGACCATCAGCCATTCTCACAACATGCCCAAGCCAATGTAGACATGGCTGTTTCAGTAATGTATACATGCTAAAAATTCCAGCTCGATCTAGGACTACTCTATTTGGGACCTTGTCCTGCCAGGTGATACCAAAAATCCGTCAGAGACAACACATATGGAAGATGTTCAGCATCCTCTCCTGCCGTGCACAAAGAGTCCAGGACTCACTGCAGTACAGGAGTGTGCTCAGGACACAGGCTCTATAGACCTGGATCTTGGTGTATGCCATCAGCTTCTTATTGAGCCATACTCTCTTTGTGAGTCTTGAGAACATGGTAGCTGCTTTGCCAATGCATTTATCCAGCTTGACATCTAGGGAGTGTCAGAGATCGTTGAGCCAAGGTACACAAATTCATGAACAACCTCCAATTCTTGTGTGGAGATGGTAATAGTGGAGACTATTTTAGTCTCCGTTAAATTGGACATGGAGCTGCAAGTCATTTACTGGTCTGAAAGTAATTTTATCCTGTCGGTATTGGTAATGGGAACATGGGATAATGGTTTGGAGGCACTAATATGCATCAATGCCTAGTGTCCACTTGATAAAACAGAAAATCTCACCTCTTTCTGGAATGAATTGGAAGAAGCCATCAACCGCTGCGAGTTCCTGCACCTGACAGCAGCTATAGTTTTGTGTGGTGACTTTAATGCCAGATTTGGCTTTATGTTAACTGAGCCGGTATTTGAGTCAGACCTAGAGGAACCCTTCCCATCTGACCATCTTTCTTTGGATAAAGTCCTCAATAAACAAGGTAGGAAGCTAGCTGAAACAATGTCCGGCCTACAACTAATTTGCCTTCATGGCAGCTCTTGGGATGACTCAAAAGGATATTTTACCTTCCTTAATAGTTGGGCTGGGAGTGTCATTGATCATATATTTTGCTCCCCTAGGTTGGTGTCTCAGGAGACAAAATATATTAGATTGATCCAATAGTGATCACCTACATTAGCTTTAATGTCTCTCCATTCCCCTGATAACTCCACAGTTGCCCCCCAACAGCTGATTGGGCAGAGAGAACTATGGTTGTAGGGAAACGCTTAAAATGGTCCCCCTTGTCGACCAAAAAATTCAAGAACAGCTAAACAACCCACATCTGCTGAGTGCACTTCATAGGCATCCTTCAGTCACGAGACTATGGTAATGTACTCTGTATGGAGGACTTGGAACAGCATCTAGTGTTTCGATGCTGTACGCGAAGCTGCAGTGTCCTCTCCAGAGCACAAAGCCTAGGTAAAATAATATGGAGGATAGGCTGTTACTCAAGCAAGCAGCAAATCCCCCCTCTCCACATCACTGAAATAGTCCAATGGAAAGGCAAGAGCCAATACAACTGGTTTCAGCGACGTTGCAGGAGTTGACAGAATGACACGAACTGCCTCTGGGACTCCGGCTCCAGATTTTGGCTCGAGGTTGACTGCTGAAGCCTTTTCCATCGGTGGATATAGCCACAAGGCAGTGGAGGTTTTAGATCGGAGTTTTCCTTCTCCTAGGTGGGCTGCCTTCCAGGGCTGATGAGTCCCACCTACCCGGCCTGTTCCCTCATGGCATGGAGGATGATGACGTTGCCTCAGTGAGTGCACATAGGGATATTGTAACTGGACATAGGGATCCAATAGAGGGCATCAATTATATCAATTCTAACTTAAAACCTCTATTAACCAAAAAGCCACAGGAGCCTTCTCCGGAACCTCATAGAGGGGGATGGTATGACCAAGAATGTAATTAGCCAAAAAGCATCTAGCTCATTTAACAAAAAGCATCTAGATACATTCAAATTCAAATCTGGAGGCGCTGGCTTGCTACCGCTCAAAACATAAGGAACTTTTAAAACAAAAGAAATGGGCATTTATGTCAGCTCAGTGGGAGGAACTTGGGCAGGCTCTGATGGAAAGAGCGAAAATTCTGGAGTATGGTCTCAGCTGTGGATATAGGTCCCAATCCTACACCAAATGCCTGTATCATGGCAAATCCCTGGTGCCACCACTTTCGAATTACTTTCAATAGTGATACAGACACTGGGCCTCAAAAAGTGAGAACCCCCCAGACCCTACTAAATTCCATACCCGAATGGCCCCCAGTATCAGAACAGGAAGTGCCTAAACTTATCGATGCCCTAGCAACAGACAAAGCACCTGGCGAAGAACAACCTGGATTGGTGGGCCCCAGTCCTAGCACAGATCTTCTCTCACATTAATGCTACAGGAAATTCTGGAGGCAGAGCATAATTTTCCCAATTTATAAAAAAGGCGATAAATCCATCCCCCAGAATTACTGCCCAATCAGTTTACTGGATATTGTTACATACAGCACTGATGTTACCTGTCTGTCATGGGTTTGGAGGGAAAGTTCCATCCTATGGGGAGTGGAAGGCGGGACATCAGGAGGAGGGGCTGTACTGTATATATATGTGGAGTTTGTGTGGAGAAGTTAGGAGAAGCTGGAGGAGAAGCTGAGAGAAGAAGCTGGTGTGGGAGTCTGTGTGTCAGACAGGGTACTACTGTGTGTCAGTCAGTACCAACCTGATAGGTTCAGGTGTCTGTATGGTTAGCCAGAACTGATAGGTTCAGGGTCTGTGCTTTATTTAAAGGTGTTCTGTGTGAACCAAACTGGTGTATGTATGATTGAGACTAAGCCACGTTACTGTATCTTATTCACTTGATCATTTTATTTTCCCTGTGTGTTATTTAAATAAACCTTATTCCTTTGTTTGTTTAAAAATCCATTCCTGGTCTGTGTGACTCCTTACAGGGAATGGTTGGTGGCAGCTTAGTGAAACTGTGGCATATCCCAGTAGGTCTGGGGTTTGTCACAGATATCAGTTCAAAGCTCTATACTTGCCTTCTTTTTCAGAACCTGGCTAAATGGATGGAGGAAAATAATATCCTTCATCAGGAACAAGCAGGTTTTAGGAAGGGCCATAGCACAGTAGATCAAATCTACGTGCTACATCATCTTGCATGCAAATATACCACCAGGCCATTCAAATGGCTCTTCACAGCTTTTATTGACTTCTCCTCCGCATTTGACACAATCACCAGAAACCGCCTGTGGGATAAGCTCACAGAGACCAACATCGAAAAGAGACTCCTAACCCTAATACAAGAGCTATACTCCAACACAACGTTGAGGGTAAGGATTAGCACAGATGGAAGGCTGACAGAGGAAATTCATACTAACAAAGCGGTAAATCAAAGGTGCTTACTCGCACTCCTACTTCTTAACCTTTATATTAATAACATTGTAACAGCTTTAATCCATCCAGATCATTCCCCCCCTCAATTGTGAACTATAAGATTGCAAGCCTTATATATGCTGATATATTATTATTATTATTATTATTATTATTATTATTATTATTATTATTATTATTATTGATAACATTGTATTATCATCTATGAACAAAAAGGGACTGAAGAGAAGCTTAAATAAGCTCCAAGAGGTTAGCCACCTAGAACAACTAAAAATAAATTACACATTTATTTTTGGATAGCACCCTCCCCCAAAAAATTAGCTAGACTATAGCTGAAAATAAAATTGAACAAGTCTAGACCTCCAAGTACCTAGGAGTGCATTTTGATGAGAAAAACTGCTGGAAATCCCAGATACAGAGCACGAAAATATTGGTTCAGAAATCTAGCCATGCTCTGGTCAATTTTTTTCCATTCCAAAGGTGGTAAACTAGTAACTCCAGCCTTAAAAATCTTTTCAGGGAGGGTCATCTCTCAAATGCTTTATGGAATTGAGATCTGGGGTATGAATCAGAATAACCTACACCATCTTGAAATAGAACAGAATAAATTTCTGAGACACATCCTTGCAGCACCCCAGGGGATTCCAACAGCTTTACTTAGAACAGAGACAGGTATGGCATCCATTAAAGCAAGGGCAACTCTAGCTATATTCTTACTATAGGAGAGTGATGGATATGTCCAACCACTGTCTACCTAAACGTATGGCAGAGCAATGGAAGAGTGGCGGCTAGGCAACTTTAGTTAAAAAATCTAAAATCTAAATCCCTCTCAACAGATACAGTGGGGCCCCACATAGCGATGTTAATCCGTTCCGGATTAATCATCGCTATGCAGAAACATCGCTAAACGGATCGAAAAACCCCATAGGAACGCATTAAACTTAGTTTAATGCATTCCTATGGGGCCCTAAACTCACAGTTCAGTGATGTTCCTCCATAGCGCCGCCATTTTCGCGCCCTCGGTAAGCGAGGGCAGGGCGCGAAAACACTTGCGGTGGCCATTTTGGGCGTCCGGCGGCCATTTTGGAACCACCAATCAGCTGTTCTGTAAACATCGCAATGTGAAGATCGGTAAGCGAAACGCTTACCGATCATTGCAATGTGAGTTTTTCCCTATCTAAACATCGCAATGCGATCGCAATTACGACATCGCTATGTGGATTCGTCGTTAAATGGTGCGCTCGTTAAGCGAGGCACCACTGTATTTTTGTTTTTCTGGGGTTAAAATAATGTTGAGGGACTGGTTCTACAAATTGGATAATGACCAGGATTTAGCCTTAATTCACTCTTCAAATTTCTCTCACTGGTACCATCTGCTGAAAACAAACCACTCAATGGTGCAATAATTATATACACTTACTTTTGCCTCCTTGATAACCGCATTCACAGATCTCAGTTTCCAAACCATGCCAACCACTGTCTTAGACGGCAGGTATATGAATGTCCCTAAAATTCTAAAGCTATGTATTTGCGGAGCAGGTGAGATAGAGGATGCTGTCCACTGTTTACTCTACTGTCAGTTCTATCAGAACCCCAGAGAAAAGTTCCTGAGTAACATTTTGGCTGCTCTACAAGAGGAAAGCCCTCAGATAAAGGTGGTCAGGTTACTTTTGGACGGTGACTCTTATGTTACACACGTTCGTACGTTCGTTTAGTCGTTTAGTCGTGTCCGACTCTTCGTGACCCCATGGACCAGAGCACGCCAGGCCCTCCTATCTTCTACTGCCTCCGGGAGTTGTGTCAAATTCATGTTGGTTGCTTCACAGACACTGTCCAGCCATCTCATCCTTGGTCGTCCCCTTCTCCTCTTGCCATCACACTTTCCCAACATCAGGGTCTTTTCCAGGGAGTCTTATCTTCTCATTAGATGGCCAAAGTACTGGAGCCTCAGCTTCAGGATCTGTCCTTCCAGTGAACACTCAGGGTTGATTTCCTGCAGAATTAATAGGTTTGTTCTCCTTGCAGTCCAGGGGATTCTCAGGAGTCTCCTCCAGCACCACAATTCAAAGGCATCAATTCTTCGGCGGTCTGCTTTCTTTATGGTCCAGCTCTCACTTCCATACATCACGACAGGAAAAACCATAGCTTTGACTATTCGGACTTTTGTTGGCAAGGTGATGTCTCTGCTTTTTAAGATGCTGTCAAGATTTGTCATCGCTTTCCTCCCAAGAAGCAGGCATCTTTTAATTTCGTGGCTGCTGTCTCCATCTGCAGTGATCATGGAGCCCAGGAAAATAAAATCTGTAACTGCCTCCATATCTTCCCCTTCTATTTCCCAGGAGGTGATGGGACCAGTGGCCATGATCTTAGTTTTTTTGATGTTGAGTTTCAGCCCGTTTTTTGCACTCTCCTCTTTCACCCTCATTACAAGGTTCTTTAATTCCTCCTCACTTTCTGCCAGCAGAGTGGTGTCATCTGCATATCGGATGTTGTTGATATTTCTTCCGGCAATCTTAATTCCGGCTTGGGATTCCTCCAGTCCAGCCTTCCGCATGATGTATTCTGCATATAAGTTGAATAAGCGGGGGGACAATATACAGCCTTGTACTCCTTTCCCAATTTTGAACCAATCAGTTGTTCCATGTCCAGTTCTAACTGTTGCTTCCTGTCCCACATATAGGTTTCTCAGTAGAGAGATAAGGTGGTCAGGCACTCCCATTTCTTTAAGAACTTGCCATAGTTTGTTGTGGTCCACACAGTCAAAGGCTTTTGCATAATCAATGAAGCAGAAGTAGATATTTTTCTGGAACTCTCTGGCTTTCTCCATAATCCAGCGCAAGTTAGCAATTTGGTCTCGAGTGCCTCTGCCTCTTCGGAATCCAGCTTGTACTTCTGGGAGTTCTCGGTCCACATACTGCTGAAGCCTACCTTGGAGGATTTTGAGCATAACCTTGCTAGCGTGTGAAATGAGTGCAATTGTACAGTAGTTGGAGCATTCTTTGGCACTGCCTTTCTTTGGGATTGGGATGTAGACTGATCTTTTCCAATCCTCTGGCCACTGTTGGGTTTTCCAAACTTGCTGGCATATTGAATGTAGCACCTTAACAGCATCATCTTTCAAGATTTAAAATAGTTCAACTGGAATGCCATCACCTCCACTGGTCTTGTTGTTAGCGAGGCTTTCTAAGGCCCACTTGACTTCACTCTCCAGGATGTCTGGTTCAAGGTCAGCAACTACATTGTCTGGGTTGTCCGGGATATCCACATCTTTCTGATATAATTCCTCTGTATATTCTTGCCACCTCTTCTTGATGTCTTCTGCTTCTGTTAGGTCCTTCCCATTTTTGTCCTTTACCATGTCCATCTTTGCGCGAAATGTTCCTCTAATATCTCCAATTCTCCTGAACAGATCTCTGTTTTTTCCTTTTCTGTTATTTTCCTCTATTTCTTTGCATTGGTCATTTAAGAAGGCCCTCTTGTCTCTCCTTGCTATTCTTTGGAAGTCTGCATTCAACTTTCTGTAACTTTCCTTATCTCCCTTGCATTTTGCTTCCCTTCTCCTCTCTGCTATTACTAAGGCCTCGTTGGACAGACATTTTGCTTGCTTGCATTTCCTTTTCTTTGGGATGGTTTTTGTTGCTGCCTCCTGTACAATGTTACGGGCCTCTATCCAAAGTTTTTCAGGCACTCTGTCCACCAAATCTAGTTCCTTAAATCTGTTGTTTACTTCCACTGTGTACTCATAGGGGATTTGGTTTAGATTATACCTGAGTGGCCCAGTGGTTTTTCCTACTCTCTTCAGTCTAACCTTGAATTTTGCTATGAGAAGCTGATGATCAGAGCCGCACTCAACTCCAGGTCTTGTTTTTGCTGACTGTATAGAGCTTCTCCATCTTTGGCTGCAGAGAATATAATCAATCTGATTTCGATATTGCCCATCTGGTGATTTCCATGTATAGAGTCGCCTCTTGTATTGTTGGAAAAGAGTGTTTGTGATAACCAACTTATTCTCTTGACAAAACTCTATTAGCCTTTGTCCTGCTTCGTTCTGAACTCCAAGGCCAAACTTCCCTGTTGTTCCTTTTATCTCTTGGCTCCCTACTTTAGCATTCCAGTCCCCTAGAATGAGAAGAACATCTTTCTTTGGTGTCAGTTCTAGGTGTTGTAAGTCTTCATAGAATTGGTCAGTTTCAGTCTTCTCAGCATTGGTGGTTGGTGCATAAACTTGGATTATTGTGATGTTGAAAGGTCTGCCTTGGATTCGTATTGACATCATTCTATCATTTTTGAGATTGTATCCCATTACAGCTTTCCCCACTCTTTTGTTGACTCTGAGGGCCACTCCATTCCTTCTACGGGATTCCTGCCCACAATAGTAGATATGATAATCATCTGAGCTGAATTCGCCCATTCCTGTCCATTTTAGTTCACTGATGCCCAGGATGTCGATGTTTATTCTTGCCATCTCCTGTTTGACCACCTCCAGCTTCCCAAGATTCATAGATCTTACATTCCAGGTTCCTATGCACTATTTTTCTTTGCAGCATTGAATTTTCCTTTCACTTCCAGGCGCGTCCACAGCTGAGCGTCCTTTCGGCTTTGGCCCAACCACTTCATTAGCTCTGGAGCTACTTGTACTTATCCTCTGCTCTTCCTCAGTAGCATGTTGGATGCCTTCCGACCTGAGGGTCCCATCTTCCAGCGCCATATCTTTTAGCCTTTTGTTTCTGATCATGGGGCATTCTTGGCAAAGATACTGGAGTGGCATTGCCAGTTCCTACTCCAGGTGGACTGCGTTTAGTCAGAACTCTCCACTATGTCCTTGGGTGTCCCTGCACGGCATAGCCCATAGCTTTTCTCAGTTACTCAAGCCCCTTCGCCACGACAAGGCAGCAATCCATGAAGGGGCTGTTACACACAGAACAGCATTATTTGCAAAAGTGGAGAAATTTTCGAGCTAATTTCCTGAAAGCCACTGCGATCAATTGTGCAGGGGACTCTCAGATATGAAGTGTCTCTTATTACTGACTTATCCTGATTTTATCAGGATTTCATTTGATCATATCTGTATTTTAAACAATTGTGATGGCTTTTAGCTAATACAATAAACTTGAACTTGGAACTTTTATAGGCAGGGCGCATATTTTCCAGGCCTCAGAGAAATAGCTTGCGGGTAGAACAGGCCAGTCCCAGATGAAACAGGTGTAGGAGAAACTGGAGGAGTGCATCCACCGATGTTGGCCTAGTAGGCGAATGTAGTCTTGATGCAAAGTGACAGAACATCTACCAATTATAGGAGTAGAGGCGAATGTAGTCTTGATGCAAAGTGACAGAACATCTACCAATTATAGGAGTAGGTCAAGATGGTAAGGTTTGTGAGCATGATTGAGCATGTCTGTTACAGTTGGGGAGGTCTCCAAGCTGTCAGGTGGAGGGACTCGAGGTCCAGATGAAATACCGGAGACAGTAAATGAGGTACCAGCTGCAGCCTGATGTATTCCGCAGCTCATGGGAGCAGGATCGAGAACCATGGCTGGCATCCAAAGTCACATTAATATAATTTACACGTGTAGGTTGCAAAGTTGACTTTTCTATGTTGACCTTTGGTTCTAATGCTGACAAAAGAGACAGTGTCAAGGATGTGTGTTTACAAGCTTGTGATTTGGACTCAGCGACCAGGAGCCAGTTATCCAAATACAGGTAAACATTGATTCCTCCTACTGAAAACCTGACAAAGTGCTGATGGTCTGACCGGATGCTAGCATGAAAATGAGCATCTTACATTTCAATCATGGTAAACCAACTCCCTGGACGTAACATGCAAATAACAAGAGTTCAAGGAAGCCATACAGAATCTTCATGGAGTAATAAAAGAATTCAGGCCTCCAAGATCAAGGATGGGCCAGAGGCCTCCATCCTTTTTGGGAACGGTCCAAAGGAACAATAGCATCATTCCCTAACAAGGCCTGAATTTCATCTTCCGAACGGGGTGGCCTCGACGTGGCCTGTGAAGGGGGGGGGTACATCGAATTTAGTAGCATAGCTGGTAGCTATGATAGAGAGTACTGAAATGTTAGACATGAAGGAACACCAATTGGAAAGACAAGGGGTCAAATGGACTGATTGGTCAATGACAGAGAAGTCAGGTGCATTAAAGAGACTGCTTGGTTTTGCGGTCCTGCCTGTGGTTTTGTTGATCAGGGCACTGCCTGCCCACGTCTACGGGGGGAGGGGGTGGTGTTTGGTAACTTTGGAGTTGGGGCCTTTGACATTCCTGGGATGCCCTACGCTGGTAGGAACATCTCCATGAACTCGAGGTTGTTGCATCACAAATGACCATGCCATCTTCCAGAGCTTGAGCAGGTTATCAAGAATAACATCAGTTTTCTGTCCAAAAAGTCCTACACCATCAAACGGCAGGTCCTCGATCTGCCAGTTGTTTGGATGCTGGTTTCAAGGCATGCTGAGCAGCAATGTGCTCGTGACGTGCCAGCCACATTGCCTCCTGGTTATATGAGAAGCCCTGGCTGTAAAGGTGTACAGGAGCTACCTGCAGAATGGGCAGTGCCAAATTCCATAAGTGGCGATACGTGCCCATGGCAGCGGAGTAATTGGTGACATTTATTTATTTATTTATTTATTTATTTATTTAATATCCCACTTATCTGGTCGTGTTAAGACCACTCATGGCAGCCAGATAATAAAAAACGCCAACCAGAGAACTCCTTATCTGTGTTCTCTGTGTCAGTTGGGAATATGAAGAACCACCTATTAACGGTAAAGGAGGGTGACTAACTGCGGCAACTGATAGGTGTAGGAAGATTGGCTGGAAAATCTTCCTCCCCCTCTAACTCTTCTGAGTCCTAAACTGAATAAGGTAAGTCCTTCTGACAATTAGGGGAGAAGTCTTGCTTATCATGAGCTTGACTAAGATCAGTCTCAAAACAGTTGCCGGGATGGAGAAGGCTGAATGGGTTAACAGCAGGTTTGGTCAAATCTACAGATACTTTGCTCCCTGAGCAGAGTTCGAAGGAGCACTACTCCTTCGAGGTATAGGTGGAGGCAGAAAGTGCTCCTCGGCCTGTGGCTCAGAACAGTGGCAGGTAGAGTAGGGTGGTGAAGGATAAGGCTCCTAACTCTTATACTGAAATAAGGGACTGGTCCTGCTTGAACTTATCAGTGTGATAGGACCGTATTGAGGAAAAACATCAAATCTCCCTGATAGCCGCAGGGTTCTTGGGTCGACTCCTATGAGTTCTTTTCCTATGAGCCTACGCTGGCGCCGGTGGCTGAGGTGAGACTGCAGGCTGCTGTGTGAATGAGCCCATTGATAAATGAGGGCTCTTTCATGCCAAATTATCAACCACCAAAAAGGTGTTAGCCCAGTCAGGAATATCACTGACAGGGCTGGCAGTGAGAGCTGCAGGGGGCCCTTTTTTTCCCCCAAAGCAAAGTCAAGGCTTACCATATGTTGCCAGGATATCTTTGGCCTCGGCACTCACCTCTCTCCAAAATTAGCAGCTGTGTGAACGAGCCCATTGATGGAGGGCTGTTCCATGCCAAATTACCAACCTCTAAAGAGATTTTTACTCCAGTCAGGAATATCATTGACAAGTGGGGATGGCGGCAGGAGTTGCAGGGGGCACTTTCTTCTTCCAAGGGCAAAGCTAGGGCTACTGGCGCCCAGCTCTCTGCAAACTTTCCTATCACCTCAGATCAACTATGACCCTGGCTTCCACTTTTTATCCACCAGTTCTTTCTCTCTCAGAGCCTTGGATTTCAAGCTAGCCACTGGGTTTCTTAAATCCTGAGGTAAACAAAAAAGAATTTTCCCTTTAGAGTCAGTTCCCTATCTTTAGTTCCCCCAGATCTATGTTCAGAAGCCCCAGCACTAAGCTTTTCCACAAAAGCTCTAGCAGATCACCCATTTCTTCACCACAGACCTCTGACTAGAAAGTACCCACGACTCCAGAAATGTCACTTTTAAACTGGCTTTACTGGATTATTTTGTATCTCGCCACTGGACACCAATTGTGAAGTTCACCCTTGTGACCCCTGCTTGTTTTTCCCTCTGTCTCTGACTAACCAGCCCTACCCGACTTCCTCCTTCTCCCGCCAAACTTCATATAGCTGCTGACTCTGCCTCTCCAGTCCTCTCATAGGTTCATGCAAATCAGCTCATGAGTATGAATGGCATGAGTGAAGTGGGTGATTGTTACAAAGATATAGGATATACGTTGATAGAGGACAGAGCTGTGGTGTTGTCGGTGGTGACTTGTATGCCTCGTCCTGTAATCACTCTCGTAAGCATGGCAAACCTTGATTATGGCAAGCAACTTGATGCTGTTGATGTGATGTTGTTCTGAGTGTGAACATTTGGCATCTGAAGTTTGCTGCAATGTGCACCTCACCTGGCATCTGTAATGACTTGAATCATAAGCTGGAGGGGCTTGAAAGGCCTGATGATTAATAGGTTGGCCGGTATATCCCATCAAATGAGTTGGGCGGTGAGTTCTGGTGTGACCGAGGTGTTTGGTGGGTTGATCGGACAGAGGATTGAAAAGAGTTAGGTACCAAGCCTGAAGTGACCTTGTTTTTAGTCAGGCATGTTGTATGACATAGGTTGTGGAGACCATTAGTCCTACGAGGTGCTGGGTTGGATGGGCTGTGACAGTAGTATGAGGTTGGAAATGGCGGAGAAGCATGTGAAGCTTAGTTGCTTGTTATTGTGGAAGGAAGACACAAGCCTGTCACAAATCTAGGATGGCTCCTATGTAAGTCACTATTTGAGACATACATCGAGTATATATATTATATATATTTATATATTGTAAATCTATATAAATCTATATACATCTATATAAAGTGGTGTCTTGACTTATGAACTTAATCCGTATTGGAATGGTGGCCGTAAGTCAAAATGTTTGTAAGTCAAAACACCATTTCCCATAGGAATGCATTGAAAACCGTTCTGGCCGAAGAAAAAATACCAAAAAATATAATAAAAATAAAACTAAAACACTGCAAGTCCCACGTTGGGACGGCAAAAAACCAAAAAACAATAAAAAACAAACAAATCCAAAAATGAACATTGGAGCAAGTCCCACGCTGGGACTGAAAAAAAAAAAACCTTAACCCCCCCAGCCCAAACCTACCCTTCAAAGCCCACCCAGAACAATTTTTTAAAAAGGAAAAAGTAGCACCTTACCAGTCCGAAGCCTCTGCGGGGGCTTCTAAAGCACTGGCACCGGACCGCTTTTCCTCCCTCTTCCTGCGCCACCACAGAGTCCCTCCAAACCACGCCTTCGGTGGTGCTTACCCACGAGTAGGCCTGCACCTTTGGTGGTGCTTACTCATGAGTAGATCCACGCTACCCCACCTCTCGTTCCTCCTCATGTGCCCCAGGAGTAAAGAAGTTCCCTAACCGCCTGCTCTAACCGTTGGGGCAAAAGAGCTACAAAGAAGCAGCCTCTTTTGCCACCAACAGTTTGAATTTCCCACCTTTTCCCCCTGCCTTTTTCCATTCCTAAGTCAAAGCTCCATTCCTAAGTCAAAGCTCCATTTGTAACTCAAAGCAATATTTAGCATCCGAAGCTGTTCGTAAGTCAAACTATTCATAGGTCAGGGTGTTTATAAGTCTGTACATCTATACATCTAGTATAGATTTGTCCATGTTGACTCAGTCCCAGATCCACCAAGAGGGACAGAAGTTGTGTAGGGCCTTGGAACAAGAGGGGCTGACCAGCAACCAATAATCTATGTATGGGAATATGGTGACTCCAGATATGCAGCCACAGAGGCTATGCATTTTGTGAAAACTCATGGAGCAGTGGATAGGCCAATTGGAAGGGCTTGAATTTGTATGTGGTCTCTGAGGAAGAATCTGAGGAATTTGTGATGATCTGGTTAATTGTGATATGGAAGTAGGTATTACTTAGGTCTATGACTGCAAACCAGCTGACTTTCTGAAGGATGGGGAATATACATTCCAGTGTGACCATGCAGAACTGCTTCGGAGCAATGTAGGAGCTGAGGTTGCAGAGGTCAAGGATGGGCTAAAGACCATGATCTCTCTTGGGAACTATGAAATAAAATCCCAGGTTGAGTGGAATGACAGGGGTGATGGTATCTTCTTTCTTCTATGAAGGATCAAACTTCTAATACAGGCGATGGAGTTATTTTGGCAATGGACAGTACCCAATTCTGGATACTTTAGGTATCCTAGCTAAAATATATTTCCAGACCCCCTAGAATTGACTTCTTTGCTTGCAGTTCTAGGTTACTCTAACAGGAATTAGAGTAATTTCAGAAAAAGAAGTCTAAGCTAGATATCGACCATTCTTTAGGATTGTAATTCTTTCAACCAGGAAAACGCAAAAGTAAAAGGCTGATACAATCATGGCTGCATAGTACAACTCTGAGAAATTAGCTCAGCTGTTTGATTAAATCAATGAGATAAATTCAAGGCTCATTCCCCAATCCAGCCAAGGTGCCTTTCAACCACAAAATAAACCATATGGCGATCAGCTCCCCTTTGCAGCTGGCTGATCATAAAACTCTTCCTCTCTTGCTCTTCAAGCAAAATCTTGCAAAACTAAAGTCAGGGTTGTGCAATCCTACCCTAGTGGTTCTTCTAAGCAGGACACAAAAAACTGATTCAATGATTCTAAAAGGAGGGAGAGAGTACAGAGACCCGCATCAGACTGGAGGGTGTGGGGTGAATAGGAAATGAAGTGTATCTTTTTATTAGGGAGATTGCAAGAACACCCTGCAATAGCAATATTTTGCTGGACCTTCATGTTACTATAAAATGGAATCTAAGTACATACATTTATCCTGATGACCTACAGACATTTTGAGCCATTTGAACAATGTCTCCTCCCTGGCACCATCTAGAGCCAATCATCCCCAGCCTGCATCACCCACTATGCTATCAGGAGGTGAGCAGCTGTATTTCAATATATTGGGAGGGCCAAACATTAATGAAGGATGCATTTGAATATAGAAGAATATTGCTTTGTAATTATTCCTATTGTATTCTTCTTCCATAGGTCTGAGGTATCTGTCAAACAAATAGCAATTTAAAATCACATGGGAACTACAAATAAGAATACAATAGAAAAAAATAAATAACAGACAAGATTTTTGTTAGGTCCTATGTTTTCCTAGTTTGGATCTTCTTAATGAGGAGAGAATCAAACACAGCTGACCTGAACTGTAAAGCTGCGTAGAAGACTGAGTAGCTTTGTAGCCAAGTCACTGAGGGTCCAACCGGTTGTACCCAAGAATGCTCCAAAGAAGATCCTAATCTGTCATGTACTGTGCCTGTATCTGTGCTTTCACTTTCACATGTGTAAGATGAACTTTATTTCACATACTAATGCTGGTATAGTACACCTCTGCACACCCTGATCACTGCCTGAAAAACTTCCATCATATCTAGTGGCCTAGGTTCTGTTTACACTTTGTCCTATACCAATAGGAAAATAAAGGGTGGTGTAAATATGTTTCCTTGCCCTTTTGACACCTAAAAATCTAGCCTATACCAATCAGCCTGTTCATTCCCAATCTGGGTTACATTTCTTGGTTTCACTACAGTGTAACAGAATAGTGGGTACCAGCATAGTACTGGATCTGATACACTTAAATTCTTTGCAGATTGAAGCTGAGCTTTGAAAGCAAGTCATGTAAATGAGAATTGTGACCCACCCCAATGTCTAAAGTTTTTAAAAAACATTTTCCACTCTCTTCTGAGATTTCTAGTGTTATTCTTCCATTTTCTACAGTCTCAAAGTTTTCAGTCATCATTAACATCACAAAGGAGGTTGTCAACATGTAATAAGAAGTACTGTGCAAAGCAAGTTAAGCAAACAAAATATCACACTGAAAACCTAAATAATTGTGGATTATCCTACTGCTTGCTATGTTTAAAAACCAGTTTCTCACTGTGTTTAAAAACCAATTTCTCACATGGTGTCCATAGTGCTAACCACTGTAACATACATAGCTTGGAAAGAACACAGATGAACAGTCCACGTATCCATACAAGATAAATTAAGGCAAATGCGGACCAAATTAAGCACCAGTTCAACTCCTATTGTAAATACTGTATATCTGAAACCACTGTCAGTGCCATGGAAAAACAGCAACAGATGTGAAAAGCTAGAAGTACTAATGTACCCGAAATAAAATGGCATTCCTTTTTGTGAGTGATGTGTTTCTGCTCTTTGCCAAACCCAGCAAACACATCAAGTTCCCCATCTGTGAATCCACAAAAATAGATCCAGATATGTAGATACTTATATTCAACAGGCTCTGAGACATGGCATGCACGTCAGGACTCTAAGACACAAGAAAATGGCCACCTTGTGCTGTCAGTTCCTTTGCATCTGATGTATGATGTTTAAAAATGGCAGGATTGAAGACTGCAAAAGTAAAGCTCATGCCTCTTTGGCCATGAGATTTAGGGGAAGATCTATTAACATATTTACCAATGATACAAAGACCACATTAGAAATGGTTGCCAACAGCATCACATATTTAAATCTATTTCTGCAACTGAATTTCTGCAATGAAAGATTCTCAAACTGAAGCTGCAAAAGACCACAGACATACAATTCTTGTGAGCTAAGAACATGGCCCACAAGTATCCAGTCCTGAATGTAAGGATGAAGAATGTGTTCCAAGTCTGATAATCTCTTGCTATTGGCTATGCTGCTTAAGCCCCTTCACACATTACTGCCTTGTCATGGCAAAGGGGCTTGAGTAAATCAGAGAAGCTATGGGCTATGCCATGCAGGGACACCTAAGACTGACAGGTCACAGTGCAGAGTTCTAACTAAATGCGATCCACCTGGAGCAGGAACTGGCAAGCAGCTCCAGTATCTTTGCCAAGAAAACTCCATGGACATAAACAAAAGGCTAAAAGATATGACGCTGGAAGATAAGCCCCTCAGGTCCGATGCTGCAAAGAAAAATACTGCATAGGAACCCGGAATGCAAGATCTATGAACCTTGGTAAGCTGGATGTGGTCCAACAGGAGATAGCAAGAATAAACATTGACATCCTGGGCATCAGTGAATTAAAATGGATGGGAATGGGCAAATTAAATTCAGATTATTATCATATCCACTATTGTGGGCAAGAATCCCATATAAGAAATGGAGAAGCCCTGATAGTCAACAAAAGAGGGGGAAAGATGTACTGGGATACAATCTAAAAAATGATAGAATGATTTCAATACGAATCCAAGGCAGACCATTCAACATCACAGTCATCCAAGTTTATGCACAAACCACCGATGCTGAAGAGGCTGAAATTGACCAATTATATAAAGACTTACAACACCTTCTAGAACTGACACCAAAGAAAGATGTTCTTCTCATTATAGGGGATTGGAATGCTAAAGTAAGGAGTCAAGAGATAAAAGGAACAACAGGGAAGTTTGGCCTTGGAGTTCAAAATGAAGCAGGGCAAAGGCTAATAGAGTTGTGTCAAGAGAACAAGCTGGTCATCACAAACAGCCTTTTCCAACAACACAAGAGGCAACTCTACACATGGACATCACCAAATGGGCAATACTGAAATCAGATTGATTTCAGTATATTCTCTGCAGCCAAAGATGGAGAAGCTCTATACAGTCAGCAAAAACAAGACCTGGAGCGGATTCTGGCTCTGATCATCAGCTTCTCATAGCAAAATTCAAACTCAAACTGAAGAAAGTAGGAAAAACCACTGGGCTAGTCAGGTATAATCTAAACCAAATCCCTTATGAATAAACAGTGGAAGTGAAGAACAGATTTAAGGAACTCGATTTGGTGGACAGAGTGCCTGAAGAACTATGGATGGAGGCTCGTAACACTGTACAGGAGGCAGCAACAAAAACCATCCCAAAGAAAAGGAAATGCAAGAAAGCAAAGTGGCTGTCCAACGAGGCCTTACAAATAGCAGAGAAGGGAAACAAAATGCAGGGGAGATAGGGAAAGTTACAGGAACTAAATGCAGACTTCCAAAGAATAGCAAGGAGAGACAAGAGGGCCTTCATAAATGAACAGTGCATAGAGGAAAATAATAGAAAAGGAAAAAAAAAACAGGTTACCTACCTTTAACCATAGTTCTCCTAGTGGTTCTTTGGAAATTCACACAATTGGGTTGTTCTGCGCCTGCGCTGAACTTCTTGGGAGACTCTAGAGTTAAAGGAACAATTTAGTGGGACGTTCCCCCATGGGGCACATGCTCCTCCCACTCCAGAGTCCCCTCAGTTTCTAAAATTTGTCCACCGGGCAAAAGAGTCATTAAATATAACCAGTGATGGGCAGAGGGGAAGATGGGTGGGATGTGTGAATTCACAGAGGACCACTAGAAGGACTATGGTTACAGGTAGGTAACCTCTTTTTCTTCTTCAGGGCCTCTGTGAATGCACATAAATGGGTGACTAGCAAGCTTCACTTACCGGATGGTGGGACGTCACGGCAGGAAGGATGCCAACACAGCTCTGCCAAAACCAGCATCATTGCGTGCTCTCATATCTAAGCAGTAGTGCTTTACAAAGGTCGATTGGGCCATGTTGTAGCACGCCACATGTTGGGAATCTTGATTTCACGCTGGAAGGCAGTAGAAGTCAATAGTGCTCTTGTTGAGTGTGCTTTCAATTGATCAGGAGGTAATTTTCCTGACAGTTCATAAGCCAGAGGTATAGTTTGGACTATCCCCCTGGAAATGGATTGAGATGAGGCTGGACTTCTCTTATGAGGGCCATGGAAGCTTGTAAATAGCCTGTTGGTTTTTCTGAAAACTTTGGTTCTGTTGATATAAAAAGCCAAAGAGCGTCTGACGTCAAACATATGGAGCATGTGCCCTAGAGGAGATGATGGTGATTTGAAGAAAGATGGCAATATAATTGGCTGATTGAGATAGAATTCTGACACGATCTTAGGTAGAAAGGAAACATCAAAATATAAAGTCACTTTATCAGGGTGAAATTGAATAAAGGGTGGATCAGAATGGAGGGCAGCAAGTTCACTGGCTCGTTTTGCAGATGTTATAGCCACTAGGAATGCTGTTTTCAACGAAAGCAACTTCAGGTTTGACGAAGCCATGGATTCAAACAGTGGTTGCATAAGAGCATTTAAAACAATTTGGAGAGACCATTGAAATACGTTGGCGTGGTGGATGGATATTATTTAGTCCTTTAAGAAATTTCTTTACTGTAGAATGAGAAAACAGCTGTGCTAAACTGGAGTTGTCTGGTTGGTGGGCAACTATGGCATCCGATCTGAAGTGTTGAATTGTGATGATTGTTCTCTGAATCAGTGGTATTGGTGGGAATAGATAAAGTAGTCCCATGTAGGGGTAAATATTTATTCCCTGATGATGGAGATATGCTGCCACCAGTGCCATGCATTTGGTAAAAGTTCTCGGTGCCATAGGGAACAATATTGGTACACAGCCTTGTTGAATTGGAATCTGAGGAACCTTTGATGGGCAAGATCGATGGAAATATGTAAATATCTCCCTGTGAAAGTAAAGGAATAATAGTTTTGAGTGTCAGCGTTCTAAACTTTCAAGCTTGAATAAACTTATTGAGGAGTCTCAAATCAAGGATGGTTTGAAGCCCCTTATTCTTCTTGGGGACCGTGAAATATTCTGAATAGAAGCCATTATACAAATCAGATGATGACACTCTAATTGTTGCATGCTTTTGAAGAAGGGTTGAAACTTCATTTTGAAGAACTAAAGAATATGAAGTAGATCTGATTTCTCCCAAAAGTGGCAAAGTCTCGAATTCAATAAAATAACCGTATTTAATGATGAAAAGGACCCACTTGTCCTTGGTAATATCTTGCCAGGATTGGAAAAATGTACTCAGTCTTGTTTGAAATTGATAATGGGAATGATAAATTTGTACATTGTAATTAAACACTGCATTAGTATTACCCCTTTTTTGCGTTTCGAGAAAGGGCTGTCACTGTCGAGATTGACTTTGATCCCGAAATGAAGACATGGTGGGTCCTGGAACGACCTGTCAGATTGTTGAGGGCGGAACTGCCGATATGGATGGAATCTTTGATGTTGCTGGTATGATTGAGGGAATGATTTTGTCTATATTGTGGTCTTTGGTACCTGAACGATTGGTGTGATGAGTATGACTTAGCCGTCTTGCGGATTTGTGGATGTTCTCCATTGTGTCATCTGTCTTGTGGTTGAATAGACCAGTCCCACCGAAAGGAAGGTCCTCAATCCTTGCCTTAGTGTCATCCGACAATGCAGATCTCAACCATGCATCTATAGTGTAGGGCTATAGATGATACCATAGTTTTCGACACTGCCTCTGCTGCATACCTGGCTGCAATCCTCTGCTGTTTTGCAAGATTAATGGCTTCGGTGTGAATGTTAATGAGCTCAGACTTCAATGATTCCGGTGCAGATTCAAGAAGAGGCAGTACCTTGTTCCAAAGCCGTCGCTGGTACGCCCCCATCACAGCTTGGTAGTTGATGTTTCTAAGTTTGAAGAGAGTAAATCCACCTTCCCAGAATGTCAATCTTCCTTCTTTGTTTGATGGTGCTATAGTAGATCTATTCCTCTTGATTGACTGGATTCAACAATTATGGAGTTTGGAAGAGGGTGTTTAAGTAAAAGCTCTATATCTGAACCATGGTTTTTGTACATATTTTCAGTGTGTCTGGATATCTGCATCATTGATGGTGACTTATCCCACGTATCTTTAATCAGTTTAAGAATGGACTTGATGAAGCTAAGACTCAGAGGAGGGGACCATTCCTGATTGATGTCATCAAAAACTGGATTGGCTGCTGCAATATTACAATTTATGAGAACAAAGGGGGCATTACATTCCCTCAGCCATTAAATTGTTCCACACAAAAGCTACTACTGTATGGCTCCCAATTGGGCCCCTTACCAAATATTACAAGCTTAGAACGTGTACAGTCAAAATTCCTGGGGGGCAATGTTAGGAGTCCCCAGAGATGTCACCAATGTAAAACTAAGATTGGAAACTGGTCAAATTAAAATCGAAGCCAGGATATGCATTGCAATTCTCATGTGCTGGCTCAGACTGTCTTATCTCCCCGTTGGTCTTGCACCAATGATCCTGCAAGACACCTTAAAGTCAAAATGGGTTCAGTTAATTGAGCAAAAATTAGCCTCTTTGGGTCTCTCTAGGTCTAGGTTGACTTTGTTAACCATGGGAATGGAACAGGCAAAGAAAATAATTAAGCAGTGTATTGAGGACACACTGAGAGACAAAATGATTTAAGCAGTGCCCCAAAATTCTACCTTAGGGAGGACAATTTATACAAGGTTACAGCAGTACCTTATTTTGCCCAGTTGGAACAGCCCAGGCATAGAAGGGCATTTACTCTGGCCTGGCTTAATGCACTACCCTCAGCAGTGTAGGAGGGACAGTATAAAAAGAGCACCTTTGCCCATGTGGAATGGAGCAGATAGAAATAATTGAACACATCTTGTTGTGGTGCACATTTTACAAGGATGTACGTGAAGAACTTGTTTCCCCTCTGATTGGCCAATTTCCCAGTTGTACAGAGCAACAATATATGCATGTGCTGCTGTTTGACTCCAATCCCATTCTTACACATAGCGTTGCCAAATTTCTTACTGCTGCAACGGGCATTAGAAAAAGGTCCCTAAAAGCAGATGAGCCTCTGTAGTTAGAGCATGGTTTGCTAGAAATTCTGGAATTGCTTTAGGGGAGATGTTCTGATGCTGCTGTTCACCTAAGAACCGAGTATTTGCATTTGTTCCCAATATTTTTGTATACCTCTGTATATTTATATATTTTGATGTTTTATTTGTGTCTGGTCTTTGACTGTAATAAAGCTTTATCTATCTATCTGGATTGGTTTCTGGAGAAGGTAGCTCCTTGGCATGGAGCTGTAAAGCTTTAGCCATCCTCGACACCATCTGTGAATAAGATGTATAGTCCTCCTAGGGGGAGGAAGGATGATTATATATGAGAGGTCGGAGTAGGGAGATCAGGTAATGGTGATGAGTCCAAAAGAATTTCATCATCAGGAGTTGGATGAAGAAAGGATTTCGGTATCGACTGTCTGAGGCATGGAACACGAATGGTTCCGAATAGAGGAATGTATAGGTTGAGAGTCCTGTATTAGTAGTTTGTAGTGATTTGTGTCCATGTTGCTTAGGTTTCTCCCTATGCAATGATTTCGACCGGGTGGATGACGTGGTTGGTACCTGTGCTGTGAAAGCAGTTGTCGTAGGCTTATGGGATCAACCTCGATGCCATGAATGAGTGCATGATCAAAATATTGTTGCATGAGGTCGAAAAACTGATATGGCAAGGGGAAGTATTCCCTGCCTGATTGATGTCGAGGTTGAGAAATGTGTTTTCTCTTTTCTCTGTGTTTCTTGGGGGGGATGGTGGTCGGAATTGGACCCAGATGATTGGATGTTAACTGCCCCCCCTGTTGCAGAACTAGAATGTGCCGAGGCCATGCTGGACTGTGACTCAGCTCCAGAATGGCCAACATCCAGAAAGAGGCTGTCTGCCGAGGTGACAGTTCGAGCCATTGACGTTTGTGCTCTCTCTCTCTCTCTCTCTGGGGTAGAAACACGGGTCTCCCTAGACAACTCCTCAAATATAGGTAAAGGGAGAATAGCCTGAGGAGGTTTGATAGCAGTGGATTTGGCTTTTTCTTATTCTTTTTAGTGACTGATTTTTCCTTCTTTTTCTTTATCAGACCGCAAAGATGTCTTTGAAGTCAGCGTTGACTTTCTTTAGCCGTGGACCTGACCTTTGCGTTGGTCTCCTTAGACAAGGGAGATGGAATTGATGGATCGGGAGCTAGTGTGCTGAAGCTTGTCACTCAACCGATACGGTAGGTGATCTGGCCGTTTCTGCACCCATTGTAGGCGGATCCATCACCTGCTGCCAAAAGTAAGATCTCAATCTCTGTAGCCTTAACTTCAATGCCGGTTTGGTTAGTCTCTTACACGCGGTGCACAAGTGATTCCGGTGTTCTTTACCCAAACAAAACAAACACTTCTCGTAGCCGTCCGAGAGAGGAATCTTATTAGCACAACTGACACAGCTCCTAAAAGGCGCTGGCAAGACCATAAGGAGGAAAGAAAAGGACGGTTGGAAATGGGTGGGGGGAAGGGAATCAAAAAGGCGGGAAAGGCAAAAATGGAACTAACTTATAGGGGAATGTTGATGAATTTGACTGAAAAACAGTAAGTTATCAATTAGAATAGAATCAGAGTTCAATAATATTTAGTTTGTTGTGAAGAAAAAATGCTCTATCTTTCCTAAGCCTGAACAGCTTGGCAGAAAAAAGGAACTGAGGGGAATCTGGAGTGGGAGGAGCATGTGCCCCACAGGGAAATGTCCCACTAAATTGTTACTTTTAGCTTTAGTGTCTTTCGAGAAGTTCAGCACAGGCGCAGAACAATCCATTTGTGTGTATTCACAGAGGCCACGAAGAAGAACCAGAGAAAATTGGAGATATTAAAGGAACATGTTGTGCAAAGATGGACATGATAAAGAACAAAAATGGTAGGGACCTAACAGTAGTAGAATGCATCAAGAAGAGGAGGCAAGAATACACAGAGGAATTATACCAGAAAGATCTGGATGTCCTGGACAACCCAGATAGTGTGGTTGCTGACCTTGAGCCAGACATCCTGGAGAGCGAAGTCAAGTGGGCCTTAGAGAGCATGGCTAACAACAAGGCCAGTGGAGGTGATGGCATACCAGTTGAAATATTTAAAATCTTAAATGATGCTGTTAAGGTGCTACACTCAATAAGTCAGCAAGTTTGGAAAACTCAGCAGTGGCCAGAGGATTGGGAAAGATCAGTCTATATCCCAATCCCAAAGAAGGGCAGTGCCAAAGAATGCTCCAACTACCATATACAATTGCATTCATTTCACACACTTGAAGAACCATGGTTACAGTTAAGTAACCTGTCTTCCTTCAATGTGGACTCTGCGAATACACACAAAAGGGTGACTAGCACGCCCACTCACCGGAAGGTGGGATGTCACTGAAGTATAGATGTCAACACTGCTCTCCCGAAGCTCGTCTCTCTCTTAGCCCTCAGGTCCAGTCTGTAGTGAGTTATGAAGGTGGAGGCATTGGACCAGGTGGCAGACCTACAGATGTCCGGAATGTCAATGCCACATAGGAGGGCTGTAGAAGCAGCCATGGCTCTCGTGGAATGAGCCCTAAGGCCTTCAGGTGGATTCCTATGTTGGATTTCATATGCCAAGGAAATAGTAGAGACGAGCCATCTGGAGAGGGTTGATGAAGATGCTGGAGATCCTTTCTTATTGCCATAGAAGCAGAGGAACAGTCTAGGCGAAGAACGGAAGTTCTTGGTGCGGGAAACATAAAACGCTAAGGCTCTTCTGACATCAAGGGTGTGGAGCATGTGCTCAGCATCAGTTTTTGGATTGGAGAAGAGAGTGGGTAATATGAGTGGTTGATTCACATAAAAGTCTGAAACCACCTTAGGTAGGAAGGACAAGTCGAGGTGTAATACAACTTTCTCAAAAATAATGTAGATATCTTTGGTCTGAGCAAAGAGCCGCAACTTTGCTAGCTCTCCTCGCCAATGTGATAGCAACAAGGAATGACATCTTGAATGAGAGCAACTGAAGGACACAAGTCGCCATAGGTTCAAACGGTGGTTGAGTTAAAGCGTGAAGAACCACCTGAAGTGACCATTGAGGTGTAGGGGCCTTCGTAGGTGGTCTAAGGTTGGTCAGGCCCTTGAGGAATGCCTTAAGCATAGGATGGCAAAATAGGCGTGCTGAACTAGAGTCCCTGGGTTGAAAGGATACAATAACTGCTGTGTAAACTTTCAGAGTCGAAAGGGAAAGGCCGAGATCAAACAAATAACGTAGAAATTGGAGCAAAATGGAAAATGTCACTGGAGTGCTTTGCAGATGTCTAGTCTCTGCAAAGTTAACAAAACTCTTCCACTTATAATGGTATAGGTGAGTAGTAGAGGGCTTCCTGGCACTGTCTAGTACCTCTTTGATCGAGGGGAGATCCTACACGCTGTCAAATGCAGCATTTCCACATCTGGATGGAGAACCACGCTGGCATCTTGGTGAGAAGATGTGGCCAAGGTGGAAGCCTGGCCATGTCTGAAGCCATTGCTTGAAGTGTAGGAAACCATGCTTTTTGAGGCCAGTATGGTGCTACTAGTATGGCTTCTGATCTTGTCTGACATAACCTGATCAGAGTTCTTTGTATGAGGGGGATTGGAGGAAAGAGGTAGAGTAGGCCCTTGCTCCAAGGGATCATGAGAGTCCGTTCCATGACCTGCCCTGGAAGCATAAAGTCTGCATTTTTTGTTCAGCCGAGTTGCAAACAGATCCACCCTGGGATATCCCCAGCGGTGGCAGAGGGAGGTGTATACCTCGTTGTCCAGCTCCCACTCGTGTGATTGAGATATCAGTCTGCTGAGTTTGTCTGCTGTCTCGTTGCCTGCAGTGGAAATGTGAATGGCTACTGGAAAGATATGGTGCTGGTAGCACCACTCCCACAGGTGAATTGTTAGAAACAGAAGGGATTTGGAGTGTGTTGATGTAGTACATGTTCGTGGTGTTGTCGGTGACCAGCTGTACACCACAATCCTGTATCAGAGGTAGGAAGGCTTTAAACACTTTCATGACGGCCAGCAGTTCCAGATGGTTGATATGCAGGTTCCTGCCCTGCTGGGACCACAAGGCATGTATCTGATGATTTCCGCAATGTGCCCCCATCCGATGGGGCTGGTGTCTGTTGTGACTTGGATTGTTAGCTGGAGAAGTTTGAAAGGATGGCCGATCATGAGGTGTGGGAGAAAAGTCCATCACTGTAGCTGTTGTGCAAGTTCTGGAGAGACATGAAGTCTTTTCCTTTGACTGTCGTGAATCGGATTGAAGAGGGACAGAAAGCACATCTTTAGTCTTGCGTGAGCCAAGGCAGGTGTTATGGATGCCATGAGTCCTAAAAGGTGTTGGGCCTTTTGAGCACATACTGTATTTTTTGCTCCATAAGACACACTTTTTTCCTCCCAAATAGTGGGGGAGAAAGTATGTGCGTCTTATGAAACAAATACAGTAAAAAAGGGGTTCAACCACCACCCAGAAACCCCCTACTACCATGCTGGGAGGCCTCTGAACTAGCACCAGACACGGCTTGCTGTTTGGACCTCACCATTCTGCACTGCTGGCTTTCCAGGATCTCCTTCCTGCAGCCCACCTGGAAAACCAACAAGGCTAACAGGCCTATGGTAGCAGGCAGTGAAAATAGCCAAGGACCAAAGGGGAAAGAGTAATTCTACAAAGAACAGGGGAAACCACAAACACAGTCCCCTGCTTAGGCAGTTGGTTTTCCCACATTTGGGGAAATCACAGGGGTCAGCACATCCAGAGTGCAATAGATGAGCCTTACCCCAGGAAAACCACCTTTACAACAATAGTATCTCCCCTGCCAGGTATGAGTTGGAATGTCCCCTAAACCACCTCCCCCTTTCTGTGCCCTGTCCCCAAAAGGCATGGTGACCCCTCGGCTGCACCTCCTGATCGGAACAGGGCTGCACAGCCCCAGTATCGAAAGAGGCCAAGAGAGCTACTCAGTGTTTTGGGGTGCCCCACAGGACCCCCACCAGGGGCTGGATGTTCCTCCCACAATCCTCCAGTGCACAGATATTAGTATACCTAATATGCACGGAAGGCAGGGAAAGCGGGGAAATTCAAACTTTCAGTTAGTGAAGAGGCTGCTCGTCTGCTTCCTTGCTAGTTCAAGCAGTTAGAGAGCTGGGAGAGAGACCTAGGACTGCCTGGTATTGTCTTTTTAAAATGTTAAATTTAGTTCAAAAACTGTTTGTTTGGAGTTAGAGCTTGGGTGAAAAGGTGCTCCGTTTGAGTTGAAACCTGCTTGTGTAGAAACGTGCATGCTTGCCTTAAAAATCTGCTTGTTTTACTTTAAAACCTGCTTGCTTTGGGTTAAACTGTGCTTGGGGGAAAAGGTTCTCCGTTTGAGTTGAAACCTGCTTGTGCATAGGGGTACTTGCTTTAAAAGCTGCCTGCAAAGCCTTTCAGACCACCGCTGATCAGCTGTTAGGTAGGGAGAGGGGAGGGGGAAGGAGCAGGAGCGAGAAGAGTACAAAATGGCTGACGTCTGCCGGCTGCCTGGTGGCTTTTAGATGTTTAGGGCTCTTTTTTG